>NC_044327.1:58188632-58813632 GCF_007399415.2 Gopherus evgoodei
AGGAAGCAGGGCTTTGGAGCGGTGCCCCGGCTCCGCTCCAGCTCCAGGCAAAAACCTGCAGCTCCACTGCTCTGGAAATGCTCCGCGCTCCAGCTCTGGGCTCCGCTCCAAAGCCCTGGAAGGAACAATTGATACTACTAAACAATACCAGAATATAACTTCTCCTTTCACCTCCATCATTGTTAAAAGAATAACATATAGTGCAGAGATAATAAGATCCTAAGAAATTGCATTATGTTACTTATGAAAGACTAAGGCATTAAAATATCACTTCTCCCCTGTCTCATTTCAATTAAAACAATATCCTGTTAGGGAAATGGGCAAGGGGACCTAATAATGACTTAGAATTGGGAACAGGAGACTGACATCAATGTTTCTGTCTCAAAGCAGTGATTTAATTTATTTATTTTAAATATATTAGTACTAGTGGATTATTTTCCCTCTGTCTGCAACATCTGTGGGTGATGATAACACTTGTTTCCCAAAAATCTAGATGCTGCAGGCTAGCTACTGAAACAAATATAAAAATCAGTCCCATGTGCATAAAATAGACAACATACAGGCATGTGTGTAGTACTTATATGATTGTTACTGCTGAAATATTTAAGGAATCTGCCACATGAGAGCTGTTTTAGTTATGTGTAGGCTTGACCACAGATCTACTTGAGAAGTCTAGAACAAATTTAAGCAGCAGCATTATTATTTTTCTCATTTTGTGGGCCAGATCCCCAGCTGGTGTAAATTGGAGCTGCACCAATCTATACTAGTTGAGGACCTTGCTCACTGTCTTCTTTTATGTCCTTTCCTATTTTCAGTTTTCTTTTTACAACCCTATTTTTTCATTCATTTTTATAGCTCCTTCTCTGACTCTAATTAAGCTCTCTCAGGATTCCCAAGATGGGTGTGTGCTAGGTAGGTTTTTCCCAGGCATTGGTACATCTAATTCCTATAGACTGTTTTTTACACAAAGCTCTAAGAAGAAATATGTCATCCAAATATAGCATTTACCAGTGTAGTTTACCAACCAGAGGGGTGGATACAATTTGTACAAGCATATGATCCAACTGCAATATACAGTAGCTTCAGTTTGGGTACGAGTACTTTTAATGATCAATATGAACAAAAATGTGAACACTGTTAGATCTCTGCACAATAAACATCAGTAAACCTAGTATTTACTTTTTTATCCTCTCTTGCTGTGTTGGTGTTTCTTGAAAGACATGTTTTATTTTATGAGCCAATAGATTGAATGATAGAAGCTTGTTTGTTACCTGTGTAACAACTGCTAAATACTATTCTGTACCGGGTACTTATTGACATTGGTTCTATTGAAGTCAAAGGAAGTTTACTCATTAACTTCAATGGGAGAAAGACTGGGACCACTGACAAAGAAATTTTCTTCACTAATGCTTTAACATTATTATCCAGTGAGAGAGAGAGAGAAAACACCTTGGTATGTTGCACATTAAATTTACATTACACCCAGTAGTTAAGGAGAAAATTAAATATGTTGCTATTTTAGGATCATAACCTGCAAAGAGCTGATACTTTTCGATACTACAGTGATGTACATAATTGTAGAAACAATGGTGACTTTTGGAACTACAGTATCTTTAAGATCTGAAACACTTTGTGATGCAGAGTTCAAAAAGTGTGTCAGAATTCAGTTGGTGATGGAGTGGAGTCAGAGCCTGAGGAATGGGCTGCATGGCAGCCTGTCACCAGGTTTCTCACACAGCAGTTCTCTGGTTTTTGTGTGTTGTTCTCTCTGGGGTTTTATCACCATGGCATCTAGGGTACTTGTTATATTCTTGCCTTTTTTATGCAAGTAAAACTCACTATTCAAGCAATCATTGAGTACCATAACATATTAACCATATTGATAATATTCTGAACTGGCAAAGCCACTTTCATTGGCTAAGTTTTGTTGTTGTTATTTTCGATTAAAGGTAGCCCCAAATAGAAAAATACAAATGTTGGACCTGAACTTTCTGAAGGTTTCCAGATGTGAAGTTTTCGAGCCACTCATTATAGAAATAGGGACCAGGTGTGATATTTGGATCCAGATTTAGATCTATATCCAAACTTTCCCTATTTGAGGCTTGATCCAACTTCCACTGAATTGATTGGAAGATTTTCCACTGATTTCATTGGAGTTGGATCAGGCACTTGGCAGAGGTAGGGGACAGGGATATTTAGAGTCAGTATTTCAGACCATCTCTAATTTCAATAACCATGATTTAACCTTTGATTAAAAACATTTCACTAAGACGTGCTAGTTAACTAAAATGCCTTCCCAGTATGAACCCTATCTTTCCAGATAGTTCATTGAAATATTTTCTCTAACAGTACCAATGAATTGCTGTTATGAAATTCAATTATTGCACATACACTCTTGAGATTCAGAAAAGCCAAAATGTGTGTGGTTGTAATAAATGATATTAAGCAAATTGTCTGCTTTGTTTTGAGCCTAAATGTTCATTGAAAAACAACAGACCTCATATAGCCTAAGTGAAAAAAAGCATGAGTTCATACACTCAAAGCCAGGCCATGTTCACTTGAATTTAAGATTACAGCTTCATACAGCTTTCAACGAAGTGCAAAAGTAATGACAGTTCTTTTCTTTGTTTGTCCTTCAGTGAAAAGTGCAGTCTAAAGAGTCAGTGCTTTGTGAATGCACCAGCATTGAAGCAATCTGTTAGGTCTTATGACTCAATGGTAATTTCCTTAACACCATAAAATAGAGTTTTTCAAGAAAAATAAAATCATACTGTGAAAACAAACTATCCACAAGTGCTGTTCCTCAAAAGCTAACAAGTTCCAATAACTGTTAATTCTGTCTAGTTTCTTGGTGGAATGTTTATATTAGAAACATGTTCCAAGTTACCTTTGTTATCCATCTGAAAGGTGGCACAATATCAACACTCCAGCATTCCAAGCCAAATGAGTGTGTGAAAGAATGTAAGAGAGAGAGAGGGCATTAAAAAATAAACAGATCTGAGTTGTTTGTACAGTTCAAAGAACACCTCCTCACACAGAGGTGTGGGTTTCCCCCCTTGTTTTCGTAAGAAAAACTGACATGAGATTGTGTTTATTTGGGTCCTGCCAGATGGAAAGGTTTACTCATTAGAGGCAGCTGTTTTAGCAAATTACCTCACTATGGTATAATGACAGAGTTATAACAGACTATTGAAGAAAATCCTTTAGTTTCCCAGTGAGATCATGATAACTAAAAACAATTTCAATGAGATTTTTGATTTACTTTGGAAGTGATTCAGTTGGACACAGGGCTGATACAATGACATATTTCTTTTGTTCACTTTTCTTTTATATATACATATATAAACATTTGGTTTTGCTTTGAACTAACGTGTTCATTATTTTCTGATGGGTGATATATTTTAAACTAACTAAATGTAACTGAAATTCCACTGGTAGAAGAAACTAACCTATATACAAAACCCCATGCTGAAAATTTATTTTAGGAACACAGAAATGTATGCATTCTTTTCCCTTTTATGCACCTATCCTTTGCTTTAGATGATTTATAATACTATTAGGGAGAGCATGTAGAAACACCTATAGTTAAGGTTGCACAAGTGTTTCTAGTCTGAGGGAACATTTTCAGTTGTTTGTAAATGTTTTTCAATCTTTTGCCTTTTGCACTGAATTTTAAACCTTGGTTTCGGGAGCATGGGAGACGAAGCTTCTCAAAGCTTGAACCAACAAAAAAAGAGCAAACAAAAAAAGACTCCATTTTCCCATTTAAACATCAGTGTGTCTTTTTCTGAAGCAACTTTACCATGTTGAAAGTTAAAGTACACGAGACCCTCATTTGTCAGGGAGCAAGTCCCTAGGTCACAGACGTGCCTTTTGGAAGTCTAGTGAAAATTGGTTGTACATGGCTCAGACAGAAGCTAGTCTTCCTGTGGTTTCCCCAACTGCAGCTGCCCACACAGCAAGTAGAGTTGTTATGTTCATACTGGCAATTCTTTAATGTGCTTTTAATATTGGGGTTTTAATGGAATTAAAGTGCATACCGCATATATCCACAAAATGAATATTGAATTGCATATACAAGAGCCCTTCACAGTAATCGGCCTAAATCCCCCACCTCTGACCGCATTTCACAATCCCACACACCAATCAAAGGAGCATAAAATGAGCTTTGCAGCATGCCAACTCTCCGTCACTAGAGAGGTGTAGTTAGCAGAGCTCCTGCTCCCATGGAGATGGTGAGAAACCTAAATCTTTGGCCTTGTGGTTAGTTCCTAAGTCAAGCGGGTTCACTCTTCTCTCCTTTGTTGGTACAGCAGAGGATTAATCTTCACTGGTTCTCTCTTCTCATTGCCTGAGATACAGAATACGGCTCCACTAAGGACACATGTAGACTTTGGGCCTGTCATAGGTGAGGATGACCCCCAGTCTCTTAAAGGGCCAGTTCACCCTGTGACAGAGCCACATGAGACCCACAAAAGTTATTTTTTTTGGGGTGTCTTGTGATCAGGCTGGAAAATCTGTCCCCCGTCACAGGTTGTTATAGGGCACACTAAGCAGTAAACTAATGAATATCAGTTCTATGAATTTGATTGCAATTAGACTTGACACATTATGACTCTGGCCACAGGAAAGGGGTAGACTTAGGCATTATTGAGAAACTTCTGAAAGAGACGTATCATCTGAGTTTAGTTAGCAAGCGCTATGATAACCTAGTTCATTGGGCTTGGAGAGCTTCTGTGGCCCAGTAGGCATGGCAGCAATGTGATCTAGACAGAGCTCTTCTGCATTTTTATGACCACCACTGTGCATTCAACAGACCTCTTTACTTAGTTATTCACTAGATCTATCTCCTCAGAGGTTATGGCTAATTCAAAACCCTTCAGTGTGAACAAGTAGTTTAAAATGCTCCTTCTGGTGTACATACCTTGTATTTGTCACTACTGAATTTCAAGAGCCATGGTGTTGCCTAGTTTTGTTAAATCTTTATGGATTTCTTTACAATCCTCCTTACTCATGAACAATCTTAATATATGTGCCATCTGTAATTCTTCCCACTGCACTATTTTGCTATCTCTTTCAGCATGTTAATAATTAATAAATTTACTAAACAGCATGAGTTCTAATATGATCCCTGGGCATCTTCACAGTCACCTTTCTTCAAGCAGAGAATCAGCTATTTATTCCTAATTTTTGCTTCTTATTTCACAACCCATATTTAATATTTATCAAGAATTTACTGTCAGATCCTATATGTACAATATAGAATGTTTCATAAACTATAAGTATGTGGCATTATATAAAATAGATTTGTAACCATTGGCTATATCTAGATAGCTGACTTTCAACTTTGTATTAAACTTAAAGCCCTTTACATAGTTTCTACAGGATACATCCTGAAGTCCTGATTTAGGGTCCTAGAAACCACTCTGCATTTGTCCATAGAAGGAAGACTAAGCCTGCATAAAGGGCGAGTTCTGCTTCTGGGGCATGTTCCTCCCTTCCTAATCCAGGGAAAACCCATCTGGATTATCCCATCCCAGGCTCACTGCAGAAACCAGCTAAATTTAATGCTCTTTGGGCTCTATTAACTTGCACTTCCTCCTTTTCCACCATTTAGGAGCAGTGGTGAGCTGGAACCGGTTCCCACAGGCTCCCAAGAACCAGTTGCTAAAATTAGATCTCCGTGGAGAACCGGTTGTTAAAGGGCCAGGGAGTGGGCAAAGGACTCTGGTCCGTGGGCTGATCATCCTGTTGCTCCCAGGATTCCCAGCTGGGGAGGCTGAGGCTCCCCCAGCCCTTCCCCCCAGCTGCAGCATGGCCAGCCACCGGCATCAGCTGGGCAGCTCAGCTGAGCTCCAGAGTCGTCCTGCTGCTTTGAGCTGCGGGCAAGGTAAAGGGGGAGGGGGCTGCAAGCTCTAGGGCTGCCGGGGAGGCAAATGGGGAAATTTGCCCCAGGCCCTGCAGGGGCCCCCGGCCCCACGAGTATGTCTCCATCTCCCCCTGCCTCAGCCCCTCCCCCCCTTAAATCAGAACTTTTTATAGGGAACCGGTTGTTAAGATTTTGGCAGTTCATCACTGTTTAGGAGGGTTGTATGGGCAGCTGTAGTTGTGAAAGACACTAAAATACAGATTCTGCATGAGTCTTACTTTTCAAGGACCCCAGTATGAAGAGGCATGTGTGGATTTCACTGGATCCACAGGATGAAGCATGCTTAATGCTCAGGAGAAGGAGTGAAACGAAGAGAACACATTCCACCCCATTGGAAGAATTAATAGGAAACTCTAGGAGCTGAAACCCACCTCTCTTATAAAGCTCCCATTGGCACTCAACAGCAAACTTCCCCAGCTCAATAGTCTACACCACCATTTCCAGTCATCCAAAAGAAAAGCAAAATGCATTAGAAAAATTAAACTGGAAAAAGGCAAGGGCTAAAATATTAGATAAAAAATAAACATGAAAGGTTAGAAAAATGATGACTGGAAAAAAGCAAGGGTTAAAACACCAATCAAGGGACAACAGTCTAGGATTAAATACAACTCCTCCTTGGTATTGAGTCACATAACAAAAGGATGTATCATATTAATTAAAATAAAAAGCCCTTTCCCTATTTAAATTGTCTTAAATGAAGAATATACAGTAATTTAGGCATTGTAGATCTTGTATATATCTGGATGATGCCTAGCATGCTTGTGGACATTCAATAAATAATCAAAAATAATATTCACACAGAAACAACTATGCAACCTTAATAATTTTCTGTTAACAAAGGCAAGCACTCAAAAGCTGGGAAATACAAGAACTAAAATTGTTCAGACAACCTTAGTTTTTCCCCCTTGTGTGTATACTTTAGGATACAGACTTTAACTACATAATCATATACTATTTTTTCCACAGGACCCTGCCTCATTCAGTGCACAAGCTGGACATGTTCTGAGGATGAATGAGGGCTGTGTAGTGATGAACCCCTACTACATGTGTTGTAGAAGTGGGAAAATGTGCAGTGAATGAGGCAGTGGACTGCAGGAAGAGAAACCTTGGTGTTTGATGGTTAAGGCAGTTAAATGCTGCCCTAGAGAATTGGATTCTATTCCTGCCTCTGTCACAGAGTTGTTATATGATGCTAGGCAAGTCACTTAAGCCAAATTTGTGACAGGTAGTCACTATTTGTGTGTTCCTCTTTTTCTGACTTGAGATCCTGGAGCCTGATTTGCACAAGTGTGGGCCACTCACAGCTGTAATTGAAATCTATGGGACATCTGATTGGAACATACTAAGTTCTATATAATCCCATGAACTCTGAAAAATCAGGTTTTAGGAGTCTCAGATTCAGAGGTGAAAGTAGGCCGGTCCAGTTTGGTACAGCATACCGGCAAGAGCCAGTATGCTGTGCTGGACCGTACTGGCTTCCGTGTCTGGGATTAAAAGGGCTCTGGGCTCCCCACAACGGTGGGGAGCCCAGAGTCCTTTAAATCCCGCCCGCAGCTCTGGCTGAGCTGGGGCCGGGATTTAAAGGGCTTGGAGCTCCCCGCTGCCGTGGGGAGCCAAGAGCCCTTTATATCCCAGCTGGAGCTGCGGTGGGGATTTAAAGGGCCCGGAGCTCCACGGCAGCTGGAGCCCCAGGCCCTTTAATTTGCCTGTGAGCCCCAGGGGCTCCCAGCCACCTCTGCAGCTGGGAGCCCCAGGTTGATTTAAAGGCCCTGGGGCTCCCAGCCACAGCCTGTGCCCCAAGGCTTTTAAATCTTAAGAAGCTCTGCCTCTTCTGGTTGAGGCCACGCCTTTTCCAGATGAGGCCACGCCCCCTTAGGACTCCAGCAGTACTGGTAAATCCTGTAAATTACTTTCACCTCTGCTCAGATTGGACACCCAAAATTAGTAGATCCTTTTGCAAAGACAACCTTAATTCTGGAATTCCCTAACTTTTGTGACTTTGAAACCTTAATGTTCTTTTAACATTTTTTAATATATAATATCCTAGGTTTTTAAAGAAAAAAACAAAACAGAAATCCCATCAAGTGGTATCATATTGACACACACCAGAGGTCAGATCTCTGTTACTTGGACCCCAACACAGATCTCTATCACTTGAGCTAATGAAATAACAGAGAGCTGTATGTTTACCAGCACTAAGGGACAAGGGACCCTTTGCCAATAGATTTCACAGATATTTGGTGACAACAGATAAATGGTGAGACTTGGGAATTATGGGTTCCATTCAGGCTCTGGAGGAGAGTGTGCTCTAATGGGCATAGACTCTTCTGCCCATTCCCCCCAGGTGTGATCCTTTCTATCCCATTCCGTCCAACTTATCTTTTTTTGCTCCCTAGTCCTGTCCCTTCCCTAACCCTAGCTCATCCTCCCACTCCCATTCTCCTTATTTACTCAGTCCCAGTCTCCACTCCTCAGGCTTCTTACCCCAGTACCAATCTCCTTTGCCAGAAAGTCCTAGCCTCACCCGTCTAAATTCCCCATCCAGTCTCCTTCTCCACTCCCTAGTCTCCTTGCCCAGCCAGCCTGTTTCCCCACTCCCAGCAACTCATCCAATCGGACTCTCTCCTCCAAGCTGGCCTCCACTTTCCCCCCTCAACTTTGTTTCTTGTGCACATTTACTCCCAGTCCCAATTTCCCTCCTCAAGCTCCATGTCCAGTCTCAGTGTTCCCCTCATCCCACCTCCAGTATCTTTGGCCAGCCACTCCATTTATATGTTAGCAGATGCTACATATTACTACCCTACATATATTTTAAATGAATGAAATATGTATTAGCATGCCATGTACTGTATAACAAAATATGAGACATACTTTTCCCACATGAAGTGTAGCAGTTGCAGTATCATTTTGCGGTCTTTGCAAAATAACACAATCATTTTCTTGCCCATTGCTCTTCTTCTTGGCTTCTGGTTAGTGTGATTTGACATGATAGAAGATATAAATTGCATGTCATTTCACATTGGCCAGGGGAAAAACATATTGCACTACTGTACATGCAGAGATTGCATAAACATGGGCAAACTGACATCTACTTCTTCCATCATTGTATTTCAGTCTATTGATTGGGGAAAATTCTCTCCCTTCTTCCCACCCAAAAGCTCCATCTCGTCCACTTTTAAGATTGAAGACTGGCAGGGCCTGCAGCAGAGCTAATCTCCAGGCAGCCTCATCAATACAGCTGGCCTGCAGCAGGCTGCCTGATTGGCCATACCACCTGACTGGCTAGAGTGGCCAGCAGGCCCACTCTTAAGCCAGCAGCGGCAGCAGCTTGCTAGCTGCTCAGTGCTTATTACTCAGTACTGTGCCTGCTTCTGCCTTGCACCCAGCCTTGAACTTCTCCTTGCCTGCTACCCTGCTTGCTCCCGTTCCCGACATCTGGCTTGACTTGTGACTTTGCCTTCTGATTTTGGCTTAACCTTTGGCTCTGGTGTCCAATTCCTGCCCCCTGATTTGACTCTGAGCTCCAGCTTCTGACTACTGACTCCAGCTTGACTCTTCCTGACACCTGCTCTGACCACTAGAACTGATGCCTCCTCCAGCCACAAGGGTAGACTGCCCTCATCCAGTTGGCTGACAAAGGCAAGATCCATCTATGCTGTTCTTTATCTAATTAATTGATGAATAACCTGCTTGGTATGGACTGCAAATGTGTTAGGTCTATTGTTATAAACATCATAATGGATAGTCCATAAGGAATTGCTGCATGAGAAACAGGCATGTTCCAATAGTGAATAGATGAAACAAGTACCAGTCTATTATTTACAATGCAATGGCAGTTTGTGATGTATTTTTATTATTGTCCCAACATAAAGTATGTTCTTAGTTTGGTCTCCCTGTCTCTCCATATCCACAGGCACTTCTTTCCCTGTGACTGGTTTCCTTTGCCCTGTCATTGCAACTAGTTCACCTGGAGCAGCACCCTGCTAATTCTTGTTACTGACCCAGCTGATCAGCACAGTGCAATAGCATAGTGACGTTTTTCTCTGTTCTTCCTTTTCCAGAAGAATAGTTAATTGTAGGAAAAAACCCTTCCAGCATCACAGCCATGGCCTAAACCACAGAGGTCTTGCCTAGAGAGCCCACTCCCAGAAGCTTGCTGAACCATTGCACCAGCTAAACTCATCATATGAGAGGCCCATGCCAAAAATGAACCCCAGGCTTTTAGAAGCACAATTCAATGCATTTAAGCAACTAACCACACCACCTCTATTTTCTATATGTGGCTACAGCCAACAGTGTGACCATCTCATGGGGCTCATTGTAAATGAAATGCTACTCCTTAACTGAACTGCCATGGTACAATATAATAATGAATCCATAACAAAAGCTTTGTACAGTACATTACTATGCTAATCATATATTTTATTGGTAGCAGTATACTTCGTACAGCCAGTATTTCATTTGTCTCCTTTGCCTTGGAGAAACCCTGCCGCTGTGACAATGGATAGCTGTAAAACTAATGGTCTCAAACTCCCCTTTCTGAGAGAGACAGAGAGAAAGAGAGACAGAGAAATCACACAGTCATTTGCAGCCATTTGTGCTAAAATACAAAGGAAACAAGAATCATTTTAAAATGATATGCTGGGCAGCCGCTGATTAATATTTATTTTGGTATTAATATTGATAAGCAAGCAAAGTCTGCTTTGTTGTCTACCCTCAGCATCCTTAAGTTCCCTGTTATTCAAGCTAGTTGCCATTAGTTCGCATCTTCTCTATACCAAAGCTTCAGAAAGCCTTGGCAGGGCTCCAGCTCACTTATGCTTAAATGGACACTCAAGCTTCAACGGACACACAGCTAAATAGAGTCCAATAATTCAATACAGTATGACAGTACTGGGGCTGCTAGTAAATCCATCAAGCAGTAAATATCATCTGAGGCCAATGCAAGCTTTTATCTTTCCAATTTTGTGTATGTCTGTGTGAAGCCTAGGCATTCAGCGAATCATGTAATTTATTCTGCCGTGCAGAGCCTGGGCTGTCTCAGACATCATATTGACTTTTTTTCCATCTGTCAGGGGCAGTCACCGCTTTGCTTTTGTTCGCCGGCATCACATTGCATTTATTTATTTATTTAATTCTGCTCTGTAGTGCGATTGGGCAAGGACACATTTTCTCAGATCAACAAATACTAAGAAAAGCATCTGAGCATCATTACAACAGCATGTTAAACATTTGCCCTAACCATTTTGTTAAATCAGCAAATGCACTTCCAGCAACTGCTTGTAATGGTTCAGAAAGGGCTCCCTACTGCAATGTTTTATTAAGCTGCAAATATGCCCTGTTATTTTCTTTTGCTCTTTAGGTCAGCAGAGATGACAACTTAATGTAAATAATACTGAACAGCTGGGCTTATTGACTTGTGGTGACTGTTCAGTGAATATACAGATGCCGTAGATGATACAGAAATAAAAATAGATGACATTCATTTTGGATAGAGATCAGAGCAGAGTTCCATCCCATAGTCCGTCGGCCTGATTCATCCCCACATGAACAAACAGAAGTAGTTGACACCCTGTGGAAGCAGCTGTGCTATCCAAGGTATTCTCCCAAGGGACAGCAGGTGGCAGTCCCATTGACCTCATTCCCAGGGGTTTCCCACTGTGGCTACACAGGAGTCCTCTTGGCAGAGGCTCCACAGGAGATGCACTGAATCAGCACATTTCCCAGCTGGCCAGGACCTGCCCACATTGTGGGATGATCTAGCTGGTACTAGGCCCACCACCAGAATGGGAGGCTTGTGCCCTTTCTCCTGGCAGATTTACCAGCTGTTCCAGATTTACCAGCCTCAGTTGCAACAGAGGAGTCAGTCAGTCCCCCTCTACATACCAATTTTAATTAACCAATATAAGAGACTTGCAATTTACTTTACAAATGTGATTTTGTTAATTAAAAAAAACACTAGGATCAATTTTTTAAAAAAATGTGCACATACTTTACATGTCCCCAAATTGTACATATGTAATCCACAAGCTTTATACAGCAGCATTTGACTTTGTTCAGGACAAAGAAAAGAAGAGAAGCAATAGGGAGGAGATATGGATTTTTGTTTGAATACTCTGTATCTGCAGGGTAACTCAGCTAGAAGGATCCAGAAACATCCAAAAATAGTGTGTGGCAGTTACTAGACATACTCAGCAGCTGTTTTTGAAACTTTATAGGAAATTTTCTTTGTGGACAATCTACCTGGTAGGTCAGAGCCAGTTATTCTCCAAGGGCCAAGCCAATTCCAGTATGTGGAGGGGGAAAAGTTCTGTGGACCAGCAGCCAATTTATGCAGGATCATGAGATGCATGTGCTGTGAGGGCTGGGTTCCAATACCTGTACTACTTTGGATATAGACTACAGATTTCTGTTTCATCAACAATGGAGGACTAGTCAGCTATTCACCCAAGGGCTGGAATGCTGCTAGCTGTGGAGATCTGAGATTGTTTGCTAAGAGAGTTCTGTAGTGTTTGAAAGGACTGAGATGATGCCATTCTTCTCAAGCTCCAAAGAGTCCAAGTGACATACTATATATTAAGGTCACACTATGACGACTGAGAAATCATCTCCGAAAGGAGATTAGAGGGGAAAGTGTTTACATGTGAGTGCTAAAGTACAGAAGTATAGCTATTATACTGAAACCTTGGATTTAAATTTAAAACAGCAAGAAATAGAAAAATCTTATGAGGAACACCAGTTGATTTATTGTCTAACAGCATTTGTTTAAAAGTTATTAATGGTATTCCACATACTACTTACAAAGTTTTCTGTGTGCATTAAATGTTTGTCTACGAAGAAAATATATGGTACTCTTTGAAGTTCACTGGGATTTAATAATAATTACTTGTCAGGGTTTTACAGGCCCTGAAGTTTAACTCTGTGCAATGATTTCTCAAAAATCCTGAAGAGACAGAACTCTGACCTGTGCTTCTACAAAGAGTTGAGCTGAGGCAAAGGAAGATGGGGAGTGTAACAGACTTACTCATAATCTTATTTCAGCATCCCTGTAGCCCTGAAATACATACTCAGCATCCACATACACACTCTAGCTGGGATTTTGTACATGCACACACCTTTGTGTCCATTCAACCCTGGTATGCTTCTGCACAGAACACCTATGCTTTTTAAAAGATTGGCTCATAAATTTGCTGAGGTCTGTATTAAATCTGTCTTCTCATCATTCAGTATATATTTGTATTTGGACTGCAGATTCACTGTAAACTGTGAGAACATTGTCTTCCTCTATATTTGCACAGTGCCGAGCATACTGATTGCTGAACATATAATTAATAATAGTTTATAAGTATGATATTGATCAAACAATCTCACTTAGATTTGAGAAACTGAGTTGGAAAGGATTGTCTTTTGTTATTTCCATTGCATAGCCAGATAAATTAGAATATGGATCTAACAATACCATTTCAGAAAATCAAAACAATGTTTCATTCTGTGAGCCCAATCCTGGTAGGTGTTGAGCATCATCAACTCACACGAAATCAGTAGCAATTGAAGGAACTGAGCACCTTGCTGATCAGATGCTTAATGTGGAATCTTGAAGTGCCAATTGAACATAAATTATACTATTAAAAATAATTACATAAGCTTCTAAGACACTTCATTTCCTTCTGGCACCTCATTCTCTTTCTCTCAAACATCCCCGCCCCCAACACATGTTCAGTTCACCTGTATTAACCTCCAGTTAGAAAGTGCTGCACAACACACATTACTTTCAGTATTCTGCAAAGCAACATGCTGCTTTTCTAAAGAAACAAATTAAAAGGCAACTCACTGAGCAATTTTCTAACACCTGAGAGCAATTAATGTAAGCAGAGACAGGAAACATCATCAAATATTTAAAATAAAATGAATATGTAACACTGACCTTCTCAAACACTCATCAGTTTTATATTTACACCTTAACAATCTCACGGGAAACAAAACCACAAGACAAATTCACACACAGACTATAAAAGGCAGAAAAATACTCTCAAAAAAGGCATTGTTTGTCTACACAGCTGTTCTTAGCATTTGCAGTCAAGTCATTTTGGATGCTTGGCTCAGGGCATTGATCTTTCAGTTTCGTTACATGCAGCTAGCCCCCTATATTTTGAACTTCTTTCTATTTATTTTTGGTCCTTTCATACTTCCCTTGTCAAGTGAAGCAGCTCTGACTTTTCAGAATGTGAGAAAATGATCAAAGAGCAGTAGACATTTTCTGTGAGTGTCACTCCCTGATTTTAATGAATACAAACTGGTACCCATAACCTGTGCTGGTTTAGGCAATGAGAAGATGTTTACGTAAGTGCCCTGAAGTAACTGGCTTCCAGAATCCAAATCAGTTCTAAATTTAAAAAAATGCGAGTCTGATGGTAAATGTTATAACCCAGATATTCTTGTAACTCCTTGTCACTGACATGGGGAGTGAGGGAGGGAGATTTCAAGGGAACATGCAGTTTATTACCGAATGCATTTTCTGTACATGACATACTGTATAAGCCAGGGTTGTTGTTGGGTTTTTTTAAATCCCCAGAGCAATGGCCAAAGATTTTCAGAGCAAAGCTTATTAGACACAAAGTACAAAAAGTCCTTTGTGACTATTCAAGCTAAACAAGCCTTGAACTGCTGGTGTCTATTTTGTCCCTGACTTCAATTATTGATTTCAAGGAAACTAGAATGCCTCGTGGAGAATGATACAAGCTTCCACTAGGGCATCCACTTCAAAATCATCCTACAAAGATTCAGAGTCTTTGACTAATTGTCTCTGTTGCAGGTCTTTTGTCATTACCATGAAGACAAGTTAGATGATTGGTTTGAAAAACCAGATTCATTATATTGCTGCTATTTGGGTGCTGCTAAGAAGTTTTTAGACTTTCCATCAGTAAGTTTTTAAAAAGGCTATCTGTAAGAAGTGGCCTGGAGCATGCAGATATGAGTATGGCATGCAGAGTAACCACCTGGAAGCTATTAAAAAATGAAGAAGCCATGTGTTAATATCTGAGTTTTAACGTGCAAATAAATAAATTATACTCTATGCTTTTGAGGAGGTTTTGATAGTGCCATAGACAATGGAGGTTTTGTTAATAATAAATTGTGTGTGAAATGTTTTCAATGTGGGCTAATTGCATTTTGGAGGAGGGGAAACTCAGAATTAAATTTTATCTAGAAAAAAGGATTATTAAACACACAGGTGGCAAATTCAAAACTGATTCTTTTTACATAATATTTCTCTCTTAGGTATTTACATTGCCCCCATTATATTATCTGAGCACACCACAGTCTTTAATGTATTTATTCTCACAACACGCCTGTGAGCAGGAATTCCTATTATTCTATTTTACAGATGAGGAACGGAGACACAGAGCAGCTAAGGCCACGTTTACAAAGGTATTTAGGCACCTAAAAATTCAAAAAGGTACCAAGTGGATTTACAGAAGTGACAAACAGGTTAACTGCCTACTGCTCATGGAAAGTAAATGGGAGTTAGGCACTAACTCACCTAGGTGCCTAGTAGGATTTTCAGAAGCATCTGTCTACATCTTTAGGTGACTATATCTTTGTAAATCTGGCCTTAAGTTACTTGCCAGAGAAGTCCATGGCAAAGTGGGGAATCAAACCCACGTCTCCTGCAACTCCCACACTAGCACTCAAACTCTCTTTCTTTAACAGACAATTAGCCTGAAGAACTCATTACCACAAAATATCACTGAGTCCAAGACTTAAACAGGATTCAGAAGGGGATTATACATTTGTATGGATAGTAAAAAATATGCAGAATTATAAAATAAATACTACAAAATAAGAGTGTTGGAAGGAATGTAAACCCTAATGCTTCAGGACTTCAGCTAACCTCTAACTTCTCATGGGTTAGAAAGAAACTTTGGTTGGGAGAAGATTATCCCATAACTGCCTGGCACAGGGTTTCTTAAACCTGTCTCAATCTCATCTGATATTGCCCACTATCAGTGCCATGATACTGGATTAGATGTTAAATAGGATATACATACTTGTACTACCTAATGGATTTCTGTCCTTTCTCTCTCTCACTCTCATTTTAGTGCAATTTAGTATTAAAAAACTATTTTAAAATGGGATCTGAGTTAAATCCACATAAGCACAAATATTCATACAAATAAAGACGAAAATTTAGGTCAACCCTATGACTTTCACACACTTGCATCAAGGTATATTTATTTTGGGGACCATAAAGGAGTGAAACTCTCTCTCTCTCTCTCTCTCTCTCTCTCTCTCACACACACACACACACACACACACACACACACACACACACACACACACACACACACACACACCTTTACTTGGGGCTAGGGTTGAAACCATCCTACAAGCCATGATGAGGGTGTAGAGCAGGTTCACAGCCATTCTATTGCTGCTACTCTACTCCCTGGGTTGCAACAGTGACAACAAACCCTGTACCCCTTCATTTTATGTGCATATAGGATCATAGAAATGTAGGGCTGAAGGAGACCTCAAAAGTCATCAAGTCCAGCCCCCTATTCTGCATCAGGATCAAGTAAACCTAGATCATCCCTGACAGGTGTTTGTCCAACCTGTTTTTAAAAAACTTCAGGTGATGGGGATTCCACAACCTCCCCTGAAAGCCTATTCCAAAGCATAACTATCATTATAGTTAGAAAGTTTTTGCTAATTCTAACTTAAATCTCTCTTGCTGCAGATTAAGCTTCTTGACCACCATCAGTGAACACAGAAAACAAACAATTGATCAATATCCTTTTTTTACATCCCTTAACATATTTGAAGACTGTTACTGGGTCCGCCCTCAATTGTCTTTTTTCAAGATTAAACATGCCCAGCTTTTTTAACCTGTCCTCATAGGTCAGGTTTCTAACCCTTTTGTTGCTCTCCTCTGGACTCTCTCTGATTTGTCAACATCTTTCTTAAAGTGTGGCAACCAGATCTGGACACAGCACCTCAATTGAGGCCTCACCAGTGCCAAGTAAAGCAGGACAATTGCCTCTTATGTCTTACATATGACACTCCGGTTAATGCACCTGAGAATAATAGCTTTTCTCGTCGCTGTATCACATTGTTGACTCATATAGTGATCCACTTTAACACACAGATTCTTTTCAGCAGTATTACCATCTAGCCAGTTATTCCCCATTTTGTAGTTATGCATTTGATTTTTCCTTCCTAAGTGAAGTACTTTGCATTTGTCTTTATTGAATTTCATCTTGTTGAATTCAGACCAATTCTTCAATTTGTCAAAGTCATTTTGAATTTTAAACCTGTCCTCCAAGGTTTTTGCCTACCCCTCCTAGCTTTGTGTCATCCACAAATTTTGTAAGCATACTCTCCACTCCATTATTCAAGTAATTAATGAAAATCTTGAATAGTACTGGCCCCAGGACCAACCTCTATGGGGCACCACCAGGTAGACTCTCCTAGTTTGGCAGCAAACCATTGATGATGGTTTTTCACCTAGTTGTGCATGTACCTTATAGTAATTTCTCCTAGAACACATTTCCCTAGTTTGCATATTATGCAGGACTGTTTCAAATGCCTTACTAAAACCAAGATATATCACATCTACTGCTTCCCCCCCATCTGCTAGACCAGTAACCCTTTCAAGGAGGAAGAAGGAAGGAAAGAAGGAAATTAGATTGGCTTGACATGATTTGTTCTTGACAAATCCATGATGGCTATTCCTTTTAACACTGTTATCCTCCAGATGTTTACAAATTGATTGTTTAATAATTTGGTTCACTATCTTTCCAGGTGTTGAACTTAGGTTAACTGTTGTATAATTCCCTGGATCCTCTTTGTTCCCCTTTTTAAAGACAGGTAGTTTGCCCTTCTATAGTCTTCTGGGACCTCACCCATCTCCATGAATTCCTGAAAATAATTGCTAGCGGTTCCAAGATGGCTTTAGCTAGTTCCTCAAGTACCCTGAAATGAATTTCATGAGGCCCTGCTAACTTTAATATATATGGCTTATCTAAATTCTCTTTAAACTGTTCTTTCTGATTTTGGTTTGTATTCATTCTCCCTCGTTGTTAATATTAATTGTGTTGAGTATTTGTTCGCCATTAATTTTTTTAGAGAAGACTGAAGCAAAATAGGCTTAAACACCTCAGCTTTCTAGATGCTATCACTTATTAATTCTCCTTCCTTGCTAAGTAAACTTATACTTTTCATCTTTCTTTTACTTCTAATGTAATTTAAGAACCTCTTCTTATGTCCTTTGCTTGTCTTATGTCTTTTATGCCCCTTGCTACATGAAACACATTTTGTGCCTTATTCTTTATGATTTTGTTTCTATATTTTTGTGCTATTCTTTTATACTCCTCCATAGCAATTTGTTCATATTTCCTCTTTTTGTAGGATTCTTTGATTTTCAGGTCACTAAAAAGCTCCTGATGGAGCCATATTGGCCTCTCTTCCTATCTTTCCTTCTCATCAGGATAGTTTGCAGTTGTATACTTAATATTCCTGTGGCACCTTATAGACTAACAGCCAAGTCTACAGCCAAGCACTGAGGTACAACTGCATCTGCTCTAACCCCTCAGACAGAGACCAACACCTACAAAATCTCCACCAAGCATTCTCAAAACTACAATACCCGCATGAGGAAATAAGGAAACAGATCAACAGAGCCAGACGTGTACCCAGAAGCCTACTACTGCAAGACAAACCCAAGAGAGAAACCAACAGGACTCCACTGGCCATCACATACAGCCCCCAGCTAAAACCCCTCCAACGCATCATCAAGGATCTACAACCCATCCTGGACAATGATCCCACACTTTCACAGGCCTTGGGTGGCAGGCCAATCCTTGCCCACAGACAACCTGCCAACCTGAAACATATTCTCACCAGTAATTGCACACCACACCATAATAACTCTAGCTCAGGAACCAATCCATGCAACAAACCTCGATGCCAATTCTGCCCACATATCTACACCAGCGACACCATCACAGGACCTAACCAGATCAGCCACACCATCACTGGTTCATTCACCTGCACATCCACCAATGTAATATACGCCATCATATGCCAGCAATGCCCCTCTGCTATGTACATCGGCCAAACTGGACAGTCTCTACGGAAAAGGATAAATGGACACAAATCAGACATTAGGAATGGCAATATACAAAAACCTGTAGGAGAGCACTTCAACCTCCCTGGCCACACTATCGCAGACCTTACAGTGGCCATCCTGCAGCAAAAAAACTTCAGGACCAGACTTCAAAGAGAAACTGCTGAGCTTCAGTTCATCTGCAAATTTGACACCATCAGCTCAGGATTGAACAAAGACTGTGAATGGCTTGCCAATTACAGAACCAGTTTCTCCTCTCTTGGTTTTCACACCTCAACTGCTAGAACAGGGCCTCATCCTCCCTGACTGAACTGACCTCGTTATCTCTAGCTTGCTTGCTAGCACACATATATATACCTGCCCCTGGATATTTCCATTACATGCATCTGAGGAAGTGGGTATTCACCCACGAAAGCTCATCCTCCAAAACGTCTGTTAGTCTATAAGGTGCCACAGGATTCTTTGCTGCTTTTACAGATCCAGACTAACACGGCTACCCTCTGATACTTGATACTTAATATTGTTACTCTGAAAAACTGCCAGCTCTCCTCAACTACTCTTTCCCTTAGATTTTCTTCCCATGGAACTTACCTACCAGTTCTCTGAGTTTGTTGAAGTCTGCTTTTTTGAAGTCTATTGTCCCTATTCAGATGCTGTCATTCCTTTTTTTCCTTAGAATCAAGAAAGCTATCATTTCACAATCACTTTCACCCAAATTGGCTTCCACCTTCAGATTCGCTCCCAATTCCTTATTACTTTTCCAACAGATGTCTGAATAGTTAAAGTCCCCCATTACTACTAGATTTTGTGCTTTAGATATTTCTGTTATTTGTTCTAGAAATGCCTCATCCACCTTCTCCTCCTGGTTTGGTGACATCTATCACGATGTCACCCCTATTTTCTGCACCTTTTATCTTTACCCCAAGACTCTCAAATGCTCTACTTCCTACACAAAGCCATACTGCTTCTTTTTAGTTTGTGGGGTACCTTTGGGGGGGTTGTATTGGGGTTTCAGTTGAATGCTTCAGGCTATATTTCCTACCCTGCTGCTAGGATTTTACTGTGCAAATCTGTACATCTTCCTAAGACTGGCATCTAGGAAAATGCTGGTACTCTCTGGGTGAACTCTATGTATTTTTTATTTGCTTCTTTGACAAAAGTTGTTTCAATATTTGTTGCAGGATATTTTTGATAGTTTTATTTGTAGTAAGCTATTTGACACAAAGAAAAAAGATAAAGAATGTTTAATAAAAATAGTATTCTAAGATGATTTCAACTCAGTGCAGCTTAAATATAAAGCTGTCACTTAATCCAGTGGGATAAACAGATTTTGATTAACATACAAGGGAATCTAAATTGTGTTTTCCTGACCACATATTGTTCCATGAATGCATCCGAAAAAATATTGAGAATTACAAGGAAAATGGAATTAAAAATTGATTTCAGTTAGAGTATTTCTATTGGCGATAATTGCAGTTGGCTCAGTCCTTTAAATTCTATACTCTTAGGCTTTTATTGACTTGTGGAATGACACATACATTTATAGCACTGTATACATGAATAACAAAGTTTAATGGTCTCAATTTAATTCTGAATAAATATCAGCTGTTTTCTTACCATAGTATAGTAATTCTGTCCCTATGAACCCATCAATCTACATCAATGACAAGTGGACCAATCAGTGTATTACAGCATGATATCAATAGCTATATAGAACAATAATGCACATAAACCTGTTTAATTCTTAATCTATGTGTATATACATTTAGATCAGGTCTAGATCAGGTCTAAATTAAGATGCAACATTACTGTGGATGGTAAAATTCCCATGGATGTTAAAGGTCCATATACTGAATAAGGTCCATATACTGTGGGGTAAAGAAAAGGAACGATAGAAGTTACTGCAATCGGCTCATGTAGCTGCTCTGGTTACTTATATGCATGTCTTCAGCATTTTATTTATTTAATTTATTTATTTATAGTACTTTTATTATACTTTATTGGCCTCAGGAAAGGAGTGTGTTTTATGGAGACACAGGGTCAAATCATACTTACCAAATACTTTTTCAGGCAAACATTCAGCTTTACAGGGTTACATTTTTTCAGTGCCATTTAGTGAAATGTGGTTAAATAGGTGTTACACAGAGCTAGCTGTGAAAAAAAGAGGAATTATTTTATAAATTAAAAAAATCCTTTTTTTAAACTTCAAAATGTTGCACACTTTTTGTAATGTCAAAACATATTGACCAGTTCTATGGTAGGCTGAAAAATTGAGGGAAATATTTGGAAAAATTTCATTAAAATTTTTCCATCAAATAATTCAGAAGTTCAAATTTTGACCAGCTCAAGTGTCAAACAGGGGTCAAATTCTTAGGGCAAGTGCCTAATTACCAACCTTGCCAACATTTAACAGGAATAAAGGTGACATTTTTCTAGAATTTTATACAATATGACATTTAATGTGGATTCTAACATTCTGTTCTTCCTCAGTTGTGTCAGACTTTCAGTTATGTAAATAGATGGCCTTATGCATATAAAAATAGCAGAAAATAAGTCAATTCTGAAGTTCAGTGCAGATCTTGAGAGGAGAATTTTGTTTTAAACCTTTTGAGATTTGTTGGTAATGGTCTCCTCTCTTAACTGGGATAATAGACCCTTCAGCAGATTGTTCCAGTTAAGAGATTGCTACTCTATTTGGAACCTAAACTATTATTTTGAAGCAAAGTTGGTAGCTTAGAAAATGATTACATGCCAAAGCTGCAGAACCAGTCTTTATCATGGGTATTACATTATTTTCTGCAAAAGCCTTTAATATGGGTTAAATGCCTGACTGTCTGGTTACTCAAGTAGTATATTTTTGGTTTTGGTTTTGCTAATAATTTGAAACATGCCCTTTGCCCTGCATCCTTGAAATTAAACAAAGATTGCAATTGTTAGCAAGTTTCATAACTCTGTTCCCTCTCATTCCATGAGCTGTCATTTAATGGAGTTACATTTAACTTGTGAAAAGGTCATTTTGTTACTAAGAAGCAAAGTCAATTTGTGTCTTGATCCAAATTCTACCTGACTCATTGCAATCCCATGCTTCTATGCATAAGAATATGTTTACAATATAGACTTTTAGAAAGTGAGAGTGAACCCTAGGATCACAGGCAGTTCAAACAAATTTTGGACCCCCACCCAAAAGCCACTGCACTGAGGGACTCAACAATAAAGGTCAAAAGAGCCATTATAGACTTTTTTTGTGTTACCTGTACCAAATTACTCTACCATGTCATCAGTATGGAGGGAGGTGGGGAGGGGACAATTGGTAATGTGTCTAGCTAGAGTATGGTAGTGTAGACAATATGGACAAGTAAGTCATATCAGATTTACAGAGTCTATAAAATACAGATTGATATAAATATGCATGCAGTAGCATCAATATAGTCATTGTGAGTGGTCAGGTAAATAATATCTATTTGACAATATTCATAATTATGCATACACCAGACTCTGATGACCATTACAAACTGTGAAGGAAATGGAAGGTGAATTTTTAAAACTCTCTACTTTGTGGGCCGAATTCTATAGACAGGTTTGAGTTGTGGCTCTCTAATGTGGATTTATTTTTGTGTTTGTAAGGCTGACAACAATCTCTACATTTTTTTGAAGATATGCTTGTATTTTCCTGCCCTCCATTTTCTTCCACAAAGGGAAAAACCAAGGGGTCCTGGAGTTCTAAAAAGCCTCTGGTCTTCTACATCTATATTAGGAGAGCTCAAAAAAGGAGAATGGTTTCACTAAAGTAGATGGATTTAGCAGCAAAAAAACACTACCTCACACAGCTGTCTGAAACAGGTGGATCTGGAGTCAATTTGGTGAGTTTAAGTTAATGATGGCCAAAAGTGGAATAAAGTTCAATGAAGTGCACTGATCCAACTCAGATGTGAAGTCAATAGGGAGCTGTCTGGCTACATGTGATTTTGCACATCTGTCAGCTATATCAGAAATCCAAATGCAAAATGTAGCACTCCGCAACATCATGTGGATTTGTGACATTCCCTGCAAGAGTTCATTCTTTAAACCAGTTGATGTAATACAATAAGGAATAAATACAGTATTTTTATCTGTGTCCAATATAGACTTTCTCCAACATTGTTCATGTTGTTTTAAAGGAAGAATGTATGTATTTTCATCAGATAAGTAGTTGTTAATTGCAAGAGAAACAGCACATTTCCGAGTGAAGAAACTGAGAAATATGGGGTAATTTTTTTTGACATCACAGTTTAAAAGTTTAGATATATAGGAAGATCAAATTGGGTATTGTTTTCTGTTAATTCTTGTGCAATATCATGAAATGTATACACAAGAGAATGAAAGTTATTTATACCCGTTTTTCTCAATTTTTCTCATACTTCAATGATGTCTAAAGATAAGCTAAGATTCTTGCCTGCTGGTAAATTGGCATAAAGGCATTAACCTCAGTTTACACCTGTGGAGAATCTGACTCAGATATTGTCCAAAAGATAGCCCCCCCTCCAAACTGTATACTTAATCAACATCTTCACTGTGGCAAATATATAGTATTTCATGTTTGTGGTCCATGAGGTGAAAAAAACTCTTTCTAGTTCAATGGAGACTTTAAACCAAGTATCTCTCTCTCTCTCTTTCCATTTTTTTTTTTAAAAAAAATCATGTAGAAATATAAAAGTAATGGCAATAGGTTTTCATCTTTGCCGATAATATATGGTGTTTCTGACAAGAAGGAAATTCAAACTGACACATTCCTGGCTCAGTTCAACTACTTCGACTGATATTATCTGGTTACCATTTTCCCCTATTTTCTTTTTTAAATATATTATCAGTGGGAAATCTGCACCTCAGAATGAACTATATATTTCCTCTACAAAGGTCAGTACATTTTATGAAGTTACACATATGCCCAGTACAAATCAATTCTATTTGGCTCACGTGCATCCAAAGAGGCCCATAGCATATCCAATCCAAACTGCATCTCATTCTCTTCAATCAAATGAATAAGAATTACATTCTTTGTTGCCCAAGAGAACATGTAGAGTTAAAAAACATTTATTGAAAGATTTACAGCTATTTGTAGAAGTGATCAAACAAAAAAAAATATCCAGGATGAGTCAGCAATTTTAAACTATCTGCAAAATGCACTCCGATCCTTTATACAAACAGCTGCTAAGTGGTAATTAATATCTGACCATTACTGAACAGGCTATTGGTAAGGTTGTCATAATTTTTATCTATATTAAAATCAATATACTTCCTTCTATGTGAGATGGCTATGCTTTATGAATCTTAGAAGGTAATATGAGTTGGTTTTGTTTCATTTATGGTCTAAAGTTGAATATTTTGCATAGGAAGTCCATGGAAAAAAGTCACCAAGTGCTAAAATGATGTACCACTGCTACACTATTGCAATGTAAGCCTCGAAGCAGCAAAGCACTTAAGCACATGCTTAACTTAATTTCAATTAAATTAATAGGGTCCACTCATATGTCTGAAGTTAAGCACATGCTTATGTGCTTTGATGAATACTAGCCTTTACTTCTCCACTTTTCTCTCTTATATCCATGTGAAGCACTTTAACTATTAAATGTATATTATAAATCATCACGAAAATATTTTTAACAACTTTTCTGATTGGCCAAGAAAGCCTCATCTTTGCTTTTGCAAATGAACATTCTACTGGGAAAAAACTATTATTAGAACAGAGTCTTGCCGAGGTACACGCCCCTTTGGTAGTATAAAATTAACAAGAATAATGGACTTTTTTGTCGCCGCTTTGGAAAGAGCTTGGCTACACTTAGTGAAACAGAATAAACAATCATGAACAGACACTCAGACAGCAAAGTGTATAAATTATTCAAGAATGAAATGTTCAAGTAATATTAACCTAAAGGCATAGTCATCAATTTTGTTCTGATGGATGATATTGGATAGTTAGTATTCAAGTGTTTCTACATAAATAAAATTGATTTATGCTAACTGAGAAGACTATGAGAAACTTTTATCAGAATGGCCAAATTCTGCTCCTCCTTGCTTGATCAATCACCTCTCTGCTGAACTGTGTAGCATTTCGCTGCAAAAGTCTTCACAGAGAAATTGGGCTACGGCAAAATGAATAATACATTTGCTGCAGTGCTAGACTAATGACCCTTAAGTGCTTTAGAAAAATGAGCTGTGTGGACTGCTTCCTTTACAAAGAGACTGGCTTATATATCAGGAAGTAACTAGTAGTAAGGATTATGTCTATGAGCTGGGGCAAACAGAGTGTATACTGCCTAATTTTATGATTATGGCTAGAGATGGCACATTACATACTTTCATCCATTTGTTTTTGCTGTTTATATTTGTTCTTGTCTCCTCACCTCTTTCCCCAATCCCACTTCAGACCGCACTGTTTTTATGTATGTGTTAATCATCTTCATCTTTTCTCTTGCTGTTTCGGTGAAGCTTATTGTGTCACCATAAAGATATTGATCAAATGGTGACAGGAAGGACAGAATGCTATTTACTTTGAAATGGTAGGAGGGATCCAGGGCAAGGAAGCATAGTTAAAATCTGCATTGGCTGGCATTTACAATACCTGAACAATTCATAACTCTCTCTGAACAGGCGCCTATGGGGGAAGAATAGTGGCTTAGGTTTCCTTACAGAAATGTCATTTTTATCTGCTGCATAAAGCAATAAAAGGAAGACTAATGCACATATTAAACATGCTTAAAAAGAGGCTTATTTAAAAATAATTAAAGAGAAATGTAAAGCCAGTGACTGAATGGTGCAGGATTATTTACTGTCATTTCAAATTAACTTGCTTTAAATCCTTCTAAGGCATATTTCAAGTTGAAATGAAGCCTTTCTTCTGAATTCCTTATCAAACGTAGAAATGGAGCAACAGAGGCCACTGGTGTTTTTTTAAATTATTATTATTAGATAATATAATTGGCAGACAGCTGCTTAAAATGAAATGTTCCTCTAAGAAAGCAGTCATTTACAAACTAGTGTGGGGTCATATAACCTGGTTATTCTCTTTACAGATCCCATTATGTCAAAATGCCAATACCTACCTCACCAACTTTCATCTCAAATCGCATTTGCCAATACTTGCCTTTCAACTCTGGCTTTTTTATTCTTTGGCAGGATTAGAATCTACAACACTGCTGTTTCATTTTCATTATGTTGCTGTTCTATCTTTTAGGGGAAATCAGCTTCACATTGTGTTATTCTTATGCTCCTTACCAAGGGTTAGAAAGAAAAAGAAAAGAAGAAGAATCCTTTTAAATTAAGAGGGCCCAGTTTGATAGCACTTACAAAATATACAAAAAGGAAAGCTTTATTATATGAACAGTTTGCTTGAAAAGGACATGCACGCTGGAACATTCAAATCCTGTCTAACCTGAAATCATTGATGTGCATTATCTACAGGCTGCTATCGTTAATAAGGAATCTTTAAAGGACATTTCTTAAAGCCTGGAGAATTCTTCTTGGATAGAATTCGGAGGACACCCTCTCAATCCCTTGGCTGAGAAAAAAATCCTCTTGTGTATGTACATCTATAAAAAGTTCTTTCCTCATTGCTGGACTTTCACAAAGTCTTCTCAGAATTTCACTGCCTGACTTCTGGTCTCACTCTCTAAGCATGACTGATGCAACCCTACTATTAAGCATTGAAATGGAGGAATAATAAAGCCCTCTAGCTGATGAATAGCATGGCAACTTCCACAAAGCCTTCTACAAAAGCCATGTAATGTCCTTAAACAGCTGTTTTCTCCTTCTACTTCCCTGTTTCATCTGTCTTTAATCATCAAATTATTCTATGATAAGGATATTTTTCAGTGGAGGTTAGGGGCACTATGATGGTTTCATAGGGGTCTAATGACTAACAAATATTATTGCTGTTTTATTTCATATCCTATCGTTGTCTTTCTTTTGTCCAACCATTTTACTTACCTTTCTCCACCATGGCTCGAGAAATGGGAGCTCATTCTGAATAATAAAATATCAATCTGCACTTAACCTAGGTTCTCATATGCATATGTTTCTAGTTACTGGGAAGATACGTGTTTGCCTTAAAGCAGCGAGCAAAGGCACAAACAACAAAATAAATAATAAAGATGACTTTTGAAAACAAAGAAATGATTTATGCAAATTTTAACTTTTGTTTAGACCCATCTAGTTATGTCCTGGACAAAATCATGAACCTTAACCTTTGTTCAAAATAAGCTAACAAACTAGGACTCAGGTCAGCTAGAGGAAGTGAGTTCTATATTGGGGAACCCTCCATCAAGACTGCCTTGACTTCAGTCCTCAAGAATACACATCTAGGGAGCTTGTCAGCAAACTGCCACATGTGATTTCCCATTGAACTGTACGTGGAAGCATGTGGGAAGCCAGGACTGTGAATGATATACAGGAGTAGTATGCCCTGACCAAATCGTATTCCAGAGTAGGCAGAATGCTGAATTGTGCACTAGCTGTTGCTTCAAAGGTAGGCCAGAGTAGAACACATTACAATAGTCCAACTTGCAGCTAGTTCTGTAAAGGTAAAAAGTAGCTTCTAAAATACAATCCTTGGGTCCAGCTAAGCTGTTCTTGGAGCAGGATTCTAGCACAGTTTCCTTCCCTGATACCCAGCACTGCCGGGGACTGGCACAAGTTAGAATAGGCCTTAAGCTTCTCTAGTTCATATGAGTAATTCATACAAGTAATAACAGATTGCTAGGGACTAATACTCTGGCATGCTGCCAGCATGTTCCTTATGCTGGGAAGGGCCAGGAAAAGGTGTTATAGAGCAACTGCACTGGCTCTACAGCACCCAGGGATTCCTCTATACTGCCTTACAATCCCTTAGGGGCATTGCGGCAGCAAAAATATATATATATATATATATATATATATATATATATATATATATATATATATATAATCAGTGCTAAGAAATTGGTCCATAAAGATTATTTAATACTACCCACAAATGTTAAATAAGCATTTAAAAGAAGACCCCTGTATCATTGCCACTCAATCAGTTTGGGGATGGCTCAACTAGTGTATTATCATTGAAATAGATGCATAAGTATCTTAATGAAGAATTTGACTGATCTCTACCTAAAGCGCATAGTGAAACCTAAGTATACAAGTACAAATTAAAATCCTTTCAGCAAAATACAAATTTGAACTCCTTCCAGCCAAATACACATTTGCAAACAAAGAAAACAAACATAAGCCTAACTTGCCTTATCTACCTAGTACTCACTATTCTGGACATATAAGAGACCGTATCAAAGAGATTGGAGAGAAACCTGGTTGCACGTCTGGTCCCTCTGAGCCCCCTAAGTGAACAACAACCAAACACTAACAGCACACACAAAAACTTCCCTCCCTCAAGATTTGAAAGTATCCTGTCCCCTGATTGGTCCTCTGGTCAGGTGACAGCCAGGCTCACTGAACTGTTAACCCTTTACAGGCAAAAGAGACATGAAGTACTCCTGTTCTATCAACCCTTAACTATCTGTTTATGACAACCCCCAAGAATATTTTCTCTGTGATAAATTGTCAAAGATTTAGAGAAATCTTGCTTGTCTAGTCTAGGGTCAGCTTCAAACTGAAATTGTTCTGTTTCTTTTTCCAAAGATTAAAACAATATGATTTGGACAGTTGCAAGATGACCAGCAGCAGTCAGAAAAATACATTTTTGAAGTCTAGGAGTGTAGGGAAAAAGAAAGGAAATTAAGTTTTTATTAAAAGAGATAACAGAAATGCTATCAGTACAGCAACTTCCTGCTGAGTCCAATAATGAGGATTCAGGGCTCTGTAAATGATACACTGTCAGAAAAAGCCTATGGATGCACAGCAAGAGCTTCATAGCAGCTTCATTCTCCTGTAGAATTTAATCTTATGGAACATTTATTTAAGAAACACTAGCCAATTAAAGAGAGAGTGAGAGTGCATGTGCGCACATGCATGTATATTAAAGGAACATAGATTCCAAAAGCTTAATTTTTGTTCTTGCAGGTTTGGCTGGAATTACAAAATGTCCTACAAAATGATGAATTAGAAAGGTTTGTGCCTTCAGCTTATGCTCAAAATAATGAGGTCCATACGTTCTGGGGTTAACTGTATGCACAAAAGATAATAAACAGTAATGCTCACTGCTCCTCTGATTTAACGTTTACTTTATACTTTATGCAGTGGAAACAGTGACCAGGATTGTAATAAGTTAGTTATACAATCGAAAAAAATTGCTTTAGGACCCACATTCTACTGCAGACAGGTAATGTTCTGCTCAACTAGTCTTCGACCATCACATCACATACTGGACTGGATTCTCCTTGCACATGTGTTTTATGCTAACATATCTTGGTATACTATAATGGAGTTACTGTGGGCACTTTGCCTATTGCCTTTTGTGGGCAGGGAAGAAATGTTTCCCTCATTGCCAAATTGACCATGGCATTGTGGGCTTTTCACATTCCTCACAGCAGCCTAGAAACCCAGTGAATAGGTTAGGGCTGTGTTAATATATATTGTTTGTTTGTTGTTACTTGGCATGGGTCCTAGGTGTCTGTGTTGGCTGCAAGTGACTGGTTGCCAGGTAAATAAGGGCATGGGACCAGGAATTCAGGAGATCTTGCCTTTGGATAATGGGGAGAGTTCCAATGTCTGGTACTGCAAAGAAATCCCCTCATAGTAGCCTTAACCATCATACAGGGAAGAGTGGAGGGGAATCACAGCAATACTGCTAGCACTCTGGTAGCTATTGAGAGGTGCAGGGCTAAGACTGGCTTCTCCCCCTAGACTGTGCTTGCCCTAGAAGGGGAGAAGGAACCTACACGGATCTAGGCCTTGCTAGATAGTTATTCCAGTTGCATGTGTTAAACAACATAGTGGCCACACTTAAACCATATTCCTGTGTTAGGTCTGTCTTCTGCCTGGGGATAAGTCAATGTTTACTTCGTTATTTTACTCAGTTACTTGTACTTTTTTATCAACTTTTACGAAAGCCTGCTTATGAACATAGTGTGTGTTACACTCAGCCACACAGAGAAGACATTGCCACCCTGCTCCCAATCCCAATCACAGTATGACACTTGTCCTCTCTTTGCTCTGCTCCCTTCTCCTTCTGCTTCTCCCTCTGCAGTTAGTCTCTAGCTCTTTGTTCTTCTCTGCACTTTGACTTTTTACACCTATCTTACAATGGAATCTAGCTGCCCCCACACCATTAGAGCTGACGGGCAACTGAAATGGTCCTCCTTTCCTCTGGCAGGGTTAGCTGATTCAGCATGGTGGAGGAGGGACAGCCAGACATTTATAACAGACCATCAGCAAAGTGGAACAGCTTTAACATTGTAGTTAAAATTCAGAGCATTAAAGAGCTATCATGGTGAGCCAAAGCAGTAAGCATGAAGAATGTGAAATATATTAGTCTCCATTAAAGTAGAAAAGACTCTTCACTCCTTCATATATTTGATTAGTAATTTTGTGTGCATTAGTTTCAGAAAGTAGGTTCTGTATGAGTAGATTTAGCCAATAAAATATGTCACACTAGCTAAGATGAGGACAGTAAAGTATCTCATGCTACTGTTTTCACATAAAACAGCAATAGATTTAATATTATGTAATTATGGAAGTTCTGAGAGAATTACAGTGTAATGAACAATAATATGCCATATGCCATAATACTAAGAGGTATTATGTCTTGTTTATTTCGAGTGCTGTAACTGCACTTACACAGGGCAACATTTGAAAAGCCTCAGGCCACAGGAACACAGAGAAAAATGCATGTGCGTGTGTAGGCATCAGTTAGGTGCAGGAATTACACAAATGAGTATTTTAGCATGTAATTACCTGCTTTGCAAGCATAAATATAAAGCTTTATGGAATCAACAGGAGTATGTGTGACTGTGGGCATTTAAATTTTAGCCATTAACATCAGTATAAATTACTCTATGGCCAGAATTCATTAGATATACATATCATATAATCCATATATATCTTTGTGTATAACTCTCTGGGTACATCCACACTACTCGCCGGATCAGCGGGTAGCAATTGAACTATCGGGGATCAATATATCGTGTCTAGAAGAGATGCGATAAATCAATCCCCGAACATGCTCCCATTGACTCTGAATTCCACCAGGGTGAGCGGCGGAAGCGGAGTCGATGGGGGAGTCGCGGCCATCGATCCCGTGCCGTGAGGACGGGAGGCAAGTCGAAATAAGATACATCGACTTCAGCTATGCTATTCCCGTAGCTGAAGTTGTGTATCTTACATCGACACCCCCTGCCAAGTGTAGACCAGCCCTCTGAACTACAATGCTGTTGTCAACTGTAAACAGTGCTTTCTTAAGGAAAAATTGCGAAATGACATTAAATAAAAATCTGATAAGTGAAATGCTAGCGTCATTACACCAGCATCTAGAGCAAGGATCTCAAACATACAGCTGGCCCGCAGAGTTATTTGCTGCATCCCGCCAAGCTCCCTGTGCCTTCCTGCCCCCCAAGTTATTTCCTGAGATGACCAAACTCCCCTCCCCCACCGACCCCCAGCATGCCGCATCCCCACTCCTCTGCCTACCTCCAGGAGCTTCCCACCACTAAACAGCTGTTTAGCAGTGCTTAGCACTTTCCAGGAAGGAAGGGGAGGTGCAGGGAGCCGTGCACTCAGGGGAGAAGGCAGAGAAGAGGCAGGGCAGGGGTGGGGATTTGAGGAATAGAGGCAGGGAGGGGGCAGATTTGGGGTGGGGACTTTGGGGAAGGGGTTGCAATGGGGGCAGAGAAGGGGCGGTGTGGGGGCGGGACTGGGGCAGTAGGCGGGGTGTCAGTGATGCAGCCCTCAGGCCAATGACTAGTCCTCATGTGGCCTTCATGGTCATCTGAGTTTGAGATCCCTGATCTAGAGAGACAGTTTGGCATTTCCCAGTCATTTCATTCCTAACATTTCACAATCTCAATCATTCACAACCACATGATTAAAATGTTAATATGACCAACTGACAGCATCACCCTTTGTTCAGAAGGGATAGATCTGTGTCCCACATAAGGATTTGGAATATTATTAGTTCTACACTATAATAAATAGTTGACAACAGTGCCATAAACTGTTAGAATGCCCTTCTAGCCATATTCAGTGGCTCTTCAGGACACATCAAAAATCCCGTAGCACTGTTTGGAAAGAGCAAAGTAGGACCTGATTGTTGTCCTGGCCACTTTAAGACAAAACCTATTCTTCAAAGCTACTATTACATCGATCACAGGCCGGTGCATTTGCTTACACTCATTGAGACATAATGTAGAAAGGCCAATTTAGTGTTCTAAGCCACAGGTTGGAAAAGCTTGACTCCCTGGAACAACATGCTGAAATTCCAGGAGAGTGAAGCAAACTGAGCACCAGACAATTTAGCCTGTATGAGTTCCTGCCTGCTCTGCATGGACATGAAAGCAGTTTTTGAAAACCAACAGGTGTTTGTTTTTCTGTCCTTCACCAAAGTTTTCCCTCTCTCCCTCTCCTTGTTTTGCGCAACATACTGTGAAGCAGTTGGCTATTGCCATCAGCTGCATTCCAATAGTGCTGTATGCCTACAAGCCCAATTCAGCAAAACTCTTAAGCACATGATGAGTAATTTAAGCATACGAATAGTATCATTGAAGTCAATGAGACTACTCACACACTTCAAGTTATATGCAATGTTGTTGTAGCCTTGTTGGTTCCAGGATATTAGAGAGACAAGGTGAGTGAGGTAATATCTTTTAATGGACAAATGTCTGTGGTGAGAGAGCTCTTCTTCAGGTTTGTTAAAGTTGAAGAGATGCTCTGTGTGAGCTCAAAAGCTTGTCTCTCTCACCAACAAGCATTGGTCCAATGAAAGATATTACCTCGCTCACCTTGTCTCTACTTAAAGTTATACCCATGCTGCATCAGGACCACAGTTTATGCAGTGCTTTATGATCTTTCATGGAGGAGTAGGGTGACCAGACAGCAGACATGAAAATCGGGACAGAGGGTAGGGGGTAATAGGAGCCTACATAAGAAAAAGACCCCAAAATCGGGGCTGTCTCTATAAAATCCTTCTAAAAGTCTTTTATAAAATGAAAAGGTCAAAAATCAAGACCCATCAGTAAAGCTCTTCAGCAGTTTCTCTTTGATTTTTAGGTCACTGACTTTGGACAGTAGCTTCAATCAGAATTCACAGGCAAGTGATTTTATGCCAAGAACAACTTTGCTTGGCAGCAGGAGCTGACACATATGCTTCAGTTGTACCAAATGTGTCTACTAAGAACTGTGGTCAGGGATGGTAATAAGGATCGACTGGGGGTAAAAATGGTTCCTGACTTCAGATCTGGAAAAAATGGTTTTTTCAAGCTTTTATATAATACTATTATTCTTCAAATACTTTCAGTTGGTAAATCTCTCTCAGTTTCTGACAGATTTTAATTAAAATGTCTAGGTAGTGATACCTACTAGAGCTAACCCACACATTTCTTGACAGAAGTTTTTTCCATTAGAAAAAATGCTTCCTCTTTTTGCCTGATTCAGACCAGGGACTCAAATCTGGTCTCCCACATCTCATGCAAGTGCCTTAACCACTAGGATCTTAGCTATGCAGTATGCTTGTGAGCATTCACTCTCTCGCGCTCTCTCATGTTTTTTCATGAGAAATTTTGAAAACTCCTATTTTTTGTTCCACTGCAGAAGGAAAACAAATTTGAAACCTTGAAATTTTTCACTAAGTGGAATTCTTTTTCCTGGCTATCCCTGATACCCACTCTCTGCTTTTACACAGGGTTTAGCACTTCCTATTAATGATCTTAGCTCAGATGAAAGTTATGTGCCAAAGTATATCTGGGAACATTACAACCCCAGTGAATTAACTGAGCATTACATCACATATTGAGTACATAAGGAAAACACATCTCAGGAGATGCCCTGCATGGTTGCTTTGTTACTCTGGAGCTGATGTTAATGCTTCAATCAATCTGCTGTAGTACAGGAGCTTCAGTGGAACCCAAAATAATGATTTCTCAGTCATTACATTTCATTTTATTTACACTCCCTAGTTATAATTTGATGTTGAATTTACACTTCCCTTGTTTTAGTAGAACTCCCAATGTGATGACAATATACTCAGAAAAATATCCACTGCTTCCATATTTATCTTATTTCACAGAATACTGACTGGACAATTATATTTATGTTATTCAGAAAAAAAAATAAGGAGATGGAGGGAATTCCCTCCATTTTCCCCCCACAAAATATTTTTTGGAATGAAAACTTTTGACCATAAGGCAATTTTTGAGGAAAATATAAGCAACAAAGGTAGCCATCTCGGGTGCCACACTGATAGTTCATTGGAAAGGGAAAAGATTAAATAAATAAAAACAAAAAATCCTAACAAATCAAAACACTACCCTGCACACAGTTCTCCCCCTTAGGACAGGATGAGAGCAAGAATAATCCACTTGTGACTGATGTTAGTCACAATCCTGTAAGACACTCCAATACTATGGTAATGAAGGCACTATGAGAACCTACGTAGTAGTAATTTTTTGGTCTGCACTATAAGTCTGCAATGTTTGAGAGTAATGGGAATTAGTTTTAGAGTCATCTACAGTTAAACTGATAGCAAATGTTATGATTAAAGTGTCAGAACTGCTTCTATTCTACCTACCAGTTTCAGTCACTCATAATTTTGTTAAACAATCAGTTTGGGCTGAAATTTTCCATTTTTAGTCTTTGAATGAAAATAGTCCAGCCATTGTTGCATGAGAGAAGAATAAAAAAAAATACACATTTCCAATATACAAAAAATCTTGCCTCTTTTATTCCAACAGGACTAAAGCCCAAATAGATGAAGTTTGAAAGTTGCCTTTAAGGTTGGAGATAGTCCTCATCAATGAGCAGAATGGAGCATTGGGCAGGACACTCTCTGTTTAGCTTTTTTTGTGTAGTTTCCTCTCAAGTCCTTCTATATCAATAATTCATAACATGCATTTCAGTACTATCTTTGCCATAATAATAGACTTCTATATATTATGCTACCTGGCAAACTAGAAACAGGGTAGCTTGATTTCATTGATAATGAACCAATCTTCAGTGAGGTGTCAAAAACAATCAAAATGACTAATGACATTTCTTGTGATTCACCTGCTAGTCACCCATCCCTTTGGGGCAAATAGGTAATCTTTTTTATTAAATGCAAATCACTATTTGGATAAACACTAACTGGATGAAGAGTAAGATACTCTGACAGCCTTTAGGCTCAGAGAGAAACCCTTTGTTCAGTCATGCTGTAGGAAATACTTTCATATTTTATACAACAAGCTTTGCGCCTGTCTAGCAGGGCTGTTACCACAGTATCTAACTAATGATAAATGAGAAGTTTATTTACAATGTGTGTGTGCCTATGTGATGTTGTGCTGATTTTTGGTTTTCTATTTTTACTTAGTTTAATTGGAGCAACTACTGTTGGGCATCACAGAGAAACAGAAATTTACCCTAAACCTAACAGAATCAGAAGCAGAATCTCAGTCAGAAGCCAGAGAGTTGAGATTTCTCTTTGCAAAGGGTGCTGCGTGAAAGCTGGTTTAGGTCAGCATGGGCAGAGGAAGAGCCAAATGTCCTGAGAGACTCTAGACTTGTTTACAGGTAGTTCACCGCATAATTTAAACATTCTATGAAGAGAATATCCCCTTTTATAACATCTACATGTGCTCAACCTTGCTTTCTCAAAAGATTCCTTATGGTTTGAATTTAGGACATTGATCCCAGAGTAATTCGTTTCTCTGCAAGGATACTCTTTCAAACATGTATCTCCCCATATCCTTTTACTCCCTGAAACAAAAGTTTTTGCCAACAGAAAGCTTAATCCTCACCTCTTTGCACAAATTGACAAAAAAAATCAACTTTTAAAAACTATATCATTTTTCTTTCAAAATGGCCTAAAAATAACATTCCTGTAAGAAGATGATATTCACGTTGTCTCTTTTTAGCTTTGCCGTTGCCGCCTTCTGTTTTACAGGATAATTAAGTATTCTCATGTTTTTGGTCACATTTATAGATAGTATGAATGAAAAACATACATGAACCAGAACACCTATATTTGGAACAGATACTGATTGCTTATATCAGGTATTTGCGTGTGTAATTGAAATGGTGTAACAGACAAGCAAGTCACTACTTTTTTAAATAAGTGTCTTATTTATTGTTATAATATCTATTTCATTATCAGTTTTTAGGTTTATTTATTTGTTTTGTTTATAGAATTTTCTATGCCACTCATCACTGTAATATCTGAGCACCCTATATACTTTAATAAATTAGCCCTCACAACAGTTGTGGGAGGTAGGAAAATATCGTTATCCCAGTTTTATAGATGGGGAGCTGAGACACAAAAGATCCTCACCCTCGGCATAAAGGGTCCCTAAAAGCCAAGATTCTGGCTGGAGGATGTTTCTCCCCAGTGATAGCCACAAGGTTGCTTGTGGAGGATCTCCAGCTCCTTCACAATCTCTGATGGAAGGACAGTATCAAGGAGCTGTGGAGATTCCAGCCTGTACTGTGGTCCACAGGGCATCTCTCAGAGGCTGCTGAGACTTAGGCATGTCACTAGAACTGTGATTCTACTGCTTGGAATCTCTCCGGCCTTTGAAGCAGACCAAGATTAAAGATGGTGCACAGTGGCTTAAAGAATCCTACCCAAAAAGATTAAGCCACTTTCCAAAAGGAACACAAGGTGTTGGTGTCTCTCCTATTTTCTTTACTTTTAAAAATAATAATAATAAAAAAACCTCTTATATTCCTAGCATCTACTTCACTACCTTTATTTAAATAAACATGTGAGAAATCGGAGACTGAAAATTATAAAGAAGGCTGGTTAAACAATTATGTAACAAATGGACTAAATCTACTACAACCTCCCTCTATCTACCCTAATGAATGTAAAGACTCACTCTCAGTACACGTTATGGGTTGGCCATGAATGCTAAGCACACAGTGCCAAAATCCTCAGTCTTAATGCACAAATGTTCAGCTTGTAGACAGTGGAGCTTGTTGTCACAGATAAGGGACACAAGTGATGGTGGAGGAGAAATGATATACGAAACTGTGATAGGGTGGAGAACCCTTAGGACCTACTAAATCTTTGTGCAAGGGTATCTACTCTAATCATACTGCTAGCAGACACTACTCAGGTCACTCAGTTTCTTTGTTTGGGATAAAAGCTCTGGCTGAGCTGTACAAAATCACTGCTTGACTCTCCCACACTTCACGGCTTCCCCTCCTCAGCCTTTTACATGCACTCTTTCCCTCACTCACCCTCTCACTCATTCTTCCCCATCCTCATTTTAACAAAGGTTCTTTGCCTAGATTAATTAAAAATAAATAAATAAATAAATAAATAAATAAATAAATAAAATCCCAGTCTCCATAGATTACTTTCTGAGGAGGAGGGCTTGTGTTGCTATGGTAACCAGAGACAGAACAAGTGCTTTAGTCAGGGGCTTTTAGGATGTGAGAGGAGGCAGTTTTTGTCCTACAATCTCTCCCAAAAGTGGATTGAGCCCCCTTTGCTCTGCAGGGAAGATTGTCTTGGCCCTGGTCTACATTATGAGTTTAGGTCGAATTTAGCAGCATTAGATCGATTTAACCCTGCACCCATCCACATGACGAAAACATTTTTGTCAATTTAAAGGGGTCTTAAAATCTGTGTCTGTACTCCTTCCCGATGAGGGGATTAGAACTGAAATCAACATTGCTGGGTCAAATTTGGGGGTAGCATGGATGCAATTCGACGGTATTGGCCTCTGGAAGCTATCTCAGAGTGCTCCATTGCAACTGCTCTGGACTACACTCTCAACTCAGATGCACTGGCCAGGCAGACAGGAAAAGCCCCATAAACTTTTGAATTTTATTTCCTGTTTGGCCAGCATGGCAAGCTGATCAGCACAGATGACCGTGCAGAGCTCATCAGCAGAGGTGACCATGGAGTCCTAGAATCGCAAAATAGCTCCAGCATGGACCAGATGGAAGGTACTGGATCTGATCGCTGTATGGGGAGACAAATCAGTGCTATCAGAACTCCATTCCATAAGACAAAATGCCAAAATATTTGAAAAAATCTCCAAGGGCATAAAGGACAGAGGCTATAACAGGGACCTGTAGCAGTGCCGTTTGAAACTTAAGGAGCTCAGGCAAGCCTACAAAAAAACCCAAGAGGCAGTCTCACACAACAGGGGGTGAGGATTTTGGGGACGAGGAAGTTGATGATGATGATGAGGTTCCGACAGCCAGGAACTGTTTATCATCCTGGAGACATTACCTTCCCAACCCTCGATCCTGGACTTTTGATGGTGGAGAAGGGACCTCTGGTGAGTGTACGTTTGTAAATATAATACTTGGTTTAAAAGCAAGTGTGTTTAATGATTAATTTGCTCTGAAGACTTGGGATGTATTCACGGCCAGTAAAGCTACTGGAATGCAGTCCAAGCAACATCCAATCTTTATCTCTGTGTTATTCTCAGGAGAGTGATATCATTCATGGTCACCTGGTTGAAATAGGGGAATTTAATAAGGGGACATTCAGAGGTGGCCATTTCTGCTGACTGTGTGCCTGTGGCTGAAAAGAAATCATCCCCGCTGTTAGCCACACGGTGGGGGGAGGGTTGAAGTGATCATCCCAGAGAATTGGGTGTGAGGGCAGGATTTAGTTGGGATTGTGCTGCACATTACCCAAAAACCACAGCGCCTCCTTTTAAATGGCCAACCCATTTTAAATGGCCAACCCAACTCTCCCTTTTTATCTCCCACAGCTGAAAATGTTTCAACACTCCCCCTATCATCTCCATCCCAGAGGATAGCGCAGATAAGAAGGGGGAAAAATGCACTCGTGATGAAAAGTTCTCTGAGCTCATGCACTCCTCCCACACTGAAAGAGCCCAGCAGAATGGCTGGAGGCAGACAATGTCAGAGTTCAGGGAAGCACAAAATGAATGTGAGGACAGGAGGGATGCATGAGAGGATAGATGGCTGGAGCAAGAGGAGCAGTGGCAGCAGCATGATGAGAGAAGGCAGGATACAATGCTGAGGCTACTGGAGGATCAAACTGATATGCTCTGGCGTATGGTTGAGGTGCAGGAAAGGCAGCTTGATCACAGACCACTGCTGCAGCCCCTCTGTAACCAAACACCCTCCTCCCCAAGTTCCATACCCTCTTCACCCAGATGCCCCAGAACACGAGGAGGGAGTGCACTCCGGGAACCCAACCACTCCACCCTAAAGGACTGCCCAAGCAACAGAAGGCTGGCATTCAATAAGTCCTTCTCTCCTCTTCCACTACCCCACCCAGTGCTTCCCTCCTCCACCACCCCTCCCAAGCTACTTTGGCAGTTATCCCCCCATTTGTGTGATGAATTAATAAAGAATCATGAATCTGAAACAACGACTTATTGCTTCTGCAAACGGTGATCGAAGGGGGGAGGGGAGGGTGGTTGGCTTACAGGAAAGTAGAGTGAACCAAGGGGCGGGTTTTCATCAAGAAAGAAACAACAGAACTTTCATACCATAGCCTGGCCAGTCATGAAACTGGTTTCAAAGCTTCTCTGATGCGCAGAGCGCCCTGTGTGCTCTAACTGCCCTGGTGTCGGGCTGCACATAATCAGAGGCCAGGCAATTTGCCTCAACCTCCTACCCCGCCATAAACATCTCCCCCTTACTCTCACAGATATTGTGGAGCACACAGCAAGCAGTAATAACAATGGGAATGTTGGTTTCGCTGAGGTCTATCCAAGTCAATAAACTGCGCCAGTGCACTTTAAAATGTCCAAATGCACATTCTAGCACCATCTGCACTTGCTCAGCCTATAGTGAACAGCTCCTGCCTATTGTCCAGGGTGCCTGTGTACGGCTTATGAGCCATGGCATTAAGGGATTGGCTGGGTCCCCAAGGATAACTATAGACATTTCAATCCCCAGTGGTTATTTTCTGGTCTGGAAAGTAACTCCCTTGCTGCAGCCATTCAGGTAGACCAGAGTTCCTGAAGATGCGGGCGTCATGAACCTTTTCTGGCCATCCCACATTGATGTTGGTGAAATGTCCCTTGTGATCCACCAGTGCTTGCAGCACCATTGAAAAGTACCCTTTTTGGTTATGTACTGGCTACCTTGGTGCTGTGGTCCCAAGTTAGACGGAACGCATATCTCTATTGCCTCACCACAGTTAGGGAATCTCATTGCCGCAAAACTATCCACTATCACCTGCACATTTCCCAGAGTCACTACCCTTGAAAGCAGCAGCTCAGTGATTGCATTGGCTACTTGGATCACAGCAGCCCCCACAGTAGATTTGCCCACTGCAAATTGATTCCCGACAGACCGGTAGCTGTCTGGTGTTGCAAGCTTCCAGAGGGCTATCACCACTTGCTTGTGAACTGTGAGGGCTGCTCTCTTCTTGGTATTCTTGTGGTTCAGGGCAGGGGAAAGCAAGTCACAAAGTTCCATGAAAGTGCCCTTACACATGCAAAAGTTTTGCAGCCACTGGGAATCATCCCAGACCTGCAATATTATGCAGTCCCACCAGTCTGTGATTGTTTCTCGGGCCCAGAATCAGCGTTCCATGGCATGAACCTGCCCCATTACCACCATGATGTCCAAATTGCCAGAGACCGTGCTTTGAGAGAGGTCTGTGTCCAGGTCCTCATCACTCATCACCATGCTGCCATCGCCTCCTCGCCTGCTTTTGCAGGTTCTGGTGCTGCATAAACTTCAGAATAATGTGTGAGGTGTTTAGTGCTCATAATGCCACGATGATCTGAGTGGGCGCCATGCTTGCCGTGGTGTGGCATCTGCATGAGAGCAGAGTGGCAGTGGAAGCAGTTGTTTGGTCATTCGATGACAATGGTTTGTAGGCCTATTGTACCATTTGCTGCCAGAGCAGGAGAGCAGAGTGGCAGCGGAAGTGTGATGATGGTTTGCAGCCCTACTGCACCGTCTGCTGCTAGCAGCACCCAGGACACAAAAGCAGCCGCTGAGCTGAGCAGGCTGCACGCTTGCCGTGGTATGGCGTCTGCACAGAAAAAGGGGCAAAACGATTGTCTGCTGTTGCTCTCACGGAGAGAGGGACGAATGACTGACGATATATGCCCAAAACCACCCGTGACAATGTTTTTGCCCCATCAGGCAGTGGGAACTCAACCCAGAATTCCAATGGCTGGCGGAGACTGCGGGAACTGTGGGATAGCTACTCACAGTGCAACGCTCCGAAAGTCAACGCTAGCCTCAATACTGTGGACACACTCCACCAACATAATGAGCTTAGTTGGGGACACACACAATCAACTGTATAAATTGCTTCTTAAAAAATTGACTTCAATAAATTTGACCTAATTTCATAGTGTAGACATACCCTTGGCGACATACAGTAAAAGTGAAACTGTTACAATTCAGGAGGCTAGATTGTTATGAATGTGTAATTTTACAAGAGTTCTTCCTATGTTTAGATATTGATATATGAATTTCTAGTGTTATGCTGGAAGAAACTATATAGTAGGACTTTACAGAACGACTAAAACCACAGAGCTTATTTCATAAAAGACTGGATTCTGTTCAGCAATCACTGAAAAATTTAATCTTTTTTGGGAGGTAATGCACCAGCAAACTGTTGGGATGCAATTGTGAGACTTTGTAAAAATACAAGAGTGAGCCAGCATAAAGTGGATAAGATTGAGAATTAATCATTTTCAGTCCTGGGCATATTACAAAATTTGACTATGTTCCTCAAGCCTAAGATACAATATTTCATCGTATCGTATCCCCCACAAAACTTCCTCCCAGAGTCATCCATACTGAAATTGAAGTATGATGAACAAAGAGCAGACTGGTTCAGGGCTGGAACTTAAATCAGCACTGAACATGCTGAATAGTGTGCAAGCCTACCAAAAGGACCAAAAGCTTTATTGTGGTTTAAATGGAATTGTAAAACTTACAGGGGAGGGAAGTGTGATTGCAGCAAGTCTCTCAGTAGATTGAGATAGAAAATTCTGTATCTTCCACCGCCAGAGAACACACTGTTTGTGTAGGACCCATATTGGATGAAGAAGCTGTCGTCATAATGACATTCAATCAGGGAAAGAACTCCAACTAAAAAAATGTATTTCCCATTTATTCAGTCTGTTGTCAAGACGTGGTGAGGGATGATATATGGTCATATGTAAACCAAGCTAAGTGGGTGCTTGGGGGATTTATTACCTATTGATGATTTCAGAGGTGATTTGTTATTTGTAGAATATACCACTTCTCCCCTAGGGTTTGAGACTGTCTCTGACAGAGAAAGAAAGCTAGTAGTTGTTGCGGTGGGGCGGGGGGGGGAGGTTCTTATAAGAAATTGTGAAATAGAGTATTGAATGTTACCCACATTAAAGGTTTAATATATCAATAAGTATTGAGACACTATAAATTTGTCCTTTCTATGCTCACACTATCCTTTTCCAGAACACATGCATTAAACTCCACAAACCGGTATGTCTTCAGTAATAATTTGTGTAATTAATGCAGTATTGGTACCAGATGCATACAGTTTTATCTATCTTTCATGTTTGGAGATGGAAGGTTCCAAAATATTGCTTATGGTTCAAAAGGTTTTTTTTCCTTACATACTTTTGTTGTTTGGTGTCTTTGAAGATGTTTTCAAGCATCATTTCACCTTGACAGGTCAAACTCTCTCTAGTTTATTGACATATTGCTATTATCAAAAGACTTTTGTTCTACAGAAGAGTAGTAAGAGTTTGTACACAGACATCCAGGTTAAGGATGATTGAAAAAAAAGGGGGGCTTAGGCCAAAAATATATAACATTTAGGAAAAAAACATGAAGAGAAGAGAAGAGACTTGACGATAGAATTTATAACATTAGGGAAAGAGACCACCCCTGAAGAAGCTATAACTATAAAAGTAGAAAAATTGTGGAGCCAGCAGAGAAACAATGAGACAAAGCTTACTTGGGTAATTTTATTTTTAAATCAGAAGGAATTATCTTCACTCCTATATTATTGATTGCACTGTGTGCAATTCTTCATGTTCTGAGCATAAACACTGTGAGCATAACAGTAACATTCTGAATTATATATATAAACATACACACACACACACACCCCTTTCATAGAATCCCATTTACTTAAGAAAGTTTGTAAAAACAGAGACAGTGTTTACAATTTGAAAACAAGGCCCAGATAAATATAGCCAAAAGCCTCCGAAAGCTTTGTTTTTGTCTTGAATTGTAGAACTCTTTAAACTAAATAAACACACACCAAGAATTCCAGACCCATAAGAAATGCAGAGTCTATCATACGATAGAAGGAGCATAGCAGACTCATCTGTTGAGTGCTCATGATTACCTTAGTCACCTGTAGCCATATACAGGATGTCACTTTTTCCATACAGGAGGGAAAGTACTACTCATTTGGGGGGGAGGACTTAATCTAGATTTCTTACGGATTTCCTCTCCTGAAATAGTCAACTCTGTCTAAATTCAGAAATAGACAGTGCTATATAAGGGATAGCAGAGATATCAATTTAGAGATTTCTGCAAACCACATTAAGATTGATGGGGACTCACTTTTTAGCATGTGGTTGCTACCAAACCCTTGAGCAATGAGGAGAGCTGGGAAGGTAAAAGTTTATTTATTTGGAGGGTGAGCTGGGGGCATACTGCCAGTTTCCCCAGAACATCTTTTCTTTGGAGTGGTAGTGATCCTATGTGGCAGCCTTTGTTAAGATAGAGTACAAGCAGCTGGTTGACACCTTATCCGCTTAATGAAAAAAATGACCAGCAGATTATGGAAGGGATGAGAAGTGGCCAATCACCTATACCTGCTCATATTAAATAAAGCAGCAGTAATAGGGGATGTCTAGGAGAGAGTTTGGGTTACAGAGGGTACTGAAGAAATAGGACGATTGGTTTAGGAAGGAAGATTTAGCAGGATACATGAAAACTTCTCCCCAGGTTTGCACGCGCACGCACACACACACACACACACACAGACAAAATAGCTAACATTGAATCCTAGCTCATTTCGGCAGGCTCAAGATTCACTACAATCTTCTCTTTGACCTTTAATATTTAAATGATTATATTTTAATTCCTTTTCTTTCCTTTTTGAGTCCTAATTCATGCCAGGAGAAGAGAACCACAACATAACTATCTAATTATCCCCAGTAACTGAAGAGTATAATAATAACTGCTGTCTTTTCTAGCCAGTTAGAAAAAAACATATTCCTTTGGCTTGACATGTCAAGTAACACAAAAGTAACACAATTATGTCAAGGCAGAGGACTCTGACCTGTTTAATCAGCATTGGTTTCCTGTTGCTTCCAGCACATATTTCACCAGCCATACTCTGAAGGCAGAGTTCAAGATCATGGCTCCCTCCCTTCAACTGATATCCAGTGAGACTAAATTATCATCAGTACATTGAAAACTCCAGTTTACTTCAAAAGAAGATGGTATTGCTTCTCTGGCTGCCTCCCAGCATGCAGTCATGTTACAGTGCTGCTGCCAAAAGTGTTTATTGAGAGAGTGAAAGAAAGAAGGCAGTATACTGAACCTTCACTGTACCTAAAGGAAATTTCAAACAGTGGATCATTTTTAATGTGCTGCTTGTTTATGAAAAGTTTGGAATAGGACTAGGGAAATACTTAAATTATTATGTTCTTGAAATGCGTTTGTTACTTTAAATTAGTGAGCACATTGATTTGATCTCTGCTAATACTACTTAAACTTTGTTTAGGTAAAAGGTCATTGCCAAGGCTGGGAGGCCCAAAATTTAATTCACTTTTTGTAAAAAAAAGATGAAAAAAAAAAAGAAACTTGAACCTGTCTACTATGAATATTATTGAAAGGACTACATGATCTTTGAAAACACTTTAATCGTATTTTCTAAGCTAAGGATTTTCTAAAGCTATAATTCAGTCTCATTACTCTTGTGCAAGATAGTTAGCATGGATTGAATTCAACCCCAGTAGCTTCAAATTCTATCCTCATGCATCACTGAGGATACCACATGTATCACCACAGCTATGCTGTGGGGGAAATTCACCCTGGGGAGGGCAGACCATGTTTACATTTCTGTTCTCCCTTTGGAGTCCTGCCAGGACTCCATTCCACTGAATCAGTGCATTCCAAGGCACTCCATCCATATACCTTTGCTGGCCAGCACCACCCATTGACTTTGCATTGGCTAGCTGAAGGTGCCCTGACTGAATAAGAGTGCTTTGTACCTCATCTGGGCAGATTTTCCATCAAAACGGGATCCTGTGCCCTGAGATATGCAAGTGCACCCTAAGTGCATCAGGCCTCCTAAGTACAGCCCCTGTTTACAGATGGGACAACTGAGGCAAAGGTTGTGAATTACTCCAAGCCCCACACACTGTCAGAACTAGGATTAGAACTCAACAATTGCCAGCCACTTGTCCTTTGATCAGATACCACTCCCTTTGCTCTGTTATTTAAAAAAACAACACTCAAATGCTTTCACCAGAAACCCCTCCACGCAAGAGAAGTCTCAGTGGACTGAAGCATAGCACCCTTAAGCAGTTATAAGAAAGCAAACCAGTATGTTTTTGATTAGCAACAGTTACAGAAAATATTTTGAAAATTACTAAATATACTTTTTCCTTTTCATACAGCACAAACCAAAAGAAAGAGCTCCTGTAAAACCAGTCTATGTTTAATCAAGTCAAGTTTGTCTCATGTAAAGTTTAAAGTAAATGTAAAACTTGACCAATGATAACAATTGAATAAGAAATACTGAGAACTAGTGAGGGTTAGGTGCAAAAGGATTGTTAGAAGAATTCTATTCTAAGAATCTGATTATAAGAAAAAAGTTAGAGAATGGAAGGGGAGATAGACACTTCTACAGTTTCACACCTTGATTTCATGGCTCATTCATTTCTGTATCAATAGTGTCCACACAAAAGATGCACTATTATTCCACATAATGGAGGGGGCATCTAAATGATCGGCTTCGCTGCACGCTGCAGCCACATTGACATTTGTTAAAATGTCCAAACCTAAAGAGATAAATAATTCACTGCTTTGCTGAAAACTAGTACTGAAGGGTTTTGATGGTTGATAAAGCAGAATGCAGCTGTACTAGTCTTGCACATTCAGGCACAAGTCATTTATGCCCTCACTCTTCAAATAAACTTCTAACAATCCTAAATTGGACTGCTCATTTCAGCTACTACTACACTTAGTCCTATTCCTAAATTAAAGGCATGGGAAGATAAGCCAAAAATTGCTAAATGGGTCTGTAAAGGAAGTTTGAGGAAGACATTGGGAGAGGGGACAGCTCTGTATTTTTTTTTTAAAACACTCTTAAATGTGAAAGAGAATTATCACTTAGAGTTCCTTTCTCTGTGGTTTGACAAATATGCAATTTGTCCATTGTAAAAGTAATGATACGTTTCATTTATTTTCATGTGTTCTTTTAATAGAATATTTGGAGAGGAGGAATTTTACTCCTAAAACTGCAAGAACAGCTGAAAAGCAGCTCAGAGATAGCAACAATCCATACATTTCAGAAACATCTGTGATGCCTAATTCTGTTCACAATGAATGTAATGACTTTATTTGTTTCTCACAGTATCCCCTGCATTCCAAACTGACTCAAGGATACTTACACACGTATATGCTCATGCACACGCACACATACACATACACACTTATCTGCCTTTAACTCTGACAGCTTCCTGTCATGGCCATGATCTGTCCCATCAAAGACTGGACACATTTCAGAAAAACTTTATCAGACAAGGGGCTTCTGTTGAGGAACAAAAAGCAGTTGTTCCTACCCAGCATAAAAGCTTTCTGTCTTTCAGCACTTGATTGCCTGCAGAGTGAGAGACCACAACCTGGCAACAAAATAAGGTCTCCCAGCTAGCACTAACACTAGGCCTCCAAGACAGCACATCTCGCTTGATGCAATTAAAAACCTTCTTTATTTCTGTTGCCCCTTTTGCGGAGCAGTAGCAGAAATTCAGGCCTTGCAGGTTATTTTCTTGTTTGGAACAGATATTGGTGTCACAGAGTCAGGGATTTTGCAAATGTAATTTGTATATGTACAAAATGTACACAAGCCCTGTTTCCTTGAACAGAAGACCTAATAAATGGCATGCAGGCAATTTCCTTTTGCAAATTGCTTGGGGAAGACACCACTAACCTGATCTCAGAAACAGCCCTCTTGTCTATCAAAGCTACTGTGGCGTGTCTCTCGAGCTGGAAATTACACAGCAAACTCAAAATGTAGACATAGACTCTGTCTCCAGAGTGTCCCACTTACTCACTGAAGAAGCTGCATCTGAAGAAGTGAGGTTTTTTACCTGTGAAAGCTTATGCCCAAATAAATCCATTAGTCTATAAAGTGCCACAAGACTCTTTGTTGCTTGTTGTTTTTGTGGATACAGACTAACACAGCTAACCCCTGATACTTCTCACTGCTGATGCCTAAATTTCTAGTTGTGCTTAGGTTACCCCTACAGTGATGAGATTTCTACTTGAAATCCCTATTACTGTTGTCCCCAACAGAACATCAGGTGGCAATTCCAACTACAGGAGTCACAAGGCTGAGTGCTTTTCTCACACTATTGTAAGTTGAATCTTCCCTTCCTAAGATACTCTAAGGCAGTCACTCTCAACTTTTCTGATACCAGGAACCAGCTTACTGTCTTCCTAAACTGTGTCATGGAGATCTGAGAGACCGGCACTGGTACATGGACCGGTCATGAGAAACACTGCTCTAAAGCACATAACTAATATAATTAGACTTATAACCAGGAGCAATTTTCTTTCGCATTGGACAGGGCAAAGGGAGCATAATAGTTATTTTCTGTTCTACAACTGAAGTAACAGCTGCTCATTTCTGATATTATAATATAAATTGCATTATGGTTTCATCTGGCAAGAGAACAAATGAAAGCTTACATTTTACATTTGCTTTACTATTAATTTATTTTTAAGTTTATTCACCTCCCTTTGCCAGGTACTTGTACTTGACCTGAAACTAACCTTTAGAGAAATGTGAAAGCAAATAGAGCTCTGAAACACTATCTGTATGTCCTTTTGTCTTGGGAAATGTAAATCAGGCATTGGGTGAATAACACAGCTTGGCTTTGTGTCATGAAATGTAATTCTGGCTACAGCAGGGTCAGGATTTATGAAACCATCAGGACTGGAGTGGGCAGGATGCCAGCTTACACCTGCAGAGCTGTTTCTGTTGCTTTTCAGACAAGGGAGTGTACAACAAGGAACACTGGACAGCATGCGCCCCTTTGAGATGGGCAAAACATGTGCAGGCTTGGAAGAAATACTTTCAGTGGAAAACATAGCAATTACAAACCTACACTTACTGATTTCTTAGAGCTAATGCAATATTAAATAGAAAAGATATTGGATTAAAAAAATATAAGTAATGAAATAACATTAGGTGCTCAGTAAAAAAGTAAGTATCAGTACAGCAGAGAGAGAGAGAGCAAGAGAGAGAGAGACTACACACACACACACACACGTAATGCAGTGGAGAAAATAAATATTCTTCTGTTGTATCATAATAGCTTGTTTTTAACCCAAGGGACTAACTCAAAGTTCAGTCCCCTTTGGTGCTACCTAACATGATCTGTTCAAAAACAAAAGCCACAACAACATGATGTAAGCAACTCTGCTTTGGCTCCCAGACTTCTATGAAAGAAGACAGTAAATTTCCCCTTTTGTTTACAAGCATCTGGGGGACATACTCTGACTCCTGAGAATAGCTTTGTGGAGGGGAATGCAGTTGCAGGAGGAAGAGGTTCTTTTTACATTCTGTAAGTCTGTAAAAGCAGCAAAGAACCCTGTGGCACCTTATAGACAAACAGACGTTTTGGAGCATGAGCTTTCGTGGGTGAATACCCACTTCCTCAGATGCATGGGGGAAGTGGGTATTCACCCACGAAAGCTCATGCTCCAAAACATCTGTTAGGTCTATAAGGTGCCACAGGATTCTTTGCTGCTTTTACAGATCAGACTAACACGGCTACCCCTCTGATACTTAAGTCTGTAAAGTTACAATTAGACTTTTAGGCCTGGTCTACACTACGCGTTTAAACCGATTTTAGCAGCGTTAAACCAATTTAACCCTGCACCCGTCCACACTCGAGGCCTTTATATCGATATAAAGGGCTCTTTAAATTGGTTTCTGTACTCCTCCCCAATGAGAGGAGTAGTGCTAAAATCAGTATTACCATATAGATTAGGGTTATTGTAGCTGCAAATCGATGGTATTGGCCTCTCCGGGCGGTATCCCACAGTGCACCACTGTGGACCGCTCTGGACAGCTATCTGAACTCGGATGCAGTGGCCAGGTAAACAGGAAAAGCCCTGCGAACTTTTGAATTTCATTTCCTGTTTGCTCATCGTGGAGCTCTGATCAGCACGGGTGACGATGCAGTCCCAAATCCAAAAAGAGCTCCAGCATGGACCGTACGGGAGATACTGGATCTGATTGCTGTATGGGGAGACAAATCTGTTCTATCAGAGTTACAGAAGACGAAATGCCAAAGCATTTGAAAAAAATCTCCAGGCTAACACAGTGCTGCGTGACAAGCGTACGGAAAGCCAAAGAATCAAATGGATGCTCATAGAGGGAGGGAGGGGGATGCTGAGGACTCCAGCTATACCACAGTCCATAGCAGTCTTCGAAAAATATTAACATTCCTGGCTTGAGCTCCCAATGCCTGTAGGTTCAAACCATTGTTCGGCATGGTTCAGCGTATAACTCAACAATTTACTCCCTCCACCCCCATGTGAAAGAAAAGGGAAAGAAATCGTTTCTTGACTTCTTTGAATGTCACCCTATGTCTACTGAATGCTGCTGGTAGACGCGATGCTGCGGCAGTGAAGAGCAGTATCCGCTCCTCTCCCCTCCCTGGTGGCAGATGGTTGCAGTAGGACTGCTAGCCATCCTTGTCATGAGCCCGTGAGTGCTCCTGGCTGGCCTCAGGTGAGGCTGGTCGGGAGCGCCTGGGTAAAAATAGGAATGATTCCCGGTTCATTCCCAGTAGATGGTACAGAATGGCTGGTAACTGTCCTCATCATAGCAACTGGGGGCTGAGCTCCATCAGCCCTCTCCCTTTCATGTGTAAAGAAAAGATCTGTACTGCCTGGACTATCATAGCAGCGGGATGCTGGGCTCCTCTCCCCCGCACCGCTTAATGTTCTGCCTGGACTGTCATAGCACTGGGAGGCTGCCTCCCCCTCATTTTATCTCACTAACAAGTCACTGTTTCTTATTCCTGCATTCTTTATAACTTCATGACACAAATGGGGGATATTGCCACGGTAGCCCAGGAAGGTTGGGGGAGGGAGGAAGCAATGGGTGGGGTTGTTGCAGGGGAACCCCCCATGAATGGCATGCAGCTCATCATTTCTGCGGGATCTGACATGGAGTAGCTATGCTCTCTGATACACTGGTTCTCTAGTACACTTGCCCCATATTCTAGGCAGGACTGACTCTATTTTTAGAAACCATAAAGGAGGGATTGACTCGGGGAGTCATTCCCAGTTTTGCCTTTGCGCCCCTGGCCGACCTCAGCCAGGGGCACCCATGATAGCAGCACACAGTACAGAATGACAGATAACCATTCTCTTACTGCCAATTTACAATGGCAGAAACGACTGATAACAGTCTCTGCTATCATGCTAAAGCAAACGAATGCTGCTGTGTAGCACTGCAGTAACGCCTCTGTTAGCAGCATCCAGTACACATATGGTGACAGTAAAAGAAAAGCTGAATGGGCTCCATGGTTGCTGTGCTATGGCATCTTCCGGGCAATCCAGGAAAAAAGGGCGCAAAATGATTGTCTGCAGTTGTTTTCCCGGAGGAAGGAAAGAGTGACGACATTTACCCAGAACCACCCGCGACAATGATTTTTGCCCCATCAGGCACTGGGATCTCAATCCAGAATTCCAAGGGGCGGGGGAGACTGCGGGAACTATGGGATAGCTACAGAATAACTACCCACAGTGCAACTCTCCGGAAATCGACGCTAGCCTCGGACCATAGATGCACACCGCTGAATTAATGTGCTTAGTGTGGCCCGCGTGCACTCAACTTTATACAATCTGTTTTACAAAACCGGTTTATATAAAATCGGAATAATCCCGTAGTGTAGACGTACCCTTAGAGACTTCTGAGTCATAGCTATAGCTACACTGTGTGCATACCCAAGTAGTGAATATTTCCCATCTCCATGCCTGAGAGCCCACATATGCTGTGCTGCACACAGATGTAACATTATATTCGCATATCCTGTGTCCACACTGCCACTGTAGGTACAAGATGTTAGCACTACCCTTTCCTGGGCTATATCCCAGGATTCTGTGACTCACAGAAAGACTTTGCTGTGTTTTGTTCATACTTTCTCCTGCCCTCACATATTTGCTGATGGCAGTGCCTGATCACACCATTCCTCACCATATTCCCTGCACACTTGGCACAAGTTCAGAGCCATGCCACATCTTATGGTGTGTATTTACCTCTGAGATGTGCTATCTTAATCCCCCCGACTCAACTTCAAACAACATGCTTCTGGGGTTTAGGTGTGGACAATAAGGGGGTTATGGCACAAGGCATAGATATGTGTACAGTCATTAGTGTAAACATACCCATTGTGTTGGCCCACAGCAAATGCACAGATGAAGAAACAGACAAGCCAAAGTTGCTTCAGGAATTAGCATTTCCCATGTATGCTATGCATTGCCCTTATGAAAACTTCATGGATTTAAGTATTTGTGACATGACAGACATATATAACAATTATTAGCAACAAAATACTTAGTCACAAAATATCTATTTTGCTCACAAAATGTCAATGAACAGGTCACAATTTTCTTGAGTGTATTGGATATTCAAATATATTCAACATATCTTTGCAAGTTTGATTTGTGGCATGTATTCATATTTGAGCTGAGTTGCTTTGTTGTAAGTGGTCATATGAAGTCATATGGTTTTGATTCTGTTTTCATTTTATGAGCATACAAGTACTCCCAGTGCAAATATTTGCAAATGCAATTTTAAAATTCAGTTTCTGCAAATGCTTGTTTATGGATCTTTGAAATTCACTTTTCATGAACATTTTTGCCAATAAAACTTAAACATTTATAGGAAGTAAAAAAAATGGAATTCTGAACATGGTCAAACTGCATTTGTTTAAACAATATGAACAAATATTCTTGAGAAATTTTGCAATAATCGCCTAGCTCTATATGTGACAGATTTATTCAGCAATGTAATTCTATCTTGCTATATCAGAAAAGGTAGTTATTGAAACCAGTGTAGAGTAACATTGGTGTAAAAAAAGATTGGAATCTGATCCCATATGTATTCTATTACACATTGATGAGTAAGAACATTGATTATTATAATCCAAGGTTTTAGGATTTTAAAAACGTATCTATGATTAATATTACTTACTGTAATTAGATGTCCATGCCTCCACTTCTCTGTCAGTGTTATTTTGAAATGCTAAATAGATATTTTCTGTTAGCAAGCAATGAGTCCAAAGTGCATCTTCCACTCTTTTCAGACATATTTGCTTTGTATTAGAGATGGGTCAGAGAACACAAAGGGCCAGATTCTCAACTGGTATCAATTAGAATAGCTTCATTCACTTCAAGGCCCAAAAGTCTGAGGGATGTGAAGATTCAGGGTTTGGAACTGGCCCATCGCTAGGTTAGATTTTAAATCTCAGTTGACCCTAGGTTCCAGAGTCGTCTTCTTTTACAGAACCCATAAGTCCATGTGTGTGTTTCCAGGCACTCTACACCAATAACTTGCTAGTGAGTGAGTGTGTGTGTTAAATACTTGGCTTCCAAATTGTAATGTTAAGTTCATTAGCAAATGGTCAACCCTCTCAGCCATTCAAATGCAAATTTTAATAAAAATCTAAACAGATGGACAGTACAGAAATGATCATTAAAAATATTTCCATTTGAAATGAATGATCTATTTAATACATTAGTTACATCTGGCAAGCTGAGGTTTCGGCTGGCACGTACAGAATTCAGCACGTCAATCTTGGCATTATGTTTTTCATTGGAAGCTTGACAACATCAGTGTCTCCATCTCTGTAAAGACTAACACGAGTGGCATAAAACAATTGGATGAAACTCATCTCATTATTTACCCTCAAAAATTAGCCCTCTATCACAGCATGGTATTCAGAATAAACACAAAAGATTTAGGAAGGAAATATATATAACTTCACTGGAGTTCAGCATAAATCGAGGAGTGTTTTCAGCTGTGGGGGGCTGGATTAGTAGCATATATTTGCATCACCTCGTAGCACTAACCAGACATAGGAAAAATGGCAATTAACTTGAAAAAGCCTGCCTACTTACCCTTCAGTAAAGAACTTGAGTCTTTTTTTCTATTTATATCTAAATTTCAAATGAATACAGGAACATTTTGCATTTAATTCTTGACAGATCCTATTATGGGTTTTTCTTCCTATTTAGTATAACTTCTTAACTGTGCATACAGCAGAAAGGACAAGGAATTAATCAGAATGCCAAAAGAGTGGGGTTACACAGTATGCAGAATGTCAAGTATCAGAGGGGTAGCCCGTGTTAGTCTGGATCTGTAAAAGCATCTGACAAAGTGGGTATTCACCCACGAAAGCTCATGCTCCAAACATCTGTTAGTCTATAAGGTGCCACAGGATTCTTTGCTGCTTTTACAGTATGCAGAAGGCACTTCAGCTATGTTATTTGCTCAATTTCTGTAGGGAGTTATTAAATAGAAGTCTTAAATTTATGTGTCTGGCCTACTTTCCACCTGGATTCACTTCAGCCCATTGCCTGCAGCTTGCTGACTGCAGAGTGGGAAATCAGTCATTATATTAGGAACTGATGGCAAATGATTCCAATCACATTTTTCAGAAGGTATGTTTTTTAAAACCTGTAGACTCACCAAATTGAAAATTCTGCAATCCTGTAAGCTGGCTGTAATATCTGTGTTGCAGACTACATACATTTCCAGTTCTATGAAGTCATCAGAGGATTTTTCTTTAGTATTCGTTAGTTGCTATGCCGTCCGTTGAAGTTACAAAATGCATTAAATCATCAGCTTTCACTCGGTTCTTTTTCTCCTTACAAGGCAGCATCAAAGCTGTTCCGCTGTAGTGATCTACATTTAACACTGACCTGATTTCTATATGTTTATATGTGTCTGATGTAGATTTAAAGGCTAGTTTCCACAAGAATTAAAATGTATTTCTGAAATTAACCTGCTGCACTTTTCCGATTGAAGTGTGAATTTTGGCATCATGACATTGCAAAGAGTTTGACATGTTTCCATTCTCCTTCCAAGATTGTGAGTTGTTAGTTAAATTCCTTTTCACTTGCTGATAGAGAAATTGTTCTACTAGATAATAAAAATGGATGCACATAAACTTTACTTTTTTTTTGAGAGTTAACCTGATGATTTCTAGTATTTAGATCATGAATAAAATATGTACTAGGGAGAGCATAATATAGTAGCAGATTGCCTATCTATAAGTCCAGTCCCTCATATACTTTATCTTGCCAATTCTTTATTCCACAGTCCTGAACCCATGTCATTCTAATTTTGGGCCCCTAGTGGCCATGTAATACAAAATATGATGAAATGTATATTGATCTTCTGATGTGGGCAAATGTCAATTTGCTGTTTAGAGGAGACAATTTTAACCATGTCATAAAATATCAAAGGTTTGAAACCTTCTTTAAAGGTTTTCATACAATAAACTTGGGCACTTAATACAATAAACTCCAATCACTAAATATTGTCTTCTTCTGAATCAAGACAGTTAAAAACATTCTATTTTTCAGTATAGTAATAGAGCAGCCATATGCACATTGGAGCATGATATAATATTTCCCATAATAAATAAGCCAAAGTGAAGTATATAGTTGTATTTATATAATAAGGAAAGAGAGAGCTTTAACCCAAACTTATCATACATTGCTAAAGTCAAATTAACAAATTTAATTGTGAGAAAGAGAAAATACATTTCTGGTGTAACTTTATTTCAGTGAATGTAGTTTACTACAGATGATTTTGCCCATGATGTTTTGCAATAGATATTGTACATTTTCAACCTTTGTACATACAGTCATATATGATCAATACATGTTAGAAAATATAATATGAATATCCTTCTCATATACAGAACTTTAGAAAAGAGGTATCAACATCCTCATTTTATAGATGGAGAAACTGAGGTATGTAGCACTTCTGTGACTTGCCCAAAATTCACCCTGCAGACCTGGGCAGAGTCAGGAATAGAACCCAGAATATGATACATATTTAGTAAAAATTAAGGCTCAATCTGAACCTTTTTAATTGGGTTTATTTAACGTTTGTGCAACACTGGCAATGACAAATTACTGAATCAAGACTGCATATAAGGAAAATTCTGACAGATCAAGGTTCTCTTTAAAACTCACCAATTCATATTGTTCATGTGAACCCTATTATCATACAAACATGAGACATTGGCTTTGGAGAGATGAGACAAGAAATTCTTAAAGTGATCCAAAGATCATAAGAAAATCCCTGAAGACCCATAGATCATTTCCTTTCTGATGCAACACTAACTGCTGTTTGCTTATGGGAGTTTGCACTAAAGTCCTTTGAAATGAGAAGAGAGATAGCAATGACATCACTGGCATAATCATTACTGCCATATGCAGAACAACCTAAAGCTCAGAGTAATGCTGAAACTCAAAGTTAAGAAATTCCACTTATCTATTGGAAATCTATCTATCTTTATCTGTCAGAAGATGCACAGAAATTTGAGGATTGTGGTTTAGTGAGAGGAGACTTGAGAAATGACGAAGCCATCATACCTGTATGCTTTCTAATCTTGGAAACGTAAGCAAAGGTCAAGGATCACATCAGAAAAACTCTCCTTACAGACTATGTATGTTAACCCAGATGGTTCTCAGACTTGAATTGCATGGCAGACCGCAAGGAGAAGGGAAAGGTTCACTTCAGTGAACACCAATCACTCAGGGCGAGTGTACGTAAGCAAGAGCACAAGAAAGATGTATTTTAATTTTATTCCATAGGATAGGACTGAACTGGATCTCCTCAACTGGATCTCCAATTCAACAGCATCCTAAATTTCAAGGGTGGTGGTGCTTTTTCAGTCAGATACCTGGGTTCTGGATCAGAATGGATCTATTTTCCAAATCCAGTCCAGATACAGCCCCAAGTGATTGAAATCTTGTAATAAAACAAGAAGTTTATGTTTCAAAGATTATCTTGACAGATTCCTTCTAAACTCCAGACCTGGTTCAGCCAAAACCCCAAATTCTAAACCATACTTTAAAGTTAATCTCAACTCCAATCTTAAAATCATCTCTCTAGTCCATTGTTATTTTATTCACAACAGGAAGGAGGGCACATTACAGCAAAATTAGGTCCTCGGTGACACCTGTGCAACTCTTCAGTCTTCAAATTCTGCCCTCAGGTGTGTTTGAACAAGTTGAACAGTTTGGATTTAGCAAGCAATTCTGCAACTTTAGTTTCTATCTCATTCTCTGCCTGAGGCACCAAGCTGAATTGACACAAGGCCAAATTCATTCCTGGAGTCACTCAATTTATTAAATTTGACCCATGGTATCAAAGAATCTCAGAGATGAGTTTGAGACAATTCCGATGAAATGCAAACCTAAATATTCTTTTTGATCTTGAACATATAAACCCAGTCTCAATCACTGATCTTGGAGCATATGCCAGAAGAAGCCAAGCACCTTTTCCTTTTCTTTTTTTTAAACACTTTTTATCAAGGCTATCCTTGGAAGCATTAGCAGCAATGCTCATTCTTTTGTTTGAATCAGAGATCATACCAACACTAGTTCAGGGATTAAAATAGATTATAACAGAATCCATTTATACTCCTCCTTCTTCCCACCACTAACTTTTGTTTGGGAAAGCATCCTGAGCATGTAAGTTGTTGCTGCCAAGTTAGGTATAAATTTACCCAAATAGTTAGTCATAGGTACTGTTCGTTACATGTTTCCCTTTTGATATTAGTTCTGACATATTTTCTGCATCCTGTAATGTACATCTGTCTGATAACACCAAAAATCAGAAAATTTATCTTTTAGGATCTGAGCAACACATTCTTGCTTACTGTGAACGAATAATATTGTGATCAAATTAACATGGAACGTTATAACTTTTAAACTTCCAATAAATATTCCATATTTTTCAACAATATTTCACATGAAAAACTAATAGCAAATGGCAATCTTTCAAAATAAAACTTGCCAAATAACATGTCAAATGTACATATTTGGCAAGAAATATTAAAGTTTGGGTGCCTGAAGCTATGACAAGCATTAAAAATAAACATGCTCTGACATTTCATTGATTCTTTTCTCTTATTTAGGTAATGCTTTGTGAAGGTACACATCCTGAAAAAAATCGATGTGCAAACAGAAAATGAAGTGGTTTTTTTCTTACATACACCATTGAGTTAATACAATCACAGGATCCTCTTAATCTTTTATTGTATTTAGTCTTTCTAAATTCACCTTTTGTATTCTCACTGATTTCAGTGGGAGATTTGCCAGAGCAGTGCAGGAATTATTATAAAGAATGACTATCTTTGCTGTTTCTGCAGCTTAAATCACATACCCCTTAAGGCTGTACATTTCATTCTTCTTTAATTCTGCCACCCGTACTTATGAAAAATAGCAACTGACTCTCTGAATTTTCTCTGTGAAAATCAAAGGGATACTTGTGGCTTGAGGTATTACTACTGAAGCTGCGGAAAAGGGAGGCAGAGTCTGTCCTTTGCAGATCTATGGACATCAGATTGTTGAAAAGCTCTGCTATACTATTTTTACTCTCTTTTTTCACAGTATATAAAGTGTACAACACATTGATTAAATTAAGTGAGACATAATAGTTGTTTGTGAGCATCACTTAAATTATAAGCTCCTCAGAGCAAAGACCCTTTTTTGCCCAGCACCTAATACAATGGGGATCTGGTCCATCACTGGGGCTTGCTATGTGCTACCACAAGACAATATTCTTAACTGTAAAAAAAAAATTACTTTTTTGGCCAGGTTATTCAGTTGCCTTGTGTGCAGTAAAACACGGTAAGAATGTGTGCTTCAAAGTTCCACAGTTGCTGTGGCAACTACATGCTGTTTGCTGTAGACTTACATGAGCACTGAGAAAATACAAAAGTGACATAATTACACAATCAAAAATAATAAACTTGGCAATGGTTACTACTGATCTCTGCTATGTAAAATCTATAGAAGCCAAGAAGTGCCCTGCTTTGTCTTGAGGTGAATCGTTCAGGAATCAATGGACCTCATTATCTTTTACAGCAAGTACTTTTGTACAACACACTATGGATTTACTCTTATCTCTCTTTTTAGGTATTTGTATATCTCCCATTATGGCAGTATCTGGAAGCGTCTCAAATTTATGAATGTACACTCACAGCATTGTTGGAAGTAGGAAAGTAGTATTATCCCTGTTTTATAGAGGAGATACTGAGTCACAGGTTACATGGAAAGTCAGGTTACACTGGAAGTTTGTGGAAAAATCAAAAACCAAACTCAGGTCTCCTAAATCTAAATCCAGTGCCTTAACCTTCCTGAAAAAATCATCTGAGGGACAGAGGAGGATCAGGGCTAGGGGAGAGAAGATGACTCTAAAAATAGAGCTTGGCTGAAAAAAGGGGGTAGTGAATTTTCAGCAGAAGATTGTGACAAAAACAAAATTGCTTTTGTTTAAAATTTTCAATGGAAAATTTCAATTTTGAAAATTTAAATTCAAATACAGAAAATGCCATTTTGGGGCCAAAATAATTCAGTTATCAGACATTAGAGTTTTTGACTAAATAAATAAGTTTCCACAGAAAAACAGACACTTTTCATGAAATGTCATTTTATGAAAAAAAAAAATTTCTGTCAAAAATTGTGGTTGTTTTAAAATATTTTGACCACCCTTCCCCCTAAAAAGGGATTTTTGCATGATATCAATAATTAGACAGTCATTAGAAAAGCTGGTTGAAAAACAAAATTTACATCCCACAGGAAATTCTTAGCCTTGAATTTTGTTTTCAACCCGAATGAGGACAAAAAGTAAAAAATCTCCAAATTTTTCGTGAACTAGAACAGCTGAACCTTGAAATGTTTCATTTAAACACAATTTTTGACTAGCTCTAGTCATTACAGTTGCTTCAGATTCACATCAGTGCAAAGGAAACCAAAATATCACTCATGATATGTGTTGTGTCTGTTTAAATGTGGATGTAAGCAAGCAGCACCTGCCAATAGTACTAAAGACTCAGCCCTCTGAATTCTATTCCCACCTACAAAGATGAGCAAAAACACCCTGATGTGTCTATCACCAGACAATATCAGAACTAGTTAAATATCAAAAATATATCTACTCAATCATCTCTTTAGTGAAGCTCACACAGAGCCTTTACAAAACTGGAGATGACAAAAAATTAATTAATAAGGGTCTCATTTTAGAACAAATCTACACATGGAATTCCAATGAGCTTTCTACACATGGTGCAGCTGCAGAATTTAGGCCTAACATTGGCAATGATCTAACATGCCTATTGACACTTCTCCAAGGCATGAAGGACAAGTTAGCTTGCTCCAATTTTTACCTCTTTAGTCCTAACAGCACTGTACAATTTAGGATCAAGCATGCAGTTCTTATCTGTCCATATAATCCTGATCAAGAGGGATGTTTGATGAAAAGGACTAATATTTCAACTTGTTTAATTTACCTGTCAAAAATCATTGAAAAGAAAAGCTTTTTGAAACCATATTTTTCTATCTGGGAGGGGGGGAACCCTTATCATATTGACCAGTAAGTAGGGTTATTTTAAAGTTTGGACCTTGATGAAAATAAGAGTAATTTTCATATTAATACAGTGATTTTTTTGCCCTAAAGGAAAACGTATATTGTCTGTTTGTTGAGGGTATAGACCACCTCTTCATTCAATGTTTGTACACTGCTGAGCAAAATGGAGGAGTCTTGGTCCATGACCAGGGCTTCCAGATGCTACTGCGATACAGATAATAATAATAATAATAATAATAATAATAATAATAATAATAATAATAAAAGATACAAAGCTCTTTATAAACTTCGGTATGTACATACAACAGACTTGAAATGCAGTTATTTTTGAGGTAGAGCATTCCACAAACCAGAGAAAAGGGAAAGCACCAACCAGCACATAATTACAACAGGCTTACATATCACCTCTGAATTTGGCCTGCTGAGTCCAAAGAAGTCTAAGGTGGTGTAATACATATGCCAGGAGGCCAACAGAGAGAAAAGTAGCAAGAAACACAATCAATGAGAAGTCATAAAAACATTTACCTGACAGTACTTCATCTTATGCCTCCTTATGTCTTCTTGGCATGTAAACAGCAACAACTTGACTTCCTTATACAACAATAAATAGATGTGAGTAGGTCAAATGTACTCTGAATTTAAAAAATTTGATATGCATCCAAAAAATACTACTTTTAAAAGAACATTACGTTAGTAAGTCAAGCACTCAAAGTAGAAAATATCAGTATTTAAACAGCCTTGTGTACATATATAGTGCTGGCAGTTTTAAATTCTGTGATCACATCTATTTTTCACAGGACCCCTGCCTTATTCAGTGCACAGGATGAATTACAGAATCATAGGGTTAGAAGGGACCACAAGGGTCATCTAGTCTGGGATGAATCAGGATTGTGGACTGAAGGACACTTTTGTCAGTAGGATCCCTGCCTCATCTGCTGCAAAAGCTGGAAGGTGTGTAGTGAATAAGGCAGGGCATTGCAGAAAGAGAAAGAATGGTGTCAGTGTTAAGATAATTGAATGCTACCCTAGAAAACTGGATTCTATCCTTGTTTCTGCCACAGAGAGTGATGTTACTCAAGTCACTTAAACCAAACTTTTCATAGGTGATCACTAATTGTGTGTTCCTCATTTTCTGGGTGCCTGACTTGATATCTGGGGTCTCATTTTCAGAAGTGCTGAGCCCTGGTAGCTGCAACTGAAGTAAATGGGAGAAGCGCTTTGAATTTATAGAGTGCAATATAATACTACTTTTGTCCTTAATCTCGCTGATTCAGTTCCATGTGTACAAAAAAAAAAAATTCATCTCATAAGCATGTTGTGAAGATAAATTCATTAATATTGTGAAGCACTCAAATACTATAGTGATGAGCATCACAAAAAGCCTATGATGAAATTAATAATTCTATCTTTAGAGCAGGATTTTAACAGTATGCAGTAAATAAAGCATGGGGGTCACACATTGCTCAATGAGAATAAAACAAAATTAGCTGTTACCACCCAAGAAGAGATCTTGGAGTCGTTGTGGATACTCTGAAAACATCCACTCAATGCGTAGCAGTGGTCAAAAAAGTTAACAATGTTAGGAACCTTTAGGAAAAGGATAGATAAGACAGAAAATATTACAATGCCACCCTACAAATCAATGGTACTCCCATACTTAGAATACTGGCAGTTTTGGTCACCCTCAAAAAAGATATATTGGAAAAAGTACAGAGAAGACAACAAAAATGATAGGGGGATGGAACAATTTCCACATAAGGAGAGATTAAAAGACTAGGACTGGTCAGTTTGGAAGAGTGATGACTAAGGTGGAGAGAGATATGATGGAAGTATATAAAATCATGAATTGTATAGAGAGAGTGAATTAGGAATAGGGTGACCAGATGTCCTGATTTTATAGGGACTGTCCTGATATTTGGGGCTTTGTCTTATACAGGTACCTATTTCCCCTTCCCCTCTCCCCGCTCCACACACACACCCCTCCTGTCCCAATTTTTCACCCTTGCCAGTCAGTCACCCTAATTAAGAAGTCTTATTTACACCTTCACGTAACACAAGAACCAGGGTCACCTGATGAAAATAATGGGCAGCAAGTTTAAAACAAACAAAAAGAAGTACTTTACATAACACACAGTCTACCTGTGGAACTTGTTGCCAAGGGATGTTGTGAAGGTCAAAAGTATAACTGAGATTAAAAAAATTAGATAAAATCATGGGCGATAAATCCATCAACATCTATTAGCCAAGAAGATAGTCAGGGCTACAACCTCATGCTCTGGGTGTCCCTAAGTCTCAGGACTGCCAGAATCTGGGACTACATGACAGGGGATGGATCACTGAATAATGCTCTGTTCTATTCCTTCTCTCTGAAGCATCTAGCACCAGCCACTGTATGTATGAAGACAGAATACTGGACTAGATGGACCATTGGTCTGACCAGGTATGGTCATTACAATTCTTATTGAATAGCTGCTTATTCCGTAAGCACTATCCATTCTGTGCACTGAACAAGGTAGTGGCTGATAGGAAAAAAATAGTATGCAGTCATGTAATTAAAGACTATAACATAATGCACACACACAAGAGGGCTGAATTAAGGTTGCACAGACAACCTTAATTTTGGCTTCTCCTAAATTCTGTATGCCTGACTCTCGGCTTTAGAGAGTGTGCAAAACATATGTTCTATATAAAATAAATGTGAAGAAAATTTCTCATTTCAAGTTAAATGTCAAATTTCAAGTCTCTACTCCAAAGTATAGGGGATTTGGGGGGCATAGCATCAGATCTCTTTCTAAGCATGGGCAACACAATATTTTTCTTTAGCCTTGTTCATGGAAATGGCTGAATCATTTAGGCTAAAGTTTTCCAAGAAGATTTAGCCTGAGGCAGAGATATGGCATGGAAAATTTTAGCTCAAATGGTTTACGTTTGGCAAAGTTGTATGCAATGAAAATGGAGTCTTATAATGGGAAGTGTCACATATCCTTAATAATAGGCAAAAGTATCAGACCTGAACATAATACACGTATTTTTTTTTATTTTATAGCACGAAAGGTTTAGTTCAAATGTAGGGTATTGATCATTGTCATTGTAATCCAAAATGGCATTTCTCTCTTGAACCCAAATGCCAAGTGCTCTGGTAAGGTCATTAGAAACCTCATGTTAATTAATCCTCCAGCCTAAAGCAGTGTATGGCAGGGGAGAACTGGTGTAGGTGTTCAACTACTAAAATTATGAGCATAGTATAAATGCTTAAATGGATAGAAGGGACAACAGAATGGTAGGAAAGAAGAGGCTAGCTTTGGAAGCAGATGATATGGAAGTCAGTGAAAGTGGGAGCATTACGAGTCTGAGGTTCTTTTTTTAAAAAACAAACAAACAAGGTCATTTGATTTCTTCCATGAGATTTTCCAAGTAAGCTGTCTTTTGAAGCACTTTCCAGTGTTGTAGCCATGTTGGTCCCAGGATATAAAAGAGACAAGAGATAAGGTAATCTCTTATATTGGACAGATTTATGTTGGTGAAAAAGACATTCTGAGTACCCTTCCCAGACCTGAAAGAGAGCTCAAAAGCGTGTTTCTTTTACCAACAGAAGTTGATCCAATAAAAGATATTACTTTCCTGTTTGGAAGTACTTTTTATGAATGTCCTCTTTGAAGAAATGTCTAAGATGAGGAGCTGTTCCTCTAAGGATTTAATTTCACTTTAGGAGTTGCCTAGATGTGACTCATTGAATATTCACCTCTGTGCAGATACAACTATGGATTTGCAATGAAAAGCCTCCTGAGCTTTTCCTTGTGGATAGCAGCTCCATTAGCCCCACTCCTTTTCATAGGTAGTACAAGGAAGTGCTGTCTTTCCAACAGAGGATGTAAGTTAGCACAATTTCATCTATTTTACTGTGTAGTAGCATTGACCCATTTTGACTGCAAATAAGTATAATATAGCTTCCTGTATTATTTCCAGCTGAAATGCTCTAAAATGCATTTTCTTCCAGCATTTTGAAAGCATGAGTATTTCAATTTACAGATAACCATATACTAAAATTGTGCACTTTATAGTAGAAACAGTGGGGTAGTCCTTTCCTCTTCTAGTTACATTCTGTTGAGTGCACTTCCCATATTCTGGGCCTGGGCATTGGTCCTAAGCAGGATTTAAATGGGGCTGCAACAACTCTGCTTAAAGGGTGGGGTCTTTCCATATCTGAGAAAAGAGAGTAAACATAACCTGGCCACTAGAGCTGGTCAAAAAATTTCTGTTGAAACTTTTGATAGGAAATTGTTTTGACTAAATGATTTTTTTTCTGTGAAAAGCATCTGATATTCTCAGAAAACTTCCTTTTTTTGATGAAAACCCAAATGCCTAGAAAACCAAAGACTTTGATATATCCTGCCATGGTGCCTTATGGAAATTGTAGTTCAGTTTATTCATGTCCCCTTTCTCCTCTATGATGCACCTCAGCCATGTCCCCTTTCTCCTCTATGATGCAACTGTCTCTCTTCTCCATAAAGGGAGATTGTGGCACATCAAGAAAGGTGCAGTCTGATGAAGGACCTGGTTTATAGAGGAGAATGAGAACAAGAGGCATCTGAACTAGAACTCCCATGAGATACTATGGCAATATTTCTGAATCAAAATATTTGGGGGGTTGATTTTTCGAGAAACATTTTAATAATGTTTTTCATTTTTATTGACATTTTCTGCAGAAAAAGAGACCCCATTTTCTGACCATGTCTCTTGGTCACATCACTTTTTCTTGAATGCCATCTACACTGATGATGCAATGAGAAAGGTGATGCAGCGACATTCCACTGGCTCTACTCAGATCAAGGAATCCTCTTATACAAGATGGAATTTCCTAGGGAATGTTTCTGCTCAGTTTAGAGCCCTCTTAAACATCCAGAAATGATCATGATGAATTATAGCATCAAGCTACTGCAATAAGGGGAGCCAAGTGTTGTTGAACAGTCCATTAAAAGTTCAGAAGGTCAGTGTTTTGTAACCTCATTTTGTGTAGGAATCTTTTTGGGTAATGAGCTCTCACAGACTTGACTGTACCAGAGAAGAAAGAGTACGGATGGGATCACAAAATTCTACCTGTAGGATAAAATTCTACTTTCAAATCAACCCATGAGACACTATCACTTACATTCAGTTCTGCCTATGTGCATGGAACTCACATTGACAGTCCATCTGGTATTTGAGGAGTCTAGAAAGAGCAGAATATCTGAACTGAGAACAGCTGGGCAGAATTTTAGCATAAGTAGGTTTGTTTTTACAAAGTAAAGTGTAAGCCTAAAATTAGCAAGCTTAACTAACTTTTACTTTCTTATGTTTTCCCCTTTGGCTCAGCAGATCCCAGGCAGAGAGAAAATTGTAACTCAGACTGAAATGATAACACATCTGCCTTCTTTGTTTCTTTAATTGTATATTTTCAGCGTTTTATATTTCTCCCAATTTAAATGTATTGGAGTCTCCAATCTTCAAGAGGTGGATTTTAAGAATATTTTCCCCATAACAGTGTCAAAGAAAAAGAAATGCATCTTACAAGTATTTTTTGACATAAAAGAGGGAAGCATTGAGTTTGCAACTTCCAAATGAAAGGTCCAAGTTTCCCCTTGACTGGGAATTCACAAGGGCTTCATATAAATAAATAGCTAATGGTGGATTTTCCAAGCAACAGGCAGATAATCTTTTATCATCCTTTGCAAAAAAACCTATTAATAGCAAGAGCACCTTAAAAGATTGCTGCAATAGTGCAGTTAAGGTGAAGCTGACATTCACCCTCCCTATTATCTTGGAAAAAGCCACAAACAAACAAATATTTCTTGGAGAAGCTCTGTGAATTTACACTGGAGGGTGGATAGCATTCATCCCGAAAGAGGAGGGCATGGGGATACCCTCCACAGCTGCCACTCTAGCTCCTAGACTAGAAGGCCTGTGACCCCTGAACACCCTGGCATATTTGGAACTGGTGCGATGCCTAGTCCTGCCCCACCCAAGGAATATGGACTCTTCAGCACAGAGCCTCCAAAAAGGTATTTAAGTTCCTAACTTCTGCTGAAACAATGGGAGGTAGATGCTTCATACCTTTGAGAATCTGGGCTTTCATGTTTATCTAGTCCACAGCTGCCCACTTGATTGTGTGGGTGAAATCTGGCAACATCTACAGTGTCAGGGACTTTCCACAGTTCCTACACTACCAGGGAACATCATGTTTGTTATTTATTCCATTTTTAATTCAGGTTTCTTGAGCTGTGTGAATTTAGCATTACGATCTGTGTTTACAGTGTTTATTCCATAATTATAATGCTCTTTAAATGTAGGATATATAAAAGTGAGTAGATTCTCTCAAAGTGTTTCACTGAAACATAATATCCTAAACAGAATCCATTTGTTATGAAGAAAGTCTCACAAGCTCTGCAGTCAGAATTGCATTTTATAAACACAGACAAACAAAGCAAAAAACCTTGTCTATTTTTCCAAGATGAGATGGGTATACTATGCCACAAGGGTGCATCCCCTGAGAACTTCAGGCGGTATCATACTAGCATGCATGAGTTATGGTTAGATGTAATATCGAAGTGTCTAGGAGAAAAGACTGTGGAAGAGGCACAATTTTAAAAACTTAAAGTTTAGTGTTCAGACCCTAAAATGGGGGCAAGGGAGACACCAACTCACGTAATAAAACCAATTCTCTTTAATAGCCTGCACTCAGATCTTTGAGAAGCACCCTGTTTTAAATTCCTCACCCTGCAGCATGTGCAAGTGTGTGAACAGTAGATCAAAACACCTTTTAAAAACAATTGTTTAAGAAGTTTTCTGGTTCATTTCCTGCTGTCATAGTCTCTGAAACTAAGTTGATTGGCAAACATCCAGTATGACTTGTTGCTGAATACATTAGGGGCTCAGGCACCTACTTTTGGCACCAGTTATATGTTCAGTTCAGTGGGATTTGTGTTACTTCCTCTCCTCTCCCTACACCACACCCCTATACCTGGAAGGCAGTGTGTATTGGTGAAGAGATCCCTCCTATTTTGTAAGTCAGTTTCATTCAGCACTTCTACATACCTTTACAAAGTGGTTAAACAGGTAAAATTCACTAACACATAAAAGAACAAGATCTAAGTCAACAAACAGAATGCTACGTGCAGAGCATCAAAACATACAGATTAAAGCACAAATAACCTTTTCTAGACTTCAAAAATGTTCTGCTTGTCATTTTAAAGCAAAAAACTATCTAGCATGAGCTTTGATCATCTGTAATAGATTCTTTCTGACTGGTTGTCAACTGAACATTAAAATGGCTGGCTGAGGAAAGCGCAGCAGTGGCTATGTAAAGAAAGATTAATCATTTGTTCCAACTAATGAAAATATCATCACTAGAGTAAATCAAACCAATCCAATATCATTACTCACTGATATTTTCTTTAGAAATCAAAATTCTTTTGTCCATGCATGCAAAGTTCGGCATACAAATTAAGGTGTATCTGCTTCAATAGCAGTACTTAAATTATTTCTTACCCTCGCAGCTACAGCTCTGCAAATTTTATGATGATGAGATAAACAAAGATATAAAATGATGAGATAAAACAGAGATACATTCATGAATGCTAAGTTATTCAGATATTAAATTAATTACATAGTTAAAGAGTGATTGCTTCTTTTATCTTCTACCAAGTAAAAACCAGAAAAAGAGATCAAGAAACACAGCTGGGCATTTATTAATTCTATTCTTTCCTACACAATTAAACTTTAATCAGTTTCAGAGAAGATTTGAGTTCTGTCCAATGCAGTTGACATACTTAAAACATTGATAAAAAGATACATAATTTACCTGTAGTGGAATTTTTTGAGTAAAGAGATTTTTTCTCTGGTAGATAAATAGTTTTAGCAAAGAAAGCAAAGATTTATATAAGGAAATATTATCTGAAATTAGTTATAAAATACTCTCATACCTGGTTCTCTTTTCAGTTATGTTACTTATATGAAAAACCTTTTAAAAAAGATTACGCCTAATCTGAATTGGAAAAAAGTGTCAGAATTGTTGACCATTATGTCCTTATTGTGATTTTTTTATAAATATTCCTTCAGCAAACATACATAGCTAATGTAAGATTTATATAAATCAGAAAACAAGAATTCATAGTAGAAAGTTTATTGCAAAAGTTTATAGAAGGAAAATATCTAAGATCATTTTTCAGAATGAGAAAATGTATAGTTAACATGTTGCAGCACAACTCCCCTTCTTTCCTTCCCCTTTACCAAACAAAGAGCCATCTGCTTGAACTGGGATATAGAGCAATCCATCTTTTTTCACCTGGTACTATAATGCAATCCAGAAAGGATTGGTAATCACATTGCTGCAAGATATCAATACCTGTCAGACCACAAAAAGCTACTGCTGCCTCAAACATCAAATTAGATCAACCGGCCATCTGGGGTGAACATATGGAAGAACACACAGAGAACAGTGACCAGCAATTAGATTCCCAAAGGCCTCAGCCAAAGAAAGGAAGCAGGGATGTAGGGAGCTCATCTTTAACTGTTCCAAATTATGCCCCTATCATCTTATAATCTTACTGAGATTTCAAACAATTAAATAAAAAGATACCTACCCAAGAAGGCAGATATTCTCCCATGCCATGCATCCTGGAGTAGACGACTGCTGCAAACCTACTACTGGATGTAGATAACAGATCAGATCAGGACATGAGGTTTTCCAGATTCAAGGTGAATGCAGGCTCTGTAACAGATAAAACAATGAAAATATGCTTATCTGATCCAAGAGACAAAGATTTGTCAAATTTCTTGGGTGAAGGATACAAAGATTCTGAAAACTGTAGATCAAGCTACCATTGACCTAACAAAGGGCCTAGAGTGAAATCTTTGGGAGATGAGGAAAGACTACTTTGCAGGATGAGGTCCACAGTTAAATTATAATATAAACTTAAAAGGGGAGGAAGGGGGATGGTTACAGAATCCTGACCCTACTGCTCAGGAACCCTGACCAGAGCTGTTCAGACTGCATGCTTTTGGAGCAGCACACAGATCTTGGGAGCACAGGAATACCTAAGAAGTGGTGCTGAAGCTCCATCACTGCCCTGAGTACAGAATCAGTGATTTTACCCCCGATACAGATAGAAGCGAGGTCACTGGGGATGGAAGTTGAGAGGGAGGCAGAGTTTTCTAAGGTTCCCACTTAGGGTAAAAGGTTTCCTTGGCTGAATGACTGCCAGATAAGCATGAAGCTGAGCAAGCCTCAGCCTAGCACCAGAGCTAGCTGACAGTTCAAAATTAGAGGTCCATCATTATGCTCCCTCCTTACAAGCAAGCAGATGGGGACAGCCAATTCCAAGTGTTGTTTCTGAAGGACTTAGGCCTGGTCCACACTACAGCGTTAAATCGATTTAAACAGCGTTAAATCGATTTAACGCTGTACCCGTCCACACTACAAAAGCACTTTAAATCGATTTTAAGGGCTCTTAAAATCGATTTCTGTACTCCTCCCCAACGAGAGGAGTAACCCTAAAATTGATATTACTATATCGATTTAGGGTTAATGTGGACGGAAATCGAAGTTAGTGGTCTCATTCTTTTACTGAGCTACCCAGAGTGCACCGCTCCGGAAATCGATGGTAGCCTAGGACCATGGACGCACACCACCGAATTAATGTGCCCTAGTGTGGACGTGTAAAATCGATTTTATAAAACCAGTTTTATAAAACCGGTTTTAATAATTCCGATTTTATGCTGTAGTGTAGACGTGGCCTCACACTGACTCCACAATCCCTGGGCCCCTCTCTCTTCCCCTGCAGGTGGCTCCACAGAACTCACTGCTGGCCCCAGAAAGCAATAGCTCTCCCATGGCCTCTATACAGGAATGTGGGATCAAGAGCCAATGTGGATGAGTAGAAATGAGCAAAAGAGCAATTACAAGAGCTCACTGCCCTTTTGCGGGCCTCCTATTGGTCCTTACTGCAGACTAGTCAAGCAGTTGCTCTGTGCCTCCTACCACACTGTCCAGAAGATTGCTAGGATAGTCACTGAACATTTTCGGTGAGGGAAGAGTGCATTTAGAAGGGGAAATTACCCTGGTTTTTCCTCACCAGGAAATTACCAATTACTACTCAAGACAAGCAAAAAAACCCAGGAAGCTGGTTAAAAAAAAAAAAGAAACCTACATACACAAACCACCACACATTGCTCCTGATTCTCCTATCTTGCCAGTGTAAATCAAGAGCAACTCCTTGAGTCCAAGCAAGTACAAGGGTATGAAAAATAGAGTAACAAAGAGAAGAATCTCACCACAATGTTTTTGGTTTTTTTTTCTATTTTCTTAATATTTTAACCAAAACTAACAAATGGACATTATCCTCCCAGATAAAGGGCCACACAAAAATTTTGATTCCAAAAAAAAAATAAAAAATTATTCTGGGTCTACTCTCAACAACAAATCCGCCTTATTTTGAGACAGATAATATCTGTTTAGAAGTGCATGCGAGAGTATTGAAAATACTGAAGTCCAACAAGATACCAGTTTGTATTCAGACTTTGGCAAATGATAAAAGAGATTTATGTCTAATTACTACACCCTCACAGAGTCACAAACTAGAAACTGTTATTCAGTGGTAAACTATTTGCTTAACATGATGCAGCATATTTTTTCTCAAACTAGGATTCCCCCTTCCCCCCCCACACACACACTGGGACTAGGAGTGTTGGGGATGCTGCTGCACTCCCTGACTTGAAGTGGTTTCCATCATATACAACGTTTACAGTTTGGTTCAATGTCTTTCAGCACCCCCACTATACAAATTGTTTCAGTATCCCTGCACACAGCTTTGCTTCCAGAGCATGCACAATTGAGACACCCCGGTTTTGAACACTTGCTCAGTAAAGAAGTTAAAATCTTGAGAAGGTAACCTTGGAAGACAATCTTTCCGTACTCAAATGGGATCACTCTGTGCCCCTTGTTCTGCATGAGGAGAAAAATTCCACTGATTAAACATCCGAAAACTACAAGAAAAAAAGGTATACTGTACCAGAACACAGCGCCTCATAAGTGCCATAATTGTATTTGTCTCATTGGCTGTTCTGGTGTATGCCTGCAGTATGCATTCACAGCAGTATCAGAAATTTGTGGATTCAGTGAATAACTTATCATTTTATTCTGTTATCTTTAAAAATTTTCTTTTCAGAAATGCAGAAAGACAGATCTCAAAAGCCAAGGATGCCGGAGGAACAGATCTAGGATTTTGCAATATGGGGATGAGTTAGAAATGGAAGGAAGGTTTGCAATGCAGATTAGAAAGCACATTTTAGTAGTATTCTAATTTGAATGCTAAGAGGAAAACCATGCTGCTTTGAACCAAACAACCAATTTTTGCCAAAAATATTTTTTAATAACCCTCAAAAAATCAGCTACAAATTTAGCAACATTTCTGAAGAAAGAATTAAGATAAATATCATTTATTTGAAAAAAAGAGAGTTTTCAGGGAGCTTTTCAAGATAACCAAACTCAAAAGTCACCCTTTCCCTATTAATATAACTATATTTTTGTGAATGTACCCTCCATCTGCACCGAGCACTCCTCAGGCACAGCTGAGAATCTGCCCTCCTCCACACACACACACAGGCTCCATTTCTTTAGATGAGCCACTTGAATTCTATAGAAATAGATCTAAACAGCTGAATGCCCTGACCCCATACCACTGGAAGCAGTGTAAATACAGGAAGCAAAACCCACAGGAAGTGAATATATTATGTTATACAATACAAAGCCTATTGTACCAGAGCTATACTTTGCCCTCAGTTTTTCCAGTACTGCTTCTCTCTCTCTCTCTCTCAATTCTCTCTCGTCTCATGTTTAGATTAAGCCCTTCACAGTGGGGACTTTTCTTCAGTTGATGTCTTCATAACATCAGTTAATTTTTGGAGTGGTAAATAAATACATACATAAATAAAATAAACAAACAATAAATAATCATGGGTGCTTCAGGAAGGGTTTCATGGGGCAGAGTAAGACAGCTAGCTGCATAGGAAGGAAGAAAAGATGGTTACTCACCTTTTGTAACTGTTGTTCTTCGAGAGTGTTGCTCATATCCATTCCAATTAGGTCGTGCGCGTGCCGCATGCACGTTCGTCGGAGATTTTTCAACCCTAGCAACACCCGGCGGGTCAGCTGGGCGCCCCCCTGGCGTGGCACCGCTATGGCACTGAATATATACCCCTGCCGACCCATCCGCTCCTCAGTTCCTTCTTACCGCCCATGTCGGTCATTGGAACAGTGGAGCGCGGCTTTAGCTGATCCTCCACTTCCCTAGCTGTTCAACTCGTTCTGGTACTATTGTGTATATAGTTTATAGTTGTAGTTAACACTTTTAATAACCTTTTGTAAACCTAGTTAGTGTATATAGTTCAGAGGGTTGGGGATTAGCCCCTTCCCCACTCCTGGTGCCCAGGCCCATGCCTGGCTTACCGGACTTCAAACCGTGCTCGGTCTGCCGGCGGGCCGATGCCAACGGGAGGAACCCCCACGACTCCTGCCTAAAGTGCCTAGGGGAATACCATCTTACAGATAGTGCCGGATTTGCAAGTCCTTTAAGCCGCGGACAAAAAAGGAGCGGGACTTTCATCTTAAGCAGCTCCTAATGGAGGTGGCCCTCACTCCTCCATCTTCAGCACCGAGTGCCGCACAGTCCATGCCGGGGAGAAGTGCCTCGTCAGCACCGGAGAGCGCTGGCACCGCCAAGATGCCCTGGCACCAGCCGGCACCAGCCCAGTAACCAGCCCAGCACCACTCCTCTCCCTGCATGCCAAAAAGGTCAAAGCTCTTGCGGCTCCAATATCTACACCGCAGTCTGAGCAGCAGCCAAAACTGAGTCGCCCAGCACCAACAACTGCCACGGCACCAGCAATCTCAGCACCGTTTGAGTCCGACCATGCAAGAACCGTCGAGTCTGGTGCACGACAGCCCCCTGGCACACACCGTGGTCCAGCTTATTGTTCCCACCACGCTAGAGACCTTTTCGATGCTGAGGGAACTCATTGCCCTAACGGAGCCCACCCTGCCCCAACGCCCGGTGTGAGTTATTGCGTCAAACAGAGAAGCCTGTCCTAGTCAGGCCACCTTCCATCGACGCCGCAGGCAGGCACCACTCGAGATCGAGGTCTCGCCAGTGCTCCGATCTTGCCACCAGTCCCGAACTCGACGCGCTCACAGTCCTGGTACCGATCTCCTTCTCGTACCAGTCCGTACTCGTGGCACCGCTCAAGATCCCACTCTCCAGACCGGGAGATAATAAATTTAATAAATTAATAAATTTAATAAAATAAAATTATTTCATTTGTTAAATAAAACAAACAAATAAATAATCAGGGGTGCTTCAGGAAGGGTTTCATGGGGCAGAGTAAGACAGCGGCATAGGAAGGAAGAATGGAAGAAACTTCATGAGGGGGCTGATCATGCAGGGAAAGAGGCTGCAGGAGTGGGATACATGAAGGGGTTTGTGTTGGGGCTGGACTTACCATTTAAGCTATCTACAGAAGTAGTTAGGGTCACTGGGCCCCAGCTTTTCCCCATCTCTACCACCTCTTGCCCTCAGTCATTCCTGCTCCATGACAGACCCTCTTTTGGTAAGTAGTGACCAAGCCCTCCAGCCAGGTCAACAGTTGAGTCCATGATCTTCCAGGGCAGCAGAATCTACCAAAATATACCAATGTCCCCATAAAAGGAAGTGTCTTCAGCCCAACTCCAGGCACCTGTGAGCCACTGCACCTTTGCCTCAAGGCTTACAATGTCTCTGTATAGTTGCTAAGCTACAAAAACATTCCCAAATCCATTTATACACTTGCCAACATAGTCACCAGTTTTATTCTTGTTTGAAGTTCCTTGCTACGCTTTGGTGCCAACTCAAAGCGTCTTCCTTATATTCTTTGTATGGTTCAAGAGTCCTAGAGCATGGTTTTCCAAACCCAACCAGAAAGAAGCTCAGAAAGAGTACTGCAACCTACGCCAAGGGAGGGCCTTCCAAGATCCTTGTGGAAAGGACATCTGCTACACAGAAAAAGAGCTTAGTTTTATTCACTTCCCCTTGACCTCACACAAGATTAATATGAGTCCATGGACCCAAACCAGAAGTAGAATTAGGTGATCTGGGCAAAGAGGGGATGAACATTACTCCTCCTCCTCAATATTAGCACAGTAGAAGGGTTTTATTTCATTTCCACAGCTACCCTCCATGAGCGGAAACTCCCTCTTCTCTCCCCGCAGCCCAATTCCTTTAAAGTGAAGGTAATTCCAGGTAAACTGCCAGGTAGGGAAGCCATGGCAGCATCATTTCAATGGAGCCACACTACTAGGGAGAGGAGCCTGCAACGAAAACAGAACCAGAGCCAAGCTTCTAACAGGTTCTATGTGGATCCTGAGGGATCAGTAGCATTTTGTAAGTAGGCCCTACAACTGCTGAGAAAATTCACCCAGCAAATGTTACTGAGATATGCCCTTCTTTAGTCTCTTCCCACAGGAAAACCTATCTTTAAATGGGGCTTGAGAAAGACCTGACCAGACGGGAATGTATATTTGGAGAAGCATACTGTAGCCATCTGCAAGGGGAAGCTGGATTTTTAATTCTTGTTAGCCCATTTATTCCTTAGACTCAATGTTTGATATTGAATAGTCTGTGCTGTGGATTGGTTTTGGCAAGTCTAAAGGAAAACATAAGTAACATTTCTTTTGCTTCTTATACCCCATTACAGGTGAAAGCCTCCTTCTGCTACAGGATTCCCCCCACTAAAAAAAACCCACCCACATAGTTGGATAAACACTTCTCTATAGCTGTTAGTAAGCCTCTCCATTCCCCCCATATTATCCCCTTCCTTCCAGGGGAAGGCAGTAATCTATGCCAAAATATCTATCTGCGATTAAGTGTACTGTGAATTTAGAAACTTCATCACAATGTCCATAATTTCATTTTCTTCTGATCTCTGCAGTAACCCAATGTGGCTGGCAGGGCAGCTGGCTACAATATGGACAATCAGGAAAAAAAGATATCACAAACAGTGATAAGAAATTCCAAAATAGTTTTTGCAGTCCAGAAAAGTGCACTGAAAAGCTTGTGTATATTTGAATCATGTTATGGTCATTGTACAAAGATACAACAAATGTGCCTCAAACCTTCTTAGTCTCCAACTTTCAGTACTTTTGAGGAGATAGCTGTCTTTGAAATAGCTAAGATAGATAAATGGATGGATAAATAGCCATATAAAGAAGAAATTGTTTTGTTTCACTAGTTTCTATGATATGTTACTAGCCTAGAGAGCAGGATTAATGCCGTGGAGACTAAAATAGGATGTGAATGTTGCATATTTCAGTGGAACTCAACCATGAGTTCCATGAATTTGCACAAATCAGCATGATTTGCTTCCCTCAGCTAAAGGAAGTCTGTCTATTCTCCTTAGCCCTTTTTTGCTGAGGGCATTTCTTTCCTCAGTTTATTCAGGAGCCAACTTCAGTGTTTATAGATTCCCTCTGTTAAAGTGAACATCTCTTGGGTTTCCTTTCAGCAAGTTTCAGTATGTTAGACTTGACTATATTCTGTCAGCAAGGACTGCAATAGCAGCCTCTGGAGAATTGGATGATTATGACAGGATTTGATAGAAGCGCGTAGGCAGGTTTGAACTCAGTGTTTTACATGCCAATTAGAGGATTGCTTATATCTATACAATAAATATTCTTATGGCTTTTTCATTCAGGGCCTTAAAACTGATACTCTAACTTCATATCTTCCACTGATAACAAAATGTCTGGTTGTTTTATGCTGCGCTGGATGGTAAATACTCACTTCCTTTTTCCTCCATTGAAGCATGTCTGGGAGACTAGCAAACTGCTTTGCATTCTTTCAGAAAAATGGTTACAAGAGGGGACACTGCAGTCGCCCACATATAGCATTACGGTTCCAGGACAGTGTGCTACCTCTTATTTCCTGCGCTGGGGAAATAGTACAAGAGCAGCCAAATGGTGGTAGACTCTGGAAGTATTCTTTTGACTCTGAAAGTTTTCCCTCTCTCAGGTCTTTACATTTGGTGTATGATTGCAAGAGTTGTGTGCATACTTTTCAGGTCTCCCTCCATGCACCCAGAGAGCTCCAGGCAGGAGAATCTGCTCTGCCAATCCAATCACCTGAGTCACTGTTGAACATTAGCAAGAAATATGACCACATATGGGGCAGGCGGCAATTTGGAGGAAGAGAAGGAAAGAAAATGTATGAGTCCCCATAGTCATACTGTGGTCAGCACAGGAGTACAAAGTCTGGGAGGGACGGAAGGACACGTGATCCTGATTGTCCTAGCATTGCATCTACAGGAAAAGCACTGCTGTATTCCCACTCAGTTTTGAGCTAGTGGTCCTTCCCCACGCCAAGCAATCCTACACATGTGGAAATATCTGTAGTTCACAAGACAGCCTGTGTTAATTCCACGTTTCCCTTCTCTTCGGTGGTGGGCTTTCTTGGCCTCTCCAGGAAACATATTCCATCCTGTCCCTGCAAAGTTTCATTCTGTCTCTCTGCCCATTAGCTACTATTTCCTTCACTCCTGCTAGTACTGGTGTTCTCCTTTCCATACCAGCCCTAAGAAGAGGGGTAAGGCACTCAGATACTATGCTGATGGGCAGCAGGATAAAATCTTAAAATAGAGCCTCTCTGAGTAGTGACTGCTGAACAAGAAGGCGCAGTGCAGCCTTGCAGGGAGAACATAGAATTTAGCATTAGAGGAACTGTCATATTGGATCAGACCTGAGGTCCATCCTGTCCAGTCTCTGCCAATGACCTACATCAGGTGCTTCAGAGAAAATGGTAAGAATCCTGCAGCAGGCAGAAGTGGAGCAGTTCTATCCCCCATAATAGATCTCCTAATCCTTTAAAGATAAAATTGGCTTAAGACCTGAAAAATGAGATATAATATCACTTCCAAAATGGTGTAAGCATAAATCATTATAATTCTGGATATTCTCATTATCCACATAAATTCCCAATCCCTTTTAGAATCTAAGTTCTTGGCCTCAACGGCCATTCATCTGTAATGAGCTCTGTAGGTTCATGCTTTGATTTTATTCTGTATTCTCCTACCAGCTGTAGTAATGAAACTACAGCGACTTTATCATCTCGTTTCCTTTTTTAAAATGTTTGTTAGCATTGTCTGGAAAACAATCCATAGTTTATAACTTCATGATATAGGAAAAAGGGATCCTTAAGTATAATGCCTCCCAAAATATGAGCAATTTAACATCAGGATGATCTTACTACTCATTTCTCAAATCCTTCCCTTCATATTATCCTAGTCTTTTTTCCACTGGTATTTATTGAGCCATGCTATTGGCTTCTGTATTTGTAAGATTTGGTTGTTTTTAAATGATTGTATTGGGCACCTTTGGCAATAAATATTTAATATACTACTTTAGCATGTAGATAATATATTCCATTTGTTTCCAATAAACTGTATTTTCTGTTAACATATGCATCTGATTAGATTTTTTTTTTAAACTGCAAAGAATTAACCAAATTCCCTAGTTTAAAGAAATCTCTCTCTATATATATATATGGCAAAGAGCATTAATTGCTCATTTGCAAAAGGCTTTCTGTACCTTTGTCTGACCTGGATACCAAAACTCCGTGCCTTGCTTCCAGAATTCACTTTCTTCAGTCTGTCATTTTCTCCAGACTCTTATTACTGTGATATGAAATGCTGTGCACTGATAGATATTGGCAGGTCCTGATTAAAATTCATTTCACATAGCTTGCTGTTACTTCAAAGGAACAAAGGTCTTTTTTTCACACAGTCTTAAGAACTGAAAATCCAAGTTATCTTTGAGGTTTAAGCATGAAAACTGGGTCTTTGTTTGATAAGCAACATCTGATGTTTCCTCTCTTCTCAGCTCAACAACTGGCCACTATTGGAAATCTACAAAAACTGATTTTTGGTTTTGTCATCTCTGGGTGCTGCTGACAGCTAACAAACTGCTATTTGACAAGCAATACTTACCCTTATCCAATTCATGAAACTGAGGGAAAAAGAAAGGTACCATAGCCCTCAGAGAGAGTTTATTTGCAGACTAGCTCAGTTTCTTTCATCTCAAGGGAGCCTGCCTCATTTTAATAAGATTTCCCTCTTTGCCATTCATAGTATGGTACTTAAACACTACCCCTTCCACCCTTGCTCATCAGCTCCATGTGTACTTCCAGTCACCCCCCTTCCCCCTGCCTGCCTAACAATTCCAAACAATTCTGCATTGCAAGAGTCTGGCACTTAAATAAAAGTGGAAAATTGGTAAAATATTTGACAGTTGCAACTTGAGCTGACCTATTTAAAACTATCCAAGTTATGTTTTCCATACATGATTAACTTTCTTTCATGTTTTTTCCAGTAATGTCTAGCATCCTCAGTTCCCAGTGAGGTCAATGGGAGCTATAGGTGTCTCAGTACCACTGAGGAAAAAAAAAATATCATCACTAAGTGTGGATTTAGCTACCTGGCCGTAGGCACTCAATAATCTAGTGACAGAACCTGGATCTTCTGTCTGACAGTCCTTACTCTAGCCCCCCAAAAGATCCACCTTCATTTTTCAGGCCCCTAAACAAAATGAGATACGTGGGGGGCCCCCCATTTACTCCCTCCACTTCTTTTGACTAGCCCTCTCCCAAAATCCTTGAACTCTGCTACTGAGGGTCAGCATTTCACGTAATATTAGCACCCAAGCTTAGAAGATCCCTTTTTAAAATAAGTATGCAGTTGTTTCCATGAACCTAAATCTGTATTTTTTGGCAAAAGACGGTTTCAAGGAACTTCAGTCAATTCTACTTTCATCAATAAAACCGAAGGGACTCCCAAACTGGTATAGGCCACATGTAACTTTAAGTGTGTGTGGGTGAGGGGGACCAAAAAGAGAGAGAATTAGAAACAGCAAGAGAGAAAAAGAAAATAAAACTATTAGGGTGACTTTCTTATTCATGTTAATGTGTTGATGTTCAATTTGTAGTGTGCTTTTTAGCAATACAAAAGCAAGATTAATTCCCTGAACCAAGCAACATACAACATACAACTGATGTAATGTTTTTCTAGGTCATTATATTTCCCTAGCAGACAGACAACTTTTAAAAATATGGTGATAAAGCATCCCATCAGACAACACTATTTTTTTTTTAAAAGGGATTTTCTTACCATGTCTGCCAATAATACTAGCTGTTCGCATTCCATGTAGCAGAGTTGAAGGAATTTGGGGGAGGGAAAGTCAAAATTTGCTGGAGGAGTTAGCGGGGAGCTAGACTCAAAATGGCAGACAAGCAGGGACATAATTTTTAAAAGTAGCCTAGAAACAGACATTTGTCATTGAGAGAGATGATCCATTCCTAATTCTCTACTGCCAGCTTGACAGTATGTGCATAGACCATTTCTAGTCTGACAGCACTCTGACTGATGACAATGCTAATGTAAACAACAGCTTGTCTATCCTATGCATAGGTGGTAGCAAATACTACTGCCTGCAGTGATGATTCTACCTTTGCTTCACATATATTATGCAAAATGCAGCAAGCAGAAATGGAATTGCTACATTAGTCACTGAACTGGCATTGAGGGTCAACAGTCCTCTCCATCTTAATTTCAATAATCTTATACCTACTGAGTATATAGCTGAATCAGTGGTCTGTGTTTGTGTAACCCGGCAATGGTTTCATGGCAGAAGTGGGTATATGTAATACCCAGAATCACAGGCGGGAATGGGAGAAACCATTAACGTTATTGTGATGCAACGGGAATAGAGTTCCACTTGCCTACTCGTGAAAAGAATTGAAAATTCTGGCATTATTTTTACTGAGACCCACTGTGTACATATCAAAGAACTGCCACAATGATCCACGGACCACTGGGGACTTCCTGAGTAGTACTCCTTTCTGTTATATAGTCCTGAGCGTGTTTGAAGGCACAGGGTGAGGAGTGTTCAGAATGGGCACAGGAATTCCATCAGCAGCTCATGCCAGTTTCAGAAAACAATTATTTAAATTGCTTGATGATCTCAGGCAATCTGGCCACCTTGATCACATGTCCCTGCAACATACAATGTAATGCCATTCAGCACTCACCATAGACCTCTCAGCCCCAGACTGGTACCCAACCTGACCATCACACTTGGAGCCAGCCAGCTTCCACAGGGCAATCACCTTTCATTCTCTTTTCCATGGTGACGGGAGCTCACATCTTCATGGTCTGGTACTGCTTCAGAGAGCAGTGCCAAGAACTGTGGGACAGAAGCACAAAGAGAAGTCCAACTATAACAGCAAAACTGCATCCAATACATCACGACTAGTGTGGAAATACTGCATCTCTGATGCTTAAAAATGATGTGATCCTACTGGTTCAGTTACTAACACTCCCATTCTCTAACAGCTCCAGAATCTGAAGTGAACTAAGGCCTGAAGCATTCCTGTCTCTATACATGAAAGTGTGGCAGGGAGTGGCACTGAATTGGACCACAAAAACAGTTGTGCATCCCTGCCCCCAATGCTACAATTGATTGAGCTATTTGTTATGAGTCACATTTGTTAACCCAAAGCAGGGTTAACTGTGTAACATTTCACAAATCAGTCCAGATTTTTTTCCAAATATGTGTGTTATTCATGGAGTTTGGATGAATGACTTTCAGCTACAGATCACTCAAAAACTGTCCTTTTCAACTATTCAGTCATTATTTGTGATAGGTTAGCCATTGGATGACAAACATAACTATGACTTTGCTGTCTTTCCCTGTTCCAGCAGCCCTGCCCCCTTTCTTTTGTCCTCATCCCTTTTTCAAGGTCTTCTTGCCTTTTGTAGAAGAGGAGACATCTTTCCCCCACTCTAGTTGCTGACTTCTTTAGAGCCAGATTTTCTGGTGAAAAAAAAAACTGACCGGTGGTAAGCAATTGATTATGTAGGTAGTAATGGTTTAAAGGTTACCAGATCACACTGCTGACTAATATTTATGAGATTTAAATTAAAGTCTATTCTAATAATCAGTTGGGATAAGAGTAATTCACTGTAGTTTTGTTTTCTGCATTTTATTTGCCAGAGTAACCATATTAACATCTAGTTACACAACCTCCAAATGTCTAGTAAATAAACACCATCTAACTGCGTGACTTGCTTATTACCATCTGTCACTTGAAGAGCTCTTATTTGAACTTGGCTGCTGTCAGCTTCTTGAAGGGATACTTTTATAATTAGTTTGAATAGCATAAAAATAAGATTAAAGCAGGATTTTGTTGTTGCATGCTATGCAATATCATTAGATATAATGTATTAAATATATATTAATATTAAATATAATATATTTAATGAGGCAGACAATTTATGACCGAACCCAAACCATCTATGAGCACAACTTTAAACAAAAGGTTGATCACTTAAGTTAGTTAGAATCCCAGTGCAACGGTTTATGAAATGCTTGAAACTAAACAAATAAAATAAACAAACAGCACATACTTAAATTATGCTTACAGAATTATGGGGCTCTTAAAAAAAAAGCCACAATATCCAGCTAAAAGCCATAAAAAAACATCAGAGCTGTGTGATACTGTGGGGATATGAGTTTTGCATTTTAGAATTTCAAAACTTGTTGTCAGACAACTTATGTTATGTTAGATTCCACTTATCACAGCATACCATAATTCCTCATGGCATGACCAAGATAGATATATCCCTTTGTGCTGACACTACTTATTGTTTTTTGTCTCCTATAAATGATTTGTGGCTATGTTTTGAATTTTGGTATGGGGCATTTCCAGAAGTTTATAAAAGAAGCAGTACATTCAGCAGAACAGACATTCGTAGTATCTTAGGCAAGCAGGAGAACCTAGAAAGAGACAAAAAGGTTATCCTTTGCATTTTCTCCTACTCCTTTTTGCCAAAATCCTTCTGTCTTCTCTTTGTATGCAAAGTCATCAAGTTGTCACTGGATCTGTTAATGCTGCTTGCTTCTGGCTATATGAGCATGTTAATGAGTATGCTAGCTGCATGCCTCTGTAAGCGGTGTGACTGGAGCAGTGTCCCCAGTGAATCTTCCAGGAGTCCGATGCAAGTGGCCAGAGAGGCGGGAGGGGGAAGAGTCTCTACCTTGGAATCCACTGAGGCAGGCTTCGTCCCACCAGCTAATTGTCCCTTCAATCTTATTCCTCTTCTAGGCTGGGGTTGAGGGGACTCAGCCCCAAAATGTTCTATGACCAAAAAAACCCAAAAATGTAACTCAATACTGGGCCATCCCCTAGTCTTTCAGGTGGGCAGGAGAAGGAAGGGGCATCCCTGCTCTTTCCTTTGGGCTTGGGTTCCCCACTCAGTCTTCTATTTGAGTGTTGCTTCATCCTCAGGTCTGGCTGTTCCGCCCCTGTGGCTGCTTCTGGCTAGCAGGATTGTCTCCACAGCTCTGCAAGTGAAACTCCAGGCAGGCAGGCAGACACACAGAGCTCTATCCTCTTTCCTGGTCATTCAGCTCTGAACTGACCCAGACTCTCTCTTTTATTCCCCTCCAGGCCTGGCATTGGCTTCAGGTATAGCAGGATGAGGCTAGCTGGGCCCAAAAACTCTTCTTAACCTCTTCTCTGCTGGTATGTGGCCTATCTGCCTCATCACAAGCCCATATCTTCTATATTGAATCCGCTTTTACATTTTCTAATTCTGTATAATAAAGTACTTGTTAGACACATATCCATGTTGTTATGATCCCATTAAAGAATAAAAAACAATTAAAATGGTGAGTAATACAGGAGTAACTGACATCTTCAGCTTGGTACCATAAGCTAATTAAAAGCTCAGTCCATTAGGAGATTTTATTCTTAATCACTTTCAAATATTGTATCCACTAAAGAACTCATCTTGACTTTCAGATCCCAGTTTGGGTTCTGTAGCCCTGCAGCTAGCGGAAACATCTTTTTACTTACCAACTAGGTATATTGGATGTGGAAAGCATTGGAAGACAACAAGGGAACCCCACAATGCCATTTTTTCAGTCACCTTTCAGAGTAAAATCTGTAGCCCAGTGGGCCAGGTTACCACTATTATATTCACTGCTTGCATTATATTCTGCTTTATTATATTCAACAGTAATGCAAGGAATGTACAGGCTTGTATCCTGCAAGACACTGGCTTCAGCATTTAGCATGAAGTTTGAGGCCTATGAACTTTGACAGAGATAAATGGAGGGAACTCATACGTTTTGGGGAACTGTAAGTAGAGTGTGTGTGTGTGGAAGGAGGGGAATTTGTCCATGATGACATCATCCAACCACAGAACATGAACTGACACCAGCTTTTGGAAGGTTTTGGACAGAACATCTGAGCACAAGAGTACCATGGCAATGAATTGACATAAATAATGAGATGAAATCATAAATACACTAACCTATAGAAGAGGGACACCTTCACATTGGTAAGGGGAGGAAATACAAATAAGGAAGAGGAGAGAAACCCCTATTGAATATGCATTAGACATGATACGTCAGTGTAACATGTTATAAGAATGGCATCCCAGGACAGTAGGGGAGAGGATGTAGCCCTTGGGAGAGGCCAGAATGATGGCCTCTGGGGAAAGATGAGGAAGGTGATGGTGATGAGGAAGATAATGGCTAACATTTCAGGTTGTTCTGCAAGGAACAGTATGAGTATGGATGTTCAGATGTACTTTCTGTATTATCTCTATCTACTTTCTGAGTTAGAGTGTGTGAGACTTTGCTAAATGGATTAATAAATTATTTATTGTAAATATAAAATAGTTCCTGTGCATATCAGGGTTCCCAATTATATAAGACTTTTAATAATACTGGGCCTGATGTTGGGGTGAGAACCTGTCAACCCTCAAAGCAATAAACTGGGAATTTTTATTCATAATCTATAGGTCAGGCTACAGATCACACCTTAAAGTACATCTTTTCTCCTAATAATATCAGTTTTATACCTTGAATGAAGAAATGGATTAGCATTCATTTCACACTAGGTGGAATAAAGAATACTCAGACTTTTATTCTAAACTTTTCAATATCAAAAAATTGGCCCACAGCAAAAAAATTTTAAAAGTCTTTTCTTCAGATAATAATTAATTTTGCTCCCCTTTCATTTTAATAGAAAAAATCATGGAAAAAAAGCAGCAGTTTGTTGATTGAATCACATTACTATCCATGTTGGTCTATAATTAAATTAATATTTATGGAACTATTTTACAATGTTCGCACAAGATTTCACCAACTAATTGTCTGAAACCTTCACCATCACCCCCAAAAACCACAATCTTATCCCAGAACTGACAAATAAGAGCAACAACTTAACCAACAGCACAAGACACATATCAGTGTCATGATCTTTGACCTCTGATACTTTCAAGAATTGTCCCTAGGGAAATCTTCTACTGGAATGTTAATCTGTTGCTTCTCTGACCTCTTACACATGTACCACATTATTATTACAATCCACATGCTTCTCTTTTCATGCTGTCATTTGACAATGGAACCAATGGACAATTAATTTCTAAACTAGATAGCTGGAACAAAGGGTGTGCGTCTATAAGTGAAATCGGATTGAAAGCAATATTTTTTAAAAATTACAATAACATTTCTTTTCTGCAACATGCACAGATTCTAATTATATGCCATGCTCGGTAACAAGTGGGTGGAGGAATATGTAACAAGGATAAGTGATGATTCCTGATCACAGTTCCTGCATTCTTTCGAACATTTTCACAGCTTATCCTTGAAACACAAATTTGCCTCTGAACAGCATCTAGGCAGATATATCACCTGAGTTTTCCTAGTCTCATCATAGTTCTTTATGTGCCAGATGTTTGTTTCATCTTAAGAACGATTATAAAGCTTATTAGGACTGCCTGTGTTCAACAATGCTAAAACAGGGAGAAGGAAACGCTAACACTCTCCAGCACCAAGACTGTTTAAAATGGGAGTTGTTATCGCAGGTCAGAGGCTGTGACTACACTTGAGACTCCTTGTAGCTTACACTCTTTGAATGCAATAGTGCAGTGCTTTCATTTTAGCCCCCTGATTCTGTTGCACACCGTGCATTCTGTCTGCAAACAGTCATAGATGCTAGAATTAGAGGTGCTGGTCGTGTTACTTTCAAGCTAGGGTGCATGGTTTCTGCCTTCAGCACTGCCTTTGTAAACATTGTTCCAGCACCGCTGCACACAGTACTCCCTGAAAGCCTGAGGAGTGTTGCCTGTTTCACAATGGATGACACAGTTCCTTGAAGCAGACACATGATACCTTTTGAAAGGTATCATATGCCCCTTTCAAAAGAGGATGGAAAGAGCACATCCATAACCCTGTCCCCCTTCCTCACTAACTTGCACAATGGGAGGTGAAGCTGATTGTATCATTCTTAAGGCACCACTCCAGTGCACAACTGATCCTCACTGGGCCTGCCTCAGGCAAAATCCCTCTTGGCGTTTCACTTTGGACCATGAACTTCTGCAACAGTCATTACTCAGGGCTCTGCCTAAGCCAGCTATGTCAAAGAGTGCAATTTTGTGAAAGTATTTTTGATTTTTTTTTTTTTTTTTTTTTTAGTTTTTTAAAAAAGTTTGACAGACATTTTTGATTGAAAAACAGGGTAAACCTTTCCTCCCAATTTCCCCGACCCAAAATGTCAAGATTTGAAAAATTGTGCATGTCTAACTACACACAAGCTGGCCCAGGGAGAAAGGTATTCCCTTACGATTTTTAGCCTGCTAGGGCACTCGCCTGGGATGCAGGGAACCCCAGTTCAACTTCCCCCTCTCCCTGCTGTGAACAAAGGATTTCAATATGGGTTTTCCACTTCTAAAGTGACTACCTAACCACAGGGCTATTCTGATGTCTCTCTTGTTGAAGCTATTCCATTGTCTATTAATTTATTAAATATGCATTGGACCAGAAAGAGAATGATTTTATAATGCAGTGATGAGGATATTCACCTGAGATGTGGGGAAACCACATTCAATTTCTTTTCCCCATCACAGGTAGAGAGAAGATTTGACCCAGGGTCTCCCATGTGTCAAGTTGGTACCCAGCCACTGAGCTAAAGGCAGGTCACAGCCCCTCTCTCACTACCTGTTCAGTGTGGTATAAAGCATGCTATGTGAAGACCTACCAGATCTACCAGCAGTTAATATAGGCAGGGGAATGCATAGTTTCACCTGATCTGAGGATCAATGTGAGATAGGGCAAAGCACATACAATGAGGCATTGTGCACATGACCAGAAGCTGAAACTTAAGCACCTTTGGAGACTTTTACAACAAAAATTCAGGCACCAAGAGATTTTAAGTGCCTGCAGATTTAGGGAGAAGGAGTTTTGAGGCACATAAATACTAGATTTAGGAACCTAAATCCTACTTCAGACACCTAAGTCCTTTTGTGAATTTGGGCCTTAGTTTTTTATTTAAGATTTGGTGTGGGTGGTAGTCTTATCTTTTAGTTATTTTCCATGAGTACTTGCTGCTCAAATACAGTTTTCAATAAACACGTTTTTATACATAATCAAATGATCAAGTGAATTTATGGCAAGCTTTTCAAATGTTTTTTGTTTATTTTTAAGGTTAAGGAAAAGTAGTCTCCAGGACTGGGTGAGAATATCACTTTTTGGCAACATCTATTTACATTTTTGAACTGCATATTTAAAGTGAATCCTAAATTTAGAATATACTGAGAAAAGTTGCTTTGGAATTGACATTACACTGGGAGAATTATGGTAATTAAACTCATAACTTAATTTAAAATGTGGAACATCATTAAAATTAAAAATCTCTTTTAATGTATCTTTGTTCCGAATAGGAAAAAATTAAAGTGATTTTCCAAGAAAAATGCAAAATACCTTTTCATGCCTTTTTTAAGATCCCTAAGATGAAGGAAGAGGTTTCCTAAGGGACAGTATGTAGGAGTAAAGGGCACTCAGATGACTGAGTTCAAGTTACCTGGCTAGGGAAATAAAAGGTAGTTGCTAAAGAGTAATAAGATGCCAGGCTCTTTTGCACTTCTTGAAGAAACCTCAAATTAATTTATCTCAGTTACTCACATGGCTAACAGTAGGCTTCTTGAATGGCAAATTATTTAGGGCCAGATTTGTAAAAGTCCTTGGGTGTTTAAAGAGGCAAGCAGGTGCTTCTGGAATTTTCAAAAGGCTCAAGCACCTTAGGCACTTTTGAAAGTTGCTTTAGGGTGCTTTTTAATTGCCATCTTGTCTTGGAGCTCTGCAGCTCATTTTCAAGATGTTCAGCCAACTAAACAATTTGGGGTACTCACCTCTACCCAACAAATACATTCTACTCACTCACTCACCCATCCATCCTATAATTTTTCTGCTATAACTCCCACCACTGCTTCCCTGTGCCTCTCAAAAGTAAGCAGGCAGAATCCCTCATCAGGTGACAGAGCCCCGTTTCTCCTTCATTGTTCACCACAGGCCCTTACCTGCTGTCTCTTTGTAATCACTGCTGGCCAGCTCCTCACTCACCCTTTCTCTGCTTTCTTCTACTTGAACTCCTGCTGCTGCTCTTGAGGTGGGGTGGAGCTCTGCACTGAGGCTGCTTAGACTTTGGGGGCTAAAGTTCTTTGGGCCTAAGGGGAGTGGAAAGGTAGTTTGTGAGCATGTGCAGCTCTCATCATGCTCTATACTTTCCATGGAGGGAGGAACTAGGGACTTGACCTCCACCTGCCCTGCCTGATACTGTTGCCATCCTGTGGGAGCAGCACTGGATAGTGGCGCAAAGGTGGAGAATTTAAAGGAAAATGCTATTATAGGTAGAGCTGGGGGAAAAATTGACAAATAGTTTATTCACTGAAAAAAATGCAGTTTGAGGTTGACTGAAACTATTGAGAATTCGGTTTATAATTTCAAACAAAAGTTTTTGAAAAAAATAAAAATATTTTGTTTTAATGAAATGTTTGACTTCTTCATTTGAAACAATATTTCATTTTGAAGGTTAGCTGCAGTATGGGGCAATGGGGTCACTTGCAGATTAAAATTAGTGTAAATGGTGCATCCTCTGTAACTTGAAGTCTTTAAACCATGATTTGAGGACTGCAGTAACTCAGAGTAGGGGTCTATTACAGGAGTGGGGGGCGGTGAGATTCTGTTGCCTGCAACATGCAGGAGGTCAGACTAGATGATCATTAAGGTCTCTCTGGTCTTAAAGACTTTGAGACTTAGTTTAAAAACAAGAAAGGGTAAAAAACAAAATGAAAACCCCAGAAAAAAATATTTCATGCCAGACATCTCATGCTGTCGGTACCAAAACATCCTTAGAATTTCTAAATATTATGGATGACAATTTCCTAACTCAAAAAGTGTCCATCATGGGGAATTCTATGATAGACATCATCTTACAGATAAGAAGTGATCACAGAACAAAAAGTTAGTGGTAGCTTAGGTACAAAAGATCATGACGTGGTTATTCCTGTTTGCACATTACAAATGTAAAGTCCACACCAGTCATATATATATACTTTGTGCACAAAGCTGAAAACAATTAGGAGCCAAATCAACTGGAGGAAGAAGTTACGAGAAAAATGTGACTGCTAATTGGGAATAGTTTAAAAAAACTCTTTACCAGATGTCCAAAAAAGTTACAATCACACGGTCAAAGAGCAGGCACGCTAATTTAAACTGACCTATTTAGAGGAAAACTGAGGCAGCTATAACAAAATTAAAAACCAAACAATATATACAATAGAAGAAAAGGAAAGTTAATAGTATGAATATAAATTAAAAACCAAGAATGTGGGAACTGATAAGGGAAACCAAGGGACTAGAGAACTCTATAACCACATAGTTGAAGACCACAAAAAGGAGGGGTTTTTGTCTTTTTAAGAATCCTAACAATGGTATTAGTTCATTACTAGATGAAATGGTAGAATTATTAACAATATGCCGAAAAGTCAAAAGTGTTCAATGATATTTCTGTTGTGTAGTTGGGAAAAATTGTATAGTCCTCATCATATGATGGTGAGAACACTTTATTCATTTGATCCTCCATCTCTGGAGGATGTTAAATAGAAGCTACTAAAGTTATACACTTTTTTAATCAATAGGTCCAAATGACTTGCATTCAGGAGTTTTAAAAGAGCTGGTTAAGGGGCTCTCACTACACTGTTAATGTTGATTTTCAATAAGTCTTCAAAAAACAGGAAAGTTCCAAGAGATTGGAAGAAAGATAATGTTGCGCCAATATTTAACAAGGGTACATGGGATTATCCGGGTAATTATAGTCCTGTCAGTCGGACCTTGCTCCCCAGCAAGATAATGGAAGATTTATACAGGACTCTACAATAAAGAATTAAGGGAGGATAATATAATTAGTGTCAATCATCATGGGTTTTATGGAAAATAGATCCTGTCAAACTAACTTGATTTTTTTTGATGAGACTACAAGTTTGATTATGTTAATATTGTTGATATAATTTACTTAGAGTTCTGTAAGGCATTTGACTTGGTACCATGTGACATTGATTAAAAAACAGGACAATACAAATTTATATGGCACATATTAAATGGATTAAAAAGTGGCTACTGATAGGTCTCAAAATGTAATTTTAAAACAGTGAACCATCAAGTGGGTGTGCATCTAGTGGGGTCCCGCAAGGATCAGTTCTTGGCCCTACACTGTTTAACATTTTTAATCAACGGTCTGGAAGAAAACAAAATCATCACAAATAATGAAGAGGACAGATCTTTGATACAAAGAGATCACGATCCCTTAGTAAGCTCAACATAAGCAAACAATGTGTGTTTTAATATGACTACATGTAAATATGTACATCTAGGAACAAAGATGTAGGCCATAACCATAATTGTAACCTGAGAAGCAGTGACTCTGAAAAGGATTTGAGATCAGGGTGGATATCAGCTGAACATGAGCTCCGAGAGCAATCCTGTGGCCAAAAGGACTAATGTGATCCTTGATTGCCCAGGGAAGTCTGAAATAATAGTAGAAGGTTACTTTACCTCTATATTTAGCACTGGGGCAACCACTGCACTATGTCAATTTCTGGTGTATGCAATTCAAGAAGGATATTGATAAATTGGAGAGTGTTCAGAGAATAACCACAAGAATAATTAAGCATTAGAAAACATACCTTATAGCAATAAATTGAGCTCCTTGAATCTATTTACCTTAATAAAGAGAAGGTTAAGGGTCTGCAGCAGGTGGTTACCCACTCCAGCCCTGACAGGGTTTAAAACAACCCTGGAGGAGGGCTGGGGAAGGGCAAGATGCCTCGGCTGATTGGGAAGAAGCAGGCTCAGCTGAGGCCACGCCCCAATCATGGCACAGCTGGCCCTATAAAGGCTTGAGCCAGGTGCTCACACAGTCAGCCTCCCTTTGCTTATGGAGGGAGAAGGGCCTGGCTGCAGGACTTAAGCAAGACACCTGGATTGGGAGCAGGGCTGGAGAAGGGCCAGAAGAGCTGGGAGCTCTGGCCTGGAAAGCTCTAGACTGCAGGCCTGACTATAGGCCAATAGGTGCAGGGTTGCAATGAGGCAGCAGGTCTGAATGGCCTGTGATGATTAGCTGATAGACTGCCATCTGCCCCAGAGTATAAGGCCTAGATGGTGACTGGCAGTAGCCATGACTGAAGCAATGTGGGGATAGGGTCTGATGACTGGTGAGCTAATTCCCAAGAATGACCAGCAGGAGATGCTGCTGGGTGAGTCTGTGCCTGATTACAGGGTCACTTGATGACAGTCTAAAAGTACATATCTGGGGAACAAATATTTGATAATTGGCTCTTCAATCTAGCAGACAAAGTTAAGCAAATCCTAGGGCTGGAAGTTATATCTAGACAAATTCAGACTGGAAAATAGATGTAATTGTTTAATAGTGAAGGTAATTGACAAGTAGAACAACTTACTAAGAGTCATGGTGGATTATCTATCACTTTTTCTTTTAAAAATATACTCTAATTCAAAAGGAATTATTGAGGGGAAGTTCTATGTCCTGTGTTAGACGGTGGTCACAGTAGATCACAATGGTCCCTTCTGGCCTTAGAAACCTATGAAATGTTTGAATTCAAAATTATTTTGGCAAGAAAAATGAAAATATTTCTGCTTTGGGTCCTTAGAAAGGAAAGCTTTTGGGTGCTGAACCCAAAAAAATCAATTGTTTGCTCTGCTCTAGTGTAGACACAGCCCAAATCATCCAGTTCTTAAGTTATAGGGACACCTGATAGCAACATTCAGAATTATAGACTTTGAAACGGAAGTGATCATTCTCCCTTTTGCCCTCCTCCATCATGCATGTCAAATAATACAAGAGCAAAAAAGTCACCAAATGACATTTAACTTTGCACCACTGTAATTTAATTCATTAGCATAAGAGAGCATACTCATTTTTTAAAGCACTGTTTCTTATATGTAGTAAGAGTAATCAAACTGCATGATTCAGCATATGGATTGTCATCAAGAAGGAATTTTACACTTCCCGTACAGCACTGCACAATTATGTAGTGCATAAGTAATTCTTCTAATTGAAACATAAGGGATTGGTCACAGACTTGAAGGATCCATGTATTGCAGACCCATGTTTTGGGGATTTAGGATACATTTTTCTTTAAAATTGTGTTGTTGTTTTTTAAATAACACTCTAAACGCTGTAGAGACGGGGAAAGCTCCACCACACATCTACATATAGCCTTAGAAGTGGGGATCCTTTGTCTGGGCAAGCAGGGGAAAGAAAACCCATGGCTCCTTAAAGTATTGCACCACTCCTCCTGGTGGGCACTCAGTTTCCCAGAAGCACTATTCTGCTCCTGGAAGAAAAAGTTCCTCCTTCCTCCCCTTGTGATAAGAACAGGATCAGGTTTGGGGGCGTTAATGTGGCTATCACATTGGTCACCTTTCTCGGGATAGGAAGGAATTTTTCCCTCATTGCCAGACTGGCCTGGGTGGGGTGGGATTTTTCAGAAGGCATGTTGTAAAGTAGGTGGGGAATGGTGTAGGGGCTTCCTGATGTCTGATACAGTGAAGACACAACCCTCTACCCCACCCCCTTACTCCTCATACAAGGGGAAGTGCAGTTACCAGGTTTTATGGGGTGGGGACCTGACAGCAGCCCCCTACCAGTGGAATGGATTAAAAGGATGGATGACTTGCCCTGGACTAGATATTGCTGGTTAGTTCCCAGATGTGTTTCTTAATAAAGTTGTGGCCTCATTAAATCACATTCCTGGTGTCTTGTCTTTTTCATGCTGCGTCTGGGACAATAACAACCACTCTTATTTCTGTTCAGACAAACCATATTTCCATTTAATTACTAGGATGTTTACCAGTTACAGTATACACCAGACTTTAAACAAGACAAAGGGGAATGGAAAAATAGCCAGCCTCTTTGGAAAGCTCAACATTTCAAGCTAACTGTGCCAATTTCCAGACCAACTATTTAATATTTGTTCCCTGGTCTGCCTCACATCATTTCAGAACTTTGGTTGCTGTAAGAGCACTATGCAGCTTTTACATTCACACTGTGCACACTCTGTTCCTTAGGAGAACTGGCATTTTATTTTTGTCCATAAAAAAGGTTATTGTATAATTGGTGAATTATAGGATTAATTAAGAAAAATTCAAGTCTTTCCCCAGCACAGGTGGTAAGGTCTCACAAGTGATTAAAATATATTATCTATAAAAAGTGGCATGTCATTAAAAATTATGCCTCAGAACATGTGAAAGGTTTATTCTTTTGTAATTATTTATATTTGCAAAATATTTATTAAATATCTATAAGAGATGACATTTCACAACTTGAATGCCTTTTGTACTTTAAAAAATTTTATTTCATATATACTTACAGGCAGGACTTTCTTTAATATATTTTGCTCATCTAGTATATGGAAAGTTTTTTTCTTTTTCAAGTGAGCACTTTCTTTTAATTGAAAAGCTCAAATGAAACTCTAGGTACTAATGGTTATAGACAAATATGCTGGAATCAAGTACATATAAAGCGCATTTCAAAGTAAAGCTTCTGGTTTGACATTAGCAGTGCAAATGAAATACCAAAATTTATTCTGTAGTTTCAGTCTTAAAGTGTAGTTAACATACCTGTCAGAAATAAGCAGGGAAAACAAAGAAAAAACAAAAACAGAACCATAGCATAAAGGAGAAGAGAAAAAACACAGCAGTGATGTTTCTGAAAAATGGGAAAGGGAAACTGGTCAATCTTTGTGTCTGGGTGAAAGGCAGTTAAATGATGTATAATATTTGTTTCTTATTATTACTTTTTATTAGTTTTTCCAATATATCAAAATACCAGATTCACCATAATTCACAAAGTAAATAAAGAGGGTTAGGCTAAAGGAAAGTGAGGGGAAGCAACATATCTATCTACAGACATTAGTTTCATTTCTAAACTATTTCAAGTCTATGTTCTCTCAAGTCCTGATCCAAAGCATTTAATGGGATTACTTATGTGCTTAAAATTAAGCATGTGCTTAACTGCTATGCTGTGTCAGGGCCTTAGATGTTAAATTTAGGGCATGGCTACACTTGCAGATGTAGAGCGCTGGAGTTAAACAAACCTTCGCAGACCTCAGAAGGGAAAACATTGTTGTGTGTTTACACTGTCAGATTCAAGCGCACTGACGTGGCCACATTAGCAGCTCTTGCAACACCACAAAGAGCAGTGCATTGTGGTAGCTATCCACAGTTTTCAGTGAAATCAGTTTTTGTCAAAGTTTTCCATGGAAAGAGGGCAATTTTTTTTTTTTTTACTAGTTCTGATCTCCATTCCACTTCTCCATACAGAACAACTTTATTTTCTCAGTCCCCAGTGAATCTGGATCGTCTACCTTTTTCTCCCGAGCTACTGAGTTCTTATCTACAAAAGGTTTTTAATTTATTTAGTTAAACTGGTAGAAATCCAATCTGGACACTCTCATTTCAGTTTAAGGGTGGTTTATTTCAGTGTAAACTAAGCCAATTCCCAATAGGGTTAAGATACATAAAATTAGCCTGGTTTAAACTAAACTAATGTTTTGCACACATTTAACTAAACTGCTTTTAATCACAACTTTAGTTAAAATGGTGCAACTTTCTCATGTAAATAAACCCTGTGTATGCCTTCCTTCAATCTCCCTAGGGAGACTACTTTTGAGCAAAGATCCTGCTGAGTGACAAGAGCACAATATTTTAGGGTGTATTAGCCTTGCTTCAGGCAGGCAGGGAAAAAGATGGAAAAATAAACAGGTTCAGCTGCCCTGGGGATATCAGTGAGGCTCCATCAAATGTGCTCAGTTCAAGAAAGATATTTACATTTGACTCATTGAAGTTTTGCACAGGGAGGTGCAAAAACAAGTCAATGGGAGGAAGGGACAATAATCCTTCCTGAAGTACTGCAAAACCACAATTTATTGGACCCAGCTGGGAAGAAAAAGATTGCAAGAGACAAAAAAAATAAATCACATTCCTGCCCCTCACCAAATTACAATGACAAGAGCTTGGCAGTAAAATGAAATCCTTGTTTCTTATGCCCAAACAATAAAGAGAGCACTATGTTGAGTGCTATAAATAATAATAATAATATTTAGCATTATATCATGTTTTTCTTTGTACAAGTATTAGCTAATGGAGCTTTCCCAAATCCCAGTTATCAACCTCTCCCATTAATCACCCCCTTTTACAAACTGGGAAAACAGACAGTCCACAACATACATGAGCAGGGCCAGATTTTTGAGAATATAGCTCCCATGTAGTCAGCAGTTGGCCACATTTTCGGTATACTGAGCTCTTTTGAAAATCTGTCCACAAATGTCACAATGAGAGCTGCTGGATGTTGAGGACTTTTGAAAATCTGGCCTTTAATTAGGTGCCTAAATGGGAGCTAAGCTCTTTTGAAAATGTGCGTGATGAGCACTTGAAAATCTGGCCCTTAGATCTTCATGGACAAATTCTGCCCTGATTATACCCTGTTCAATCCTACTGAAGTCAATCAGGTTGCACAGGGTGCCAATTAGAACAGAATTTGTACTAAGTGACTTGCTGGATGAATCAACAGGACAGCCAGGTTTAAAAATGCTTAGGTCCCAGCCTAATGCCACAATCAGCTAGGCCATGCTGTCTCTCTAAAGGTCTATTATTTGTCTCCCTAGTAGATTCTTCACAGAGATGTAAGAAAAATCTAGACTATCAAGAAATTGTATTCAACAGAAGACTTAAATACTTTTCCCTCTCCCTTTGCTATATCCAGGTATCATTTCACTAACTCCATCCAGTTTTCACACCCCTAACCAACATATAAAAATAAAGGATTAAATCTCAGTTACTCCAGCACAGAGCAAGAATAATGAATGTAACTGCATGTTGTGTTGAATGTCTTTTTTAAGTAAGATACCTTTCATCAAGCAAATGTACTGCATGGCTCTCTTGTGACTACTGCAGGCATGTTCCTCTGGCTCCAGGAAATAGGATCTGTGTCATGTCAAAGAGTTTTATATCCTCCTAATGTAAACATTATATACATATATAAAACCCTTCTGCGAGGTATAGTCAGAAGCAACAAGGGCCAGGTCCAAATCTAGAGATTCCTCTTAACAATACAAAGAGAATCGTAATGAGTCCCCATCCAGAAATCTGGGGAAATTGAACACTTCTAAGATGCAATACTTCCCCCTCTCGCAAACACTGAGTCTGTGTATAACAAAATAAACTTTCATTACAAGGGAAAGAGAGCACAGCATTAATTTGGGAAACATCACAATCACAATTAAAAAGCATGTACTATAAGTAAATATCCATCCCACAGTACATTGGACGATGTCCTTTGCCTCAGTTTCCCATTGGGACCTGGCAGTATGAAAGTCCAACAAATGAAGAGCCCTTTAATATGCCAGTCCCCTTTCCCCTCTGCTGCACCTCGCTCACAGTGGCAGTCCTTGCTCAGCGAAGACCCAGAGTTCAGGGGTTGTTCTCATGGGCTCACCTCCCTCCCCTGAAATGGGTAGGGAGTGTCGAGCACTGCCTCTGCAACTAGCTTATTACAACTGTTACTATCTCTGCTGTCTCTGTTACCACTAGCCACTTGCTACCACCGAGCTCCGCCACTGTTACCACTTGCAGCTCACTCACACTTCTGCAGTGCCCTATTTGAGTTTCCATGATATAGTCCAGCTCTTAATGATTTCACTGGGTAGTGAGGAACCTCTCTGCTTCTGCCTCTTCATTGTCTTTCACTGCAGCACTGGCCCACACCAGGTCTAAGGTTTAGCCTCTAGCCCTGCTCATCAGTGACTTCAGCTCTAGTAACCACTCAACAGAAACAAGGACTCTCAATGAGTCCACTCAGCTCTGTCTTTTAAACACTGCAAGGGGAGGGCCAACTTGTGTCTAGGTGCATGTCTACACTTAAACCAATACAGCAGCAGCATTGTAACACTTCAGCGTAGACACTGCCTACACCACTGGAAGAGCTTCTCCCATCAGCATAGGTAATCCACCTACCCAAGAGGTGGTAGCTAGGTCGACAAAAGAACTGTTCCATCAACTTAGCACTGTCCAGACTGGGGGTTAGGTAGCATAGCCATGTCCTCTCAGGGGTGTGGATTCTTCACAACCTCTGAAAGATATAACTACACCAGTGTAAATTCCTCATGTAGACCAAGCCTAGGACTCTTTAGGCGGTATCACACAATTAGATAGGAACACCTGTCCCCTACCCTACTCATTTTCACTGTCATTTGGCATCTACCCCTTTCTTAGCAAGTGAGGCTCAGTTATAAGGGTGACCCCCTCAATCAGGGCATGCTAAGAGCACTTTCTGCTGCTCTCTACTCATACCAGTAAGAATAACATTTCATTACCTCTGCATTCAATACTAAAGTGAATGATAACCCAAAATCAGCCAAGTGATCACTTTGGGAAGGCAGCTCTGTCTGCTGAACACAGGCAGAGTAGATGTGTCCATACAAATAGTCTGCTCCTGAAATCTTTTCCCTCAGTTCATCACTAGATGTCAAGGGAGAGCTCATCCAGACTGCTAACATCTATATTAGATAGATAAAATGAGTTCTCAGTAGCAGCTGTTTGAGCTATTAAATGATAATTGCATCCAAGTGGATGATATTCTTCATGAACATTCTTCTGAATCAGTAAAAAAACTCTTCTTAAACATTTCAAAAGCACATATTCTTTCATTTGTGGGTTAGGATTTCTTCAAAGAGAACCATCTTATTACCTTCTTGAGTCAGAACCTTCTAAAAGTGACTCCTTTCTGTGGAAAAGCCTTTGACTAATAATGAAATAATTTTGAATCCTTCCTCCACACACAAATGTAAGTCAATGTATCTTTTTAAAGAAATATCATCTACTTGGCATACAGCACCAGCACATAGGCCTTCTTTCTCATTTGATGCTGAGATAAAACCATTGTAGTGAATTAATGCATTATTCTATCATATATTTTAGGAAGGTGCCCAAAGTCCAATAATGGTTAATACAATAAATATAATTCAACCTCTCTGTGTTGAAAAGAAGAGAAATACAAGTGCAGATCTTCATCTGACAACATGTTAGAGGGTTAAAACTGGGAGTGTTCCTCCAATATGCAGGATTCAGTCACGCAATTCTAGTGAACTGGGAAAGAACACTCTTACAATATAGAATACACGCCATTTTTGTGTCAAAAAAGAAAAGACTTTAATTTGTTTTTAGTTGGAGGGTAGACCAAAGAGCACATATTTTTGCTTATTTTAATATATCATGGAAGATCTGTTAAAAAGGAGAAAGATCATTTAATAAAACTGCAGCCAGATTAAATACATACCTCTGACTTTATACAAGTAGTGCAGCACTATGCACGTGATAGTTAAAAAAATCTGTGTGGCCTAGTGGTCTCGATGATGATCCCTGCCATACAGATATTCTATTATGGTATCAAAACCAGTAGGACATTGACATGAGCAGCTTCATGTTTTCTATGTCTGCCAGGTTTCCCATTCATACACTATCCTCCTATCATGGAGTTCGAGGGTGCCAACCAGACCCATAAAATGTTGTGTCACCACTTGCCCTGAAACCGTGAGTGCTTTACAGTGCTTTTGAAGTAGTAGGATACCGTAGCTCTCTGTCTGGGATGCTTACAGACAGCACCAAGCATGCAGGTCACACCTTAAGTGTCTGTGTTATGCAACTAGCTCTGGCTCAGCAGCTCCAACTCCAGCAGCCTGTCTACAGCCTCATAGCCCCATTCTGGCTTCCACGTGGTTACAACTTGGTTACAAGTGTGCAAGATAACCCGAGCACACTTCCAGTCCCAATTTTCCCTAAAACCATGTGTTCTGCAATATCCAGCCCTCTCCTAGACAGTTCAGAAAAATAATAAGGTTTGTTCCTTTAAAGAGGCAAAAGCACTTCACAGCTTACTTAACTAGGGTAGAGACACCCTTCACTTTAAACACAGCACTGAGTTGGTTTATAGTAAAAATAAAAAAAAATATTAACAATATAGGTTAAGTGGTGCCAAGTAAAAGAAAGTAAAGATAGTTAGAAGCAAATAAAAGTGAAAACAAGCATCTAAAAGTCTAAAACTTAATCTAGTGTGGTACAGGTTTTGTTCAAGAAGGTTTCTCTCACCAGTCATTCTTCTTCCCAGTCATGGCTGACTTTCCCTCAGTCAGAACTTTGCACAGAATACAAGATGCTTGCTTTCCTTGTCTTCCTAAGGGAAAAGACCTTAGTCTAAGCATCAGAGGGTAGCCGTGTTAGTCTGGATCTGTAAAAGCAGCAAAGAATCCTGTGGCACCTTATAGACTAACAGACGTTTTGGAGCATGAGCTTTCGTGGGTGAATATCCACTTCCTCAGATGCATGTTATGGAAATATCCAGGGGCAGGTATATATGTGTGCTAGCAAGCAAGCTAGAGATAACGAGGTCAGTTCAATCAGGGAGGATGAGGCCCTGTTCTAGCAGTTGAGGTGTGAAAACCAAGAGAGGAGAAACTGGTTCTGTAATTGGCAAGCCATTCACAGTCTTTGTTCAATCAACAGAGCCAGACGTGTACCCAGAAGCCTCCTACTGCAAGATAAACCCAAGAGAGAAACCAACAGGACTCCACTGGCCATCACATACAGTCCCCAGCTAAAACCCCTCCAACGCATCATCAAGGATCTACAACCCATCCTGGACAATGATCCCACACTTTCACAGGCCTTGGGTGGCAGGCCAGTCCTTGCCCACAGACAACCTGCCAACCTGAAACATATTCTCACCAGTAAATGCACACCACACCATAATAACTCTTGCTCAGGAACCAATCCATGCAACAAACCTCGATGCCAACTCTGCCCACATATCTACACCAGCGACACCATCACAGGACCTAACCAGATCAGCCACACCATCACTGGATCATTCACCTGCACATCCACCAATGTAATATACGCCATCATATGCCAGCAATGCCCCTCTGCTATGTACATCGGCCAAACTGGACAGTCTCTACGGAAAAGGATAAATGGACACAAATCAGATATTAGGAATGGCAATATACAAAAACCTGTAGGAGAGCACTTCAACCTCCCTGGCCACACTATAGCAGACCTTAAGGTGGCCATCCTGCAGCAAAAAAACTTCAGGACCAGACTTCAAAGAGAAACTGCTGAGCTTCAGTTCATCTGCAAATTTGACACCATCAGCTCAGGATTGAACAAAGACTGTGAATGGCTTGCCAATTACAGAACCAGTTTCTCCTCTCTTGGTTTTCACACCTCAACTGCTAGAACAGGGCCTCATCCTCCCTGATTGAACTGACCTCGTTATCTCTAGCTTGCTTGCTAGCACACATACATATACCTGCCCCTGGATATTTCCATTACATGCATCTGAGGAAGGGGTATTCACCCACGAAAGCTCATGCTCCAAAACGTCTGTTAGTCTATAAGGTGCCACAGGATTCTTTGCTGCTTTAGTCTAAGCATGTTTCTCAGTTTCCAAAGACTTCAACTCCACTTTAGTTGAAGTACTCATATCTCTCAACTCTGCAAGAGCTCTGGCTCTTGAGCCAGTCTAGTGATGGATACCAAAGATGGCTCGTCTTTGATTGTATCTTCCAAAGTTCAATGACTGTGTTTCAAGAAGCAGGATGAGCTCATGCTGTTCTTCTCTTCCTGTGGACTTTCCATCCCATTGTTGATTTCTGTGTAAATGGGGTTTCCATTGTTTTTGGTCACATCTTCCTTAATCTCATTGGAGATATGTAAATAGCAGCCTTCTCTTCTGTCTTGAAGGGAACCTGTTTCTCCCTGTTTGGCCATAAACTTTAAAACATATCATCATTAAGTACACATATTTCCTCATATATGTTAACACATACATTTCAAAATGATATTAATCACCAATGTGTCATTAGCTTTCAGAAAAGACCTCGCTCTATACACTTTTGTAATACAGTAATATTGTATACAATCATTTGATTCAATTGCTTATCACTTAAGGTTCAGCCCCCTTCTCCCGCCAATGTTTACAGACCAGTAAACCTTTCACCGTATTTTTTGAAAAGTAAACCCAGACCAAACTTTTCTTTGCTACCGGAGCACAGATGCCACATGGTCTCCTCTCCCACTTGTTAGCTGGAAATCTTTGTTTCCCTGATATGTAAATGCAGGACCAGCCCTAGACCAAATGGTGCCCCAGGTGAGAAGTGTCTTCAGCGCCTAACCTCCATTTGTTAAACTTTTGAATACCTTATTTTTATTGCATTTGCAGCGCATTTCATGGCTTCAATGCATGATTAGCATGCTTCATTTATCTCTATTGTATGAGAGTATACATTTGCACGCTAGGATCTTTAAACCTGTATTTATTCATGCCATATATAAGCAAATAAAAAAATCGTTTCCTCTAAGCTTATAGAAACTTTTTAATTTTAAAAATAACTAAAATGTACTAACATCAAGAAATTGAACTGTGCACCAACATTGGGTGGACTAGTGTTACAGTAGGTGACAGCCTTAGAATGTTAACCCCAGTCCTTTAGTTCCAAAAGCCACTTTTCTCGTCTTTGCCCTCATGAACTGAAGCACAGCATCAGAGAGATCCAAAGACTGGCCAATGGCATTTTAAGCGACAAAATAGCAAGCGATGTCACACTCTCATTGGTCATCGTCACTCAAAGACATTTTTTAATGAGCCTGAGCTTTGAAAAGCTGCACTCACCACTTGCGATTATGACCGGCAGCGTGAGCAGAATCCTCAAAGCTATCCACACACTAGGAAAAGTGTCCTTCAGCTCTGCATCATGAATGAATTGGAGAACTTGAAGTGGAGAGTGCTTCCATGTTGTTAAATGTGATGGATATTGTACAACTCAACACAGAGGTCTTTATCATTGACATCTGAACATTCCTCATGAGTCAGTGTCTGGTGAAAGTTCACACAATTGTTCAAGAGTGTTTTCCTGTCTGCCACAGTTTCCTAAGGTTATACAACCCCTCCCCTCAAATCTTTTTGTAGTGCTTCATTGTCTGAACCTTTCTTCAATGGACACTCGAACAGTGTCAATGAGTGAGCAAAAACACTCTCTCGAATTTTTCTTCCGAGCTTCCCATTACCTCATCTCTGCCTTCATAACTAAACTCTCTCTTCTTCTAATGAATACAAGTTTCCTTGAAGACAGGCTCAGCTCCTAAATTTTCTGCCAATTCTTTGAAAGCAGTGACAGCAGAGTTTAGGATTGCTGGCCGTAAAGCAGGGATCTGATGTATCGATCTGTGGTAATTTTTCTCACTGCTGTTTCTGTCATCATGCAAGGCTGAATCTTCTTTATTTATAAACCAGATTTTTCTTTGTCATTACTCCCCTTTACACAGCATTTTCATTCCTTACCTTTAGCTAAATCTGCTAATTCCTTAGCAATAAGACTTCCATCATTTATGCATCACTCCTCAATTTCTTCTGCACTGGGACTATCGCTACTGCCTCAAGCCCAGTCTCTGTTGTTCTGTCTCAGATATTTTCCCATCAAATTTGCCCTTTGCTGCAAACTAAATTGCAATTGAGCTTTTCGTGTCCTATACTGCACTCCTGGAAGCTTCTTTGAGGCATCTTTTATTTTCTACAGGGGAAAACAGGCAGTACTGGGGAGAGCAAAAGTCTATGTTCTGCAGTCTTAGAAAGACACAAATATTAAATGTTAATCATGGCAAAAGAAGTAACAATATTCCTTTTATATTGTTGCATAGATAGGGGTTTGATAGGTCTCATTAAAGATGTCCTTTATTAATCACTACTTATACTCTTCAAGTCTTAAAACACAAGTACACTTTCACAATTACACAAGGTTCATAATATCGCAACTGGGCTCTCACTTCATTTAGTTTGTTCTACTATCTCACTGACTGGTGACAACCCTGCCCCTTATACACTCACGAGAGCATGGCTAACGCATTCTAGGAGGTTTGAGGAAAATGTAGTTCTCAGAAAGTCTGGACTGTTATACAAGATTCTACGAAGGTCCAGAACATTCTAGAAGGTTAGTGAAAAATAAATCCACATACAGAATACCTGAAACATGTTTCTTCGTTTCTTCAAACATTCTATTTTCCCTTTTGCCACCACCATCATCATCCCAAGCCTAGTGCCTCCCAGGCCTGGCACGCCAGGCACTTGCCTGGATTACCGGCCCCTAAATCCAGCCCTGTGTAAATGTACCTTCATTATCTCTGCCTGATAACTAGGTTGCTGGTCACAGAAGCAAACACATTCCTTTGTCTGTTTACCAACTTCCTTTGACATGCCTGGTTTAAACATATTTTAGTCATAATTTTAGCATATATCCAAAACTCTTACTAACACCAAATACATACATCATGCTTCAATATTAATGATGACTGAGTTGTTAGTTTTGAAAAGATACCTCACACAAGGCATATTTTGTATATATTATTACAATAGTGTGTAGAATGGGAATACAGGCATGCCAACAGTCACACCTCCCTGTCTCTCTCTTTTTCCTTTGTGTCCCTTCATTACAGTCCGTGTACAGCTGAGTCAATATTTTATTTGTTGTTTCACATTTTCTGCTTGTGAAATGTTCTCAGGCAAACCTTAGAAAACCTCAAATTTATTCGCTTATTTTAAATTTGCCATATTTTTGTCAATATGAATAACTTGCAAGCAGATCAACAGTTACACCTTCACATTTATGCTGTGGGGTTTTTTTGGTTGTTTTTTTTTTACACTATAAATCAGGTAGTATTGTTGGCTTTCCCTGACAGGATGACATTGGTAATCTTCACAGCACAAATTTTGTATAGTGCAATTAAATTTTACTACTCAGAATATGCTTTCAGTGAATATTCAAGCACACCAAATTTAAAGTGTTCTTGGCATGAATACACATGTAGTACAAATGCTTCAGTGTTATAGAATGCAGGCATGAAGTTAAGTGAACACAATCTAAACAAAGTTCATTTTGAATTGTCACAAATAACTGCAGATTGCTTTTCCTACTCTTTGTTCAGCTCTACTCCTGAATTGTCTCAATCCTCCTTTTGACCCTGCGTCTTCTACTCCCATTTCCCTTTCAATTCTGCATTGTGTTAACCTGCCACACTGCTTTATTCTATATGCAGTACCTGCAGTGTGATATTGATTAGAATAATTGATTATGGTAGATGTTGACTAGAATCCCAGTGCTGTTCTCTGCTCCTAAACAGCACAGGGTGGAATAGCAAGGTAGTAGATGGGACAGCCAACTCTCAGATGGAAGAAAACTCAGGAGAGCTGCACAGGATGGGACACAGCAGCTCTGCAGAGCCTGCTTCCCTCTGCATGCAGGAAGAGGTGGTACAGTGCAAAGGAAGTAAGGGGATACCTTACAAAGCCACTAATCCCTTTGCTAACACATGACATGAGCCACAATCTGACCCTAAAGTTGTAGCCAAATATTGCATCTCTTCTTCAGGGATTAAAAACTGAGCCTACTTAATATAATTACAGACCAAATGCTAAATTCTGTCCCAATTTATGCTCTGTGTGAGAGCAAAATTTAGACCAGGCATTTCAATGATGCAGCATGGAACAGCTCCCCTTCCTTTCCCTAAAAGTTCCCTTCTCCACTCATTTCTATTCTGCTTCTGACTCTCCCCCCTCTCCATTCTGTTCTGCTTAAAAACAAGAGGAAAACAATCTCTTAATTCCACAGAGGGCCAATTTTCTAATTAACAAAAGGTTCCATTTTGGTTATCATGATGAAATTACTTTAATTTACCAGAAGCTCTTATACATGACATGCCACCTAAGAGTCCTCAATTTCCCATTCAGAATTATCCTTGACCCTTTCAGTATGTTATTCATTCTTCCATCATTACAGATTAGAGACTTTAAACAAATAAAATTGTATAGAATTGTATAATAGTTGTGTTCTTCATTAAAAGGTTTTAACATACGCAGCTTCCCTTTCTGTTCCTCTACTTGTCAATTAAAAGACATCATGTCATGGCATCACTGCCCGACTCCATAGGTGGGTACAGGGTGCAGCATAGCTGCATGCAGGAATCAAAGAGGAGCACATGAAGAAAATCCATCTCTGGACAAAGAAGGTTTGTGATTCAGAATTGGTCCAAGGGCCTCAAAACCAATTGTGAAGTATCCTTCAGGTATTTCAAATGTCCATTTTCACAAAGAGGTTCATGAATTGCAAATAAATTTGTATTTTAATATTAAACCTACGGTTCACCAGAAGTCAGAGTTCTGGCCAACACAGGGCTTCTAGACTTATGAGACAAAATCTAGATTCCTGCTGCTTTTCACCTCATTAGACTCTCAGAGGGCTTGCACAGTTAGTTTAAATGTATATCAGGGTGGATATACGACTGTTCACTGTAGCTGACTTTTGAAAACCCAGCCCTTTTTGGGAAGCAATGCTTTCAACAGTCTATTCATCATAAATCTGAAAAGGAAATAAAATGGAAAGGTAAGAGAAAACAGGGAAAGGGAAGAGGAAGGGGATAACAGAAAGATAACATTAAGAAGCGGAGACTGCTAGAGGAGGATAAGAAAAAGAGAGACAACAACCTGGAAAGAGCTGACAGAGAGCACTGCTTCAAGATGCACAGAGTTGGATTAAAAGAATGGAAAAGGGAGTAGCTAAACATGTAGGACAGGGAGGGGAGGAGGGACAGAAAAAGAAGAGGTGATAATTAATATTAGTACTTTTTTTAGCAATAGATTTCAAAATGGTTTATAAAAAGAGCCAAACATCATTATCAAACTCAGATTTAATAACATGATAGGGAAGAAAAATAAGTAGATAAGAATGGAAGGAGAATAAAAGAAGGAGGAAGAGAAGTGGACAATAGGAACAGAATGAGAGAAAAAAAGAAAAGTGGGGAGCAGAAAAGGAGCAAGAAGAAGACAAGTGTAATGAAGAGAAGCAGAAGGGGGAAAAGGGAAAGATGTGAACTGTACGCCATGCAGGAAGGGGCGGGGGGGAGGGGGGAAGAGTCTTTGTGAAGCTTTACATTAATTAACCACTTCCTGCCAGCTTCTGGCCAAATTTTAGTTCCTGGCACAATGTTCCTTCAAAAAAGAGATCTTCATAAGGAGGATGACAGGAAGGGGAACAGAATCTGCTTCAACAGGATGTGGAGCCCTAGTGCAGCTACTTTGCAGATTCTACAATAGGCCCAAGGACTGTATTAGCAACTGCAAATGCTGTCTCTCATTTACGTGGGGTTTCAACCAGTGGGGCTAGGTATCCACTCACTCCATTGGCCATGGACTTACCTTTCTCTCCCAGATTTGCAAGACATGACAGAATACTGTTCCATGTTGCACAGAAGACGTGGAGTCCCCCTGAATACTGCCTTCTTTTCCAGTCCCATGAATGGAAATGCAGCAGGTTCACCATGTTCCAGGCCTGTTCTCCCACAACTTGAGGAATTAGAGGCAAGAAAGACTGTATCCAAATCTTCACAGCTTTCTCATAATAGAACAAACCCTAGTTTAACAGCATACAAACTTTTTTTTTTATAACTACACTCTCTGATCTAACTGTAACTCAGTTACAGTAAAATCAATTACCATGTCTAATTTAATATACACATTTCAGGACTCAATTAAACCCTTTCCACTGGTTTACAAAAACCTTACCATTTGTAGTCTCTCAGTTACCATATATCTGCAGTGTCTTTTTAAAAACCAAACACATCACAATCAGTTTACACCTTCCACGCCTCATGCTTTAACTGTCTGTCATATACTTACTTTCTTTCATTTCCTTCAACTTTATTTTAACCTAATCAATTTTAATCCTTTTTTGAGGGGGGGGGGCAGGAGGTGGTATAACATTGCTTTCCCAAGAGCAGAAGGTAAGGAATTGCCGCAAAAGTGGGAGAATCAGGAATACACATTTACAAGAGTTATTCCTGTGACTTCTCAGTGTTCATTTTTATATAAGCTTTCCTGTGATTCTGACACTGAATCACCTGGCGAGCTGCACAGCCTCCTCAAATCATGGCCGATAGGCATAGTGCTTTTGAGGATGCTTTATTAAAATGCCCTTAGGTTATAAAACCCAACTTTGAAGTAGAACAGGAGGAAGCTGCTTGAGTAAGCAGAAGATCAAAGCAGGTGATATCCCTATGGTCAAGGACAGCTCAAACTTGTTTTTATGGTGGACTTTTTTTGTGAGGCATGATTCCTCATTCAAGGGAGACTGTGGGTGAGACTCTTGCAGATAACATCCACTCCATCTACACAGTTAAAGTGAATCTCCTCTGGCTCACTTTATATTCTTCTTGTAAGTCTACTCTCCTCACACATCAACTTCCATCATTTATTGCTCTTTTCCCTCCTCTATGGCAAAAGCAGAGGCACCATGTTTTTTGTCCAACAGGTCAAACGTCCCCCACAAATAGCCTAGTAACTGTTATGTGAAAAATGCCATGCCATTTCTTCTCATTATACTTTGAGAGAGAGCCAGAGTGAGAGATCCAAATCTGAATAAATAAACCCAGTTAATGATAATATGCTCTGTTATTTCAATCTGTGGACCACATTCTCATTTACATTGAGCCTGCCTTTATGTGCCTCTAGTAGTTTGCACTACTAGAGGCACACAGAGGGGTCCTGAAGTGTGCATTTTTCAATGAGGTTGCCAGGTTCACTTCTCTAAAGAAAGCACAATTATTTCTACTGACAAAGTAGTTCATGGCTTGTTTTCACCACCCAAGAGAGGCCCAGGACTGCTTCACAGGTGGCGGTTTTGATAATAGGGATAATATTACTCACCTGCCCATACCACAGGATATAGTGACACTTATTTAGCACTTAAAAGTGCTTTGAAATCTTCAGATGAAAGGCATTATAGAAGTGCAAAGTATTAGTATCATTCATTAGCTACCACAAATCAGATATAGTAGTATATCTAGTGATAAAGTTACTCTTCTGTTTGTCTTTGAAAATCACAACTAGTACAGGCCCTGTTGGCAGATCTTGCATGGATATGCAAATGATATTGCATGTTTGAGCACAGATGCATGTCTCCTTCCCTCCTTGCCCCATAATTTGTTAACATTTTAAATTAGAGTTAAAAATATGGTAGAGATATTAATAGAGGGACAATCACTTAGTCTTACAAACATTTAAACACTATGTTAACAAGGTAGTAATCATAAATAATAATAATAAAATACGTGACTCCTCCATAGCATCTTCCATCTGATGCTCTCAACATGCTTATATTAATAGGTTTACTGTCACATATTTACCAAGCTTTGGATAAGGCGTGCATCATTTACCTTTTTGCCAAATGTTTGTTAAGGAAAAGGTTTGTTTGTGAAAAGAGAAAGCACTGTTCTCCTACAAACAGACCACTATTAACCCATCCATAACACACAGATTTATTTAAATGTTGGACCTAAATGCTAGTACACTGTGAAAACAAAGGACAGGATGCAGACCCTCAATACACAGCTCAAACAACGGACCAAATTTCAAGAGTGGCTGTTTCAGCTGTGCACACTATTGGTCATTTGCATGCGATTTATGTTATCAGTTTTGAAGACCTCATTGCCAGTCTGCTAATGCAGCAATTGCTTGGCTTTTTTTCCCTGCCCCCCATCTCCTTTTTAAAGAGGGAAGGAGATTCACATATATTTTGCCACAGACTCTTCATTCATAGACAGCCCATACAGTACATCAAATAAGCAAACAGATTACAGAAGCTCCCACTAAACACTTGTCTTAGCAACACCTTTAATGGATTGAACTGAGGAGGGAGAGAGGGGAGGATTAGCTTGAAAGATCAAAAGAAGTAGGTATATCTTTGAAAACTCTTTACAGTCCTGTATTTTGTTTATGACCAAAGCCCCAGAGTTGACTATGAAAGCCAGTTTCCATGGATATTTAAATGGCACTTTTATCAGGCATATCAGAATGACACACTTTGATATTTAGAAGTCTTGCAAGGTCACTTTGCACTGAAATTCATTTGTTTCTAGCAATCAATGTTTTTTGTAAAAGGACGAGAAATGTTTGCAGGTTGTCAGTGTGACCAAAGTAAAAATACTCTGAAAACATGAAGTGTTGAAGGATTCACCATGTCAGTAACCTGTGACTCAAAAAACCTAAACCCCTTGTTATCCATCTTTCTCCCTCTTCCGCCATCCACTAACTCACAAACACCCCGTTACAGGGCAGGCTATGGTTAGTTTTGTTCAGTTAAACTGTTGCATACATCAGAGCATACAGTACCTTTTTTATGATCATATCACTTACAGCATTTCATGGAGTATAGAATCTGGCAGTTTTCACAGGTATCATCATATCATGAATCTGGGCCTGAGACATAAGCAATAAAAGGCACACCAACCCCCAGCATTTCATGGAATATAGAATCTGGCAGTTTTCACAGGTATCATCATATCATGAATCTGGGCCTGAGACATAAGCAATAAAAGTCACACCAACCCCCAAACCTTTTGTCAGTTTAATACTTCCCAAATTATACAGTTTCACAAGTATTTAGTATGCTTTTCAAAAATTCAGCTCTTTTTTGTGCTTACTTATTACTGCAAGAATAAGGCCCCAATCCTGCAAACACTTTCACATATGCTTAACTTTACTACAGTGAGTAGTCTCACTGAAATCAATAAAATTATTCATTCAGTAAAGTTAAGCACATGCACAAGTGTTTGCAGAATCAGAGCCTGAGATTAAAACTGTGCCAGTTTCTAGACTGCCAAAATACAGCATTTTGTTCCTTTAATTCAAGTTTCCTGTCATCATATGCAAAAAAAATATTAACAACAGTAAAAGCTGAAATAAAATCATTGGACAGGAATTAGCATTGATGAAAATGTTTTCAAAGTAATGCTATGACTCTGAAATAGCTATTATAAACATTTGTGCTTGCTATGGCTTGCAGTTAAATTTTAAAAATAGCACTTAAATATGCATGTTAATAACATCCAGAAGGCATTTCTTTCAAGCCTGTTTGGGCTGTTGAAGGGTTTAATTTAACCACAGCATTCATTTTGTCTAGCAGTTAGAAATTTCTTTTAAGCTCAAAGGAACTGAGAGTTGTAACTATGATCTAATTGGTAAGGAATGAAGAGTGTTTTTCATGTTTTATAGACAACATGAATCCTGATCATTTTACAACAGTAAATTATAGAGTGCTCCACTCACTGTCTCCCCCTCTGGAAGCATGGGTCTATATCTCATGAAACTATAAAAATAACTTGCAGTATTCCACAGCTCCTAGAAAGCTACCCTGCCAAGGTGTGTTATTTTTATATCACTAATGCACATTCGCTAGTCACTACAGAGCAAGTTAGGTTCTTTATGGTCTCAAACTAAATTAATTTATAGCTACATCTACATGTCAGAGGGGACATACAAGGAACCCAAACTGCTATAAAGAACAATAACTTATTATTGATTTTCAGCTCTTTTTTAAAAGCAGCTGCAATTCACTGTGTCATAACTCTAGTCCCAGATTTGGACCTTAGCGTCCAAAATATGGGAGTTAGCATGAAAACCTCCAAGCTTAGTTACCAGCTTGGACCTGGTACTTGCTGCCACCACCCAAAAAATTAGAGTGTTTTGGGGCACTCTGGTCCCCCTGAAAAACCTTCCCTGGGGACCCCAAGACCCAAATCCCTTGAGTCTCACAACAAAGGGAAATAAACCTTTTTCCCTTCCCCCCTCCAGGTGCTCCTGGAGAGATACACAGACACAAGCTCTGTGAATCCAAACAGAGTGACTCCCCCTCTCCGTTCCCAGTCCTGGAAACAAAAGCACTTTCCTCTTCACCCAGAGGGAATGCAAAATCAGGCTAGCAAATCCAACATACACAGATCTCCCCCTGATTTCTTCCTCCCACCAATTCCCTGGTGAGTACAGACTCAATTTCCCTGAAATTTCCCAGTAAAGAAAACTTTAACAGGTTTTAAAAAGAAAGCTTTATATAAAAAAGAAAGAAAAATACATACAAATGGTCTCTCTGTATTAAGGTGACAAATACAGGGTTAATTGCTTAAAAGAAATATGAATAAACAGCCTTATTCAAAAAGAATACAAATCAAAGCACTCCAGCACTTATATTCATGCAAATACCAAAGAAAAGAAACCATATAACTTACTATCTGATCTCTTTGTCCTTACACTTAGAAACAGAAGATTAGAAAGCAGAAACTACTTCTCCAAAGCTCAGAGAAAGCAGGCAGACAGACAAAGACCTCAGACACAAAATTCTCTCCACCCAAAGTTGAAAAAATCCGGTTTCCTGATTGGTCCTCTGGTCAGGTGCTTCAGGTGAAAGAGACATTAACCCTTAGCTATCTGTTTATGACACGCCCCCCAAATTGCAGACAGTGGGGAAGCTCACTGGCGGCGATTTCCTTCTAGAACTTTAAAATAAACAGATTACTACAACACATGCACCTTTACATATACCACTAAGTATATAACTAACAGACTTCAACATTTTAAGAACACTTTTTAACTAGTGAATTCTGGGAAACTCTCACGGGAGAGTGCATCAGCTACTTTGTTAGAAGCTCCTGTGATGTGCTGAATTTCAAAATCAAAATCTTGAAGAGCTAAACTCCAACGGAGAAGTTTCTTGTTGTTCCCCTTGGCAGTATGAAGCCACTTTAGTGCAGCATGGTCAGTTTGTAGTTGGAACTGCCGTCTCCAAACATATGGGCGTAGCTTTTCCAGGGCGTACACAATGGCATAGCATTCCTTTTCACTGACTGACCAGTGACTTTCCCTCTCAGACAGTTTCTTGCTGAGAAACACGACAGGATGGAAGTTGTGATCTGTTGCTTCCTGCATGACCACTGCTCCTATACCACGCTCAGATGCATCCGTGGTTACTAGGAATGGCTTGTCAAAGTCCGGGGCCCTGAGCACAGGGTCAGACATGAGCGTTGCCTTAAGCTGGGTAAAGGCCTTTTGACACTGATCAGTCCACTTAACTGCATTTGGCTGCGTCTTTTTGGTCAGGTCAGTCAGTGGGGCAGCGATTTGGCTGTAGTGTGGTACAAATCGCCTGTAGTATCCGGCCAAGCCTAAGAAGGATTGGACCTGCTTCTTGGACCGTGGGACAGGCCACTTTTGGATAGCATCCACCTTGGCCTGTAGGGGGTTTATGGTGCCTCGACCCACCTGGTGCCCCAGGTAAGTCACTCTGTTTTGGCCTATTTGACACTTTTTGGCCTTAACAGTTAGTCCAGCCTGCCTGATGCGCTCAAAGACCTTTTCCAGGTGTAGTAGATGTTCGGGCCAGGAGTCTGAAAAAATGGCCACATCATCAAGGTAGGCGACTGCAAATTCTCCCAGTCCAACTAGTAGACCATCTACCAGCCTCTGGAAGGTGGCGGGTGCATTTCGAAGGCCGAAAGGAAGGACATTGAATTCATACACCCCGCATGGGTGACGAATGCTGACCTCTCCTTGGCAGGTTCATCTAGCGGTACTTGCCAGTACCCCTTGGTTAAGTCTATGGTAGAGATGAACTGGGCACGTCCCAACTTCTCCAATAGCTCATCAGTGCGTGGCATTGGATAGTTGTCCGGACGAGTTACCGCATTTAGCTTACGGTAGTCCACGCAGAAGCATATTTCCCCATCTGGTTTGGGTTCCAGAACCACTGGAGATGCCTATGCACTGGTAGATGGGCGGATTATACCCATCTGTAGCATGTTCTGGATCTCCCGTTCTATAGCAGCTTGGGCATGAGGAGACACCCGGTAGGGTGGGGTTCTAATTGGATGAGCATTACCTGTGTCAATGGAGTGGTATGCCCGTTCAGTCCGTCCTGGGGTGGCTGAGAACAATGGGGCAAAGCTAGTGCACAGCTCCTTGATTTGTCGCCGCTGCAGACGTTCCAGGGTGGTTGAGAGGTTCACCTCTTCCACGCCACCGTCTTTTTTCCCGTCGTAGTAGACACCATCAGGCCACTCAGCATCATCTCCCTGGACTGCAAACTGACAAACCTGTAAGTCTCTGGAATAGAAAGGCTTGAGAGAATTAACATGGTACACTCTAGGCTGTAGTGAGGAATTGGGAAATGCTATGAGGTAGTTTACAGTTCCCAGGCGCTCTTGGACCGTGAATGGCCCTTCCCATGATGCTTCCATCTTATGGGCCTGTTGCGCCTTCAAGACCATAACCTGGTCTCCTACCTTGAAGGAACGTTCTCTGGCATGTCTGTCATACCAGGCCTTTTGCTCTTCCTGAGCATCCTTTAGGTTCTCTCTAGCAAGGGCTAAAGAGTGTCGGAGGGTGCTTTGTAGGTTGCTTACAAAGTCCAGAATGTTAGTTCCTGGAGAAGGCGTAAACCCCTCCCATTGTTGCTTCACCAACTGTAATGGCCCCTTAACCTCATGACCATACACAAGTTCAAACGGTGAAAACCCTAAACTGGGATGTGGTACAGCCCTGTAGGCAAACAGCAACTGCTGCAACACTAGGTCCCAATTATTGGAGAATTCGTTGATGAATTTTCGTATCATGGCCCCCAAAGTTCCATTGAACCTTTCCACCAGGCCATTGGTTTGATGGTGGTACGGAGTGGCAACCAAGTGATTCACCCCATGTGTTTCCCACAGTTTTTCCATGGTCCCTGCCAGGAAATTAGACCCTGAATCTGTAAGGATGTCGGAGGGCCAACCTACCCTGGCAAAGATGTCTGTTAAGGCCAGGCACACAGTATTAGCCGTGGCGTTGCCTAGAGCTACTGCTTCCGGCCATCGGGTAGCAAAGTCCACTAAAGTCAGTACGTACTGCTTTCCTCTGGGCGTCTGTTTTGGGAAAGGGCCCAGAATATCCACAGCTACTCGCTGAAATGGGACCTCAATTATGGGGAGTGGCTGGAGAGGGGCCTTGACCTGGTCTTGAGGCTTTCCCACTCTTTGGCATACCTCACAAGACCGGACATACTTGGCAACATCCTTGCCCATCCCCTCCCAGTGGAAGGACTTCCCCAACCGGTCCTTGGTTCTGTTCACCCCAGCATGGCCACTGGGATGATCATGGGCTAAGCTTAAGAGCTTCCCCCGGTACTTAGTTGGAACCACCAACTGTTTTTGCGGCTGCCATTCTTCCCGGTGTCCACCAGAAAGAATCTCCTTGTATAAAAGTCCTTGGTCTATAACAAACCGGGATCGATTAGAAGAGCTGAGAGGCAGTGGGGTGCTCCGTGCCTCCGCCCACGCTTTCTGAAGGCTGTCATCTGCTTCCTGCTCAGTCTGGAACTGTTCCCTTGAGGCTGGGGTCACCAGTTCTTCCTCAGACTGTGGACTTGGGCTTGGTCTCCCTGGAAGCGATGTAGATGAGGGGTTTGTTTCCATTGCTGGTGAACCGCTCTCCGCTGGTGCACCTGAGGGTATTTCAGGCTCTAGCTGAGCCTTTTGGGTATGGTTGTCTTTTGCTTCTGCCAGTTCTGGCTCGCTGGCGCCCTCTGGTGTTGAGTTTGAAGATGTGGTTGCACTTGCTGGTGCTGGTTGCTGTTCCAGTTCTGGGCCTGGGACTGGAGGTGCTGTAGCTGTTTCAGTGGTAGGCATGGAATCCGGGTCCACTACCTCTGTCTGGGTCTCTGGTAACACAGACGGGGCCTCTGTGGACGGCTCAGGAACAGAATGGGTCTGGAAGCTTGCTTGGTTTGGCTACGTGTAACCATTCCCACTCTCTTGGCCCGCTTCACCTGGTTGGCCAAGTCTTCCCCCAGTAGCATGGGGATAGGATAATTGTCATAGACTGCAAAAGTCCACATTCCTGACCAGCCTTTGTACTGGACAGGCAGTTGAGCTGTAGGCAAGTCTACAGCTTTTGACATGAAGGGGTAAATTGTAACTTTGGCCTTTGGGTTGATGAATTTGGGGTCAACGAAGGATTGGTGGATAGCTGACACTTGTGCCCCCGTGTCTCTCCACGCAGTAACCTTCTTTCCGCCCACTCTCAAATTTTCCCTTCGCTCCAAGGGTATTTGAGAGGCATCCGGGCCTGGGGATCTTTGGTGTGATGGTGGTGTAATGAATTGCACTCGCATGGTGTTCTTTGGACAGTTGGCCTTGATATGTCCCAGTTCATTACACTTAAAGCATCTTCCATCTGATGTGTCACTGGGCCGAGGTGAGTTACTGGAGACTGGTGAGGTGGAAGAATAGGGCGTCTGTGGCTTTACTTGGGTTGTATGTGGGGTCTTTGGCTGTCCTCAGTTGTAGGGTTTATGGTCGGTGTGCCCCCTGGGGTATTCGTTCCCCTTGACCGTAGCTTTCTTGCTTTCTGCCACTTCCATCCATCTGGCTCCAATCTCCCCCGCCTCAGCGAGATTTTTGGGTTTTCCATCTTGTATGTACCGTGTTATGTCCTCAGGAACACCATCCAAGAACTGCTCCATTTGTATGAGGAGGTGCAGTTCTTCCAAGGTTTTAACATTGTCTCCTGATATCCAGGCCTCATAATTTTTCCCAACGTAGTAGCCGTGTTTGGGAAATGACACATCTGGTTTCCACTTTTGGGTTCTGAAATGCCAACGGGCATGATCCGGGGTTATCCCCATCCTGTATCTGGCCTTGGTTTGAAAAAGTTTATAGTCGTTCATGTTCTCTTTAGGCATTTCAGCTGCCACCTCTGCTAAAGGTCCACTGAGCTGTGGCCTCAATTCTACCATGTACTGATCTTCAGGGATGCTGTACCCAAGACAGGCTCTTTCAAAATTTTCCAAGAAGGCCTCGGTGTCATCACCTGCCTTGTAGGTGGGAAATTTTCTGTGCTGTTGGAACAATCATTGGCGCAGGGTTGCTAGGGTTGGCTGTGTTTTGCTTAGCCTTTTCTAATTCCATGGCCTGTCGGTGGGTTTCTCTTAGGAGTTCCAACTCTCTCCTGTGAGTAGCCTCTTTTTCTCTTTCCCTCAGCTCCATGTCTTGTAGTCTTTTTTCCAGTTCTCACCTGTGTTCAGCTTCTTTGATTTGTTCTTCGGCTTCCATTTTTTTTGTGGTAGGCATGGTTCCTGTTTTTTGTGTTGGGGTGCCCTCCGGTGTTTATCTTCTGAACTGCAGGCACTGTTGCCTCCTGGGGTCTGCCTAGCAACAGTGCCTTTTCCCTTTTTTTCTTTAGCTAATCTTTTCAATGTTAAGTAAACCAGAAAAACCACTTTATTTGCATGTATATAGTGCTGGTATTTGCCTCCTAATGGGAGTGCTATTGTGTCACAAAAGACTCTTTTGTCACAGCTTAATGGCTCCTTGCTTAATATGCAACCAGAAACTTGCCAGAGAGAGCAGAAAAAAAAATTCTCTCTGGTTCCCTTTTAAAACCAAACTGTTTCTCTCTGCTAAAAAGCCCCTAGCAGAGAAAAGAAAAATATAATATTCTTACTGGCTTCTGGATTCTATCTCACCACTGCACACCATGTCATAACTCTAGTCCCAGATTTGGACCTTAGCGTCCAAAATATGGGAGTTAGCATGAAAACCTCCAAGCTTAGTTACCAGCTTGGACCTGGTACTTGCTGCCACCACCCAAAAAATTAGAGTGTTTTGGGGCACTCTGGTCCCCCTGAAAAACCTTCCCTGGGGACCCCAAGACCCAAATCCCTTGAGTCTCACAACAAAGGGAAATAAACCTTTTTCCCTTCCCCCCTCCAGGTGCTCCTGGAGAGATACACAGACACAAGCTCTGTGAATCCAAACAGAGTGACTCCCCCTCTCCGTTCCCAGTCCTGGAAACAAAAGCACTTTCCTCTTCACCCAGAGGGAATGCAAAATCAGGCTAGCAAATCCAACATACACAGATCTCCCCCTGATTTCTTCCTCCCACCAATTCCCTGGTGAATACAGACTCAATTTCCCTGAAATTTCCCAGTAAAGAAAACTTTAACAGGTTTTAAAAAGAAAGCTTTATATAAAAAAGAAAGAAAAATACATACAAATGGTCTCTCTCTGTATTAAGGTGACAAATACAGGGTTAATTGCTTAAAAGAAATATGAATAAACAGCCTTATTCAAAAAGAATACAAATCAAAGCACTCCAGCACTTATATTCATGCAAATACCAAAGAAAAGAAACCATATAACTTACTATCTGATCTCTTGTCCTTACACTTAGAAACAGAAGATTAGAAAGCAGAAACTACTTCTCCAAAGCTCAGAGAAAGCAGGCAGACAGACAAAGACCTCAGACACAAAATTCCCTCCACCCAAAGTTGAAAAAATCCAGTTTCCTGATTGGTCCTCTGGTCAGGTGCTTCAGGTGAAAGAGACATTAACCCTTAGCTATCTGTTTATGACAGTGGTTTCTTAGTCACTTCCTCTATAGTACAAGTGATCTGTACAGCACTGGTGACATGACAAAGTAGCTCCTATGGGTAAGGTAAAGGACATAAAAGTCAGTTGTACATTGCTTCCTTGTAGCTTAAGACAAACTGCATGTCATTGAAACACAAAACAGAAATGACCAGAGGCATTAAAAAAAATGGATTCTGCAAATACATCCTTTATATCAGGGGTGGCCAATCTGAACCTGAGAAGAGCCATAATGTACATTGCCAAAGAGCCACAGTAATACGTCAGCAGCCCCCCATCAGCTCCCCCACGCACTCCCAGTGCCTCCCACCCACCAGCAGCCCCACCAATCAGCGCCTCCCTCTCCCTCCCCGCACCTCCCAATCAGCTGTTTCATGGTGTGCAGGAGGTTCTGGGGAGGAATGGGGAGGAGCAAGGGCACTGCAGGCTCAGGGGAGGAGGCGGGAAGGGGTGGAGTGAGGGTAGAGCCTGTGGCAGAGCTAGGGGTTGAGCAGTGAGCACCTCCCAGCACATTGGAAAGTTAGCGCCTGTAACTCCAGCCCCGGAGTCAGTGCTTATACAAGGAGCCACATATTAATTTCTGAAGAGCTGCGTGTGGCTCCAGAGCCTCAGATTGGCCACTCCTGCTTTACATTAGTAATCTGCCTTTGAAAATAAAACTTATTACACATTTAAAAAAACTTTGCATAATAGTTGTGTTAAAATATGCATTACCTAGCTGAATTTAACTTTGAAAGAGTTAATACTCTGATGAGACAAATGATAATTCTTTCATCAGACTTCAGTATCTTGATTTTCTTTTGTATTCAAAACAAACATTGAAAGGAAAATGCATTTACATTACCACTACAACCTGTCAACCTGTGGAATAAGGACTGTCAACCAAAAAAAGATATGAGGGGTGGGAGAGGTGTGGGAAAGGGAAGGGAGAAGAGAAGAGAAAAAAGAAATAGAGCAAGCTAAGTAACAAGTGAGACTGAAGTCCAGCACTAGAAGTAGTTTTTCAGAGGGTCCCGTCTTGGACAGGCAAAAGGAACAGGTCCTCTTCTCCTTTGAGGGAGGGAAATTTACCATTAACTGTTCCCTTCTCAGCAAAGCAACTTAAATAAACACAAAAAGGTTCCCTTTTCAGAAGGGTTCAGTAAAATAGCTCAAGTCCTACCTCAGATAGGGGGAGGAATAAAAAGAGAGAGAGAGAGAGAGAGAGAGAGACAGAGTCTTCACTACATGCAGCCCTCAATGCAAAAAAACGACCAACCCTTTTTTAAGGGTGCCCCATCCACTATTGAAAATTAAAGCTTCCTCTGTTTCTTCTTGGTTAGCACTAGTGTCAGCACTGCATTTCCATTATCACTCCTGTGTCTGCTCTTTTCCCCAAGCTTGGCACTGAAAATAGAAGACTCTTTTAAGCTGGGTTTTTCTTCTCAACTCTTGGAATGGATTTAAGCAACTCCAAAAGTGGGATACAGGCACACGGTCACAATCAGTTTTCATAAGAATCCCTTCCTCTGTTTGACATTTTCTTTTCCCTACAGACAAACATTCTCAACCACAGCTGTAGACAGTAGTAGTAGTACAGGTTCCATAGTGCTTCTAGTGCCAATTAATGCCTCTGGTCTCAATCTTTAAGGCTCTTGGTGAGCTGGTGCCCAACTATGAGACCACTTTTCCATCTAAGAAAGAGAGCTGCAACTCTTTGGGACACACACAGCTGACAGTGCCCCAGATGAAATTCCCAAGATACAGAGATAAGACAGTACCTAGAGCACCTGCCCATGAAACAACATATTAGAAAAGATAAGAGCAGGTCTGAGCCTGGTGAAAGCTTTCCCCACAATATCTGAAGCCAAGGAATGACAACAATAGCATCAGCAAATTGTAAGGAAAAATGGCACAATCAACTACTGAGTTTCCTAGGGACAGCTCTATGCATTAGATTGTTGCAGCCATTACCTGGCTGTGCAAGGGAGTACGGCTCCCCTAGTTACCCTGCTCAGATTGTGACTTTAGCCACAAGAGGTACTTACCTGATGCTTTTCTCCCATCCTTGCCAACAGGAAGCTGAAGAGCCCTGATCCTTTCTCTCTCATTAGTCAGGGGAGTTGGCTGGACTTGCTGTAGTGGAGAATAAGGTACTTCACAAAAATGAGTAAAGGCGTGGACCTACAAAGGGACTTCCAGGCACCTAGAAAATCACTGGAACAACAATAGGTTCCACAAAATTGAGTTAGGTGACTAAATTCTGGAGAAAATGCATGGGGAGAGATTTGCAACTAAGAATGGGATCCACAAAAGCCAAAATGCAAGGCAGGGAGGCATCTAAGCTAGTCAATGGGAGATGCCAAAGAGGGGGGCATGTCCTAAGCCCTACCATTTTCACAGAGTTTGGTGCCTATCTCTACAATCCTGGTGCAATCCCCCACCAGGAACTCCTCTTGGAGTCAAACACTTCAGGCACCTAAATCTTTTTTTGCAAGAAGGAGTTAATTGCCTGCCTAACTCCCCAAAAATGGCTGGTGGGGATGGCCTCCATTTTAATCAAATGCACAACTACAAACTAGGATATAACTGGCTAGATAGTAATACCGCTGAAAAGGCTTGGGGGCCATAGTGGAACACAAATTTAATATGAGTCAACAGTGTGATGGAGTTTCAAAAAAAATAAAAAAAAGGCTAATTGTCATCTATAAGACATGAGAGGTAATTATCCCACTCTACTGATCTCTGGTGAGGCCTCAGCTTGCATACTGTGTCCAGTTCTGGGCACCTCACTTTAATAAAGATGTGGAAAAATTGGAGAGAGTCCAGAGAAGAGCAAGAACAATGATATAAGGTTTAGAAAACCTGAACTATTATGAAAGGTTACAAAACCTGGGCATGTTTAGTCTTGAGCAAAGAAGACTGAATGGGGACCTGCTAACAGTTATCAAATATGTTAAGGGCTGTTATAAAGAGGACGGTGATCAATTGTTCCCCATGTCCAATGAAGACAAGACAAGAAGTAATCTAAAGCAAAGAAGATTTAGATTAGATAGTTGGAAAAGCTTTCTAACCATAAAGAGTAGTTATGCGCTGGAGTTGGCTTTCAAGGGAGGTTGTGGAATCCCATCACTGACGGTTTTTAAGAACAGGTTAGACAAATACGTCAAGGTTGGTCTAGGTACACTTGGTCCTCCTGAATGCAGGGGCTGGACTACATGACCTCTCAAGGTTCCTTCCAGCCCCAAATTTCTATGATTCTATAATCTTTAGCCCAGTGGTTAGGGTACTCAGCTGCCTCCAGATTTGATAGCCTAGCAACTCAACTCTAGGGAGCTTTGACGCCTGCTCAATTTTTGTGGATCACAGCATTGTTCCTGTAATTTTTTAGGTGCCTTTGAGTTATGATGCTAAGTGTTGCAATGCCTAAGTCCCTTTGTGGATCTGGCCCAAAGTAACTTACTCTTGCCCGCCTGCCATGCCTCTGAGCAAATGGGTAGCAAAGGAAGAATTGTGACTGAGGTCACAACTCATTTGTTGGTCTGCTACTGAGCATCACACATACTTTTTACCAGTGGAGAGGCATATTTTGGAAGAGCAGGCCGAAAAAAATTCTTTCTTCAAATATTGTTTTACTTGGATAACAATACCATATGGCCCTCTGTCTCTCCTGTAATTATCACAAAAAGGGAGAGATTTATTTAAAATCTTAAAGTTGTGAGGCATCTGATTTTCTTTTGTTTGATAACACAAATGCTTCAAATGCTACTGCTGAAACTTTGGGAAGTACACTATAAAAATAACCATATATTTAAACCATTTAACCATATTTTTAACTGTATTTTTTTTAAAGTGTGAAAACATGATCTGTTTTTCCTGTGGTGAAGGAATGAAAAGTATCACTCAGTTAAAAGTATGTGAATAGCAAAACAAAGTTTGGATAAGAATCACAGTGTTATTCTTTGTATCCCAAAGATGTGTAGATTCATGGGAGTGGCATCCAACCACATAATAAAAGTTATAGACAACTACAATTACCCAAAGCATATAAGTACCAACATGACATAAAAGACACTACACATAAATTTAGGAAAACTTGATTAATATTGGCTAAGCATTATCAAGCATAACCATCAAGTATGATCCAATGTAATTATGGTTTGCAAAACTGTAATTTACTCAAATGAAAAGGCAATGATACATTATGTCATAAAAATATACAGATGCTGCCACCAAATAATATCAGTACTTCAGCTCTTATATTTATATTTAATTTTCTGTAAGGCAATGATACATTATGTCATAAAAATATACAGATGCTGCCACCAAATAATATCAGTACTTCAGCTCTTATATTTTATATTTAATTTTCTGTAAGCCAATATATTTGTAATCTATCTGAAAATTCATGCATGAGTCTGAAATAAGTCTTATTCCAGCTGAGCTAAATGTCTGTTGAATTTTAATGAGACAGACTGTCTCTTTTAATGTGTGTTTTTGTACAAACTGATTATATTAAAGTATGCTGTAACTGAATTATATAATAGGCTATTATTTCAGAATTACTTGTTATTTTATTTCTTTGCATAAACATTGTCATTCCTAAATATTTTAAGCAACATGCTTAGAACTAGAAATAGGTAAATTACATAGAGTTGTGAATTCTTCATGTTATTAAAAAGTGAAAGAAGACTTAATTTAAGACTTTTTGCCTTTTTATTTGTATTTTCATTTCCCCCCCCGTGTGGAATTGTCTTGAACCCAGGAAAAAACAGAAGGTCAAACTCATTTAATGTCCAAGATAAACTGCCATCTTATTGTCATTAGAGATCACTTTTTCAAAGCTCCAAAATTCTCCATGTAGATACATCTCTACCTTGATATAACGTGACCCGATATAGCACAAATTCGGATATAATGCGGTAAAAGCAGTGCTCCGGGTTAAGATTTTTTGGCTCCCGAGGACAGCATTATATTGAGGTAGAGGTATATTACCAAACCACACACAGAATTCTGCCCAGTTTCACACAATTGGCTGTCTCTGCTCTGAGTCAGAATGGAGACTATATTTTCCATAAGCCTATGGGAAGGGAGTTCATTTTGGTGGCTGCCTCCATTCAATCTGTCATTTTATGAACAATGAAAAACTGACTTTTCCCCCCAGTGCTACCAGTTCACTCATTTTCAGTCAGATGAATATTCTTTCAATGCAAGACACCCAAGTAATAAAAATGCAATAATCCCTGGCTAGAAAGATATTTTAGTATGTAAATCATGCTTCTGAGGACTAAGATGTAGCTTTAACAACCATTATAAGAATCAAAAGCATTGCAGCAACAGGTTGGTAGGTCTCAAGGGAGATGGTGAAGGAGGATAGCTAATCCTGAGTGAGTCTTGTTAAATTAGCACATGAACACAGGACCATAGTAATCATTGGCCCAACTCTACTGGTATCACTAAAACAATCCATCATTTCTCATGGATGTATATTAACCACAAAAATTGTAATACAAATGAAAATACAAAACACTTGCCTTTACTCTACAGTATGCAAGATAAAATTTCATCAGCCCTCATGCTATATACTATGATCCCAAGCAGGGGGTCAGGAAGAAAAGTCCCCATAATTAGGTTATCAAATGGATTTTAAGCATCCATCATTTTCAAAGAAAGAATAACAGACTGGATGTATTGATAACTCCTGTGTGACAGTTCTTATTGTTGTGACAGTAATCAGATGACAAGGCAGTAAGAATTCTGGAGTGATAAATGATGTTAAGAGGAAAACAAGCCATTTAGGTGAAGGAAGTCGTTTGCTTGCTATATTAATGAATAAATATTTTATAATAAACTCATCTATTCAGAACATCTATGATTCTCTCTGAATATGTAGGCAAGGTAGATAAATGTAATACAATTTTCATTAAACCACAAATAATGTATAATACATTGAAATCTTTTGACCTCCCAAAAGTCTCTTATTCAAGCGTTGGCAGTAAAATCCAAAATTAAAAACAAAATATTGCCTTGTTTATTGCCACCTGCACTACTCCAGAAAATAAAGATTTTTGTTACACAGGTTGTTTTCCAATAAAGGCTGCTACGAGTGATCTCACATTCCTTTTAATGTAGTACAGCAGATACAGTAGGTCAAATACAGATCAGAGAGGGAGGATGAGGGTAGCCTCAATAAAAGGTTATTTTTTTAAAAAAGAAAACTTGATTCATTCATAGAAGAAAACAACTATCTTGAAGTTGAAAACAGTAAAGCATTTTGTTTCATCTCAATTTTTGTAAGAAGATGGGATTTTGTGACCAAACAATGCCACTTTCCAGCAACACTGTCAAATTTCTGTTTAAGGCAAATCCATCAAAATTCATCATTTCCTCAGTACTGTATTCCCCAGCAAAAAATGAAAATTTCCTACTGGATAAAATTTGCAGAGACAGGCGATAGCATATGATTCTTGAGTTTGAAAATGTGTAATGAAAACTAGTAGTTTTAACTGACAGACCTATATAACCTGAACAGAAGCAGACAGATTAGATTAGACAGATATAACCTGCATTTGTAGATGCACTCTACCAATGTAAACGTTTTGGGCCAGGGATGGTCTTTTTGTTCGTGTTTGTACAGTGCCTAGCACAATGCTGCCCTGGTCTGTCACTGGGGCTCTTAGGTGCTGTCATACTACAAATTAATAATGATCATTTACTGTGTATAGATAGCTGCATCAACAGCACACAGACATACATAAGCACACTAGCTCCTTTTTTACACCGGTGTAGCTCATTTAGCTTCAATACAGCTACTCCAAATTTACACCCACATAAATTAAATCTTAATCCAACTCATACCATACAGATGCAGTGTAAATACATCACTACCACTTTCCCTAACCCAACCTCTTCTCAAAAACCCTGGGAAACGAGATGGGCATTGCAGAAAATCAGCTTAGTCAAGGCTTATCTGCCCAGAGAGCTATTTCAGAATAGCTATTCCTTATGAACTCCTTGTGCACATGCTCTGATTCTGAAATAGGAACATCTACGCATGGATGGAATCAGTAAGAGTTAATTTGCTTTAAATTCAAACCATATCTTATTCCGGATTAACTTTCATGTGTAGGCAAGCCCTCAGGCTCTGTTGATTAAGGTGGGGAAACGGGCTCCAAAGTCAAGTGCCCATTCAGTGAAATCCTTTGCTTGGAGTCCCTTTACATTTATACCAGTGGGCTATCAGCTCAAGCACCTTCGGCTGGCCTCAGCTGTCAAGGTGTCCCATAAAGATAGATGTGATCACTTATGGAGGCACAATAGGGAGCATTTTTCTGTTCTGCATCAATCTCACTCCCCTGTCTAAAGGCAGAGCAGGAAGGCAAGAAGAGACAAGTGCGGAATAGGACTGGTTGAAAAAATCAAATTTATTACATGAAAAATTTAAGACAATATTAATATTTTTATTTTATTAAATATTTAATTATATGTTTTTCAATGAAAAACTGTTTTTTCTCCATTTTCTCTCCTCTTTAAATGTTTTCCTCCCTTCTCCAGCTTTATTTTTTTCAGTTCTTTGACCCCCCCATCCAAAAAACCCCTTCATTTCAAATGAAAAAACTGATTCAGTTTGAATTGTTTGTCAAAAATTGAAATATTTCAACAATCAAAAATATTCTACAAAAGTTTTCAATTGTTGGAAAACAGTTTTTCATTAACAAAAGCTTTTGACCATCCAGTCCGATCAGGATCACAAGCAGGTAGATCCGTCCTGCTTTGCAAAGAGGTGTCCAGACCAACAAAGCTCAGACCTGATCTTTCTATGAATAGTATGTGTGTGTGTTATATAGCATATGTATAGTGCCAAAAATTCAGTCATGGTATAGACTAGTGCAGTACCTTTGACATTGTTATGCTTATACTGTATTTAACCCATAAAGTACATCGTGTTTACAAGTTAAGGCAGATATAAATAATATTCAGTTAACGAATCATCTAACAAACCCTATAGCGTTCCAGCAAATAGTTCATAGGTATGGCTTTATACCATAGCTGAAGTATTTAATATGTGACTACTAAGCCATTATATCTTATCTTTGAACTATTTGCTGGAATGGCATAGGATTTGTTAGATGCTTTCATGATTTTCAAATGGTTTGAGAGATGATATACACACATTTTATTTAACCATGCATAAGCTGAACAAAACTGGAATACAAACTTAAAACTTCTCTCTCAATTTTGGTATGCAGGAGTGAGTAGTGGGTACTTCTCAAGTGAAACAACAGGTCATAGTATCAGAGGGGTAGCCGTGTTAGTCTGAATCTGTAAAAAGCGACAAAGAGTCCTGTAGTACTTTATAGACTAACAGATGTATTGGAGCATCAGCTTTCGTGAGTGAATACCCACTTCGTCAGACGCTATATACATATAACAGGTCATACTTCTTTATGTTTACATTTCTGTTACTTATACAATGCATTTGTATAGTAATTGGTCCTGCATCAGTAGTGGTCTACACACCGTGGCGGTAGAAATATGCAAGATTCTGTCATAATTGTGCAGTATATACAGTATATGAAAGTCCCTGGGGAAAATAATTCTAGGAATAGCATATAAAATTGCAATTTGGAAAAATTCAAGGAGAAACTTTTAAATAAGTGAGACTAAGGGAAACAGAGATATATTTTCCACAACTACTCATGTAAATCCCTTTTGCATTAATTAGAACAATCCACACAGGATGAAATTTATGTCTGTAAAGAACAAATATAAGGTATAGTTATGAATAATATATAGTTTAGATTAGTACTTGTCTATGGGTTTTTCATCAGTGTTTGGTCATATGGCATGTTTCCTGCTCCCTAACTGGATGCCAGCCTTTTCATAGGACAATGGCAAATAACTAATGGTGAATAACTAATGATGCACCTTACAAAATTTGCTATAAAATTTGTGAAACTTTAGGGATGTGTATACATTGTCACAAATACCAGCAGCCTTACAAATATTTGTAAATAATGAAAAGTATAACCCCTCTTAGATAGAAGCAAATCAAACTCAAGATATTTGTTAGCAAATATATTCATTTTTCCATTATTGAATCAGCCGTGCTGACCAGCTGTAATACACCAGAGGCCTCAACAATGTAAGCTCCCAAACACTGCCCTGCCCATGAGACTCATTCCTGTTCTCTGTGAGTAAAAGCATATCTCAATTTCTATGCTCATTCTGTCTGTTGTCGAGATTGTCAGAAGCAGTCCATATCAACAGTACCATGCTGGTTGGCAATGAAGTGGATTAAGTTCAGATGATTTCCAGAAGTTCAGTAATGGAAATAGTTTTTTCTAGAACCACTGAGTCACAGAGGAAAGGCTTTATTGCCAGTTTTCAATTGCCTAAGCCATCTAATCCCCCAAAATTGGACTCTTACTAATATGATGAGGTATTAACTAAATACATATATAGGCTCATACAATCTTCCACAAAGTTTTATCAGATATTTTCAAACAGAACTGTTAAATAGTTAAAGAAAGCATTTGTTAAAGCGTGTATTTGAGGAAAAACAAAGAAAACAGCCTGAAGGCAAAAAAGAGAAGGAAAGTTATGTTCGGTTAAAACTGCTTTTTCCTCTACAGAGGGACACATTTAATATGCTTTGCAGACTGTAAATTGAGATTTAAATTAAATGAAACATCAGCACATATAGATGAATGTTTTTAAAATGAAAAATGCTCTGACAGTTTAATTTCTATGTTATTGACTATATTTTAGATCTAATTTCAAGTACATTTGTTTTGTTTTTTTAATATTTACATGTTGTCATTATTGGCCCCCAAAGCAATTTACTTGTAAGCTGTTAACATGAGCTGGAAAGCAATTAACATAAAAATCTGGAGCCTGTATTTTCATTTTTAACACTTCAAAGTGTAGGAGTCACCTGAAGATACACACCTACAACTGCAAACAAAAAAAGGTGTGTAAGAGTGTGGTTATTAAAAAAAACTAAAAATAAAAGGTGTAGTACCAGTAGCAAACATATGAGAATTGCCTACATAAAATAATTTAAAAGTCAGGCTTTTTTAATATATTTTATTGCATCAGGTTACATTATGTCCTTTGACATGAATTAATCTGACATATGCATAACAGCGTACACAGGAGACAACACTGAATTAAAAAATGATTGGCTGTGCTAATTAGTATATTTGGCACTTTGGGAAACAGGAAGGGAAGGAAAAGAACATATTATACAGAAAAATGTATTTGAAGAGCTGATCAGGATTTTGCCACACTAGAATGAAAAGAATCTCATATCACATATTTCTGTACTCCTCATTGTCCCATTGACAAGATGTTAATGGCTGCTTCATGGTTTCTCCTATCCTATTCAGAGCTCCTTAGAGTTCTCTGTTCACTCAGATTCATTCTAGAATACTCAGTTTTACGTTCACTTCTAAACAGAAAACTCATAACTCAGACTGATATATTAAAATAGTTCTTAGATATGAGTATACCACTGAGAATATCCCCTTCCCTCCCATCCCATGAAAGTAGTGGACACCTTCACCTCCCATTGACTTCCATAGTAGTTGAGGGCATTTACCTTGTCACAGGAGCTATGAACCATACCAGATCAGGCCCATTATCTCATTCCTATTTGTCCCAGCACATAAATACAGAAGCCAAGAGATTATAGGGGTAACATCTTTGTTAGACACAAATATGCCTATGACAAAAATATGTTAGAAAGACAATGGTCTATAGCAAATGTAAAAAGGTGAGCATCCTCATAATTATAAACTATCCTTGTAGTGCAGCCCTAGTGTCTAACCCTGCTGCCCCTCCAATTGCACTGAGGTCAATGAGACCTATATGCACAGAGAATCTACAGATTCAGGCCTTTCATTTAATAATGATGACTTTTTAAAAAGTTACCAGTATCTCAAAATACTAGACCTTGGGCAATTGTGTGGGCAATTCCTACACATATGATTATCAAAGCAGTTAGCTTCTTTGAACAACAACTCCACTTCTCTCTGAAGACAGAGAATCATCTATTTAGCATTTATTGACTCCAAACTTGTTTGGTAATAGGTTCCAAAATGCCTTTTTAAAATAATATTTTTCAATATAGCAACAAACTACAGCGTAACTGGAGTTATCCAAGTCTATGTGACACTTCCATCTTTTAACTCAGTTAATCTCTGAATAGGAAATATTTCTGCCCTGGTATTTGGTAAACATAGCTGAGGATGTCAGTTTGCATGTTGCTCATCTGTTGATGACACTACTTACAAAATGTGTAAGTTAAGACCATTCTGATACTAATGACTTGTAGATTGAAATTGGTTTCTATATTAAGCATCTCACGACATGGAGGTCATTTCTATTTCACTAAAATCCCTAAGAAAATGCAATAGTCTCAGTTTCTTTAGGGACAGAAATTATTCACTTAATGGTTGCTTTGAAATTGCAAACTTATATGGAATCAGCAAACCACTCATAGCTAAAAAATGCAAATATGACACAAGGGAGACACTAATGATTATGACTTGTTGACCTTTCCTTTCTGAATGTGTGAGGTGACTTGGAAAAAACCTTACAATGTCTATTCATATTAATTCATAATCATAGTTTTGTTAAGATTTGACATTTCATATTTTTGTACAGTAGTGCAATTAAGTTAAATGCTCATCATGGGTACATTGTGAATCAATGCTCTTCTCCAAAGTTCCCAGTATACAACCCAATTCTTACTCCTCCTCAGGAAAAAAAAACAAAAACTAGTTCATAATGTAATGACAAATGAACTTAATTAGATCACTATTGGCCATATGTTTTATTTGCAAAGCAGCCTGGCAAAATTCTACCCACCCCCTGCATGATTTTTTTTTTGACAAGCATGAAATTTTCTTTTTTTTCCAATATCAGAAACCATGGTAAAGGGAGGATGAGTAGAATCTGTTTATTGGCTGCAAAATTTTCATGATGGTTTTGCAAGACTAATCTAAACAAAAATTAAGCTTGATTTTCATTTAATGAATAGAACAGGACAACTATCACATGACCCGTCCACTAGTATCCAGTCCCAGCATCTGGCAGTCAGAGGCTCAAGGACAGCCAGACGATAGCGTTTACTCCCTGACCATCATGGCTAATTGCACATGGACCTATTCTCCATGAACTTATCTATTTCTTTTTTGAACTCATTTATCGTTTCAGCCTTCACCACATCCCCTGGCAGTGCATTCCATAAGTTCACTATGCACTGTGTGAAGTAAAGGCTGAAAGAATATAGCGGTGTTATTTCATGCATCTTCGAGCTTTGCAACTTGGTTGACAGAGATGGATCACATCAATTAAATCACATGTGACTTAATATATAATTATAGCAGCAGTCACTAGATGACACTGTTACACATAGTCTTACAAATTCTTAGCATGTGAGCACCGTTTGATCTTAGCAGAAATGTATTGTTGTTAGTTCTGTGGTATAGGATTCATAGAATCACAGAAATTCAGGGCTGGAAGAGACCTCCAAAGGTCATCTAGTCCAGCCCCATCACTGAGGCAGGACCAAGTAAACCTGACCTGTGTTTGCTTAACCTCTTCTTCCCTCCAAGGAAAGGGATTCTGCAACCTCCCTTGGAAGCTTTTTTCCAGTGTTTCACTATTCTTATAGTTAATTTCCCCCCCTCCCTAATATTTAACCTAACTCTTCCTTGCTGCAGATTAAGCTCATTATTTCTTGTCCTATCTTCAGTGAATGTGGACAACAATTAATCATTATGCTCTTTATAACAGCCCCTAACATATTTAAAGACTGTTAACGGTTCCCCCATCAGTCTTCTGTTGTTTTTTTATCCTTCAGTTTTTTTAACCTTTCCTCACAGATCAGGTTTTCTAGCCCTTTTATCATGTTTGTGACTCTTCTCTGGACCCTCTCCAGTTTGTCTGTATCTTTCTTAAAGTGTGGTGCCTAGAACTGGACACAGCACTCCAGCTGAGGCTTCGTCTCAGTGGAGCAGAATAACTATCTCCCATATCTTATATATGACATTCCTGAATTATATATGACTCCAGAATTATATTAGCCCTCTTGGCAACAGCATCACATTGTTGTCTTATATTCAATCTGTGATTCATTACAATGCCTAGATCCTTTTTGGCAGTATGACTGCCTAGCTAGTTATTCCCCATTTGTAGTTGTGCATTTGATTTTTCTTTCCTAAGTCTAATGCTTTGCACGTGTCTTTATTGAATTTCATTTTGCTGATTTTAGACTAATTCTCCAATTTGTCAAGGTAGTTTTGAATACTAATCCTGTTCTTCAACGTGCTTGAAATCCCTCCCAGCTTTGTGTCATCCACAAATGTTATAAGCATACTCCCCACTTTGGTACCCAAGTCATTAATTAAAATACTGAAGAGCACTGACCGCTGCAGTACCCACTAGATATTCCTTCCCAGTCTGACAGCTAACCATTTATAACCACTCTTTGAGTAAGGTCTTTCAACTAGTTTTGCACCTACTTTAGAACCTCCAGCACTGGAACCTGGGACCATAGGCGTTCTGGGCCACTAACACCTCTGATTTGTCACAGACGGCTTAGACCATGCTCCCAAGAGGGACCCTGTGGGGCTGGGCTCAGCAGGACGCACCACCCAGGAGGACCTGAGTGGCAGCCCCTCACAACACACTGATTGGCCAATACCAGTACTTAAACCAGGAAGCCATGAAGGAGAGCTGTCTGAGCAACAACACAGACTGCCTGCCTGTCTCTGCTCATGATAGATCCTAGGCTCTGGCTTCCAACCCTGTTTTGTTGTTGCCTTTGCTATTTGACTGCTGTCTGGAATTTGGCACCTGACCCTGATCTCCGGTAATGTGACCCTGCCTTCTTCCTGATGCCTGATTCTTGGTCTGGTCATTGTCCTGTCTTAGACTCTGACCTCCTATGACTTCACTCCCAACTCTTCATCTGACCACTCAGTCTCACTGCTCATGTCCCAGCTGCGACACCCACCTTACAATAATTTCATCTAGACCATATTTGTCTAGTTTACTTGTGAGAATGTCATGTGGGATTGTGTCAAAGCCTTACTAAAATAAAATAACATATCTACTGCTACTCCCCACCCCAATCCAGTAGCCCAGTAACCCATCAAAGAGGAAATTAGGTTAGTTTGATATGCCTTGTACTTGATAAATCAATGTTGACTATTATAGATGGTATAAAGTTACATGGCAGGTGTAAAGTAGTGATAAAATGGGGTTAAGTCGTTGCCAGTTACATTAGTTGGTGTGCAAAAAATGGGTGTAGCTGATACAACGAGGAGGCACACAAGGGTATAAGGCAGGAAGAGCAAGTACCTCTTCATATTTCACTGTAATGGACCCTAAAATAAATCCCTATTAAGTCTTTTTGCAAAACCACTGGGGGAAGGGTACTGGTTATTGGTACTGTAAATAGAGATGAGACTGAACCAAAACCCAGTTCCAGATTAGGATCTGAGTTTACCATTCAATCATGGGAAAGTCTGGATTTGGATCTGGATTTTAAACCTGTTTTTTGGTTCTCTATATAAGATGTGAAATTCAGTTCCTGAAATTCAGGTGTTCCAGGCCCCATCTCCAATACTAAAGATTATTTCAAACAGCTTTAACTCAAAACATCTTGCTGTGGTGATGAATACAAAGAATCCCCACCACGTTTACAGTAGCAAACCTAACCCTGTTCCCATGAGGTTCTTTAAGACAAAGAAGTACCATGTTCACAAATTCCTTTCTCACTTTTTTTGGGACACAGCAGAGGAACAGCAGAAAACAAGGAACCTGCCTACACAAAAACAGTGGAGCCTAGAGGAATGGTGTAGAATGAGGAGACCACATCCAGAGCATCATCCACACCTGGAGAAATGACTAAGAGTAGCCCCATCATAAGAGCACATTCAGACTGATCCTAACAGCACCTCAATGCAAGAGACTCACTATAATCTGACTGCAGGAAAGAAATCAGTTTGCATTTAGCAAACACCAACAAGGGGAGAAACTAGCATACAGTACTTCCTTCATCAGGAAATTCGAACTCACCTTCCTCACAGCTTGATTTAACTGAATTTCAGTTAGGGGTGGGTGGGTGGGGTGGGTAAACCTTCAGAAGAATCCATGTCAAAGGTTCCCTAGACTATAAAAGAGGAGCAAAGAACCCCACGTTATCTTTCACCTAAGAAGAAAAAGGCACTGAGCACTCTGGATTTTGCAGGAGATCCTGACCAGAGGCGTGGTCAGCCATCTTGCGGAAAGTTAGATTGGTAAGAAAACGACATTAAATAAAGGCTGTAGCTTGTTTTGTTAAGTCTTAGCCTCTAGAATTTTTTTTCATTTATTTGCTTGTCATCATTTCTAACCCTATCCTTTATACTTCAACACACTTCAAATCCCATCTCCTTGTGTTAAACTTGTTTTACTTTTAATCTAAACCTAGCCAGTGCTATGTTTGAGTTCAAGAATGTACATTTTGTCTCTTTAGAGGAGCAAGCAAACTGTATTATTCCTTTTGAATGGTCTAGCAGAGGACAGGACATTACAGAACGCATGGTTTTGGAAACATTCAGGATGGGGGAGTTGAGGTAATTTTTGCCAGAGCTGGTGTTACATCCCAGCTACACTCTGGTATACAAGCAGGCTGCTGAAATCAGTTGCTGAGTCAGAACAGCTAATCACAAACACTCAGAGCATCTTTGTCTGCTGACTTTTGGTGTCCAGGCTTTAAGCCACAGCAGCAGAACATTTAAGGTAGCCAGGGCTACAAGGCAAGAGGTGACACCCCCTCACTGGTCCTGACTGCACCCCAGAATGTGACAGAATCCTGTCCCTGTCCCTGCTGATGTAGCCCTTCTGTCCCTGCTGATGTAGCCCTTCTGTCACAAATTGTCACAGGTAGCCCTCCTGCCTCTGAGAAGGTACCACCTCACCCTGGTGTGTGTGCTTTGTGCTATCCTATGTGCTTTAAGCCTTGGTCTTTGTGCTTTGTGCTATCCTATGTGCTTTAAGCCTTCAGAGTCTGAACAGAGTCCAGGTACTGTTTGTCAAGTCAAGCGCCAAGGCCAGATGCTCAGCTGATGTAAATCCAAATAGCTCCATTGACTTCAGTGGAGCTATGCAGACTTACACTAGCTAAGGATCTGGCCTCATATCTAGAATGGCCCATGGCCTAATTTTCTACCCAACTTCCCCATAGCAGAGGAGTGAATTATGTTTATTTCATATATTTCAGTTGCTTTTATTTTGAGTCCATAAACAAGGTTCCCTTTGAATCAGGGAGTTTCTCCAAAGTACAGAAAAGTTTGGTCACAGTGACCAAAGTATACCACACAAAGAAGCTACATTAAAAAAACAAAGCCAGATATGAAGGTGAGAGATGCAATAATAGTGTTTCTTTCTGAGTCCATTTTTTATTTTTCTCCAGATAAGGTTTGGGAATTTTTATCTTAAACACATCCCCACATCAGAGCACTGTTCTGATTAATAGGTTAATATATATACAATTTATTTAAACTCAGTTATTTTTTTCTTTTTTGCCTTTCCAGCACTATTCTGTATTAATCTTAGCACTTATCAACGGGGAAGAAAGCTGTCCCTGTTGTCCCCATTTATGGCTGCATTCAATGCAGATAAGGTTTGTTTGGGAACCTACTGAGTTTGCTAAAGACAATCACTAGAGATAGAACCTTAATTTAACCGCAAGCCTGCAGCATTTCCCATGGGACATAGATGACTGATAATATAGCAGAGGGCAAGGAAAGTACAAAATTATTGACGAATGGTAGTGGCAATTCTGGAGTGTTAAATTTCTTCCTCTAAATCATTGTTTATAAGGATAGTCATGCATGTCTGACTAAGTCTGGAGACACTAGGATTCAGCTTAAAAGAGTAGTTTTAAAATGTGGTTGGAGTTTCTGAAAGCCATCGCCAAAACACATGAAACACTTGTCATTTCATCTTGTAACAAAACGATGCCATGACAGAATCAAAACACAGTTGCTCATAATAGCTTCTGCACAGGGTAGGTCAGTGATTACTAATGTAAAGGAAGCAAGTCCTTAATAGACAGCTTGCTAACCTTTCCCATGGGAACACTAGAAAATGGTGTTAATGAGCATTATAATAGCCTGCTTCTTTAAGTAGCTGTGTAAATAGATCTTTATTAATTGAGATTACATAGATATTTTTCTGTATAATAGCATGATAGTGGTATTGCAAGAATAATCTGTTAAGTACCTAGAATTTTATTTTAACTTTTCTAAACTAAATATCAAGCTACTCTGGTGAGGTCAAAAGATAAATAACATCTTTATTTGCTAATGGTAAAGCTAAATCATCTGAAGCCCAACTGAATCTAGGCTGATTTTATTATTTGTTTTCTGTCTTTTTAAAAAACATAAAAAAGTCCCCCTCAGCTTCATTTTCACCTACTGTTTTGAATGACAGAATTTGTCATTGCAGATGGAACATGTACAAGGTGAAGGACTGTAAATAAAGATTTCTCACTCAGAAAAAAAAACATTTTTTGTAGCCTGTGTGTGAATTCTCTTACAATCACTTTCTTCAGGTTGAAACCAGCAAGGTTTCTCTCATGTTGTCTACACAACAGTCTGAATTATTGGAGAGTTTAAAAAAGGGAGTGACAGTAATGTGCTAAATTCTGAGCCAATTTTATCTAGTGAGGTTGCATGGAGTATTGAAATGCAGAAATTTGGCCCACATAGTGAAAATGCTTTAATTATTAGCATGAAAAGCAATCATTTACAAACCTTTGTAGTTCAAAGGCTATGAATTTAAGAAGTACTTATGTTTCTGACTTTTTTTCCGGCTTGATAATAGAAAGTTAAATAAAAATAAATAAATAAATAAATAAAACAAAACCCACACTTGAAATTTTAAAGTGTCTGGATAGTTGTAAAGAAAACAGGAGATTGTATTTTGATAAGGCCTTTAGTTCAGCAGAAGGCCAGGGCAAAATGTAACCCCCTAAGAAGGCATACTAGGTTTCATATCAAGCAACAGCTAATGAAATCCTAAGAGGGTTTGTTACATGAGCCAGTGGACTGGAGCAACCTTTAACATGTAGGAAACTGGAGTTAATTAAACTGTTATGGGCATCCTATCCATCATCCCACCAGCAAGCTGTTTTCTAAACCTATTTACATTTTGCAATTGAAAAAAATGTACTCAGGGCTGTTGCTAAGGCATGTTTACTGTCTTGATGGATTTGGAATTTGTGTATAACCTTTATGTTTTAATTATCTTATAGTATTTCTTGAAGCCTCTTCTGCAGCAGTAGGTATTTGATTTCCAAGCAATTAGACATTTCTGACAATTAACAGAGAGCAGGAGAATTCCCTTCAATGAATTAATCAGTTTGGGAAGGTATTGGATTATCACTACAGTAAATTTGCTGCAAAGATTGCTTTACTGAAACTCAGTTTTTGTACCTTTGTGGTTACTAAAGCACATTAAAACTCAGATCACCTTACATTAGTGGGCTGAGTTGCTCTGAAGGAGTTTTCTTTTACATACATTTAGCTTTCAAAAGTATTGTAACTTTCTACCGTCATTAAGATAAATGTATGTCTAAACTTACACCTCGCTATCTTAACTGGAGTCAATTGGAAAAAATAGATCAAACCTTTTCCCTCACCATGTAAACATCTGCAAAGGGAAGAAGAAAGCTGGCTACTTCGGAACATTATTTTTTTTTTTAAGTCTTTACTACTGGCAGGTAGATATTTATACATTATATTCCTGATTATGGATTTGTCAACTGTGTTAAAGCATTTGGAACCTTTTTTAGCTCTTTAAAGATAAAATTTTCTCTCAAGCCTTATTTTAACATTAGTTTTTGAGAAATGAGTTTATTCTTTAATTGTTTAGGATCAGTTGTGGCATTAAAGGAAAAAATGTTGATTTGAAAGGAAGAAACCCTGATTATAGCTTTGGAGGAATATCTCGAGAGACAGAATTTAGAAGAAGTGGAAGCCTAATCATTCAGAGCATTGATCCTAAGGCTGAACAAAATACTAAAAGAAACAGTGTAGGAAACAATCCTGCCCTAGCTGAGAGATGGCCCAGGTGACTTGGGGCCTGATCCTGCAGGCTTGCCTCCTTGATGCTGGATAAGAGAGCTAGAGAAGTGTAAAGGGCCAATGTAAAGCATCACATTCAGCTCGATGTGGATTGGCCCAAAGCATGTAACATGGAGGACAGCTATAGCACTCTCCTCCAAAAGCCCCACAAAGTCCTAGGATGGGGAATGTGCTCAGTGGGGCTGGTGTCATCAGGGTGGTGTTGGAGGATAGGCTGCAGCACACAGTACTACAGAGTTTCTGGCCAGTGTTGCATCTGACAAGGCATATTAGAGAGCAGATAAATAATTTCAGAAACATCTGGAGGTCGGTGCAAAGTTTGCTTACTAAAGATCACATCCAAAGTTGCGAGGGCAGGAGGGAAGACCTAATGGGGCACATATACCTATGAAAAGTCAGCAGGGGCCAAACCAAGGTCTGGGGAGACAACTGCCTCTTGCCCCATAGCAAATGATGCCCAGCTGCTATAAAGACAACCCTGGAGGTTTAAGTTATGCCAGGAGTATCCAGTCCACATAGCCATCCAGGATTAGGAAGGCAGAAAGTTGCCTTAAAGCCCACTGCTTTTATTGGACTGTACATTCTGTGCTGCACCTTTAGGAGATGCAGCACAAAAGTTCTCTTCCAGACTTAAGTGGGAAGTCAGGGTTACAGGGTGGTGCCAAAGATAATACTTGTGTCTCTCACTTGAATATGACTTTGGCTTAATATAACTGTACTTTGTTTTGATTTGCTTTCTAAACATTAAAGCACAATTTAAGCAGTGGAAATCCAGAAGTGAATTTAAAATATTATTGTATATTCATACTTTAAAGAATGTGATTACCAGTATTTTATTCAGACATTTTATTACAGGGATTTTAATTTATAAACTAAGGCAGAAGAGATAATTACTTCTATCAGGCAGGAGGACAAGATAGTAATCTCTTTCCCTTCTTCACTAATGCTTGCACTATTGATTCTGCACACTGAGCACCCAGCAACAAAGGAAAATAAGCAGCGATTTGATGTGTTCTACTAGTTAACACAGACCAAGAATCTAAACTTAAAGTGTCAGAAATTATTCATTAAAAGCCTTTTTAAAATTGCAACTAATTAGCACACATTACTTGCTTAGTTATTTCTTGTTGGAATTCTTGTTAGTTCTTAGCATCGGTCCTATGATGCTGCAACCCATCTGAAAGGTGTAGAGTGACCTTGCTACTATTGAAGTTGAGAGCATTTAGAATCTCATCACGTAACATGGTGGCCTTCCTTGTAACCTAAGCATTCAGATATTTCTTTTGATTTGGCTTTAGACATCTCCTTAAGATGGGGATTCTGGACTCAACCTTGCAATCCACAGATACAAACTCCCATCAGCTTCAACATAATCCTAGTTATATTCAATGGGAATTTGCCTGAGCAAGGGACTGCAATGATGGGCATTCTGCAGAAATCGGTCATTTCAATGGAGTCATGAAACAAAATTGTTTTTCTTGGCACAAGAGCTAAGAGGAAACATGGCAGAAAGTTATGTGTGGTAAAGTACACTTTAAACATAAATGCCATTGCAGTTACTCATTAAATTGGATGATTTGCCCTCTGTTAATGGTCAAGATAGTCATGTATTTTTCTTTATGAATTCTTATCTCATACCACCATGAATATTTTTCCGCTGGCAAATTGCCATACACTATATATTCTACAGAAAAATTATGCTGCTTGACTCCAGCAATGTACATCATCTGTATGAGAAAGGAAAGGAAAGTGTTACTCAATGAAAACATTTTTCACAGCTAGTTCTTAAATGGCAAAGCTGGAACAGCCTGAAGAGGACCATGCTACATTCAGTGCAAGTTCTACCCCAAGTAATGTATAGAAACTGCCCTCTCCCCTGCAGTCAAATGGGAGGAGGGGGACTTTGAAGGGACCACAGGGCTATAGTGCAGCATCTGGAAGGAAGAATGTGAGAGTACATGCCTAGCAAGAAAGATGCTGCCCCCACCTCAGATCTGCTGCCTTCCAATTGGCTGGGAACAGGAGACTGGATTAGCTGATTGGCTTTTGCATTTGTTTTTTTTCTCTCATACACACCCTCCCTTAAGTTGTAGCATGGATGCTGTGTTTTTGCTATGTTGCAGATCTGATCATCAAATTATTTTGGGATCAGGAAGTAATTTTTCCCATTGGATTACATCAGCAAAGGTTTGGTAGGGGTTTTTGCCTTCCTTTCAGCATCATAGATGCATAATTGCATTGAAAGCAATAGGATTTGAAAAGGTTATTAGGAAAATACTGTTCATCTTAACACAACTTTCAGCCAGTGTCTAGAGCAGATCAGTGCTGAACAGGCCAGCTCCCAGGGATAAATTAGACCCTGGATTTTACTGGTGGACCGTCTCCCTATAGGAGAAGGGGAGAGCTGGCATCTTTGTGGACTGATGTCCCCCCTTTGGAAACAGCTATCCTCTCCTCTGTACAGGAGATTCAGAAGTAAGCAAAGTCCTAGTGGACAGGTTGCAAAGGGTCTACGCTACATTATTGTTTGCATAGTAGGAGCCCTGTAACCCCATACTAGACACATTTAAAGGTCTGGTCAGTGAGAGGAGGTGGGAGGGAGCACCCTGGTGCTAAATTACTAACATTTCAGCCTGATGCTGAAATCTATTCCATGTGTGTGTTGTTCTTTGTCTCCATGTCCTAATCAATAAGTTACACTATAGTTTGGGAAATAAAGTAGGAACAGTTGGGTAGGTCTTAGCTCAACTGCACTTCCTGATATTTATACCCTTCTTGTTTATGTAAAAGCCTCGATGTAGGAACCCTGTTTGTGCAAGCACCTAGGCACATGCTTATCATACAGGATTAAATTTTCTTCCATATTAATGATTCAAAGATGTTCCATTCTAGATTCTATTATTTGCTGGAGGTATTCAGAATTGATTTTTGATAAATTCAGCCTGGTGCCTCTGCAGTTACTGAATAGGTACAGTATCTTTAAATATTATATTGTGCTGCTGGTGATAATTATTATTTCAGTTCAGCACAGTTCTAATGCATTTAAATGTCAGTGTTCCTCAGTTTAATTCATCATGCATACATTAAGTTGCTTGTATACATATATTCAGTATGCATCTCCAAGGATTGAAAAGAGACCTATTCATATTTTAGCAGCTGTGAGAAAGAACAGATTTCCTTTACATTCTTAACTGTAAACATTAATTAGAGGCTTGACACTCAATGATTTTTATTTAAAAAAATTTTTCATAAATAATCCATCATAAATTCCTTTATCACTATGCCAACGAGAACTATTCCACTGTATTGCATTCCTCTGACTAGAAAGTTAAGACAATGTGTTAAAATAAAATCCATCTATTTATGCAGTTTGTTTCCATGGGGAACAAAATGGCTCTGCTGTGAAACCTAGTAAGTTATGAATACAAGAATGTCATGCTTTATTATCTATTTGTGTGCTTTTGTTGAAGCGCAATTATGCTATTGCCTATACTCTCAGTCTGTCTTCTGAAATGGCAGAATAAAATCTGAAAACAAGAGTTTGAACATTTCTCTATATTCTCCAAAACATGCAGGACATTACCAATGAAAAATATTTCTGCAAACATGACTGGGATGCAATTTAATCCTCTCTTGCCAGTTTATACTATTTGAGATTACTTGATTTAAGCAGAGTATAGAAGAATGGAATATACTGACAAATGATTTCCAAGGTAAGTATAGTACACAAAGGAATAACAGAACCTCATTCCCAAACACATAACAGTATCTCTAGTGCTGCTACCTGTGACATTGACTCTATTTAGTCCCTTTAAAGGGGTGCGAAAGCTGTCATGACAAGCTGGTCCAAGTGCTGCCTAAACACTAACATGAGGATGTCTATTGTCAGCATGATGTATAACATAGAATCATAAAAGATTACATTTGGAAGAGACCTCAGAGTTCATCTAGTCCAACCCCCTGCTCAAAGCAGGACCGACCCCCAATTAAATCATCCCAGCCAGGGCTTTGTCAAGCTGGGCCTTAAAAACCTCTAAGGATGGAGATTCCACCCCTCCCTAGGTAACCCATTCCAGTGCTTCACCCTCTTCACCACCATCCTGTGAAATAGATTTTCCTAATATCCTAGACCTCCCACACTGCAACTTGAGACCTTTGTTTCTTGTTCTGTCCTCTACCACCACTGAGAACAGCCTAGCTCCATCCTCTTTGGAACCCCCTTCAAGTAGTTGAAGGCTGCTACCAAATCCCCCCTCACTCCTCTCTTCTGCAGACTGAATAAGCCCAGTTCCCTCTTCTTCTCTTCATAAGTCATGTGCCCCAGCCCCCTAATAATTTTCATTGCCCTCTGCTGGACTCTCTCCAATTTGTCCACATCCATATGTAATGGGGCGCCCAAAACTGGATGCAATACTCCAGGTGTGGCTTCACTACTGCCAAATGAAGGGGAATAATCACTTCCTGGATCTGCTGGCAATGCTCCTAATAATGCAGCCCAATATGCCATTAGACCTTTTGGCAACAAGGACACACTGTTGACTCATATCCAGCTTCTCATCCACTGTAATCCCCAGGTCCTTTTCTGCAGAACTGCCACTTGGCCAGTTGGTCCCCAGCCTGTAGCAGTGCATGAGATTTTTCTGTCCTCAGTGTAGGACTCTGCACTTGTCCTTGTTGAACCTCATCAGATTTCTTTTGGTCCAATCCTCCAATTTATCTTGGTCACTCTGTACCCTATCCCTACCCTCCAGCATATCTGCCTCCCTCCCAGTTTAGTGTCATCCCCAAACTTGCTGAGGGTGCAATCCATCCCATCGTCCAGATTATTAATGAAGATGTTGAACAAAACCAGCCCCAGGACCGATCCCTGGAGCACTCTGCTTGATACCGGCTGCCAACTAGAGATTGAGCCATTGATCACTACCTGTTTGAGTTCAAACAGAGACCCATGAATTGATTTTATTGGCCTTTACCCACCCAGTCCATTTTTTCAGTCTAATGTTGCATCTCCAGGATGTGTAATTGTAATTGACCAGACGAGAATGTCAGGATTAATTACAGTATTTATACTATTAAAGGAAGCATAGGTTTTTTTGAGAATGTCCCCGCCTTTATTTATGGTATTTAATTATTCTAACATTTAAGATGTGCATGTTATGTTTGGCATATGATTTAGAAATAATTGCACAACATTTGCACCGAATATTTCACATTTTTGCAAGTCATGAGAAATTTAGAAAATTAGCAAGGTTTTTTAGCTCTTACAAGGAATGTGCAAGCATTCTATGCCTTCTAAATGGATTTACTCTAACTGCTTAATTCATTATGCCAAAACCATGAAGCAATTTCCTGTTCAAAGCCCAGCTCACAGGCTCTCTGTTGTCAAGTATTTGAATTTCAGATTAGAAATGTGTTCATTTGGATAGCATGAAAGGAAAGCTTTGTTGTCAGCTTTGCTTTATGTTCTGCCAGCAGCCAAATCCATCTTCTTCAACAGTCACCAGCAAAATACCAGACCTCCACTCTGGTCTCAACTATCTTGAAACAAACACAAACGCCTTTGGCCTTTGCGGTCTAAGCACTAGTCTGAGGTTTGCGTCCCTCCCATCCCTTTTAATATTTGTTTAAAAGATTATTTGTCACAGAGGATATCAGTAAATGTTTAGGTTACATAGAAAGTTTTTTCCCCTCCCCCCACAAAAAAAAAAAAGGAGAAAACCAGCGCATTCATAATGAGAAATAGGAGCCAAAACATTTTAGTTCTATTAGCAGATCAGTAGTTTGTTATAGAATAGTGAAATTGCAACATTTTTACCCTCAGCATGTTAACAGCTACCATCTACTCTGCTTTAACTATCCCATTCACTTCCCATTGCTGGTGACTTTTTGCTTATTGATCTTAGAAAGATACACACAGCTCTCACACATCAGAGGCCACATTTCAGTCAAATGAAAACAAAGTTACCTGATGCACTAGGTATCAAAAGAAAAGAACATTTAACCAATCTTGGTCAAGGGGCATGGAAGAGGTGGGCAGTAATGGAATTCAAACAACATTTCTTTACACAGGAGGGGACCTTTAGAAAGTCCTCAGTTATTCTAAGGTATTTCTCCTAGGTTTATGAGCTATATTCTGGAAACACTCAAAGCTAAATGCACATCCTTTAGTAATTAAATGTAAATATTCACACAAGAAATGCTGCAACCTAAATTTGAACTTTAATGATTGTACAATAGTTGGAAGCAAGAATAATTATTTGCTGTAATAGAGGACATTGAGATATTTGTAATCCTTTTGTTTTAGAATACAATAACCCTAATATAGCCATAATAAGGTCTCCAGTATAAGAAATGGTAATAGAAGATTTGTCTCTAGACAGTTTCAACATCTGCCTCCAAGTTTCAGGAGGGAAGGGGAAAAAAATCAGGTCACAATGCTACACCTGTTGATACAGTTCCCAACACCTTTTCTCACTAATAATGACACTGGACCTAGAATGTTCAAGTCCTTCAATTCCAGAATTCTCCCTCAGCCTCAAACTGTATGCTGCGAATGCAAGTAATATTTAACTCGCACTCCTGACTGCCTGCTAAATACTCTCTAATTTTCTTGCGGAATTTGTTTCTTCCCCCATCAGATTACACAAAGAGAATTAGATATCATTAATATAAAATTATGAAAACTTTAAATAAAGAGCTAAAGAACTCAAACCCAAACCATTTTAGGTTAACAATTACATCAAAATATCGTGCTGCAAATAAAAATCGGACCATTACTACTATACTGAAGCACAATGGCTCTTCAGCACCATAGCTAGAACCATACTCCAAAATCCCAGACAGTTCATTTGTTGTATGGTATTGTTACTTCACAGCGGCCTGAAGTTGTCATGTCACTATGGTTGCCATTAGGCTTCTAGATATGGTTCCCTTGGTAAAACACTGATTTGTTACAGTTCTATAATTCTATTAGGCTAAATCCTGAAGTTCTCATTAATTCTGGGCTCGGACTTTATTCACAAAACTGAGTCAGGATTTGGCCCAGTGTGATTGCATCGTTTCCAGATACTGCATTATTCTTTGTTCAGTAGCAGGGGATTACTAGCTAGATAAAGATGAATATTAAGTCTTACTAATTATAAACATGTTTTATATACTGCCTCCTCACTGCCTCCACCAAAGTTGCTGTCCAATGGAACAACATAAAATCCCACCTTCCTAAAATACAAACACATAAGAGCAAGTGAAAGGTTCCAATTTAAGACTGTTGTCCTCCAGGAGGATCTGTGTAAGTGTAAGCAGAGACCCACTGAAGTCAACGGAAATCTCAGCAGGCAAAAAGGCCGGTCTACATGGATCTCTTTTCTGGATACTGGATCAAGGTCTATCAGAAGCAAGAACTGGATTAAAAGAGCAGATAATCATTCTGATTATTCTAAAAATACTGTGTGGTTGTGGCTAGGAAGGCAAGTTTTAAGATGCTTTTCAAAAGAGGGATGGCTAAGAAATGGGTAGCAAGTTTCACACTGCAAGGTCCACGCAACCAAAGCACAATCACCTGCAAAATTCATGCTTAATGGTAGGCTCTAGAGCTGGGCAGAAAATTTCACCCCAAATCTTTTTGGTTGCAAAATCCAAATTCAGATCCACCAAAAGATTGTGGAATTGGTGTCAAATTTGCCAAAATGTTTTGGTAAAAAAATAAATAAGTTGACATTTTGATTCAAAAGGATGTTTCATTTCAAATTCTACCTCAGTATTGTTTTATTTTTTAAAAAGAAAAATCCATTTTGAATATTTTACTAATATTTGTTTGACAAGAATATAATTTTGTTTCAGGTCAACCCAAACCAATTTATTTTTCAATTCAGCCAGTACACAAATAATTAGTATTTGCCAGAGTTGTAGTAGGATTCTCAAAGAGGAGGTTGTGTAGGTAACTAATACCAGTATGATTACATTTTTACAAAAAAAATTGCTGAAATGATACTATTTATGGCAGGTGGCACAGTTACCATAGTTTTACAATTATTTTTCTTGGTGTGTGAGCAAGTTTTGATTTCTTGGGAAGACATGCTGTGTTAGTTCTAGTTAGGCAAGATTTTTAGTGCAGTCAACTTCAGGAGATGAGGGCGCTGTTGGAGTTGCAGAAGAGTTTGTCCTCAGTCTTCAGCTCTGATTAGAGTCCATTTGTGAAACAGAACTGTTCACTGGGAACCCGGGATAGGTCGGGCTGAGATTCCTGGATCCCCTGTTGACTGACTCAACTCAGGAGTGATGTAGGTGTGTAACTAAAGCAACTTACACTTAGAATATATCCAGACTCTGCATCACTGATTTCTTCTGCAGTGAAGCGGAACTACAAGGCCCCAAACATCTGCTACTGTTCGGCAGAGGGGAGATACTGCGGTCAGAAGAAGGGGCAACAAGGCAACAAACATCATTAAACCACTATGTAGTCACTGCACTCCCATTAATCCAGTATTCTGCAACAAATACTCCCATTGCATTACCAGCATGCCACTGGCTGGTTCTAGACCACAAATAATTGTTCTAGCTTCATATTTGATAATGATGGTTAATGTTAGGGATAAAATACAAGTGCTGAAGAGAAGCAATTAATACAAATATTTGTAAAAAGGGGTTTGGTAAGTATTTGGAAGAAAATATTTCTGGGGGCGGGGGGAAGAGGTGACAATTGTTAAATGCAGAGGATGCGTTTTAGCTTTCCTCAGCTTTATTGTCTACGTTCCCACTATACCCTGTAGTTCATTTTTTAAGTTTATTTCATTTCCTGCATCGGCCATTCAGCTACAGAATAAAAAATTGCATTCAAAAACACTCTCTGATGCAAGATCAGAGTTTCAGCCTGACAGCAAACGTAAAATTTCATGCATTAATCACTTAAAGAACAAGTGGGCTCTACTATAAAGAAAGGCAGCCCTTACATTATGCAAACATTTTACAGTATTGTACTTTTTGTCTTCTTTTATTGGCCTGTTTCATATACAAGATGTAATTATTTGTCTAGTTTACCTTTTGATACCCTCTGCCCTAACCTCCTTTCCTGTGTGTCCCTATCTAATCTTTATTATGTTTTCCCCTTCAGCAAATCTCATTAACTAATCTGACTAGTGCCTTGTCCATAGGAGCCCAGTGCTAGCAGAGACCCCAAAACAGGCTAATTATAAGGTCTCAGGATGACAGACACAGAGCATGTCAAGAACTGTCAGCTCCTATGCAAGGGGATGGTTCAATCGCTCTTCCAGATTATTGCAAACAGACTCTGAAACAGTCAAGCTAATTACAAGATTTGAGGGGTATCTTACCTGCATCAGTAGTAAATGCTGCAATTGAGCCTCCAGCAGCTGGGACACAAATCTGGATGAGAAAAAACATGAAATAAGCAGCACATACTTATCGCATTGGGTGTTAAACATATTTTACGAAGAGGCAATAAATGACCGGCTATTTGAATAGTGCTTTATTTGCTGAAGTTTGAGTCATGAAACCTGGTTTATAAACTGTTTATATGTCTGTGATGCTTGTCCAGAAAAAAGTTCTCACTATGTGACTTCTAAGAGAGCAGCACGGGTCACAATGGCTCCACCTTAAACAATATTATAAAAAAAATATTTAACAATATTATAAAAAATGATATTGCACATAAAGGATGATGAGTATATAAATGTCAAAGACCACTGTGGTTTCTCGTCCTTCTCAAATAAATGGATGCTGAAAAAGTACGGTGACTAGAGAACCTCATACAGATACATTTCCTAACATTATAAAGTTGAATATCCTTACCAAGCTAGCCATCTAGGGTGTGGGGCAGGGGTGGGAAGATTTTAAAAATATGTAACAAAATCTAGGTTCACTTTAAGCAACCATTTTTTAAACTGTAATGTCATGGTATGATCCCCCACTCTGAACCTTAGCGTCCAAAAGATGGGGTACCAGCATGAATTCCTCTAAGCTCAATTACCAGCTCAGTACTTGTAGCGCTGCCACCAACCAGGAATTCCAGTGCCTGGTACACTCTGGTCCCCACAAAACCTTTCCCTGGGACCCCCAAGACTCAGTCCCTCTGGATCTTAACACAAGGAAAGTAAACCCTTTCCCTCCCATTGCCTTTCCCAGGCTTCCCCTCCCTGGGTTACCCTGGAAGATCACTGTCATTCAAACTCCTTGAATCTTAAAACAGAGAGGAAAATTCACCTTCCCCCCTCCTTCTTTCTCCCCCTCCCAGACTCTCCCTGAGAGAGAAAGTAATCCTAACACAGAGAGAAATTAACCTCTCTCTCCCCCTTCCCTCCTTTCTCCCCACCAATTCCCTGGTGAATCCAGACCCAGTCCCCTGGGATCTCACACCAGAAATAAAAAAAAAATCAGGTTCTTAAACAAGAAAAGCTTTTAATTAAAGAAAGAAAAAACAGTAAAAATTATCTTTGTAAATTTAAGATGGAATATGTTACAGGGTCTTTCAGCTATAGACACTGAGAATACCCTCCCAGCCTAAGTATACAAGTACAAATCAAAATCCTTTTAGCAAAATACAAATTTGAACTCCTCCCAGCCAATGCACATTTGCAAATAAAGAAAACAAACATAAGCCTTACTCACCTATCTACCTAGTAGTTACTCCTCTGAGCACATAACAGCCTGTATCAGAGAGATTGGAGAGAAACCTGGTTGCACGTCTGGTCGCTCTCGGAACCCTGAGAGAATAACCACCAAAAACTAACAGCACACCCAAAAACTTCCCTCCCTCAAGATGTGAAAGTATCCTGTCCCCTGATTGGTCCTCTGGTCAGGTGACAGCCAGGCTCGCTGAACTTGTTAACCCTTTACAGTCAAAAGAGACGTGAAGTACTCCTGTTCTATTAACCCTTAACTATCTGTTTATGACATGTAGAATTTGCAATCTTTGCTCATGTGGAGTAGCATTTATACCCACTGGTACTTTCCTTGGGTGAGAACCACAGAAAACTGGATCGAAAGCAGCACTGAAGTTTGCTAACTGAAAGGGCAAAATAACGTCATGTGCCACTTAACCAAAGTGCTTGATTGCATAAACAGAATAAAATTCAGGATATTTTATTTTGTGCTAGATTATTACACTTCAGAGATTATACAAATAGGACCCAATGCTGCCTTCAAACAGGGATGACACAGACTTCATTAACTGCATACTGACCTTTTCCACTAGCAATAGGAAAAGCAGTTCAGACAAAGAGACTAACCCCCTTCCAAAGCTCCTTTTAGATATTGAAAGTGCTTGGAGAAAGCCTCTTCACTCCTCCCCACAAACCATGGACTTCTTCCCTTCAGGCCTCAGTAAAAAAGGCACTCTCTGTTGAGTCAGCTGCCTTCATATCTGCATTCTGATTCTTCCCCATAGTCAGGGAATGGCTTGGCAATGCATTCTGGGACTACTTGAACCTGGATAAACCTTAAACTGAGATTCCTTTGAAACTGAATAACTGGTTAGAAGACAAAGTGCCAGGCCCCTACCTAATGATCTAGAATCATTGAAGTCTGAGGGTTTCTTGGGAAACCATTAGAGGAAATTGGGTATGAAAGGACCTGATGATCAGAAAAAGAATTGGGAGGTCAATGGTGTTGGTAGGGGGATTTACAGAGGCAGGTAGGATTCAGGTCAGGAGGACAGATGGATGCTGAAGAGTGGCCTGATAGAATTACAAGAAGAAAAGCAGAAAAGAGACTTCAAAAAGTTTAAATAAGCATCTGTATCAAGGCTTTCATTTACTGAGTCAAATTTCTAAGCCCTTTGATGTTCATACAGCAATACTTTCAGCCATCTTACAAGAATTCAAAGGCTTGGCAAATGAGCAGCTCCTTTCCATAAACCCTCACAAGATGAGAGTTTAAATAGGCAGAAATACAATATGTCGTTTCTACAGGTATAGTTGCCAGGCAACCATTCTATTCTGCAACACAGACACTGTCACCAATGATCAAGCTATATAACCGTTAACCCATTAGCTGCTCAGTTAAAACACTAATTACAAAATGCTGAGTTAACAGGTTTATGAAGATAGCAGGATTATAAAACAATCATTTTTCAAAGCATGATGTCAGACCTAGGCATAATTAAACCATGCAGATCTCAGAATATGGGAGAACCCTGATTGATTGGTAAGGACATTCGTTTTTCCTCTTGTTCAAATATTTACTGTAGTGGAGGATGTGCCATTCTTATCATAATTTATTAACAAAAATGATGCAGGGGATAGTAACTGATAAAGAAATGTGAATTATTCATAATAAATTAACACAAGTCATCAAGGATTGGTAGAGTAAGTTTTGTCTTGTTCATAGTATGGGTACTGTTCAGTTTCTCTTCAAAGTTAGCTTATCCATACCATTCACAAGATGACAATTTTACACAATAAGAGGTCCCCAATGGCATGTATTAATTTATAATAGATAGAAAAGGAAGGGAGCATTTTGTGCATCAGGCCAGTAAAACACACAACTACTCCCTCAAGGCACATACACACATACATTAAACATTAGCAATGGCACTAGAGTTAATAAGAGCTATGATATACAGCACAACCATACAAACAGTGCTTCTCAACAACCCATAAGCAGCAGTCAATGCTCTTTTACAGTTCTTTAACACATGAACTGTACATCTCAAAAGAAAATGCATAAAATGAAATTACCAAATGCTTCATGCTTGAATTTTTACAGTAAAATAAACAGTAATATCTGGCAGTTGTGAATCACAAAGCTTGTCTATTGTTCTTTCTTAGTTCTTTATAACGACTTCAATCACAATAGTATCTAAGCCCCAGTGAGGATCATATTATCCTATCCCCAAATCACATATGCTTCCAGTAACTGAATAACGAAATGAGAGTTTCCAAAGGGACAGAAAACAAGAAATGGGATTAGTGATTTTCCATCACAGTTGTTTTAAATTAATTTTGTTCAAATCCAAAAACAGTCATAGTTTGGGCTCCCAGAATAATTCTTAATCATGTATTGCTAAAGTTATGAACCAAATCTTGAAATCCTTGCTCATTTTTTTGGCATGAATGGGAGTTTTGCCTGTGTAAGACTGAGTTAAAACATAGGTTAGAACTGTTTTGGTGCATGGTGCAACAGTAGCCAATGGAGTCAGAAGATCCCATCCCATGCCATGAAATTCTGATCCATGTCCTATGACAGAGACAAGGAATAAACAGAAGTCTCTTATCAGTACTCTAGTGTCACACTTTTACATCACATGGAATGTTCTGATCAGGACTCACATGAGAACGGAGACAGACAGGCAGACAGTTTTAAAGTAGCAGACCACAAATGGAAGACTACAAGTTCATTTTAGAGAGGGGCAACACCCTTTCTCTGACCAGGGAGTGCCCATTCCCCTGCCAGACCAACCAAACACCCCTGCTAAAACAGGAGTGATCACTTAATGTTATAAATATGGCAGTTCATTCACCATCGTGACTATAAGAAGCAAAGTCACTTGGGCCAGAATCTGCTCTCAATTACATCCATGTAAATTTGGAGTAACTCTAGTGACAACGGTGGAGAGATTCCAGATTGATATGGTTACCTGAAACCAGAATGTGGCCACCAATTTCCTTTAGCTCTACAAGAACAGATTACTAAATTTTAATTTACATCTACAAATTAACTGGTTTTCTAATTCTGTTTCCACTCTGTGTTTATGCCACGGAAGCAAATGTTTTGGTTTTCTTTTACTTTCTCTCTGGCTCCAAAGAGAAATAAAAGAAATGGGGTTTATGAGGCCTAAGACAGCGGAACATCTGAACTACAGTCTGACTCAGGTATTCTGAGTCAATATTTTACCTGCAAAAGGTCAGTACTTTGAGATCTAACAACTGCTAATGACTCTGGGATAATATTTCATGTGTATCAAATAACTGCAATAGTATAATTGCCCAAGACCACTACACGATTTACTGCATTATTGATATAACACTTAAATAAATTAAATAAACATTTAAATTAAAAATAAGTTGACTAAAGTGTGAATTATGATAAATGCAGAACCACTAGTAAAAAAAAACATTCAAATATTTGAATTTCTATCCATCCCAGTTGTTTGGAAGCAGGCAAATTCATAGCATTCATTGACACCTGGTGTTATTTAGTTGGTCTGAAGCTGGTAAGTCACTGAAGAAACACTGTTTTGGACTTCAAAGCTCACTATTCCCCAGGCTCTTGATAGGAAGGAAGCCATTGCCATGCTACAGACGAAGGGCTGATCTTTTGACCAGTCTTTCCTTATGTATTTTTTATCCAGTTTTTTTCAAACTTCTTTTGAAGGAATTTAGGACTAGATTCACAAAAAGGAGTGTGTCAACACCTGATTTTTATACACCTAGAACAGTGGTTCCCAAAGTGGAGGTCCTGGATGCTTAGGGATCCACCATGGGTTATGCAGGATCTGTCCCTTGAGGAGCACTGTAATGGGATTGGAACAGTGTTCCAGAAGTTTTGCCACATGGAGGACAGCATATTGTTCTCAAAATGACATCTTCCACAGAGTATGTACTATAGTACTGCACGTGAGAGGTTACGCTGGCAGGAACATTCCCCATCTGGCTGGGCTGTTACGGTAGTACCAGTATTTCCCCATTCAGGACTACACCACAAATTAGTTAAAGTGAAAATAAGGTTATAGTGTTCCTTTGTGAGTCCTATTTTAATTTAATTTTTAAAAAAAAATAATGAACTAACCTAATAGAACAACATTAAATTTATGTATTAAAAAAAATGAAAGGGGTCCAAAAAATTTAATCAGATGCCAAATGGGTCCTTGGTGTAAAAAAAGTTTGGGAACTACTGACCCTAGAAAATCACAGGCACAACATTGCAAGGAAAACCTGAATTACACTAGGCTCCCTATACAACACATGAGGAGAGATAGGCTCCTCAAGTGGGATTCACAAAGGCCAGCACAGTAGATGGGGAGCCCCCTAAGCTAGCCAGTGGGGAAATGCTGGTGACAGGGATGTGTCCTAAACACAGACCCTCTCAGAGAGCAGCACCTAAGTCCAGGGCAGTTGTCTCTGCTACTGATCCACAACTGTTGAACTCCCTCTCCTGGAGTCAGGTGCTTACCTGAGGCATTCCTGGTAAGAATGAACTAGGCAAGTGCCTAATTCCAAACAAAATGGAGTTGGGGAGATGGGGGAGAGTGGTGTCAGCACCATTTAACTTACACTGAATGTTTTCTATTCCTTGATTGGTTAATTTAAACTTTAACGGAGAGGACAGTGCCTGGGATGTTGAATCTCTCAAAAGTGTGTCAGGAACCCCATACGGAGGGAGACAAATTTAAGTGTAGGATGTCTTCCTGTTTCTTTTACACAATGTAAGTATAGTTTAAGGATTTTATAATAGGTGGGTTCCTTACAAAATTAGCTATAGAAATAAATTAGGGCACATTTCTATAAAGTAGACTTTCAATTCATTTTCTTCTCACATTTGTCCCGAATACATTCTCAAATATGAATGCATCAGCTGTAGTGCTAGCCTTATGTGTTCAAAAATCATTAATCAGACCCTTCCAACACTCATGAGACTTAACAATATATTTTTTATTTGTCTTCTGGGTCTTAAGCCTTAAGATTTCATGTTTCCAAGCTTTCCTCCACACACGAGAGCTAGAAACTAACTTTTGTCATGAAAACACTGGTTCTTCTGACAGTTGCTGTGTATTCTCCGTTCCCATATGGGATTTGAAGGTTTCCTATCCACTTCATGCATAGATTGGATCCATTGATCTCCATTTTAGACCAGGTTATAATTCAGAGGCCATTTATCAGTCATTAAATCACATGTGCAAGCTTGCCACTGTGATCATACAGCCACAGGAACACATGACCCAGTGCTCACTATACAGGAGGTTGCATTAGGTTGTTGTGCCGTGATGCCAACTCCTACCCTTCCCTCAAATCAATATCTGAGCAAAGTTCAGACTTCCTCCTCATTGTTCTGTGGCGACAATATGTGCAAAATTATCTCCAAGCAAAGGATCTCATTTGCTGTTTCATCACCTCTCCCTCCTCTCCTCTACTCCTCACAGAGGGCTTTTGCTGACTGTTCAGTCAGCTGTCTGAATATCACCAACTCTGTTCTGCCTTCTACGCTCCTCATTTCAGCCATATCAAGCAAGGATCCATAGAGTTAACAGGGCATGCACTTCCAATGCGATGCTCTTAGAAGTACAATTAAAAATAATGCACAGGTAAACTCTCCTTCCCTAAATTAGTGCAATCCCCACCACCTCAAAAATGACAGTTGCTCATGTATTCATGGACAAGTGAACAAAAAAGAATACTAATATAATCTAATCATCATATAAGTTTTTCTAATTCGCCCAGCTCTGCTTGAGATATTTTCTACCTTTTCCCTTGCTTTGAAATTTAACAGTACCGCAGAACCCTATTAAATGCATATCCTTGTCATGCAAAAAAGTGGTTTTAAATCTATTTTAATAGGCCTTAAAAGCCTCCATTGTCTTATTAACTACATCTGTTGCCCAGAAAACTATATTTCTACATAGATCTTTTAGTATCTCCACTGATATCTTATTTTTACTATAATAGTACTTCACCTTCTGGTCCTCTTTTGAAAGACACTTTTTGTAAAGGACTTCAGGGTGCTTCAGTATAAATTTTGCTTGGGCACATGGAAAAGACTTCCCTGTTCGCAAATATTATTGGAAGATCACACAAATCTTGGATTTCTACTCTCCAGCAGACTGCATGTTCTTCAAAGTCAACTGTGGACGCATTCTCTAGATGAAGTCACATGCAACGATGCAATAGTCAACCAACACCCAGATACTACCACTGAGTAGCACTGTGTTAGGGTTCAGACATGGAACAGAAATTTCAGGATTACTGACAGGGGAAAATGTTAATTAAGCCAACGGGAATTTGCACAATTTTGTTGAGGGAAAGAGATTGCCTTAGTCTGAGTGTCCAATCTGGACTAAAATACTGCCTGTTAAGCTATAAGTAAGGTTCTTGTCACAAAGTTCACTCACGAGTGGAGCACCCCCTTGTGGCTGCATCTGGCGACTAGCTCTGCTAGCCCATCACCCGCTTCCTTCAGTCACATCAGGTCACAGCCCTTCTCACTTTCTAGGAGTCACAGTGCTTCTTCTTTGTGGCTTGGTCCTCCAGCTAAGTCACTATATGGTTTTCCCCCACCAGAATAACAAAATCTTACCAGACCAGCTGTCTCAGTCCATTTCAGGCAGTTTTCCCATTCCAGACTGTGCAATTTTCCCAGGGGTACTATGGAAACCCAGGATCTTCCACTACTCCAGGTTCTAGAGAAATATAGAGAAACTGCAAGAAAAGCTGGAGAAAAATGGAGAGAGTAAAAGAAATGGAAAGAGTAACAAAACAAACCACATAACGCCCCCCCCCCCCCATATCGTACATGATACCCACTTCAGACCAGCAGCCTTTGGGGGAGGAGGGAGAGATGGAGGGTGTTCATCTAGCCCTAACTCATAACATTGTTTTCACTTTAGCTAACAAAATGTGGACTTTGGTGGTTGTTTTTATTTAAGTTGAATACCCTTGAAAAATAACTAGAGCTTGAGTCACTCCAGAGTCTAGGCCAGCTTCCTATGGCACAGACCACAGCAGAAAATCTGCTGGCAGGGAAAGTAGTAGTAACACAAGGCCCCACCACTCGTGTTTTGGCAGAAGAGTCCAGACCAGCCAGTGCTGTACTCCAAAAGCTATGTTTTAAAGTTACAGGGAAGAGGTTGGAACAAGTTATGAGAACCCTATGAACCCCAAAAACATGAGTCAGGTGTTTGAAAGAGAGGGAGCCTCTCTGACCTAGTGGGAGTTAATTTATCCCTGATATTAACTTATTCCTTTTGTTAAATTGCTAGACTTCTGGGATTTAAGAAAATTAAATGATGGGACATTAATATCATTGCTAAACCTTCACAGCCTTTTCAAAAACCATTCCTGAAATTCAACCCATAGGTCAGCATTGGTTACTTTATTTCTAAACTAGAAATCTCTTATAATAAAGAGAGAAACAGCATCTGAATCTGCCCCATTGTGGGTTCTCTTCCATGTTCAAGAGTCCTAGGTTTTACAAAATATTTCTATGCTTTTCCTGCTGCAGACGCAACCAGGCCCCAAGGGCTAATTCAGCGAAGAGTCTAAATTGGTTAATTACACCTTCTTTCAGCCCCTTCAATTTGCAAGTTTTACATTAATTCAGACTCATTACGGAGTCGAGGCTGGTGTAATTTCCACTCTGAGGGCTTGGAAGAGAAGGGTATTTAATGGAGGAAAAAGATGTAAGAAAGTGTAAGTTAAAGTGCACCATTCTTTTCCTTAACTTACACATTCTTAGCTTAGTAGTTACACTTAGACTCCCTTACACCCACTCACTGATATGCAACTTATGTGTCACCTCTGAATTCGTCCCCAAGAATGAAACCAGTGCATTTACTAAGGAGCCCTAGACATACTGATCCTTTGTGGTTTTCACTCATCATTGTACTCTGTTTGGCTCTGAATGTACCTTCTTTGAACACTCAACTCTCCTTTGTCCCCATTTTGTGTGGGTTAAGTTTTCATTTTCAGCTCCTTTCTAAACTCTTTATTCCCAGCCCTATAATATTTCTCCTCAGCAGAAAAAAAAAAGTCTTTTTTGTTCCCTCATGTTCTTGTGACAATCACAGACACTCCATTTTTCTGGCTGACAGCCACCAAATTTGTAACACTTTTAGATATAGTCCTTGCAGGTTTTGTTCTTGTCAATTTCTTCATGTCTGTAGCTAGCTAATGTAGTAAGGACAAAGCTCAGTCAATTTGCACCTGCTTCTCTGCTGTCTTCCAAAATAAGCTCTTCAACTTCCCACATAAAAATTTCCTATGCATGTTCTGAGATTCCTTGGTAACTCAAAAAACTTCTCCAAAAGGTAGAAAGCTGGTCAATTACAACACTTAGGCTAGAAGATATATTATACAGACAGGAGCTGCAGTCTCTCTTATGTAGGGGAATTGATTAACAGAGTCTCATCTCCTTTTAGTGGAAACTAAATGCTTTTGAATATAACAAGACCTAGTAAAGACTGGTTTTCACATTGGTGGTAAGGTCTGTTTAATTCGGTTCTGCTGGAGTAGTGGGTTTTTTTTGTTTTTTGTTTTACTGTATTTCTCCAAAGCTAAAGTGCTGTATATAGCACTTAGTACAAGCAAGAGTCTCTAGCAGAATTCAGATTTTGCATTTCATTCAAAACTCCTTGGGCCAATTCAGTAATTTTCAATGAAGTTATACCATGCATGATTTTATTACTCAATGAATACTGCAGACATAGTCCCTGCCTGAATTCTGTTAAAATTGAAGTTTGAAGATATATTAACCAATAAACCTCATCCTCCTTTTCTCTGTCTCTTGGCTTTCCTTCAGGTTCTGTCCATGGTCCCCTTCTCTCTTTCCCTCTTTACACTTTCCAATGGTTAAACCACCATCTCTCTGATTTTCAAGCCTCTTTGTTCAGAGGCCAAACATAAAATACTGTTCCCAAGCTAATGACAGAAAGTAACAAATTAGCTAGACAAGTGACTGCCAGAAACAAAGGCGCAAGGGATAGACAAGAGAAGCCAGCTGAAAATGTCGTCTGCTAGGTGAACCCTCTTAAACACAAGAGGTATGCTCAACCAATTAGAGGCATAGGAGAAATACCATTCAAGGGCCAGTGAGTGATTTGTCTATGTGACCTAGTCTAACGAATTATGCTCAATTCACAACTAGTTGTAAATAACTGCAACATGGAATAATTCACAGATCTCTATAAAGAGTGGGGAAGTGGTGGTTTAAGGCCTTAAAAGTTCTCAAACTGTTGCTTACAATGTAGTATGAACCCAACTAAAGCTGATTGACAGTACTGGGTTCAGGTCAGCACAATTTGCAGCTCACTTGCCCGGTGTGATCAGAGTCCCAGGGAGTCACACTGAGGTTACTCAATTAGGGTAAACTGCAAAGAATGGACAGACAATCCCCAAAGCTGGTGGATAGTCCAATACTTAGATTACCCAGCACAAAACAGCTTCTATAATACCTTACTGGTTATCCGGAAGCCAACAACACAGTTCCCTTAAAGCAAACCCAGCATCAGGCCTCCATCCAGATACCCAAGTCAAATATAATGAGGATTACTGAAAATGTATTCATCATCTAAGAAAGTTCTACCAATCCCAAGGATCAGACACATTACCTCCCAGGTTAATGAATATTTCAGATCTTGCCCAAACATGCGCTTATAGTCAATTCTTATTAACTAAACTAAATGTATTAAAAACAAAAAGAGACATTATTGGTTAAAAGAGCCGTATATGTACAGACATGAGTATAGTTTTGAGATCAGTTCATAGGAGAGATGGTGAGCTTTGTAGTTGCAAAGGAGTTTTTTCAGAATTAGCCAGAGGTTATAGTCCAATGTTCATATTCAGGATGATCCAGATGGGACTAGAGATTTCAGTCTTATGACTCAAGCTTCCCCTGCATAAGCATCAAGCAGATCTGAGATGAAAAGGATCAGGACCCAAGAGACCTTATACAGTTCCAGGCCTTCTTCTGACAGTTCGGAGTCCTTAGGTGAACAATAGGCAATCATGGAAACTTTGAAGTAGGCCTATTTCTTAAGCATCGTGGGTAATTAGCTACAGAGAATTAACATAAGGCAGTTGCCTGTTTTCCACTATTCGCAGATGATTTTCTATACATTCAAAGAGAGATGAATACAGTGATATCACTATGTTTACAGTTCATTTAAATGTTAAGATCTCCTTTTGATCCCTGAATTAATAGAATACAACATAGACAGCGACCGCTTGATTATATTGTTAACCTCTAACAGATATGTAATACACAAAACCACAGACATTAGCTACCAATATGTCCCTATAGGTTGAATCTGGGTCAATTAGCCTACAAGCTTTTTGGCCATGTGTCACACCCAGCCTCTTCAATTACAAGCTACTTTTTATGTTAAGAGAGAGAAAAAACAACTATTATACTCCTTCCTCTGATTTTAATATGTCATAAGCATAATTTTCCAACTCTGCTTAAACTATCTAAACTCTACTATGCATATTATGCCTAGGGCTGATCATCCATTTCACTCTCCTTGACTTACTGTAGCTTATCCATTCAAACCCTGGTATCACTTTGTCTCCCTTAGCTTCTTTTGCCTGTCTGAAATCTAACTTTGCTTCTGTACCTTCTTAGACTAAAATCCATTCTCAGTGATGCTAACAATGGTGGTTTAGTAGTTATTAACATAATTAATAATGGCTCATATTTTTCCATCTGTCCTGATATTTTTGGAGCTCTGCAGAACTGTTCTTTTGTTAAAGCCTGACATAATGCTTTGGAAGGAAATCTGAACACACACCACATTTTTGTCTGCCAAACTGAACCAGGCTTTAGAGCCCCATCAGCAGTAGAACAAACACTGTATTCATCAGAGAGCCAATACTTTGGAAGGCTGATCCTGGAGTGTGGGTAGCTACGGATGGAACAGCTATAGAAAACAGCTATCTAAGAAGAGTCTGGTTTTGTGAGCTCATCATGAGCATTTAGAAAGGAGAAGGAGCTGGCTCTATCCCCATAGCTGGCCAGGAGAGACTACTCTCCAGACCACAGGCAAGGAAGAGTTTTCAGTTCAATCCTGGGTTTGAGTTCATTGACCTTTGTATTTAAACAAAAGTTTCTCTAGATTTGTCTACCCCTGTTTATAGTTTGGCTTCAACTGACTATTAAAGCTTTTTCCCATGCCCAAAGATGCTAGCCAAATAACATTCACCCTTCTACACACACTTTATCTTCAAAAATTCAAGGCATTATTATTTCCAAGTATGGAACATAACTCAATTTCAGTTGGATCAGTAGCTCTCTCATTTTTCAATCACTTGTCCCCAACTGAGGATTGTATTCTTCAGGTACTTAGTACCCAATCTTGCTGGTCTGTTTAGAAACTTCTACATCTTCCTCACTCAGTTCTTAATATATTATTTCCTTCATTTCATTTCTTTATTTTTTGCTGATTTCCTATACTTCTCAGAACAACTTTGCACAATTTGTGTTTATTGCAGTAGAGTCCAATATGCCCTCAATGTTCTGCATGACAAACCTCCAGTAACAAGAATTTCCTCAGTCAGATCAATATTCACTTTATCCTTTGCCATGCTTATGCTGTATTTCCAATTTCACATCAGATTATTTATTAGTTCCTCAAAGCCTTATTCTTTCTGCTCTTTACTTTCATCCTTCCATTAGGAGTCTATAACTTCTTTGCTACATTGTGATCCAAAATTTCACCGCTGCATAACTAACATGGTCACACACAAGAAACATTTCATGTCTTTCCAAAAATTTACAAATAATAAAACTAATTCTGTAAAGTTATTCTGATTTACTATCTTCACTTCGTTCCATCCACTTATCTACTAGAATCCTACTTTTCTGTCTCCATTTTTGTGTTGTGAGCAGATGATAAATTAGATTACCCTACCGGATATTCATTTTCACTGCTGGATCTTGCTAGCCTCCAATTACTCAGTGCCCATTCCAAGTTTACCTTAACATTTCCTTCTGAACTGGTTTCTTCCACAGCCCTCTCCATGCACTACTTGACCCCTGAAAGTCTATGGATGCTGAATTTTAAAAGCATACTACTCATTAAGGATTGGTGTCCTGAATTACTAGCGCGCCATATAGCATGATAGCAGCACTATTTTGCCAGAGAAAGGATTTGCCCCAATATTCACCTGGTCCAATATTCCACTTGCCCATCCTGCTGCAGATGATAATAGCAACTTGAGCACTTCAATATTATAACTTTAACTGGTAAATCCCCATTTTTCAGAGACTAGGCCAATAGCCCAGGGCACTCTAATACTCTGTGTCTAAATTATTTCAAAGGGCCAGTGGAAGAAGAAATAGTGGAGAGTGAAGAGGCCTTCCTAAGATGAACCTACTTGCTTTGAAAAAGTTGGCGGAAATGCTGCTGCCAGAAGCCACATGGAAGGTTGGGGATAGAATGGGAGGGAAGAAAAAAAGACTATGGGTGCACTCACAGCAAAATGCAAGATGGTGGGCTGGGGATAGGAGCAACCCCCAAGTTAGGTGTAACATAGTATCCCCTCAAAAATTCACCTAAGACAAGGAATCTTCTGTTCTTTGGGGCCGTGGGTATCCAGTGGTGGGGAAATACATGGAGTCCTGATTAGATTCCTACTTGAAAGTGCCTGAATATCAACCAAATAGTAGAACTTGAATAGGAAAATCATCCAATACCAATCAAACATGAGAATGTAATTTTCACCCTGTACAGCTGCCTTCATTGTTTTCTTGCCAGGTGTTTCATCGGTGTAAATACAAACCCTGATCTAATTTGTAGACAATACCCAGGTTGGAAGTTGTCAGGGGGTTGGGCTATGGGCAGCCTGTGTGTATTGTCATTACCAAATTAACACTCAGGCAATGAATAGCAGGATTAGGATCGAGCCACATCAGGATACCAATATATCAGGGTAGGCATCTGATTACAGACAACAGGCAAATAGAGTCCGGGCCAAACCAGGGTCAGAAGCCAGAGTCTAGGATCCATAGCAAGGTACGATCGGAAGCAAAGGCAAGTTGGCTGTCCACAGTGTTGCTCAGACAGCTTCCCATGATGGCTTCCTGGTTTATACCAGCATGAGCTAGTCAATAGTTGTGAGGGGTCAACTCAGGCCCTGCAAGTACTTCCTTCAGAACTCAGCTTCACAGGGTCCTATAGCAGAAACCCAGACTAAACTTCCAATGGTGATCCAGAAGCTTCACAGCCCAGACCCTCCCCCCATAAAATTCGCTCCCCCATGGGCCAAGTCCCACAGGTTCTAGTCCCCACAGGTTCTTATAGAGGTGCAGCAATGGACAGAGCTAAGTGATGATAGAAAATGGGAAAGATCAGAGAAGCTCAGATGGCCTGCAACAAGAATAAATTAAATAATGATAAATGTAGCGCCTTACACCTAGGGAGAGGAAGTAAACAGCAGAGATACAAAAGGCAAGGATGTAATCATGCAGCCATACCTAGTGCAGTAAAGTGAATTTTTTCTCATTTAACCTCCCTAATATTTCCTCTCCCCCAGCATGTAAACCAAGTCCCAAAGTTGCTACAAGGAAAGTGTTGGATCATTGAGGAAAGAAAGGAATTCCAGATCTATTTTCAGAAATGGTCAATTATTTGAAAAAGTTGAGAACTACAATGATTTGATTTTAGATGGACCATTTCTCATGATCAAATTAAGTTAGCTGACGATTGGCATCACAGGAAGTTATGTGGTCACCACCCAGTGGTTAGTACTATTCCATTCACAGAGACTGGTACATATGAAATATATTACATTTAGACTGACTGAGCCACAATTGACAGTGCAGCTATCTGTACATTTGGAAACCATCAGTGGAAATTTCAGCCACAGTGGTTTCAGAAATTCCTGTGGTTTAAATACAGCATAAGCGCAGACAATGCTTTCCGCTTCGTTTGCCATGTACTGGGAGCAAACAAATTTGATGACACATTCCAATAGGAGGTTTCTATAACTAGAAAATAGCATTGGTGGAATAAAAACAACATGAGGACAGAGTCAAATAATATGCAGGAGAACACAGAAGCAATATAGTGATTTCTTAGGATATGTCTACAATGAATAAGACACCTATGGCTGGCCCAGGTCAGCTGACTTGGGCTTAAGGGGCTCAGGCAATGGGATTATAAAATTGCAGTATAGACATTCAGGCTTGGGAAGGGCGGCTCTAGACATTTTGCCGCCCCAAGTACGGCGGCATGCCGCGGGGGGCGCTCTGCCAGTTGCCGGTCCTGCGGCTCCGGTGGACCTCCCGCAGGCTTGGAGCCGCAGGACCAGCGGACCCTCCGCATGCATGCCGCCAAGGCTGACTGCCTGCTGCCCTCACGGGGACCGACAGAGCGCCCCCCACGGCATGCCGCCCCAAGCACTGCGCTTGGCATGCTAGGGCCTGGAGCCACCCCTGGGCTTGGCTGGAGCTGGGCTCTGGGATGCTCCTCATTTATGAGGTCTCTGAGGCTGGGCTCCAGTCCCTAAGCCTCATGAGGGAGGCTCCCAGAGTCCAGGCTCTAGCCGAAGCCTGAACAATCTACACTGCAATTTTACAGCCCCAAAGCCTGAGCCCCTTAATCTGAAGTCAGCTCACCTGGGCCAGTCCTGGGTGTTTTATTGCAGTGTGGACATACCCTTAAAGCACACCACGCAGGCAAACTTTAGTGATTAAACACACAGAGGCAATACAGACTGCAACATGTGTCCACAGATCATTGTGGAAAGGGAGAGGGGACACTTGCAAGAGGTAGGTGCCACCCCTTTGTAAGAACTGAAAGGAAGCAAGCTCACACCCAACCAGAAAGGGGGTATCCACAAGAGGTGGGTGCCGCCCTGTTCAAACTGAGTGATTGCAGGCACGTTTTGACCAGAAAGTTGCACTTGCAAGAGGTGGGGTGCCAACCCCATTTCAATCTCACTTTTACTCTACCAGCTTAGATTCCCTATGCTTTTTTGTACCCACTTCCTGTGCCATTGTGTAACATCACTTCTGAATCTGATTCACTTCATGAAGAATCTATAATTCATATTAATTTAACTGAATTATTAGAGACTTGGTAACCTGGACCTCACATCACTAAAGGCTAAACTCAGCAGATCTCAATCTAGTATGTGCAACTGAATGACAGAAGGAATGAAGCACTTTTAAGAACAATGCTCCTGGAGGAGATAATGTAATATTGATACTTTAATGAAAATGGCCAGGAGGATGGCAAAATATGAGGTCATCATTGTTTATTAAAGTTACACAGTGGGGTTGGGACTGCACCATGGCTTGCCAGCTAGAATAATTAAGACAGTATGTGAATTTCATTTGTCGACTATGTAGTTTCTATACAGATTGAATTTATTACTGATAGTTCAAAACACCCATGCTCACACCTTTTGGTTATGGATGTCAACTGCAGTTGTTCTTAGGGAATTCATGGAAGAGTCGATTTGTTTTCAACTGTGAAAGAAGTTGGCTTAAGTGCAAAATATTTCCAAATCTGAAAAGCATTTGAGCAGCATTATACATGAAATTACATCAGCTCTGGAGAGCAGCAACTAGACCCCATCAAATAAGGGTGGCAACTGTCAATTATTTTTGAAGGCTGTTTTTTTCCTGTAAAAGAGAAAATGAAGAAGTTAACAGGCACTGCTAGTGCTGCAGTAGCCTTGATGAAATCAGCAGATTCTGACTTGTCACTTAGTTTGTCAGCAGATCTCAACTGAGTACATGTACATGACTGTAGTTACAGATACTTGCACATAAGAATATAACAGAGTAAAGGTAATAACAACAACAGAAGCTTTCCTGAAGAAATCCAAATGGACCACTAGCTAACCATTTCAATATATTTTGAATCAAATATATTCAAAAAGCAGATTTGGTCAATGGGGAATCATACCAAGTTAGAGTTTCAAGTCATATTGATTTCAGCTGCTCTATCAGTAAACTGCATGAAATAGGAAAGATGCGTCATGAGCATCTTTTACTTTGTTTCCTGCAGTTTGATAGGCACATTCACTGAAAGCTTCAATCTTGACAGCAGCTTGCCACTCCTTAAACACAGCACCTATTTGGAAACTTCATAGCTATTGAATACGAGCAATAAAATGTAGGCTTTATGAACTAAACATTTAGGTTTTTATTGATGCTGAGACGGATACTAATTTTCAGTGACACTATTGGATGACTAAAATAAAAAAATCTCATATAGCCAATTAATTTACAAGACAATGATAGCGACATTTCTAACACGTGCAATTATCATATTACCACGTACTTCTTGCTTCAGTTAACATTGTTTCACTATTCCCCAAACTACATAATTTCAGCACAGATCAAGTGGCTTAATGGTACTAGCGATTGAAACACACCTGCACCATATGTATGAATTGTGCTAGAACATGGAGGCCCAGTTTTAGCCAATAACCATAATTCCTCATTCACAGCTCTTCAAAGTCTACTTCAAGATGCTTTTTGGTTTTGAGTAGTTGACATTTTAACTGATGCAATAGAATAAACGTTTCTAGAAAAATTAAGCTCTTTAATTTATCTGTCTAATATACTGTGGGTGCACCTCTTCATGGCTAGGTTTGGCAGAACAGCTGGGTCTTCTCTAGAACCCCCTGCTGATGAACATTCCAGTCCTATAGCGGTGCACCTCTTCTCACAACTTGGCCCTCCAGCCAGGTCTTATTTTTGTTCCACACACCTGTCAGGGTAACAGAAAATCCAAAAATAATTCCAATCCTGGTGTTAGGGCTCTAGGCCTAGTGGGCCTAACACTCCTCTCTCCAGGCTCTGAGTTGTCCTTACCCTGCCTTACGTCAGGAGACTTGTGCCACCTTCCCAGTGGCTGTGTGACAGATTTTTGTTACCAACCTGCCTGAAGGCATCAGCTGATCAGGCTGAGGCCACAGGATCTTTTTAGGGAGGAGATGACGAAGCACATCAAGGGTCTAAGTTTAAAGCTTTATTGATAAAATAATAAAATACCAGCACAGTGTGCTGGGAATGCTCCTACGTCACTCAGGGGAAGAAAGAAAGCATTAACTCCCCAAGCCCTAACCCACTTTCCTATTCACACACACACACACACACACACACACACACACACACACACACACACAACACAAAACTGGCCAGGCCTGGGTGTAATATCAAAAGAAGAGTGGGTGAAGGGTGGAGGGGAGTGCTGTCCTGGGCCCAGGCTGTCAGGTCTGCGGTTGATCTCCACCTTGCTCCCGCTCTCAGGAGGGTTTTAAGTCCTGGGCTCCTTGGGGGGCACAGGGGGTGGATGTTCCACTGAGTGACTTCTGGTGCCCTTTGTGCCAGTCCAAACAAGCTCTCTGTGGTCTCTTCAGCTTTCCCACAACAACACCCGTTCAGCTCCCCCCCCTGTCATCTTGTCTGTGTTTTCACACTCTGCTTGCTGTCTTCTTTGTTGGCCTTGCTGACTTGCAGGTCCGTGCAGTTGAATTCTTCTTTCTCACAGCTGCTTGGAACACTTTCATGCCTGTCTTCTTGGCTCACAGCCAAGCCTTGGCTCTGAGCTATGTCCTTGGACAACGGCCAGCATCTTATCATCGACCTAAGCACCGAGCTAGTTGACGTGTTGAATTAACCTGTTCTCTGTTCCTCTTCTCCCTCCCCTCTCAGCCTCTGGTAACTGCAGAGGGGACTCCCCAAGGTGTAGGGGAGGGGCTTGGGATGTGGCAGCTGGTAGGGAACCCAGGCATACCCTCTACACAGAGTTTCAGTCCAGGGACTCTAGGGACTAACAGCCAAGGTTTGCTACCTCCAATGCCTTGCCACCGCCTCCCTGGACTCCCTCCTACCATTAGCCTTTCCTCAGACCTTTTCCCTAGGCCCTTCCTGGCTTTTTGTAATGAGCTTCTTTCCAGAGGCCTGGTTGTGTCAGGGTCAGCCACATGATCTTGTTCCAGTTCTATGTCTTCCAGATACCTTCTTGGCAAACTGTCTGAAAGGGACCGTCTTGATTACACTGCTCTACAGCCAAAATGCTTCTGAAATAAATGTAGTCCAACTTTACTAATTCTGGGTCACTGAGAACGAAAATGATGCTTACAATTGTTGATTGGCTCTAGTTTTCAAGATATGCTGTTGGTCAGTATATACGACCCTTGACTTGGGAATGGCGGAGGATAAGTGAGTTATAAAGGGAAGGGATCTCAATTTAAACCAGAAATGACTAAAATACATCTTTGACTGGATCTATGAATAAATCTATGACTGGGGTTTGGACAGTACTTGCTTTTGAGGCAAAAACAATGAATGATGCAATCTGAAGCTGGTATTGCATCATACATTGATATAAATTGCATCATGTTATTCCTAGAAGTCATGGATGATGCAATCATAATGAAGCTTACATCACTCTGCTGAACAAATTGCCCTGTATCAGCTCTAGAAATCATACAGTGTCGTGCTCTCTTATTTGTCAGTGTTTGATTTGCAAAGGGACACATTTCTGTTTAACCAAAGTGAGCAGAGATGCCTCGTACTTGTGTGAACAGTGCAGATACTTCTGCTATGTTTGTGGTGAAGTGACTTTTGCATCACAAAAGCGCAGTATAGCCACTATAGTTAAGAAAGCCTATCACCTTTCTTTTGGCTGCAAAATTGGAGATCAGGACAAGAGGCGGGCCCCCACACATATGCTGCAACACTTGTGCAACAAATCTTCGCCAGTGGTTGAACAGGAAAAGGAAATCTATGCCTTTTGCAGTGCCAATGATTTGGAGAGAGCCAACAGTTCATACCAGCAATTGTTTCTTCTGCATGGTGCCTACAGTTGGTAAAGGTGTGTCAAAGAAGAAAAAGTGGACTGTGCATTATCCAAACATTCCATCAGCTATATGCCCAGTACCCCACGGAGAAGGACTGCCGGTTCCTGATGCACCAGAATCATTCTCACTTGAGTCAGACGAGGAAGAGTAAGAGGATGAAACTTCTGGTCCTGAACCATCAGTGTCACAGGACCCACATTTTCTCCCAATCTCCTCCTCTGAACCACACCTCCTAACACAAGGTGAACTGAATGACCTGTGTCAGGGATTTGGAACTACCCAAGAGGAAGACAGAGCTGTTGGGCTCCAGACTACAGCAGTGGAATCTCCTGGCAGGCTATCAGGGCAAATGGAGCCAATCAATGCTTGCAGACTATTGCTGGACAGTGACAAGAGATGCTCCATTTAATGAATACAAAGAGACAAGCCAAGAAGCGCCGAATAGACACTGAATAGGACTAAACTATGTACATAATAGTTTTTTGCCTTTTGTTTCATAATAAATTTATTATATAACCCTTTTGCTGATTTTTAGTGTTACATAAAACAGGACAGGTGACATATTATCATGTAAAGCAACCATAAACACATGAAAAGACCTAGGTTACAATTTATGATTAAAACTCTACTATCTACACAATATACATAGACATAAAATGTAAAACTTAAATATCTTAGAAACAGTAGCCAATCAGTTGTTTTAATTGTCATATTTGAATTCAGCACATCAAAATACATAATAAATATCATATTTTATCTCTGAAGCAGACGACTTCTCAAAATTGTAGACCAGTGTTATCACTACAAAAGTTTTCTTCTCCTGCTAATAATTGCTCATCTTAATTAATTACCCTCTTAGAGTTGGTAGGGCAACTCCCACCTTTTCATGTTCTCTGATGTGTATATATATTTCCTTACTATATGTTCCATTTTATGCATCTGATGAAGTGGGCTGTAGCCCATGAAAGCTTATGCTCAAATAAATTTGTTAGTCTCTAAGAACATAGAACAGCCGTATCGGGTCAGACCAAAGGTCCATCTAGTCCAGTATCCTGTCTACTGACAGTGGCCAATGCCAGGTGCCCAGAGGGAGTGGACCTAGCAGGCAATGATCAAGTAATCTCTCTCTCCTGCCATCCATCTCCATCCTCTGACAAACAGAGGCTAGGGACAATCATTCCTTACCCATCCTGGCTAAAAATGGATTTAATCACATTAATGGACTTAACCACCATGAATTTATCCAGTTCTCTTTTAAACACTGTTATAGTCCTAGCCTTCACAACCTCCTCAGGCAAGGAGTTCCACAAGTTGACTGTGCACTGCGTGAAGAAAAACTTCCTTGTATTTGTTTTAAACCTCCTACCTATTAATTTCATTTGGTGACCCCTAGTTCTTGTATTATGGGAATAAGTAAATAACTTTTTCCTTATCCACTTCTTCCACATCACTCTGATTTTATATACCTCTATCATATCCCCCCTTAGTCTCCTCTTTCCAAGCCGAAGAGTCCTAGCCTCTTAATCTCTCCCTCATATGGGACCCGGTTCCAAACCCCTAAACATTTTAGTTGCCCTTTTCTGAACCTTTCTAGTACCAGTATATCTTTTTGAGATAGGAGACCACATTTGGCGCAGTATTCGAGATGTGGGCATACCATCAATTAATATAAGGGCAATAAGATATTCTCCGTCTTATCTCTATCCCCTTTTTAATGATTCCTAACATCCGGTTTGCTTTTTTGACCGCTCTGCACACTGCGTGGACATCTTCAGAGAACTATCCACGATGACTCCAAGATCTTTTTCCTGACTTGTTGTAGCTAAATTAGCCTCCATTATATTGTATGTATAGTTGGCGTTATTTTTCCAATGTGCATTACTTTACATTTATCCACATTCAATTTCATTTGCCATTTTGTTGCCCAATCACTTAGTTTTGTGAGATCTTTTTGAAGTTCTTCACAGTCTGCTTTGATCTTAACTATATTGAGCAGTTTAGTATCATCTGCAAACTTCGCCACCTCACTTTTTATCCCTTTCTCCAGATCATTTATGAATGAGTTGAATAGGATTGGTCCTAGGACTGACCCTTGGGAATACCACTAGTTACCCCTCTCCATTTGGAGAATTTACCATTAATTCCTACCCTTTGTTCCCTTCTTTTAACTAGTTCTCAATCCATGAAAGGACGTTCCCTTTTATCCCATGACAGCTTAATTTACATTACAGCCTTTGGTGAGGGACCTTGTCAAAGGCTTCTAGAATCTAAGTACACTAAGTCCACTGGATCCCCCTTGTCCACATGTTTGTTGACCCCTTCAAAGAACTCTAATAGATTAGTAAGACACAATTTCCCTTTACAGAAACTATGTTGACTATTGCTCGACAGTTTATGTTTTTCTGTGTGTCTGACAATTTTATTTTTAACTATTGTTTTGACTAATTTGCCCAGCACTGACGGTAGACTTATTGGTCCTTAATTTCCAGGATCACCTCTTGTCAGAGTTCCTTCCCTACTCTGAACTTTAGGGTACAAATGTGGAGACCTGCATGGATACTTTTAAGCTTAATTACTAGCTTAGATCTGGCAACTCTGCCACCATCCAGAAATGTCAGTGTCTGGATCACTTCCTGTCCCCTCCAAAACCTTTCCCTCCCGGGCAGCTTGAGAGGCTTCACCAGTTCCCTGGTGAACACAGATCCAAACCCCTTGGATCTTAAAACAAAGAGAAATTAACCATCCCCCCTCTTTTCCCCCTACCAATTCCTAGTGTGTCCAGATCCAATCCCCTTGGATCTTAAAACAAGGAAAAATCAATCTGGTTCTTAAAAAGAAAGCTTTTAGTTAAAGAAAAGTAAAAAAATCATCTCTGAAAAATCAGGATGGAAAATACTTTACAGAGTAATCAGATTCATATAGCCCAGGGGAACCCCCTCTAGCCTTAAATTCAAATTCCAGCAGGCAGAGGTAAAATCCTCTCAGCAAAATAGGGACATTTACAAGTTGAGAAAACAAAAATAAAACTAATCCAACTTGCCTGGCTGTTACTTACAATTTTGAAACATGAGAGACTGATTCAGAACATTTGGAAAGCCTGGATTGACGTCTGGTCCCTCTTAATCCCAAGAGCAAACAACCCCCAAAACAAAGAGCACAAACAAAAACTTCCCTCCACCAAGATTTGAAAGTATCTTGTCCCCTTATTGGTCCCTCTGGTCAGGTGTCAACCAGGTTTACTGAGCTTCTTAACCCTTTACAGGTAATTAAAGGACAGGTTACAAACCATAGTTAATAGTTTCGCAACTTCACATTGAGTTCTTTCAGAACTCTTGGGTGAATGCCATCTGGTCCCAGTGACTTGTTAATGTTAAGTTTATCAATTAATTCCAAAACCACCTCTAGTGACACTTCAATCTGTGACAGTTCCTCAGATTTGTCACCTACAAAAGCCCTCAGGTTTGGGAATCTCCCTAACATCCTCAGCCATGAAGACTGAAGCAAGAATCCATTTAGTTTCTCTGCAATGACTTTATCGTCATTAAGCACTCGTTTTGTATCTCAATCATCAAGGGGCCCCACTGGTTGTTTAGCAGGCTTCCTGCTGCTGATGCACTTAAAAAACATTTTGTTATTACCTTTGGAGTTTTTGGCTAGCCATTCTTCAAACTCCTCTTTGGCTTTTCTTTTTACATTCTTGCACTTAATTTGGCAGTGGTTTATGCTCCTTTCTATTTGCCTCACTAGGATTTGATTTCCAGTTTTTAAAGGAACTCTTTTTACCTCTCACTGTTTCTTTTACATGGTTGTCAAGCCACAGTGGCTCTTTTTTAGTTCTTTACTGTGTTTCTTAAATTGGGGTATACATTGAAGTTGGTCCTCTATTTTGGTGTCTTTAAAAAGCGCCCATACAGTTTTCAGGGATTTCACTTTAGTCACTGTACTTTTTAACTTCTGTTTAACTAACCCCCTCATTTTTGCATAGTTCTCCCTTTTGAAATTAAATGCCACAGTGTGGGCTGTTGAGATGTTCTTCCCACCACAGGGATGTTGAAGCTATTGTATTATGGTCACTATTTCCAAGCGTTCCTGTTATATTTACCTCTTGGACCAGCTCCTGTGCTCCATTCTGGACTAAATCTAGAGTTGCCTCTTCCCTTGTGGGTTCCCATACCAGCTGCTCCATGAAGCAGTCATTTAAAGTATCAATAAATTTTATCTCTGCATTTCATCCTGAAGTGAAATGTTCCCAATCAATATGCCACAGGTGCCACAAATACTCCTATTCTTTTTTCTAAAGAAAAAGTAATTTTAGGCAAGTGTCTAGATTGCTAAGAGCTTTGTGGAAGGATAGAAAAAATAAATACTTATTCAGGGTTAACAATATAAGTGGACTATCAGAGGGATCAAAAATTCTATGTCATGTTAAATCTTTTAACCAGAAAGGCAATACAAAATTCGGCCAGGCTGACTAAAAACAAGACAGGTGGAAACCCAAATTAGAGCCACAATCCAATATAAAAATTCACGCACATAATCAATTTACATCTATTTTAATAGCTTCAACTGATACACACTTCTGGATAGTTTGGAATATCTGTTGATAATACCAGAGCCTTCTATATCCAGAACAGAATCAATTTTAAAAACATTCTGGTTGTTAGCTATGTTTAATCTCTTTCATATTAAGCACAATACTTCTATAAAGCGCTGTGTTCCCTAACAGTTGCAGATCTTCTTAACCACCTAAAGTCCTTTCCAGCTAATGCACTGCAAAACTAATACTAACCTTTTAAAATTATGCATGAAGTCCTGTTCAAATGGATTGTTATTCTGGCCATCCCACTTACTGAAAAGGTATCCTATGCTAACTTCCAAAACCTTAGATGCTTAGGCACTATTCCTACCTACATGCTTCTAACCTAGGTGCATTAAAAAAATGACATGTTTACATTCTCAGCCTTTCATCGTACAGTTTTTTTCTGGATGCTCATTACTGGCATACCAATGCAAAGATCTAACATACAAGTCAGAAAAAGAGACTTTAAATATGTGAACTGAGCAGTCAGGACATCACTAGCCAAATGCTGAATGCTAGTAGTTTGATAAGTCTTAAAATCACCCACAGTTTTCTTGCAGGGGGGGAGTGGTATATACACAAATAAGGGAGCTTAATGTAACCAAAGACATGAAAACCACCATATTATGCAAATTCAATAACTGTAAAATGATAAATAGCAAGGTACTATTTTATTATTACTGTGACTACTTCCTGTAGATGGTGCCACAGCAAATGAACTGAACTTGTTCTGGTTGACTGCAGTGTTTTGCTGAAAACATTTGCATTTGGTTTGTTTGCTGCTTAGGTAGCTCACTGAAGTAGATAGCATCTATTTAATGAGATCCCACTTCATTATAGAGCTGCACTACTGACTAAGTTATTCTCTTTAAGAATGCAGGCTATGTAATCTGGTGTTTGTTTTAAAGCAAATACTAATTTATGATTACCTGTCACTTTAGGCCACTGAAAATTGTACTCACACTAGCTTGCATGAGCAGAATGTTAATGAGCTGATTATGGACTTCAGTGATGTCTCTTGTTTACAGTCCATGAACTAAATTCGGATCCCAAGCATCCTGTCTGAACAATTAATGCCATTTTACAAAGGACGAGAGATAAAAGCACCTCCACATATAAAATCACATTGACTATTGTCTCTGCAGCCATCAATTCAGAAATGACAATTAAATTCTTATGGGATTATCAGAAATACTCACTATAACATATCATCTAGAAAGGAAGCTAAGTGACTACAGACCTAGTAATTCACTGTTCACGGTCATCTTCTAATTGTAAATATCTTTCTGAATGAAGAGGACCAGTAAGAATACAATTCAAGTAATAAGAATATTAATATTTTAAGAGAGTTATATGGCTGACCTCCAAGTTAGGAAAAGTCTGTAGAGTGAACAGTGCTGAGGGAGATGAAAGAGGCAACTAACTCCAATAAAACAGTAATAAGAATGATCTGCATATAAACTGGTTAAATAGCACCTGGGGACGCAGTTTAGAAAAGCAATACTCAACACTGTAAATGGTTGTCTCTTGGAATAGCTAGATCTAGAGCACACAAGAGGAGAGGCTATCATGAACTTAGTTCTATGTAATATACAGAGGTTGGTTCAAGAGGTGTCCGCAGATGATCCCCTAAGTACAGTGGCCACTTTATAATTAAATTCATCATTCTCAAGAGATGAATCATACTGAAAATAGCACTGTTATACTGAACTTTAGCTGAGGAAGCAAATGAAGGTTTTAAAAGCCAAACTAACATAGAAATCTTTCAATAAAGATATATCATAATGAAGACCCAGAAGAGATTCATGCCCTTAAACAAAAAATGAAGCAGGAAAGCATGAAAAAAATCATTATGGGTAAAAAGCAAGATTTAAAAAGTTATGCAATCAAACATGTAAATTGCCAAAAATGCAAACCCAGCGCAAGACATCACAGGTAAAATATAAGATGGAAATTAGGAAGGTTGAGGAAAAATTAACAGGCAAAAAGCCAAGGACAGAAAAACACATAAGAAAATTATTTAATCATATCATCAGCAGGAAGTCTGCAAGAGATTAATGGAGTTTCCTAGACTACAATGGAATAAAGGCAGAACAAAGAATGATACATTCTATTCTATGTAGGTTCTTATACTGCACTCATCACAATAGTATCTTAGACTTTGCGGAGAAGCTAAAAGACGTATTGGTGTCATCTTTACCAAAGAGGATGTTGAGAAGATACCTATATCTCAGAGGCTTTTCAGGAAATAAAAATGAAACACATCAGACACTGAGCAGTCAAAAAAACAGGTAATAGAAGTTCAACTTCACTCCTCCAGTCCACATATCCTATCCAGTCCAGTCACCTCATATGAAGATGCATTACACATTCTGTCCACTTTACTCACATGAGTACTTATGTGAGTACTTCCGCCAATTGTATTTCTAGAATGAAGAAGTCAAGCAGGATTTTGGCCTTCTGAGGATTATGATAAATAAATCCTTCATATCTGCTTCTTTTAAGCAAAGTGTTTGAAAGTTTTAAAACATTTTGCTAATACAGATTACAAGAACAAGGAATGGGATAAATAGTATATTTAGAGAGTCTAAGCATTTGTATCCTTCAGTCTTCCTGAGTATAAACAAGTCTCTTACATCTCTGGGGTCAGGACGCATGTCTGTGCCTCAGCTTCACCATTTGAACTGGTGACCTAATGCCTCCCCCAGTGCATGGGCAATTTAGTGCTTTGTTGTGATTCAACTCTCCAGCCAAACCTCAATTAGAGGTTTTGTTATCAACAAAATAAACAGTCCAAAATAAGTAAGTCTTCCAGCCCTGGCAGTCCTTCTACTCTGTTAACCCAGGGTCAGGACAACCCCAAGTAGTAATGTCCTTGGCCTTTCCCAGATCACCATTTATCTTAACATAGGCATAATCCAATAGTCTTTCCCTTCTCCAGGCTCAACAGTTCCTCACTCAGATATGGAAGGACTAAAGGGAAGGCTTCCTTCCTTCCTCCCTCACTGGAAGCCTCCAGTTCCAGACTCCTTCATAAAGACAGGCCAAATACTGATCTTCTAGCTCACTCAAGTGCAGCGCTATATTACCTCAGGCCTTTTCCTTCTTGTAGCACTCTCGCTGGAGTCCTGAGTCCTAAGTCCTGTCGCTTCACAGGCTTTTTCTACAGATCCCATTCAGGACTCAGCACTTCCCTAGCCCTCTTTGTGGAGAATCTTTCCCCAGTTTTCACCTCACCTCATCGTCCAACTCCATGCAGGTCTCTCCATTAACATCCTCTCCCTACTTGCAGTTCTCTCACTCCCTCCATCTGACAGAACCATAGGCAGCTCTTTATATAGTCCTGATAGTCACACAAGCTTTTGTCACTTGATCTGGGACTGCATTCCCCATTATTCCTCTGGATTAAAGGGCTGAGCTTCAGTACCAGCCAGGCTAGAGACATTCACTATTAAAAGATCCAACTCACGCCCCAGTTAGTTCCCTGCTGAGCAGGAAGAGAACAGCAGTACAGGTATAAGAGGAGGGGACAAGAAGGCCAGCACCACAGAAACAGAACAATTCTGTTTAAGATCTCTGTCCTAATATTCAAAGCACTCTACAGGATTGTCCCGTAGTTACCCAGAGGCTAGTTCTCCCTTTATTATCTAATGGAGCACCTTCCTCCATGACCATGATAACATTGCACTGGAACCACAAAAGGCTATTAAAGGAGGTTTAGTAACGTGGGAAAAGAGTTCTCACAGGAGCTAGACCTAGACTTTAGAATTCCCATACGAGGCAAGAATGACTACAGCCTTGAATGCAAAACTTATTTCTCTGCCTATGCTTTTCCTTATTCATATCCTTATCAGTAATTTCTTTAATCTTCCAGCCTTGAAGGAAGACAGATAAAATGATACTCTTATTTCTATCTTTAAATAATTAGGAGATGCTCAGACACTAGAGTGATGGGAGGCATGTAATACCTAAAGAGATAGAAAAGACAGCTCAACATGTAAATACCCTGCATGGACATATACAAATTAAATTATTCATAGTAAATACCCTGCTCTTATATATGCACAGTAGATCCTAAAGGAGGTCAGTATCATTATCCCCATTTTACAGATGGGTAAACCAGGCACATAGCAGTTAAGAGTCTTGCCTGAGCTCACCCAGGATGGTAGTAGCAAAGCTGGGAATAGAATGCAGGTTCCTGAGTCTCAGTCCATTCCTCTGTCCACTAGGCTACACTGCCTTCCCCCTTAGTCAAACTCTAATAGTCTTCGTATTAGTTATAAAATTATTGAGAATTTGCTAAAGACACCTTAGCATCCATTCAGAGACAATAAAGAGAAAGATGAAATTGAACTAGAAACTTATTCAAAGCAATTGTGCCAGGTACTGCACATACTGGAGATCTGAATATCAATGTGGTCAACTTTAAAGGTTATCTCTTGGGTGACATCATGTCAGCTTCATATGATTATCTTGCAGGGCTGCTAAAATGAAAGCAGATGGAAATTTTTTTGAATCACTTTACATCTTTTCTGGTGGCTGACTGGATATTATATAAATGAGCTATATGCGTGGTTTATATTGCACAGATATACATTAAATTTAGGTAAGTACAATAAGAGATATTGATGCTGGACATCTTTTTTCTTTTTATAGCTTTAGGGAAGAAATCAAAATAGCACTAAAATAGCTCTCTGATGGGATATATTGTCTACAGATATTGACAGATTGACACACAGACAAGTGCAAACTAAGGACAAAATCTTGAACAGCCATACTCTAAAAAGCTATGGGCAGAATGTAACTCTGTTTGGGGTTTTTGTTCTATATATACATACGTAGGCCTGGATCCTGAAGTTGCTCCTCCACTCACGTACAGCCACAATGTCTTTCAAAAATTCATCCCTACAGTGAAGAACTGTTTAGTTTTCATTTTATTTGCTATAAAATGTCTATTGGTGCCCATTCCCATGCACTCAGGTGACTTAGCTTAATAATTTAAAAACTGAAAGAGTACACATTTTTCAACATAAAAGGCCAAGTTATGGATCCCAAATGACTGTTCCCTCAAATACAACCAAATTATACTCAACATTGCATAGTTCCTGCCACCAGCATTTTGAAACAACCATAAAAGAGAGCAAATTAGTCAAGTATATTTTCTTATACCCATAACTCCTTTAACACTAATGGGAATTGTCAAACATTGAGAGGGAAATAGAAAATCCCTTTGTGTATCAGGCATTGCATTGTTGCTTATTTCTTTACTAATTAAGGCCCTGCTCATGGAAAGCTGCAATTGCTCTGAGCTCCCATTGAGGTCACTGTGCCAACTCTCTTGCTCTGAAAGACAGGTTGGCTGGCTGTTTTGTATAATGTCCACCTTCCTTATTTTGCAAAATAGTCAGAAATCCTTTCTTCTTATTAAGGAAACCGCAAACATACATTACATGTGACTGCTTCTGATTAATTTACACAGTAAGCAGTTACATAAACTAGGTAGTAAATGAATCTATTATACCAAACAGACAATTTCTTAAATTAGGTGCTACCTTAATATATATTTATAAACACATATACTGCCATCCCCACAGTGACTGGAAGACAGAAAGGAGAGTCTTCTGGATCTTGCAAATTTAGAGCACTTTTTTGTTTGCCTTTTTTAAAACCAAACTCATGCTTACATGCCAGACAGGCTTGATTATTTTATTTATTTGTTGAGGCCATATCTTATGGTCTGGGAGAATTTTTTTTAGCCAGCAACAAGTCAAAGACACTACCTCGGGCAATAAATGGGTAAGCAGCAACCATCTGACAAAGAAGCTGCTAAACCATTTGGAGGAAATCATCCCAGACAGGTTCAACCACATGGTAATAAGATGACAGATTTAGCTAATAGTGCTAATGCCTTTGCCAACCCACAAAGGCCAAATGTGTTAATGTTCTGGCTAAAACCTTTATCAGGATGTACAAGAGTAGTGTCTTCACTTTGCAGTGGACTAAGAAAGGATGAATAGATCTATTCTGTATACATTTTTGCTCTCATTAAAAAGGGACACTTTAAACTCCAATTTTTCTTTGAAAAGAAATATGGCAGCATAAAGTTTCACCTTTGCTTCAATCCTTTCTTTTGAGTCTTTTCTTTCATTGGTTAAATTGGTGGAGAAAAAAAGAGGTGAAAAGAGAAAAGTGTCTGGTGTCTCTGCTTTCAGAAGAAGTTCTTAAATAATCACAAAGACAGTAACTGATGCAGTCAGAGGATTCTGTGAATAAAAAAAATGACAAGCAAAACTAATCTGAGAAGAAAGCTAGTGAACATTCTCCCATGTAAAATCAACAAGTAAGTATTTCATTTCACAAAGGACATTTGGAGAAATGTCAGAATCGTGACACTGGTACTTTTAGAAATATGAGTCTGATGATTATTTTGGATAAGATGTCCTAAAATAATTGTCAAAATGCCTGAGTATGTTATTTAATAAAGTCATCCATCTTCAGTGTCTATAACACTATCACAGAAGCCAAGCTTTTGGAGTGCAATAATAAATTGTTGTTATAACTAGAAATTAAAACAGAACAGTCCAGAAAGAAAAACAGAGCAGTGCTTGAAATCTACAAAGAGGTCAAGTATTCTGAATATCTGACATACTGCCAAATTATAAGTGGCCAGCACTGTCTTAAAGTTAGAGCTGGTTAAAAACAAAATTTCCATTCCATAGCGAATTCATTTCGATTTTTCCAGACAAAAGTGTCATCAAAATCTACACATTCCCATGAAATATTTTGATTTTGAAAACTGTTTGATTAACAATTTTTTTTTAACCAGCTCTACTTCAAGTACTCAATGTCAGGCACGCCAATCCTGAAGGCAATACTTCTGAGCATGACAGCATGAGCCAGATTTTCAGTGAGCCTCTGTAAATTGTGTCATGCCAAACTTCTGGAGATCTCCTTTTATCTCTGCCGCTCAGCTTACATTTGCAAATGTAAAAGCTTCATTTGCACAATCAGGAGAGTCACCAGTAATTACATATGCATTAGGTGACCATATGTTCAAAAGCAAAACTTTGACTTTCTTGTGGTGACACTTTTCAGAGTCACAAAACAGTCACATAAAGGACAAAAATACACTTTTTAAAAAATGCTGGTGTCATGCCTGCCAAATTCTGACTAAGCACCAACATATGCTCTTCTGGTACAAAACTGCACATAAACAACTACTTTCTGTGTCATTAGCAAGACTCACTTTATGCTGCCATTCTTGCAAATAAACACTCTCAAACATAAATGAGCTTGGCAGGATTACACTTTTATCAGCCAAATGTCAGTAAATGTCAATTTACATACAACACCACTGCTAACAAAAAATTTCCATTGATAATGAAAATGCTGCTTGAGACCCCCAATAGAGTTTGATTTATGAATATTTACTTGTGGTATTTTGATGTATGATGTCGACAATTTGTGTTTTAACAGTTATGAAGGTTTATCTTTTTTTTATCTAAACATCTACGGTCATTCAATAATTGTGTCTGGACCCCTCCACACATTGTCTGACATCCTCCCCTCCCATAATTCCCATACTGTGAACATTTAATAGATACCATTTAAAATGCTTACAAATAAACATTGATATTATCCATCAAAATATTTAAAAAAAACAAATTCTGGCAAGACTATACATAAATCATCATGGAAACCTACCAAATAGTTTATGAATGCCAAATGAATATTTTAAAACACTTTTTCCCCCCAAGTTTTAAACCATCTCTGCCTGGAAAATGTCCTCTAATATAAACAGTCCAAATTATGCTCTCAGTTATTCAAGCCCAACTCCAATTCATGTAAAAATTCTACTCTGAAGTTTGTTTTTTATGCACAAAGAGCAATTATTTACTGTTAATGTGAATAATGTTTTATTTTAGATCCAGGGAAAATAAAACAAGAATAAGCAAAAATAAAGTTTCCCTGAGAGAGAACAGTGTCTCTGTCTCATAATATGCAGCACAAAATAGCAGCTTTCTCCAGCAGAGAGCAGATATTTGAAGGTTCAGTACAAAAAATAAAATCACAACAGATACATAGCTATATACACCACAACTCCCACGAGTTCACTGACCATTGACTTTAGTGGCTATTACATCAGTGCAGAATTTGGCCTAGTACAACCTAAAAATGAGATCAACTAAAAGCTTCACAAACATTACAGATCAAACAGCACACTGGTTTTAAGTCTATGCAGAGAGCAGGAGCTTCAACTCTTCCCCACTCCTGCTCAATGACATATAATAATGACAACACCAGTGAGCTTCCAAATGCAAAATAAAATAGCATTAGTTAGCAAAGAGTCATTTGCTGCTTTCATTTCAGCCATGCTGAAATAATGAATCTGGCAACATGTTAGCAAAACATGGGAAACATTTTAGGAAGCAAATAATTTAATTAGAGTGTTCTCTGAGGCAGTTTATATTGCATGACCCTTGACCTTTTATATTGCTGTACCTAAACTCAGCATGGGATTCACACTTCCTATTCCTGTCACAGAATCTCTCCATCTTGTACCATTTAATATAGTGTGCTCCAGGTGTTCTGTGGTGAATGAATAGTTATATTACTACCTGTCAGACACAATCACACTCTATTCATCATTTGCGGCTGGCTGCGTGAAGCCCTGCTTCCAGCAGGCTCCCTCTCTATTTCCTTGTTCAAACGTCTGCAGCGCTTTCAGCCCATCTGTCACACCTGTCATTTAGAGGGAAAACAGTATCAGCGCTTTAAATATATGGAGTTCTCTATTGAAACAGTGCTGTGATAGAACTGTCAGCATTCTCAGTATCACAGACAGTAATTCATGACTGGTCAGAGCTCCATTTAGGTTGCTATTACTATGTTGACCCTGCAGGGTCATGCTGAGGGGTTTTTTTCCCTTTACAGTTACATCTATAAATAGTGCAATTAACCTTGCAAGAATTACAAAACGTTCTCAGTCCCTACTCACCCCCCCCATTCACTTGCTCTATGTGACTTTAAAAATAAAATAAAATAATAATAATAAATATCTTCAATGGGAGAGGGTATTAGTGTTTGTTGAAATGTATACGTAGTGTCAGTGGAATATGTATAAATATTAGACTGGCCCTGGTTTTGCAGCCCATTCTCAGGTATAACTTCCATTGTCATCAACAGGAGTTGTGTTTCAGGTATGAGCTTCTGCATCCGATCCCATGGTCTCAAAAAATCTTTGAATAAATCATGTCTGTGTCATTAAAAACCTTGGTTGCTGGTATGACACAAAATTACAAAATTGACTTTGAAATAAAATGAATTATTGAAGTCATTACATAATAGAGGGTATTTCTTAAGCCATGCAATTCCTGATCCTTTGCCAAAACATCCTACAATCCAAGAAAAATACAAAACAGAACAATTTTCTAGGGAACAGAGCCCCATCCCTATATCTGCTTTTGGAGTGAAGGACACAGCAGGAACTCTTTTTGGTCTCCAAATGTGAACTTCTGATCACAGATTAATTGTGATTAGCAAAGACTAATCTCTCTGAGTAATTCGCAAGTCAGATATTGGCAGATTTGTAAATAGCTCAAGGCAGTGAAATGTGCTCATTCTTAAATTGTATAATTTGCATCTTTAGAAAATGTAAGGACAAAAGTTATGTACAAGAGGCAGCGTGGTCCAGTGAATTAGGCACTAGACTGAAATTCAGCCAGGGCCACTCAGAGAGGAGGGCAAGTGGAGCACTTTGCCTCAGGCCCCGCAGGGACCCCCACGAGAGTTTTTTGGGGCTCCTGGAGTGTGGTCCTTCACTCACTCTGGGGGCCCAGGAAAACTCTCGCGGGGCCCGGGCCCCCGGAGCGTCTTCCACTCCGGGTCTTTGGCAGCAATTCGGTGCCGGGGGGTCCTTCCGCTCTGGGACCCACCGCCAAAGTGCCCCGAAGACCTGCAGCGGGGGGTCCTTCCACCCCGGGACCTGCCACCGAAGTGCCGGGTCCCCTGAATCCTCTGGGTGGCCCTGAATTCAGGAGACCTGGTTCCTATTCCGCCACTGACATGCTTTGTGACTTTTTGCAGCTTGCTTCACCTTTCTATCTGCTTCCTCTCCCATACTTTGTTTTTGTTTGTTTGTTTTTGGTTTTTCTATTTATACTGTAACCTTTCTGGGGTAGGGATCAGGTAGTGTATCAGAAGATAGTGTCCCTTTAAATAGTTTTGAGCAACCTAGTGGAATTCATTGTGTTTTATGTTGTAGAAGCCACCTGAGATTAGCCAGAGCAGCAGTATGGATGTAGCTAGGAATGGCATGTTGACACATATTTAGTAAACATAGTTATTTGGAATCCAGCTGAGCCCATTTTGTTAAGTCAAGAGCAAAAGTTACAGTTGAATGCCTCTAACTGTATATTTGTACAGTGTCTAGTAAAGTGCAGTCTTGCTCTCAGTATGCTTATTTGCTGTGGGATTGGTCACCTAATTCACATGGCAGAGTGTCTGTCCCTGAATAGACAATTCCTCAAACCCCCAAAGAAATTTCAAGAAAACCAAGTGCACAGATTTCAAGGTTAATACAATGGAAATACTCATTCAGAAGCAGATTCAAGACACTCTCTCTACCCAAAGAGAGGTTGCACGTACCAAAATTAATTTGCATTCTTTTTTGTCCAAATGAATACATTTTTTGAAATATAATCCCTACTCTGGATTGTTACTGTTGTAATTCCATGAGGAAGCCGAAATAGAGTTTTAATATTAGTGATACAACAGTCACTGGCTGCAAACACCCAACACTAGCAATAGAATTTTCTGCCCACATAGCAATTTCATTGAGAGAGAGAGAGAGAGAGAGAGAGAGAGAGAGAGAGAGTATGTATGTGAGCATGAGAAGCAGAGAAAGAGATACAACATAAACAGCATCTATTATTATTTTCTCTCAGTGCGCCTTTTTTTGTCCTCTGAAGAAAAAATTATCTGCTTATTACAGATACAAAATGAATTTAATTAAGTAATTGCAGCCAGTTTATGACTATTTTGGACTCTGAAAGAAAGGTAACGCAATAAAATCATCCCCATTCTTGATACTAGTTTTCTTGAATGTCTTTTTCTTGTCCACTCTACCATGAATGTAGATGTCATAGCCTATTACAAATACTGAATAAATATAATTAAGGAGTAATTTCATCTAGTTTCTCTTTTTTTGGAGACAGTCATAAAACAGAGAGCCACAGAACAGCCCCCTTTTTGTTGACCTTAGCATTATTAATGAATTCCTCAGTCTCGGTCTGCCCTCAATCTGAAGGCAAAAAGCCTTTACTTATTATAGAGGCAGAATAAATGTAAGTCTCATCTCATTAACTGTCATATTACCAGGCTCTATGCCATACCATTCAAGTTTCACTGAGCATTCAGAATTGCTTAATTATGTACAGTAAAAACAGTCTGCTGAGACTTTCCCTTTCAGATTAATATGGTGGCACAAGGACAGAGGTCATCGTCATGACACTCTCTTTCCTGGCACTGCATTAACACAAAATGACAGAGGCCTTTTGTTGGTAATAAAAAAAAATTAAAGAGCATTTGAAAAATAAGATGTTTACATCCAGTGATGTAAGAGCCACTTTTGATTCTGCAGACTAACAATTGATTCTTCCCCTCCCTCCCTCTTTCTGCGTTGGTGTTAAACCACACGGTACATTCCTTATAAATTATACCACCCTATGTTAATTATAGTGTGCTGACACTTCTTGTCATTACTAAGCCTACTACATGCTTTGTGTGCTCAGATTTAATAGCTGTTTGTTCTGCAGAATGTGGCAGAGCTGTACAAGTGACTGAGACTGGTCATTGCTCACATTGCTTTCTTTATGCTTTCACATTTTGTTCTATTTTTAAAACAAACACGCACAAAAATCCCAGTTTTGTGGTTTACAGTCTGGAAATGTCATTGTATTCATTCAGTCAAAACAGATTATGCCTTACTGAGAATGCATTGAAAGCCTATGATAGATTATTTTTTAAAACCCTCTATAATTCTTCACTCACCTACTGTATAAAGATTTTAGGTATGAAACGCACACACAATATATATAACACAGACATGTGCATATATCTGCATGTCCATTTATTATACACATGATTTGTTTATTTCTGCTTCCCATTGAAAAATTCTGAATCAGCACTCCTAAGATGAAAAGCTTCGTCTATTACTCTATTCATTTCCAGAGCAATAACTTGCCAGGGAGGAAGGCTGCTGGTAAGGTTAATTAGTTAGCCAGTATGTTACATTGTGGAGAACTAAATCATAGGGACTATTCCTCTTTAGCCAGTAATTTTGTACTTCATTTCTTTCTTCAAAAACTAGAAAAGACAGTTACCTTTTCTGTAACTGGTGTTTTTCAAGATGTGGTGCTCATGTCTATACCACAGTAGGTGTGCATGCTTGCCATGTGCACCGGTGCAGAAGCTTTTCCCCTGGCAGTACCCTTAGAGGGGAGTGCCCCCTGCAACCCCTGGAGTGGTCCCAAAACCAATCCCTGAGGAACTCCACTAGTAACCTCCTTCCAGCCTGATAGTTCACCTTTCAGTATGACCCGTTGTAGTCTCCCCTTTAACCAGTTCCTTATTCACCTTTCAATTTTCATATTGATCCCCATCTTTTCCAATTTAACTAATAATTCCCCACGTGTCAAATGCCTTACTGAAATCGAAGTAAATTAGACCCACTCTGTTTCCTTTGTCTAAAAATCTGTTACCTTCTCAAAGGAGGAGATCAGGTTGGTTTGGCATGATCTACCTTTTGAAAAAACATGTTGTATTTTGTCCCAATTACCATTAACCTCAATGTCCTTAACTACTTTCTCCTTCAAAATTTTTTCCAAGACCTTGCATACTACAGACGTCAAACTAACAGACCTGTAGTTACCCGGATCACTTTTTTTTCCTTCTTAAACATAGGAACTACATTAGCAATTCTCCAGTCATATGGTACAATTCCCAAGTTTACTGATTCATTAAAAATTCTTGCTAATGGGCTTGCAATTTCATGTGTCAGTTCCTTTAATATTCTTGGATGAAGATTATCTGGGCCCCCCCGATTTAGTCCCATTAAGCTGTTCGAGTTTGGCTTCTGCCTCGGATGTGGTAATATCTACCTCCATATCCTCATTCCCATTTGTCATCCTACCATTATCTCTAAGCTCCTCATTAGCCTCATTAAAGACTGAGGCTAAGTATTTGTTTAGATATTGGGTCATGCCTAAGATTATCCTTAACCTCCACACCATCCTCAGTGTTCAGCGGTGCACTTCTTCTTTCTTTGTTTTCTTCTTATTTATATGGCCATAGAACCTTTTACTATTGGTTTTAATTCCCTTTGCAAGGTCCAACTCTACATGGCCTTTCTCACTGTATCACTACATGTTCTGACCTCAATAAGGTAGTTTTCCTTGCTAATCCCTCCCATCTTCCACTCCTCATTGGCTTTCTGCTTTTTCTTAATCACCTGTCTGAGATGCTTGCTCATCCAGCTTGGTCTACAACTCCTGCCTATGAATTTGGTTCGCTCGAGGTAGAAAGCCAGAGCTCGCCTCACATCGAGCATGTGGAGGCATCATTCCTTGTTAGTCATGTGAGGTTTGGGGCAAAGGACTGGTAGAAAAATGTCCTGACCCTTGTGGTAGGTGGAGACCACCTTTGGGAGGAATGTGGGGTGTGGGCAGAGCTGGACCTTGTCCTTATGAAACACAGTATACAGAGGTCAAGGCCTTGAGCTCTGACACCTGCCTGACCGGCCAATGTGACAGCAACCAGGAAGGTCACCTTCCATGAGAGGTGAGACCAGGAACACGTGGCCAGCAGCTCAAACGGGGGTCCCTTAAGCCGAGCCAGCACCAGATTCAGGTCCCACTGTGGGACCAGGTGCTTAGAATACGGCTAAAGCCAGTCCAAACCCTTAAGAAACCAGCTGGTCATAGCATGAAAGAATACCATGTGTCCTTGCACTGGGGGATGGAAAGCCAATATGGCTGCCAGATGCACTCTGACCAACAAGGGCACCAGGCCCTGGCTCTCAGGTGGAGTTGGTAATCGACGATAAGCTGGATCGGGGCAGCCATTGTGGATACACCTTGGTCCGTCACCCACCGAGCAAAACGAGACCACTTCGCCATGTAGGACCGGCAAGAGGATGACTGCCTACTCTCAAGGAGGACGCACTGAACCAGAACGGAGTATGTCCTCTCTTCACCACCTACCCAATGAGCAACCACGCTGTGAGGTGAAGAGCTGCCAGGTTAGGGTGGAGGAGACAGCCCTGGTCCTGAGAGAACAGGTCCCAGCAGAGCGGCAATGGCCATGGCGGAGCCACCACTGGGCCCAAAAGGGTCCCAAACCAATGCTGCCTGGTCCATGCTGGGGCAATGAGGAGGACCCTGGCCTTGTGTGTCTTTATTTTCTGTAGGACTCTGCTGATCAGCAGGAATGGGGGGAAGGCGTAAAGGAGTTGGCAAGACCAGGGCAGGATAATGGCATCGGAGATACCGCCCCTCTCCAGGCCCCCCCGGAGCAGAACCAGGGGCATCGTTGGTTCTGTCAGGTCTCGAATAGGTCCACCTGAGGAGTTCCTCACCTCCGGAAAAGCTGGAGGGCCACTTCTGGGGGTAGGAACTACTCATGTTGAGAGGAAAAGTCTCTGCTCAAGTGATCCACCCACATGTTCCGGGTGCCCGGTAAGTGAAAGGCTTTTAGGTGGATGTCGTGGGCTATACAAAAGTCCCACAGACTGAGAGCTTTGTGGCAGAGGGTGGATGATCGGGCTCTGCCTTGCCTGTTGATATAGAACATTGAGGCCGTGTTGTCCGTTAGAACCCTGACTACTTTGCCCTTCAAGTGCAAGCGGAAGGCCGTACATGCCAGCTGCACCACCCTGATTTTCTTGACGTTTATGTGAAGGGTCAGGTCTTGCAGAGGCCTGTGGGTCTGAAAATTCCCCAAGTAGGCTCTCCAGCCCAGGTCCGATGCATTGGACACCAGCTTCACGGATGGGGCCCTGTCCCTAAATGGAACCCCTCGGAGCATGTTGTTCGGTGTGGACCACCGGGTGGTGGTCACCGAGTTTGGCACAGTGGAGACCTTGTCCAACCTGTCTGTGGCTTGGGAGAACTGTGAGGCCAGCCAGAGCTGGAGGGACCTCATCCTGAACCTGGAGGGGCAGACTACATACGTGCAGACCAACATATGACCTAGCAGTTGTAGGCAGGATCTGGCTGTCGTCACCGGGAACCTTACGATTGAGTCGATGAGTCTTTCAGGGTCTTGAACCTGTCTTGAGGGGAGAGAGGTCCTGGCCGACATTGCATCCAGGAGCGCCCAGATAAACTCTATGAGTTGGACCAGGACTAACATGGACTTGGTGTGTTTACCAGCAGGCCCGGGGCAGTGCATGTCGACAGGAGAGTGTCACGAGGTCCCTCACCTATGACTGGGAGGTGCCCTTGACCAGTCAGTCATCCAGAAAGGGGAATATCTGGACCCCCCGGTGCCTGAGGTAGACTGCTACTACCGACATGCACATTGTAAAGACCCTGGGGCAGTGGAGAGACCAAACGGGAAGACTGTCAATTGGTAGTGATTCTGTCCCACTACAAAATGGAGGGAAGCGTCTGTGCCCCTCGAATATGTCGATGTGGAAGTACGTGTTCTATAGATTGAGGGCCACATACCAGATGATGGAAGCCAGGGAAACCATGCAAAACTTGAGTTTTACCAAGTACTGGTTCAGCCCTCACAGTTCCTGTATGGGTCAGAGCCCCCTTTTGGCCTTCGGGATAAGGAAAAACCAGAAGTAATACCCCTTGCGCAGGTACTCCGTGGGCACCGCCTCTATCGCCCCTAGTTCCAGCAGCCTCTCAACCTCCTGCTCGAGCAGAGCCTCATGTGATGGATCCCCCAAGAGGGACAGGGACGGGGGGTGGTTGGGTGGGTAGGAGGTAAAGTGGAGGTAAACCTCAGGAGATGGTGTTGAGGACCCAGAGGTCTGAGATGAGCTGCAACCATTCCGGGAGGAACACACAACTGATTGGAAAAATGAAGCTTTATTGGGGGTGGATCCCTGCTGAAAACTAGTAGGGTATCCCTGAGCATCCCGTCAAAACCACCTTTTACCCACCTGCTTGCCCTTAGAGGACCCAGGCTGGGGGGCAGACCACTATTGTCTTTGCAGGCTTTTCTTATAATCCCGTTGCTTCTTATGAGTGGCCTCGTATTTCGGGAAGGTGGCCTGGGCGGGAGCCTGCTGTGGCTTGAACTTGGGTTTTGCTGGAGCAGGGACATAAAGGTCCAAGGTCTGGAGAGTCGTGTGGGAGTCTTTCATGCCGTGCAGCCTTGTGTCCGTTTCCTCCACAAACGGCACCTTCCCGTCAAAAGGGAGATCCCGCATTGACGACTGCGCTTCGCTGGATAGCCCAGATAGCAGAAGCCAGGACTCCCGTCTCATGGACATTGCCGAGACCATGGACCGTGTGGCCATGTCCACTGCATCCGAAGCGGCCTGCAGGGATGCCCTTGCGGCAGCTGTCCCTTCCTCCACGAGCACCTTAAGCTCCTTTCTATTGCACTGCCGGAGGGAGTCCTCGAACTTGGGGAGAGATGCCCAGAGATTAAACTCCTAGCGACCCAGAAGAGCCTGATGGCTTGCTACTCTCAACTGGAAGCTTGATGATGAATACATTTGTCTCCCGAAAGCATCCAGACTCTGAGGTCTTTGTTCTTTGAGGTCGGGGCTGGCTGCCCCTGTTGCTACCTGTGGTTGACCGACTTGACCAAAAAGAGTTGGAGCTCGTGGGTAATGAAATATTTGTGCCCCTTAGTGGGGTACAAAGTACTTGTACTCTGCCTTCTTAGAGATTGGCGCCAACAAGGCTGATGTTTGCCACAGGACACATGAAATTTTCACCACCCCTTCATGGAGCGGCAAGGCCACCCTGCCAGATGCGGAGGGGGACACAACATTGAACAGGGTCTGAGGGCTCTTCCATTTCCTTTGCCTGGAGATGAAGGTTTGCTGCCACCATTTTTAATAATCCTTGATGGGCCCAGTAGTCCTCCTGTGGGACAGAGGGGGCGGGGCCACAATGAGCTCCTCCAGACAGAGAGAGGATGCTGGTGTGGTGCTTTGGGTGTTGGCCAGCGCCGGAGGACAGGACTGGCGCTTCCATTTAGGTGACCTAGCGGTCGCCTAGGGCACTAGGATTTGGGGGGTGGCATTTTGCCACCCTCGGCAGCAATTCGGTGGCGGGGGGTTCTTCTGCGCTCTGGGTCTTCGGAGGCAATTCTGCGGTGGGTCCTTCACTCGCTCTGGGACCCACTGCCAAAGTGCCCCGAAGATCGGGAGCGTGGAAGGACCCCCACCTAGGGCACCAAAAACCCTGGCACCGCTCCTGCCGGAGGATCCACCACTTGGTCGGACTCTGGGCACGGACCCGAGGAAGCGGGTCCCTTAGACTCTTTCCTCAGTGGTCTAGGGATGAAGGACGATGGTGCTTCAACGTCCCAGCCACCGAGCGAGCCCCCATTTGCGACTTTGAGCAGGATCCCAAGCGGGAAGGCATCAACGGTCATGCTGTGACAGACTGCAGTACCGCCTTCAAGACGAGGATCACTGGCAACATCCACCAGTCCCATCTGTGCTCGCTCACCATTTCAACAGTATCACAGTGTAGGTTGCCATGATAATAAAAACGTAAAGTTAATAGTATTGAATGAGCCAATTTCAGTCAAGTCCAATATGGGCAAGTGAATACAAGAGGGGATTAACAGTATGGCAACATGCCCTTTCATCTATAAGTTAGCTTAAATTCATTCAGTAATTAGAGGTCAAGGGAGTTCTGTCTAAATGGGAAAGTTCATTTCAATTATGAAATTAAATAAAAAAAGTACAGAAACCTTTGGTTGACGTATGGAATACAGAAAGGAAGAAAAAAGGTTAATCCAGTAGGACTGTACCACTAGCTTCTGTTGCAATTGCATTACAAATTGGTAGGCTGGAGTTTTGGATCCATTTTTCTTATTTGAGACAGACACTAGAGCACGGTAGAAAAGTGTTCTTGCCCCACAAAATTTTTTCATATATTAAAAAATTTTCCCATTTTGAATTGTGATGAAAAGTTGAAATCTCAAAAAATTTTACAAAAAAAATTGGTTCTGATAAAAATATTTCATTCTGATAATTTTAAAATGTTTCAATTTCAGCCATTTTTAATTAAATCTTTTAAAAATATAATTTGCTTATGTTTTGAAACAAAAAGTCATTTTAAACCAGAAAACCAGAATTTTTCATTGAGAAAATTTCAAAAAAATGACAATTCCAAAATTTATTTCAAAAAAAATTTTATATAAAATTTTGACAAAACTGACCCCTTCCTGCAAAAAGATTTGGTTTTAAATAAACAGCATTTTCTGACAAACTCCAAGTTAGATTATCATTTTCAAGATGTCTGTAACCTTCTCACCTTCAAATTATCAGTGTAGAGAAACCTTTATTGTCACGGCTTTTGAAACACTTCTGAAGGACAATTTCTGAGCTAAACAGTGAAAATTATTGCCACAGTGTCTATATGCAAGAATCCTACCACAATTAGACAATTACCTAGATGTCTATGGTTTAGTGATGCTAGTTAGGAGAAAGAATTGCCCCTCATTTTTCAGGAATGCTGTTCCAGGATTTTTAAATAAAAATATAATAATTACAGCAGTGAACAAATGTGAATTGATCTTACTATACAAAAGCTCACCCCACTCCCTCTGGAAAGCCTTTTGACTATGCAATGAAGTGATGCATCAATGTGGGTATTAGCCCATTTTCCAGGGATGGAAAGTGCAACTGTTACGCTGACAGTCAATCAGCATGTCTAATCTTTCATATTTATGAAGGCCAGATGATCAGATTATAGTGGCAGTCACTCTTCAGTTCCCCCTCTGTACAAATTTCCCCTTTGTCATCCAGGTTCACCAGCACAGCGATTTGATAACATGATTTCTGCAGACCCTGATGTTCTGCATAAAGGACTCCTAAATACCACGACTGCAGTAAACTTTATATTTCAAATGTTAAAAGCAAACTGGTTGTTTGGCCAGACAAAGGAAGATAGAAAAAACTGGGTTATCGTTCTGCAGTGAACACCATCTAGTCACTGTTAAAAGTAAATGGTGAAGTTTCAGTAAAAATATTGAAAGAGATAGCTACAATATGAGTAAATGCTCACACAGTCACATTTCAGGAAAGATAGTTCATAATTTTGGGGAAATTCATCTTTCCAATAGTTTAAGATAATTAATATGTATTTTTCGTATGCATATTTGCATGTTAAAAAGAGCACTGTCAGTTCCAAAATCAACTTTTAGTTATACTCAGGCTCAATTCCTATACCAATCAGTAACCACAGCCAAAGCCTGAGTAATTCTGGTTTGATCCAATTTTGAGAGGTTTGTCTCTCTCTCCGTTTCCTTTCCATTAACTTTGCACTTATTCATGAGAGATCTCTGGAACTCTTTTCCTAGCCATTATATTGAGCCTGTCAATAACTGCAGTGCTGACCTCTGTATAGTTTTTACATTAATATAGCCTACTTTGAGTGGGCTTTTAAACACCAAGGCACCAATATTATAAACACTCATGTGAGTAACTTTATGCACATAACTAGCCCTAGTAAACCTACTCACGTGTATTTGCAGAGTTGAAATGTTTAAAAAGGCAACTGTGAGCATAATTTGTATCAAATACACTTGACCTTGCGGCAAATATAAATACAACATTATTCAACCTGTAAGAGAATGCAACAAGGATGGAACGTGTGATAAAAATGATTTAAGCTATTTGTCCTGCTCATTATGTCAATTTCCACAGGCAGTAATATAAAAACTCCAGAGGTGGGGGAATACATCTGACCCAGGGCCGGTGCAACCATTTAGGCAAACTAGGCAGCCGCCTAGGGCGCCTAGTGGTTGTGGACGCCTAAAAGTCCCCTCAGGCAAGGAGGTGGAGTGGAGGTGAGCTGGATGGGGGGGTCGCACGGGGAGGGCTGCCCACAGTAATGGGGAGGGGGCGAGGACGCACAGGGGAACAGCTCCCCGCTCCAGCTCATCTCCACTGTGCCTCCTCCGCTGAGCGCACAGCCCAGCTCTGTCTCCTCCAATCAGCGCTGCAAGCCTGGGCGGGGAGGAGAATTAAAGCGGGGCCGGCATGCTCAGCGGAGGAGGCAGAGCTGAGGTGGGGGGAGGGAAGTCTTTTTTTTTTTTTAAACAGACAAATTCCACAGTGTGAACACAATTTATTGTGCACTTTACTACACAAACCCATACTGAAAAATTGTAGATACAGACTGAATTGCCTTTGAAAAAACGATGTCTTTTATGCTTTATCTTTGCTACCGAACAAGAGCACCTATATTCTGGCTCCAAGAATGATATGCAAATGAGTTCTTGCTTCATCCTAGTTTGGGTTTGTGCCACTGTCACTAGCAATCTTGTTTTCTTTTTGGAGATGAATTCAGGAATAATTCAATATATCTATGCTGCACGTGTGACATATCCTTGGCCAGGCAGGATTAGCTGCCACAGGGGGATAGGGGAGAGTCTCCCCGGGTGAGGTTAGCTGGCATGGGGGGATGGGGGTGAAGAAGGGTTAGCTGTCGTGGTGGGGGGTAGCTACTGCAGGGGGGGCTCCCCGAGTGGGGGACTGAGTTAGCTGCCATGGGGGGCGGGGTTAGCTGGGTGGACGGGGGGGGGTGCAAGGTGGAAGTTTCGCCTGGGGCACAAAACTTCCATGCACTGGTCCTGATCTGACCAAGTATGATGACAAGAGGCATTACATGTCATACGAGCCTTAGAAAGTAACTCATCTTAGTTTTGTGACCAACCCAGCTCTTTAGAAGTAAACAGCTGGCCAGGACACTTACTCAAGAGAAGAGAGACAACACTCATCATGATAGTTGACTTTTTTCTTCTTATGGGCCTGGGACCCAGAAAATTGTGAGGAAAGAGAAGCTACTTGCGATCTCTTGCATACTTCATGATGATTCAGCATATTTGTGCGCTGACTGAAGAGAACCAAGAACATACAACCACTAGCAGAAACATTTTAAATAAGAATTTAATGTATTATACTTACTCCTTGATGCAGCCACAGATGGCGAATAAACACGTGACATTATTGTTCCTATTCCATATGGGGTGGTGTCATGAGATAACTTTGTAGGCAAAGATTCATTGTATGTGTAAGAAGAACCCTTTCAGAGATTGTAAACTTCTTGGCCTCATCAAAAGCCTTGATATACTGGGTGGGACCAACATAATTTCTGTCCATTGTGTAACAGTTCATTTAGAGAATGTAACACTCCCTATATTAAGCAAGAACACATCTTGTGGCAGGGCTGCAGTACAGATAGCTTCAACATTGTCTTGTGATTTAGACAAATCATCTTCATCAATGGTATGGCCACAGTAAGCAGTTTAATTTTTGAAAAAATCACATTTTTCCTTATTTGCTCTAAACAAAGCCTTGCAAAGTTTGCTCACAGAGCTGTGCAGAGGTTCTAGGTGTCATTCATCAATAGCTCCCATGGCCACTGTATCAACCAAGTAACACCAAGTGCCAGGAGTACTCTGTAATATCCAGTCCAAGAATCACTGCCAAATTGCAGCGTGGATACTAGTCCACTAGTCTGTTATATTGTAATAAGCTCTTGTGTTTGTTAATCATGCGGTATTTTTTGTCATTTTCTTCAGTCTTCATTTGTAGATTGGCTTGGGCAGGATTGATCTCAGAGAAATACTTATCACCAGCTAATGAGGCAAATATACCCTCTACGTAATGGATACCTATCTGAATGCAATATTGGGTTAATGATAACCTTGACATCACCATAAACATGGACAGCCCCACTCTTTGTGATTAGAGGGGGCGGAGAGAGAGAGAGAGACTCTATAGCCTGGTGGTTAGGGCACCCACCTAGGAGCTGGAAGACCCAGGGCCTGGTCCCCCTGCTCTAATGACTATTTATTTATACACAATGGAAAAGCTTCAACAGGAGACACTGAGGGAGTCTTACATCAGATTATCCAATAGCTCAATGATTAGAGAACTCTTCTGAGAGGCAGGAGACCCCTGTTCAAACCACTTCTCCCCAGCAGACAGAGGGGAAAATTGAACTCAGTTTTCCATATCCCAGTTGACTGTTCTAACCACTGGGCTAAAAGTTATAAGCTGGGCAGTGGCATCACCATGTCCTCCAGCTGTTTTGTCTGGAAGGATGCAGATACTCAGCTCATTCTCACAAGAAATGACTTAGGCCTAAGCCGCCTGACACCAGGAGAGAGGTTCCCAGTTGTACATCTCTTGGAAAAATAGACATCTTCCTGTAGTCCTGACTTAGGCACCTAACTCCCAGATAGGGACAGAGCTTAGGACACACCCCTCTCATTGGCATGTCCCCTGGGTTACCTTATGTTCATAGAGGATAGGTCCATCAATGGCTATTAGCCAACTTTATTACTAATGCAACTCCAGGCTCTGGATATCCCTAAATCTTTGACTGCCAGAATCTGGGACTGGCCAACAGGGAATGGACCACTTGACATTGCCCTGTTCTGATTATTGTCTCTGAAGAATCGGTCACCAGCTACTGTCAAAAACAGGACACTGGGCTAAATGGACCATTGGTCTCACCCAGTATGGCCATTCTTACGTTCCTTTAGTTTCACTAGGCCTCCACTGTCACTCTATTTTACTGTATTCTTGGATTAGAATCCCATCCTCATCACCAATTGAGTCTTTGCTCTTTATAGAGCACGCTTAGTATGAAGGAACCACACAGGCACAGTGCAGTCCAAATAACCATGTTTACTAACTGACATTGTTTCATTTTTGAATGCAGTTTCAAAAATTTTACATTGTTTCTATTATTGTTTAATAGAGTGATTAATCATGATTAATTTTTTTAATCGCTTGATAGCCCTAAATGAAATATAGAAAGCTGATTAAGTTCATCCATTGTTGGAAACAAACACTCTAGGAGATTTTATGATGGACAATTCCTTTCTACTGCAGTTCAGCATGCGAATAATGCACCATGTCACTACACCATTATGTATGTGCTTTTGAGGGCTGCTGAATTTTCCAGTACATCACAATTTCAGAAATGCCTGATTTACATAACTTGTTAAAATATATGCATTCACGTTTTCTGAATAAAACCGTTAAAATGACTCATTTATCTGTGTTGTAGCCTGTTGTGAATATTAAACACTAGTTAACTTGTAAGGAGGTACAGAATATAAATAGATTAGGAACACTGGTAAAGGTAGGTAACTCAGTCTGTCCTCCTCCCTCTCTCAAGCAACAAGTCTTATTTAAATGAATGCCATCATTCTTTTTTTTTAAAAATGTGTGTTGGGTTGAGAAAGTAAGCTACTCAACTCACTGAAAGGGAGCAAGAATTCCTTTTGCCCACATCTGCTCATCGTGTTCAACCCATCTCTGGTTATTAATGTTATTAAATGTATTCCTGTCCAGTTGAGTTTACTTATGTTTCCAGTATGTGAACCTATTCTTTCCCCTAAGTTAAACAAATTTAATGATTTGTATCCATAGCAAATTCTGAGTTGATGAACAAATGGATAATAAAGATGCTGTTATTCCTTTGTGTTCAGCTATTCCATTTAAGATTCTTGTCATGCTCTAGGCATTCTAGCTGTCTGATACTGTTCCTTTATTTCCAATTGCAAACCTTTCTCTACTGTCCAGAGCATTTGGTACACTGCTTAGCACCAAGCAAAATCTGCTTGCAATGTAAGAACATGTGGAGAAATTATGTGTTTTTGTCACACCCTATTAAATGGTATTCAAAACACAATGCCCCAGAAACTAAAGTGATTGTAGGTTTTATAACCCTTTTCAGGCTAATGGAAACAATTTAGTACCATGAACAAAAACATAGCTAGCACAGCTGTGGGAATCTTAAATTGCTCGGCTCAGCAGTTCTGTTCCAGCTTAAGTAGGATAAAGTAGTTAAAGTTCAGTTGGATTCCATTCTTCTAGATCTTTGACAGATCATTTCAGATTAATGTCTTCTAAGTTTTCAGCATTCCCCATAAAAGATTATTTCTGTGGAATTCCTGATGTGTGCTTTTAACTTTTTGGCAGATCAGGAATTGAGGATGGGTAGTAAGGGATGTCAGCTGCTATATAAAACATTTTAACTTGTCTTCCTCTGTTCAGTTTATTATTATTATTCATGCACCAGGGAAGAAAATGCTATGTTTTCATAACATTAAGAGTCTGGCTCCAAGCCTCAAAAGCCAGGAAATGCATAGACAAGACTGAAATTCTGTCCTTAAGTCCCCCCTTCATGCTTTGATATTGCAATTGACCTGGTATGTAAGATCACACCACTATTCTAAGGACCCTGACACCAATAGCTGATCACATGAGCTATTAGAAACACACAGAGTTTCACTATTACTCATTCACGTTTCGATATTTATAATTAAATGCCATGATTAAAATCTTGTCAGGAAAGAAGGAAACATGAATGTAATTAGTTTGATTAAGAACTCCAACTCTAAGCTACACTTCTCAAAACAAATTCTGTATCTAGCCACATATGAGAAGAAATTATTCATATGGCCATTAGCTGCACTGTACTACTAGAAAAACATCTGTGAACATTATTTGACAAACTGATCACTAAATGAATCCTTAGCTAAAGGAGTTTTTGGATTGACTTTAGGAAAGCAGGATGCCGTATAACACAAATGCTTACAGATGCAAAACATTGATTGGGGGGGGAAAAATGTTCAGGAGGAATAGTAGTAATAAAGCAAGCCTAGCATGAAAATGTACCCTTTCAAAAAGTAAGCCATTTATGAGACGCAGTAGTAAAAACTGCTTAATTCTCCTGCACCTCTAGGGAGAAATCTAAGCCTTTTGAGAAGTGATGGAGAGAAAAATGAAGCCAATGGTGTGTTTGTCAGTGAGAGAATGCGGTGGAAACACAGTTAGTAATTTTACTATTCTTGCTTGCCAAGAGCTGACAGGTGTGCAGTTTCTTATTGTTCTGAAAGGCAGCCAGAAACCACAGTTTAATATGCATCTACTTCTTTACAGTAGGAGAGAAAACAGCTGTCTCTCTGGCTCATGATACAAGACAAAAATATTGAGACAGGCTCTTCTTTACAGTATGTTATCGTCATCTGATTGGCTTTGTTTCAGCTCCAAACAAAACATATAGCTGAGGACAAAAAGGGCTGAAACCTAGCTTAGATAAGACCTGATCTTGCAACCTCTGCTCCCATAAATAGGTTCATTTACTTCAGAGGGATTACTCGCTTAAATAAGGATTATTCACATGAGGAAGGTTGAAGGATTGGGTCCATAGTTTCAACAAAACAGATCTGAAGACTTCCTATAAACAAGCCAATTCAAACTTGAAAGTAAACAAAGCAGGAAAATACCAAGACCAGGTTATTTCAGATAAACATGCGGTAATCATTTACAAACAGATTTAAAGAATGACTCCCATAAATCTTTTAGTTTCATACTGCTGAGAGATGTTTGTGATTAATAAATCCTTTGAACACAAAAGGTTTCCTCACTCAAGAATGGTGTGTGCTTTCCTGTAATATGTGGCAAAGAGATCATTTTAAATCCAAACTCCCTAGAGGAGTTTTAAAAAAAATTCACAATGTGCCAGATGCAATAGACTGTAAGAAACGTTCAGCTGTGTTATATTGATTTCCTTTCTGCATGGAGTATGCTACAGTATTAAAAGCTCATGATAACTGGCTGGCAGATTGTCATGGGATATGCAGAAAATGTCTGCAGTGTGTCCAGGCTTGTATGGCTTGATCATTTGATACATGTAAATTTAGACAATATGGCTTCGAAAGTTTATATTTTCCAGGGGGAAGGGAGCGATTATTCATTAAAATAACAAAATGGAATGGAATTTTAGAAATGCTGATCCTCTCCCCAAAGTACTGACATTTTACTAGTAAACTTCAAAAAGGCCTACACAGTATGACATAAGAATGTATATAAGATCCCTCAGGTTTACACTGGAGCATATTACAGCAATACAATTATAACATCGATGGAGATGGAATTGAGTTATCCACAAAAACAAGGCAATTTTGAGTTAAGAACAGAGCAGTCCTCCAACAAAGGGGCCTTAGCAGAGGGGTAATTTGGCTCACTTCAATGTTTCTAACTCTTGCAGCTCCTAAAATGTGTTAGCAGGAAAGTAACCATTTCAGCATAGGAGGATTTTCTTTTTAATTTAAATTTTAACATAACCACGAAACATCAGTTGGGGCTATCGTTTTCGAGGGACACAGAAGAAAAAGGCAGCTAATGAAGACTGGAATAATGTCAGAGAGAAATAGGATTACTTTACACAATCTACTGTCCTGGAATAATTCATTAAATCTCTGACAGTCCTAGGTAGACCCCAGACTGCCCTTTCTTGCCTTTGTGAAAGGGATACTAGTTACTCCCCTTCATAGAAGATTACCTACTGTCAGCCTGCAGCTAGACACCATTTAAGCTGCAATACTCAGTAAAGTGAGTTAAGAGCAGAGTAAGAGCACTATATTTACTTGCTTAACCCTCTTCTACCAGAGAATCACTCTGACCTCAGGTCTAAATTCTCTGGGTGTGGGTTAAGATCAGACCATTTACATTTGTTTCAAAAAGTGAACAGGAGCAAAAAATATGTTTCGGAAATATTAATATAACATGTAGTATGATACTGGTACCAAACAAATCTCTTGCACAAGGTTATGGAAAATTAATATTTTCTAATTACTCTTTAATAGGCAAATTAATACATGAAGCAAACAGAAGAAAGAGAAACTACATTCTCCCTGATACTGATGCACAAGTCGCTACTGCGGCTTTGCTTGGAACCCATCTGCAGTACAACTATCACTGGGCCAACACATTTGTCTGGGACAGTTAAGATCACCCATATCCCAGTCTGGTTTTGTAATGTGGACAGAACATGACCTAAAGCCATGACACGATTCCCCAACACATTTCTATAACTGTGTTGTCTAGTTCATGCAACAAACTCAACAAATGTTAGAACAAGTGTGCCCCTAAATGAGCAAGACAGCCATGAGCTACACAAACACAATTAGAGCAATAATAGCAGGTGGTGCTAAAATTTATCATGAGCATCAGTCATGATGGCATGGTGCTACTATCAGGCCTCAGCCAATGACTGTAGATTTTAATAGAAAGAAATCAGTCTATTAGTTATTTTTAAAGCACTTTTCATATCTAAGAGCCACATCCTCAAAGCTATTTAGTCACGTTATTCCTGTTGATTTCAATGGGAGTTAAGCGCCTTCATACATTTGAGGAGGTGGGCTAAAGTATCTTACTGATTCCTTGCTCTCCTGTTTGAGGGTCTCAGCAAGAATGCCAAATAATGATATTACAGTTAGGGGAAAGATTGAGATACGGTCATCAGGCTATTAGGGAATGCACTGAGATCACCAATTTATTTCTGAGAGCCCACTGAACAGAGATCAGATTCTATACAGTATGAAAATAATCAATTTACGAGAAACTGGTCACAGAACAATGGGTTTCATCTCATTGTATGCAATAAACATATGTTTACCAAAATAGGTTTCCCTTAACATTAAATAACAAGAACAATATGCAATAGAATTTCAAGTGCTATTAAAATAGGCAGTGAAATTAATGTCAGATCTAAAGAAACTGGCTCTAACCAAAATGCCAATTACAGACACCCTTGGAATTCAGGAGATTTTAAAACAAACCTAAAATCCAAATTTTAAAAACAACCCTATTTTATAAAGGACCAAATCAAAGACCCAGACTGGAACAGTACTGAACTTTGGAGTGAGTTGGGGGTTGAATTCTGGATTGGAATTTTGCTTTTGGAACCTGTCTGTAATGATATCAATATCAAATTAAAATACAAAGGTAAACAAAAAACACACTCATCTGCTTCTTCAAAACACAAAAAGGGCTTCTGCTCATAACAGTTGAGGATTATCATCCGGTTTTTTATTGAAGATCTGAGAAATGCATGGTTTCATTGCCAATCTGTAACCTAAAACAGCTTTAAGGATTAAGACAATTTTTGTGAATAACTGAGTGCAGCTAAGCTATTTCTGTACTATATTCCTACCAGCTATGAAAAGAAATGTCTGACATTTTAAAATCTGAAAACTGCCTTTACAAATACATAAGAAATGATCAATAAGGGAGATGATCACCCAGAGAGTTGAGGCCACAGAGAGCTCCCAGTGCAACAGAATGAAGACAGTTCTTCAGCACAGGGGGAAGCTTATAGAGCTAGAGTAATCAATAGTTTTTTGTCAAGTTCCAAATTTCAGGATCAAGGTATAGTCAAGGTCCAGACTCCAGAGAAAATAATACAAAAATAATAACAATTATGATAAGTAAATAAAAGAATTTGTGGTCCGTTCAAAAGCATCTGGTAGTCCGCATCTGGTTCCCAGTCTCCCTATTGCCTACTCCTGCTATAGAGAGACTGCATACCATGTGTGTGCGTGGAGCTGGATTACAGAGAGGCCACCTCCTCAAACATTTAGGACTGGCCAAAACAACAGGTGGGCATCTGCTCTCTGGATCCACTTTTATATTGATTCAGTGGCCATAAAAGGATATTCAGGGGTCACTGGTTCTATTCTATCCCAGAGACTTCAGTAGCAGCAGTGGAGAGGCTGGAGAGCTCCTCTACACCTTTCCCACAGCTTGGCATGTGGATCCCTTCTCGTCCAACCCCCACTTAATTCACTACCCAAAGTTCAAGCGGTTGTGTCCTTGGTGTGTGTTTGGGGTGGGGGGGTATGTAAATTTTGTGTGTATGTAATGTATGTTTATAAAAGACAGCTCATACACAGGCTCGTTAAGTACTTTGTAACCCTGTTTTATTTTTTAATCGAAATTTTGCAGTTCAGAAAGGGGCTACAGTGGAAAGTGTGGCCTACAGATTAGAGCACTACACTGGCACTCAGAAGATATGGGTTTTACTCCCAGATATGCAACTGGCCTACTGGGTGACATTGGACAAATCACTTCACCACCCAGTGCCTCAGTTTCCCCATAGGTAAAATGGGGATAATGATACAGACCTTTGTAAAGTGTGTTGATAACTAGGTTTTCATTCATTTTAATTGAGATTCTGACTACAAAGAAAAAAAAGATATTTTGCACAAACTTTCCCACACCAATCCATCATTGTGCTTCAATTTACCCTCCTTTGAAGTGAAGGCATCCAGCAACCAGACAACAGTTCAGTCCTGATTTACCTAATGAAATTATATTGTGTGATGTGGGTGTTGTCTTAAAAAATGGAACAAGATTCCAATTATTAAAATTTAATTCAGGTTATTCAATAACCAATAGGTCATAACATTTCCAAGGTTCTTGGTGATGGTTTATTCCTTATTTGGAGTCTGAGCTGCATGATGTCTTTAGCTTCCATTGAAATCAGTATCTGGCAGGATCAGCTGATGCTACTTCATCATAAGGATCAGACTATTTCAACATTCATTTATCAATCAACAATTATTCCCTCATTTTCATGAGCACTAAAATCACTCACAAATTAAAAGCTGAGAGACATGAAAAAGACGATGAGAGAATTGTTAAGTGTATTACGTTCCCTCCACCCCCACGTAGGATCCATATGTGATCTTAGATATAATGGGAAATGTTAGCCAGCACTTTGAACAAAGTACCCTCTTTGGAATAGTGTGCTATCCAGGGGTCAAAGGCGCAACTAAAAATCTACCAGATGGTGGTACTTGTGAGATACTAAGCTCTGAATTTAATTCTTTGTGTGTTTATTCCCAGGACACTTTATCATATCTGAATAATGGAGAAAATGACATATAAATTTTCCTAACTAACATTCTCAGAACACAAAATAACCATTACGTCATTTGAATTTCTGAGAGCAATGGTACTTTCTATTCTCCTTTATAAAACACACACAGGAGGGCTCAGCTGTACATGCTAACTGTTAAACATGATGAGAAGCGAGACTTCTAGAATACTTATTTTTCCAGTGACTTGTGTAGAAACACTTGATTTCCTTTTACGGTCCTATAAAGTGGAGTTTCAAAAAAATAAGTCAATCAGAAGTTCTACTCCTCCATTACTGATTTCTTTTTTTTTGCAGTACTATATTGTACACATACATTAATATTATTACTGACAAGGCACATGGGCACACATGGTGCTTTACAGACAGTATATGAGTCCTTCATCCAAAGTTTATAAACCAGGACCCTGACCTGGCAATCTGATCCATTAGCTCAGACACTCACATTCAAGCATTTAATTTAGTTGGGGATTATAGACTCATAGACTCTAGGACTGGAAGGGACCTCGAGAGGTCATCGAGTCCAGTCCCCTGCCCTCATGGCAGGACCAAATACTGTCTAGACCATCCCTAATAGACATTTATCTAACCTACTCTTAAATATCTCCAGAGATGGAGATTCCACAACTTCCCTAGGCAATCTATTCCAGTGTTTAACTACCCTGACAGTTAGGAACTTTTTCCTAATGTCCAACCTAAATCTCCCTTGCTGCAGTTTAAGCCCATTGCTTCTTGTTCTATCATTGGAGGCTAAGGTGAATAAGTTTTCTCCCTCCTCCTGATGACACCCTTTTAGATACCTGAAAACTGCTATCATGTCCCCTCTCAGTCTTCTCTTTTCCAAACTAAACAAACCCAATTCCTTCAGCCTTCCTTCATAGGTCATGTTCTCAAGACCTTTAATCATTCTTGTTGCTCTTCTCTGGACCCTCTCCAATTTCTCCACATCTTTCTTGAAATGCGGTGCCCAGAACTGGACACAATACTCCAGCTGAGGCCTAACCAGTGCAGAGTAAAGCGGAAGAATGACTTCTCGTGTCTTGTTTACAACACACCTGTTAATGCATCCCAGAATCATGTTTGCTTTTTTTGCAACAGTATCACACTGTTGACTCATATTAAGTTTGTGGTCTACTATGACCCCTAGATCTCTTTCTGCCATACTCCTTCCTAGACAGTCTCTTCCCATTCTGTACGTGTGAAACTGATTGTTCCTTCCTAGGTGGAGCACTTTGCATTTATCTTTATTGAACTTCATCCTGTTTACCTCAGACTATTTCTCCAATTTGTCCAGATCATTTTGAATTTTGACCCTGTCCTCCAAAGCAGTTGCAATCCCTCCCAGTTTGGTATTGTCCGCAAACTTAATAAGCGTACTTTCTATGCCAATATCTAAATCGTTGATGAAGATATTGAACAGAACCGGTCCCAAAACAGACCCCTGCGGAACCCCACTTGTTATACCTTTCCAGCAGGATTGGGAGCCATTAACAACTACTCTCTGAGTACGGTTATCCAGCCAGTTATGCACCCACCTTATAGTAGCCCCATCTAAATTGTACTTTCCTAGTTTATCTATAAGAATATCATGCGAGACCGTATCAAATGCCTTACTAAAGTCTAGGTATATCACATCCACTGCTTCTCCCTTATCCACAAGGCTCGTTATCCTATCAAAGAATGCTATCAGATTAGTTTGACACCATTTGTTCTTTACGAATCCATGCTGGCTATTCCCTATCACCTTACCATCTTCCAAGTGTTTGCAGATGATTTCTTTGATTACCTGCTCCATTATCTTCCCTGGCATAGAAGTTAAACTAACTGGTCTGTAGTTTCCTGGGTTGTTTTTTTTCCCTTTTTATAGATGGGCACTATATTTTCCCCCTTCCAGTCTTCTGGAATCTCCCCCGTCTCCCATGATTTCCCAAAGATAATAGTTAGAGGCTCAGATACCCTTCTATTAACTCCTTGAGTATTCTAGGATGCATTTCATCAGGCCCTGGTGACTTGCAGGCATCTAACTTTTCTAAGTGATTTTTTACTTGCTCTTTCCTTATTTTCTCTTCTAAACCTACCCTCTTCCCGTAAGCATTCACTATACTAGACATTCCTTCAGACTTCTCAGTGAAGACCGAAACAAAGAAGTCATTAAGCATCTCTCCATTTCCAAGTCTCCCGTTACTGTTTCCCCCTCTCATGAGCAGTGGGCCTACCCTGTCCTTGATCCTGCTTTGAGCAGGGGGTTGGATTAGACGACCTCCTGAGGTCCCTTCCAACCCTGATATTCTGTTATTCTGTTCTGTGATTTTAAGCATCCCATTTACTTCAATGGGTGCCCCACTAGCAGATCAGATTACAGGTTACCCTATAAGCAAATCACAGAAAAATAAATTAATACACTCTGTCAGTTGCAACAAGGTTTCTTTGCCTAGACAAACCAAGATCCCTCCCTACCATGAGAATGTGTGTACCCAAAGCAGCAGTGCTTTTGGATGCTACATAAATTATACTCATGCACCAGGAAGGTAGAAATCATATAATTATTATTAACACTGATATTATGGTAGAGTTTAGCAGCCAACCAGGTTAGGGTCACTAGCACTGTACAAACATAGTAGTAAAATGATCGTTCTTGCCCCAAAGAGCTTACAGTCTAAAAGACAGGACAAAATGGATGGATGGATGGGACAAGCACATAGATTTGAGTGTGGAGTGGAGGAGACGAAGGAACTAGACTCAGAGCCGGTGCTTCCATTAGGCGACCCTAGGCAGTCGCCTAGGGCACCAGGATCCAGAGGGCGGCATTTTGTGTGCTCCCCACGGGCTACACGGGAGCTTCCAGTTCAGCTCCCATCACGCCGCTGAAGAAGGACCTTCTGCTGACGTGCTGTGGAAAACAGCAGCAGGCAATTGAGCAGCTCAATGACTGCTGCTGTCTCCTGCGGAATTTCGGCGGAGGGTCCTTCTTCGGCGGCACGATGGGAGTGAAACCGGAAGCTCCCACATGCCCCATGGGGAGTGCACAAAATGCCGCCCCCCAAATTCTGCCTAGGGCGCCAGAAACTCTGGCGCCGCTCCTGACTAGACTACATAATATGAGCAATTCTTAGCCAACCAGGAGCAAAAGTTACAACTCACCACCTGTCTAGCCACAGGAAGATGCTGTGACAGCAGAGCTGACTAGGCTAGGCTTAAGCTGGCTGACTAGGTTAGGCTTGAAAAATGATCCAGAAAAAAGAGGAGATAAATTTCACAAGAATTAAAGCATTCATTAACAAAACAAATTAAGGGTTAATTTTTCCCAGCACATTTCACCTATGTGCACAGTTATGGAGCATTGCCTCTTACTTACTTGCAGCTTCTGCCTGAAGAAAAATAAAGCAGGCTTCTGACATACACCCACATTGCCTCAGCCACTGGTCACCACTGAGTGCTGCACCTGTGATTTCCTTAAATTAGCTGGGACTGGCCTAATAGCAGACAACTGATAAAAATCAACTGAAAGCAGATTCAGATTTTCTTTCAGGAAAGAACTAGCCACTAATTCTACCTTTGTGTACAAGCCCTGTCATTCACTAGGAGAATGTAAATGTAAAATACTCTACATATCCCAGGTCCACAAACAGCACAAATATACATTCAGAATTACCCAGATTTTAAGTTAAGAGAGCAAGAGGGGGGAAAAATTAAATTATCCATGGGAGAACTAGGGTGACCAGATGTCCCGATTTTATAGGTACAGTCCTGATATTTGGGACTTTGTCATATATAGGCACCTATTACCCCCCTCCCATGCTGATTTTTCACACTTGCTATCAGGTCACCCTAGGAGAATACACAGTGTGTCTCTTCTAAAACAATATACATACACAATGGCTGCCTATCTCTACATACAGCAGAATTGCTAGAGTTGTAAATATCCAGGGCAACATGCACAAAGGGACTCACCTTCCCCATTTTATGTGGAGTTAGGTGTGCTCAGAGCTTGCCTACCGGATCATGGCCCGCACAGACGATAGGCAGGGTAATGCCTATCTTCCCCTGGTTTGAGAATCTGACTGGGGCTTACAAAGGAGATAGGAATCTGGGCACCTGCCTGTGGCAGCAGCGTGCATGTCCAGATGCAGAAATTTAAGTGCCCAGAGAACTTTTACAGCAGAAATTTAGGCACCTACAGAGTTAAGTGATAGCTGAGCAGGAGTTTTGTGGATCGCAGTAGTGCCTAAATCTGGGGTCTAATTAAAACACAATATGGCAAGCAAGCAATTAGTTCATGTTCTCAGTTATTTTTCAAATATATATATATATATAGAGAGAGAGAGAGAGAGAGCTCACAATCCTATGAAAGTCATTTTTTAATATGTATGTGGAAGAGGAACCACATACACATGCAAGGCTACTAGTCTGTAAAAATTAAATGTCTTTGATAAATGAAAATATTTATATCTATGATGCGGGGAGAAGCATCTGAAACAATTTGTCTGACATTAAAAAGAGAAAGAAAACTTTATGCTGTATACCAAATTTCAGCCCACTGCATTTTTTAACGACAGAGCTATAAACCACTTCAGTCAAGCTTTATAATGAAAATGCTGCTAGAACCTTAACTTTAATGGCTCTTCCAAGTGCTTCTAAAGCAGGCATTACTTTTAGTGTCATAAAATGATGTTTAAAACACTACAGAATTTTCTCAAGACGGATAAGCAGGTGTTCAAGAGGGCAGCAGTATTTAAACCTTATTGATTTATGGGATATGCTGTATTAAAGGTCAAAGATCTTTATGGAAGCTTGCAGTAGAAATTCCAGACTTTAGCATACATAGTACAACCATTGTTTGAAGACCACTGAGTTTTCACTTTGTAACAATTGAGCTCCTGCATTTTGTATGCATTACCAGTAGTAAAATATGAGCCTCATCCTATAGAGTAAGGCTTTCTTTTTATTGGTATACTTTTCATAGTGTATTGAGGTAATAAAATCCGCTGTGCAGCTACTTGATCATGTAATACTGCATCAGGTACATAGTTCCCCTACTACTAATTTTAGTGACACTATTTCTGGCTTTTTCCAAGAGTCAGAAATGGGACAACTTGCCTCAGACCTCCTCAGATGGAAGTAAAAGGGGAAATATACTTTCAATACCCCACCTGCAACTATATCCAGTGGTCAATATTCTCCTCCTGGAAGCAAATGTAACCATCATAAAAGCAACCAATAAACCATTAAACCATTTTATGCAATCGATTAGCATTTTCTGCTTGTTAACACAAAAATCAATAATCTTATAGCTGTGGGTGCCAGCCCTAATGATTTAGTGAAACTGTAATTTATTGCAGAATAAAATAGCAACACTATTAAGTCTCAATAGCAAATATAATTAGAGAAAGCTGATAGCAAAAAGACCATTATTGCTTAGTCTGTGGGTAGTGACAAAATACCTGGTACATGGGGATAATTACATCTACCTTCTCTTAAAAACCAAAGTGGCTGTATTTATTTCCTTTCAGTATATTTGGGTGCAATAAAAAAATAATACTTTACACTGCCATAGCACTTTCCATCCAAAAATCTCCACTGGCTGTACAAACAATGAATGTAGCCTCACACACACCTACAAGATAAGTGCCTATTATCCCTATGTTATGGATGAGGTAACTCAAGCACAGAAAAGAGATTAAGGTCTTGATCCAGCTTCCCTTGAAATCAATAGAAGCCTTCCACTAACTTCCCTGGAAGTTGGATTAGTATCCGAGAGCCTAACCCAACATCTCATGAGAATTAAGAGGCATAACCAGAAAAAATACCCAGATCTCCTGGGTCCCAGACTTACATCTAAAACCACAAAAGCACCTTTAAACCATTAGGGTACATCAACTGGTGTAGCTTGATATACTAGCAACCAGGTAGAATATTATGTAGTGGTAACACTAATTGAAAATAGACAGGATATGCAGTGCTGAGTAGTAAAATCTTCTTACTATTACACTTCAGCCAATAGTTTATGTTTAGTGCTCTCAAGCTAAAAGTCAGCCTTTTGGCATTTTCCACTGAGCTGTGCCATGTGAACAAAATGATAAGACAGCTGCAGTGGCACAGGAGCCAGCAAACAGAGCTGTAAACAGGGGAGTTTGAGTGGGACATCTGATTTAGGTGGGAAGCTATGACAGATTCAGGGGCAGTGGTAGTGACTCAAGTAGTGGAAGACACAATGAGGATGACTGGATGTGGAAGCTGCAGCATGTACATGACCCTGGAGGAGGTAACTGAAAAGAGTTTCGTCTGCATGAAGTGCCACCTGATATAGCTGATGGAAGAAAAGATCTGAGGATTGGAGATGCAGGTGGAAACTCTAGTTGAGTTTAGAAGGGGGCTAGAGCAGATGATGGAGCAAGGACATGAGGAGTTTGAAGGGAAAAGCTCAGACTTGCAGATGGAAGCAGAACCAAAGAATTCTGAGGGGAGACTGCTGGTGAGGAAAGTGGATAGTGGAAGCATGTGACTAAGAGAACCAGGCACAGGAAAAGATGGGCTAGGTAAGGAATAATAGAGCTCAGAAACAAGGTTTGCGGAGTTGGAAAATGAAGAAGGGGCACAGCAGGTGGTCACTGAAGGTAAGAGTTCAAGGAAGAAAAGAAGAGCAGCTAGTTCTATAGGAAGAGGGGAAGCGTCAATGGAGATAACACGAAAGATGAACCCCAGGAGTATATGGGATGGGTTGCAGAGGATTGCAAGGGAGAATAGGAATTGAGAGGAGTTGCAGCCAGAGGGAACAGGGATAGACCGGAGAATCACACGATCACCAGGAAAAGGCAGGTCTACGTGATTGGGGACTCCTTACTGAGAAGAATAGACAGGCCTGTAACCAGAGCTGATCCAGTGAACAGAAGGGTGTGCTGTCTGCCAGGTGCTAAGATACGGGATGTGAACCTGAGGCTGAGGAGGATCCTCATGGGAGTGGGAAAGAATCCACTGATTGTCCTTCATATAGGAACAAATGATATGGCTAGATTCTCGCTGGAACATATCAAGGGAGACTATGCCAGGCTGGGGAAGATGCTTAAGGAAATCGAGGCTCAGTGATCTTCAGTGGGATTCTGCCTGTTCCGAGAGAAGGGCAACAAAGGTGTGACAAGATTATGATAATTAACAGATGGCTCAAGCAGTGGTGCTATCAGGAGGGCTTTGGGCTGTATGGCCACTGGGAGGCATTCATGGACAGAGAACTGTTCTTTTGGGATGGACTTCACCTCAGTAGGGACAGAAATAGACTTCTAGGATGGAGCCTGGCACAACTGATTAAGAGAGATTTAAACTAGGAATTTGGGTGAGATGTCCAGGTAATCTCCATGCTGGATTTTAACACTGAGAGGGAAAAAAACGAAGAAAGAAAGGATATAGCTGTGGGTAGGAGAATGGACATAAGGAGGAAGGGTAGTGTAGATACCAGTCTAAAAGGTGATACTGGCAGTAGAATATCTGGACCTAATTGGGTAAAGAACGTGAGCGAAGCCAAACAGCAAAAAATAAGATGTTTGTACACCAATGCGAGGAGCCTAGGTAACAAAATGGAGGAACTAGAGTTACTGGTGCAACCAGATATTGTAAGGATAACAGAAACATGGTGGAATAGTAGTCATGACTGGAGTATAGGTATTGAAGGGCATGTGCTGTTTAGGAAAGACAGAAGTAAAGGAAAAGGTGGAGGAGTAGCTTTGTATATCAATGGTGAGGTAGACTGTAAAGAAATATGTCTGGGCAAAAATCACATTGGGGAAGAAAGCTACTAGAGCCTCCCCTGGGACAGTGCTTGGAGTGTGCTCCAGACCACCGGGATCTGATTTGGATATGGATAGAGACCTTTTTAATGTTTTTAATGAAGTAAATACTGATGGGAATTGTGTTATCATGGGAGACTTCAACTTCCCAGATATAGACTGGAGGACAAGTGCTAGTAATAATAATAGGGCTCAGATTTTCCTGGATGTAATAGCTGATGGATTCCTTCACCAACTAGTTGCTGAACCAACAAGAGGGGATGCCATTTTAGATTTGGTTTTGGTGAGTAGTGAGGACCTCACAGAAGAAATGGTTGTAGGGGACAACCTTGGTTCGAGCGATCATGAGCTAATTCAGTTTAAATTAAATGGAAGGATAAAGAAAACAGATCCGTGACTAGCGTTTTTTTTTCAAAAGGGCTAACTTTAAAAAATTAAGAAAATTAGTTAGGAAAGTGGATTGGACTGAAGAACTTGGGGATCTAAAGGTGGAGGAGGCCTGGAATTACTTCAAGTCAAAGTTGCAGAAACTATCAGAAGCCTGCATCCCAAGAAAGGGGAAAAAATTCATAGGTAGGAATTGTAGAGCAAGCATCTCAGAGAGGTGATTAAGAAAAAGCAGAAAGCCTAAAAGGAGTAGAAGATGGTAGTGATCAGCAAGGAAAACTACCTTATTAAGGTCAGAAAATGCAGGGATAAAGTGAGAAAGGCTAAAAGCCATGTAGAGTTGGACCTTGCAAAGGGAATTAAAACCAATAGTAAAAGGTTCTATAGCCATATAAATAAGAAAGAAGAAGTGGGACCACTAAACACTGAGGATGGAATGGAGGTTAAGGATAATCTAGGCAAGGCCCAATATCTAAACAAATACTTCGCCTCAGTCTTGAATGATACCATAATACAAAAACACACTGGGTGGTCTCAGTAATCATGGGCCAGAATGGCAATCACCTATTATTACTGAGATCACTGTAAATACTAATTTATGAGCTCACCACTGTCCTCGTTATCTTGTCCTCCCACCTCTCCCTCCAGTTTGAGAGTTTATTCACCTGTTTTGTATTGTTTAAATCAGGGGTGGGCAAACTACAACCCGCGGGCCAGATCCAGCCCCTCAGGGCTTTGGATTGGGCCCACAGGATTGCCCCCCATGGTGCCACAGGCCCTACGCTGCTCTCAGAAGCAGCCCTCGGGCAGGGGGGCAGAGGGCTCCACGTACATTGCCTTTACCTCCAGGCACCACCTCCCCACAGCTCCCAGGGGCTGCAGCACTTCCTGGAGCAGCACAGGGCCAGGGCCAGGGCCAGGGCTCAGGCCCAGCATGCAGGGAGCCTGTCCTGGCCCCAGTGTGCACTGCTGCCACCCCAGAGCCACTTTAGGTAAGTGGCGCAGGGCTGGAGCTCAAACCCCTCCTGCACCCTGCCCCGCAACTCCCTGCCCTAAGCCCCCTGCCTGCACCACGCACCCCTCCTGCACCCCCCCTTGCTTGAGCCCCTTCCCACAGTGCGCTCCCCTGCCCTGAGCCCCCTCCTGCACTTCGCACCCCAACCCCCTTCCCTGAGCCCCCTCATATACCCCACACCCCTCCTCTGCCCCAATCCCTTGCCCTGACCCCCCTTCCTGCATACCACATCCCCCCCACCCCCGCACTCCCTCCTGCCCCCCAACCCCCTGCCCCATCCCTGCATACAATTTCCCCACCCAGATGTGGCCCCTCAGCCCAAAAAGTTTGCCCACCCCAGTCTAAATCCTAGTGAGCTCTCTGAAGCGGGGCAATCTTTCTACTATTTGTTTGTATGGTGCTTAGTACAATGGGGTCCTAATCCATGTATGTGGTCCCTTGGCACTACAGCAGTAAAAATATATATATTTTTTTTTAAAAAAACCTTGTCTCAGTAACTTGTCCTTACTTCCCGCGTATTTGTACCAGCCTGTATTGAATCTCCGTACCTTTTTCCCTTCAGATGAGCTTGAGTCCTTGCCCTTTATATGCCACACTCAGCTATGTCACTAATATTTTGCTCATTTGTAAAATGAGTAGTATTTTACAAATGAGTAGTATTTTGCTCATTTGTAAATATTAAATACATACTATGGGGGTGAAAATACATCTAGATCTAAAAACAAAAATGTACAGTGCATGTCAGAGAATGCCTTTAAAAGGCCTTGAAGAGGTTTCTATCCAACATCCCCAGTTTTATTCAGCAAATGTGAAAATGTTCTGCCAATTTTCCACAGCAGATCAACAAAAAGCTCTTTAGTACAGGTGTTTCCGGGATTGGGATTCATTAGGAAAACTCAGTGTTTTACAAGTTACAGCGGTTTTAAACCTTTATAAGGTCTCCAGCGTTTGTCAAGGTCCTGTTGGTAATAGCTATGAATTTCTGGCTAAGACAACTGACCACAACTTTGAGCATTAGAAAATGGGACTACAGGATAATATTACAAAATGTTTTAACCCTAAAGAGTACTAGAGCTTGCATTTTCTTATTGTCGTATATTACAAATATACTTGGCAGCCAATTAGCATAGAGTCTTTAATCCCACCACTCCATCGCCAAATGATGTATGGGGCACAGTTAGGCCATTGTGATGGGCAGCTATTTCTTAAAAAAACATAACTCTAGATTTCAGCTCATGTTAACAGACCATTCTTACTGAGTTATTGCGGTCCTAAGAGTAACCACAGCACTGTTTAATAACAATGTGCAGTTTCTGACATTTTTATAGTATACTAAAACCAAAATCAGGCTGGGTGGCAAGAGTTTTAGACCACCTGAGATGTCTTTAAATGTTCAGCACATGTTTAAGTGCAGATGGACTAGTAATAATACCATTGGCTGATCCATCTGTTAATGTTATAGATTCATTTCAGGGAACTATTTTTCCCAGCTGCCTTTTTAAAAATAAAAATGGGTTAAGTGATAGAGAAATACTTCGAAAGACAACAATGACTTTTTTTTTTAAACCAGGCCTTGTGTGCACACCAAATTGATGGATTTTTTCTAGAATTAACTGAATTTTCTTTTACCTTCCTGTGCGCCTTGCATGATGCTTAAATGATATCTTTAGTGTAAAAACAGTCTGGACAATGTCATGATTTGTTTACAGATGGGCGTGACTGAGAAAGCATGATTGATTGTGAACTTAAATCATGCCCATTGTGGTAACTATGTGATTTGAAGCCTTAGCTCTTTCTATTAAAGCTTTGTTTAGATCAGTGATACTCAGACCTCAGTGATTCAGGAGCCAAATTAACAATAAACATTAACCAAAAGAGCCATAGGAGTGTGAATTAAGTGTGTGTGTGTGTGTGTGTGTGTGTGTGTGTGTGTGTGTGTGTGTGTGTGTGTGTGTGTGTTAATCTCACAGCAAAATAACTGACCAAGTGTTCTACAATTGGTTAATAATATAGTAAAAGCAACCAGATTGGTTAATAATTAAAATCACACCATCTTTTAATATCATGTGCTGCAAAGAGCTACGTGTGACACATTAAAGAGCCACTTGCAGCTCCCCAAACTCAGTCTGAGTGTCACTGGTTTAGACAGAGGCATTCATTAAACTAAGTGTCAATATGGAAGGAACATATACACACTTCAATAACTGTGCAGACAGTACCATTTTTACTAAACTGTGGGACAGATTCTGCCACTCTTAATTATGCTGAATGGTATCTTACTCCGTGAGTGGTGCCATTTGAAGCTATGGAATCTGTTCATTTAGTAAAGTACTACTCTTTGTCCCCAATTCAGCAAAACACTTAAGTATGTGCATAGTCTCATTATCTTCAATGGGCTTAAAGTTAAATAGGTACTCAAGTGTTTTACTGGATAACAGCCTTCCTCCGCAAGCATGGCAGAAGTAAGCCCTGCATATAGCCTTTTCATTATTTATATAACTACAACAATATTCACAGTATAATATTTCAGAAACTGTCTCCTCCTCTCCCTGCCACCATTTTCTAATTTGATGAATAAGACTGCAAAGGCATTTGTCCAATACATTATGATAATTGGTGTATGACAGCAAAGACTGATAATAATTTGATACTTAAAAATATATATTGAACCAGTTTCAACTGGTACAAATCAGCATAGCCTCAAACATCCTGAGAGGTAATGAACCCCCAACTTCCATTTATTCATATGAGACAAAGTTTTTAACCTAAATTCTACTGAACCTCATTTTAAAATGCTGTGCTATTCCACTGAAAAACAAAGCTGTTATGGAAAATGAGTAGAGGCATCATAAGCCAGCATCTCCATTGGTTGAACAGTAATGGAAACTGACATTATTTCGTATCTAGACCCTTGAACTAATAGACTAAATAGGCTATGCATCTGGAGTTACTTCGTCTGTGATAAGCTGTCAAATAGGCTCCCATCCCATGGCCTATTTGACTCTATGATTTTTAAGATACAAGCATTTCTTGCATTAAACAGAACCCCAAACCCGAGCTGGGACCAGGTTGGGGTAGAGGTTTGCTTAGGATTGCGATGAGGTAGGAAGACAAGGAGACACATTTATTTGGGGACATGTGTGGTTTTATTTGTTTGCATGTACAAATAAAATTGCATAAGGATGTAGCGAAAGAGAAATCCATGTCTGCCCCTTGAAATGAAGCATTGGCTAAGCATGCACTTTTTTTAATGGTAAGTGTTTACAAACCTCTCTGGAACTATTGGGATATACAGATATAAATTTATTCTTCAGGAATCTCTTCCAAAAGTGTCCCTTTTTCTTCCCTTTCCTGTACCAACCTTATTTTTAATCAAATATACTTTCTAGCCTCCATATAGAAAAGCCAATTTGCTGTTGAAAATGCTTACTACTAAGTGATGGAATGTCCAGTCATGCACCAGCAATTGCGTCCTGAAATTCAGCTTGCCCACGCTATGAAGGAAAAGCTCTTGGTTCAATCGTGCACTCTATTCCAAGGGGAGGCACTTAAATACATGAAGGGGAGGCCATGCATTTTATGTCAGAAGACTGAAATGTATCTTGCAATGTGGGGCTTTAATGTTATTCAAATGCTAACAATATACCATTCCCTCCAATTGCTCAATACACTGGAATAAAAAGACAATTTGCTGACATTGTACCGAACACTTCCTGTCCAGAATACTGATCAACAATAGTCGTTCAGTTTCCAAGGCTGAGCCACCCAAAATAACCCTCAGCATAACCTTTAAATTGTTCTTCTAACACTTTAAAATTCCAGTTAAAACAATTTACTATTTTACAAAATAAAACGATGGAACAAAGACTATAACTATATTTTCACTCAGCTTCTAAAATGCAGTTCCAGTGCCCCAGGGACTCCTTTCATCTAGTGTAAGTGCTGGCATATGATGTGATTGTTAACATAGCTGGCCACCAGATGAAGTGAATTATCTAAACTGCCAAGGTTCCTACTTTCATTCCAATTTAAACATCAATTTAACACAGAAACTGAAGGGTATTATGAAGCTTTAATATGAACCGTTTCAGACATGAAAAAGAACTAGAAGGATTTTTCAAAACCATCAAAACAAACAAATGTGTACTTTATTGAACCTGAAGATGAGTTGGAAAATGAACAGTTCACAGGGGCATAACAGTACATGCGTGTCTTACACTTTGCCAGCTGATAAGCTCTTCTGGTTCTTAAAATTAATGTACTATACTCTGGACACCTTTTAAAAAGTAGATAACCTGTGTGAATCCATAAAGACATTAACCAAATACAATTGTTTTGTACCAAATGGCTAAAGTATTGATTCTGATGGTTAGATACATGTATGCTTAGTGCAGGTGAGTATAATTTGAAATACATGTATTATTTTTCTTCTGTTCATTACGATTCCTATCAGAGAGAGGGAGGATGTTTGCTGGCAAAGGCACTGTTACAGACTGCCTGCTACAGACTGCCTGTGTGACCTTGAGTGAATCACTATCTCTCTGTGCCTCAGTTGCCCACCTATAAAATAGGGATAATATTTCCTTTATCCTATGCATTGTCTGCCTGGTCTAATTAGATTGTTATCTCTTTCTAGCAAGGACTGTCTCTTATTATGCATATGTACAGTGCATAATGGGAACTGAGACACTACTAATAAAAACAGCAAACTGCCTTTCAGGCAGTAGTCAGCTTCCTTCTCTCTTGCAGAGTGCACCAGAACTCTTGGGACAAACATTCTTGGGGAGATGGACATTGGGGATAGTTTGTATAGAAGGGGAGAAAAAAATAAATATAAATATAATAAGCTTTGAGCCAAGGGTAGGGGAAATGTTAAGGAAGTACATAAAATTACAAAGTGACAGGAAGTTTTAAAAATAATGGAAAATGTTAAATGATTTGGAAATGTCACATTGGACACATTGTAACCTCTCATTTGTTATACTTATTTGTTGGGTCTTGTTTTTAATTTTAATCCTTGAATTGGGCATGGCAGGAGCTTGAGGGCCAATGCTAGCAGATTGCAATGCGGCAGGAAATCAACTTAATGAGACTAGTCGCAATGCATAAAGTTAGGCACATGTGAACGGGTTCATAGGATCGAAGCCTAAGGTATGGGACCTTTTCATCTTTAGGGCTGGTGGAAAGATCTGTACTTTGAGGACAATATTTTGAACATTCAGAGGAAAGTTTCTAGGTGAAAAAGGAAGTTCCAGATAGTGGGAAGGGCACAGATGAAATTGCAAAATGAGTACTGTAATGTGGTATTGAAACCACATCTGGTATAGTGTGTGCATTTTGGTCAATAGATGGCAGACAATGCCATGACTGCAAAGGGCAAATTATCCAGGAGTTTTGAGGGTACACATTGCAAGGAGAGGTTAAGAGGTTAAGACTTTGTTTCCTGCACTGAAGGGAAAAGGGCCAAGTGAGAGAAAGAACCAGAAAGACAGGGAATGGAATCAAACTAATAAGTTATTCAAAATACTAATTGATTAAAAATATGTTTTTATGGATGACTGTGAAATAAAAGACCAGTCTGAACTTCTGTACATAAACATTGACTGGGTATGGAAGAAAGTGCCAAAGTAAGCAAAAGCAGTAAGTGATGAAAATCAATTCAAAAGGGAGTTTGAAACATTTCTGGAGAAGGAATGAATCGGTTAGTACAGTCATTAAGTGGTCTCTTTTGGAATAGATGATGAGCCACAGATCATTTCCTTAGGTTTTATGGGCAAGCTTGGATCATGTAGTATTTTTCTGCATCAATACTATGCTTCTATTGCATAACAGTTACAGCAGCATTTCCTAAAGTGCAGGGTACGAAGGACTAGCTGGGGAGTGAGGGGATGTGGGAAATGTATAAATTAATGTATGTAGACCTTTAATGATACACTGTGGAACTCAAGGGGGTACAAATGGTTTAAATTTGCTGAAAGGAGGCTCAATTTTCAAAAATGTAGGGGACACTGAGTTACAGCCTGACCAAAATGATTATGATATGCAAGTACTTCCAAACTGAGGGAACTGAAAGGCTTGTAGTTAGAACAAAACATTGAAGCCATGTCTAAATCAATAGGCTAGGTTTGGTACTTAGAGTGGACCAACGTTGTGCTGAAGAGGGATCCCAGAATCCCCATGTTTAAATTTGCCACCAAGGTAAAAGAAGTGTTGTTGCAATTTCCCTGTTTCTGATGATTAGTATCTCCCACTTTTATGAATACTGCTAAACCATCCATGCTGGAAAAGACTTTGTCACACTGTCTAGAGTGGCTCATGACTGAAAGTGCCAACCTCAGGGCAGACTGTTACTGGCTTGCTGAAATCTAATTAGAAAACATACCACTAGTTTGGATGTCTGCCCTGTTTTTGACAAATATGAACTCCTGGACTGCTGTAACAGTCTTACCATGGAGTCATAGACAGTCCCTTTAGACTCTCCAGTTTATCTTGCCACACAGGCAAACTGGATGCAGTGATAAATGGTCATTACACCAACAAACAAAAAAATCACAAAACATGCAGGTTGCTTCCAGTCCCAAGAGACCAGTCACTTTCCTCTGATCAACTGGTACCATAAATTTTACACCAAAGACAACACCTGTAGCCAATCCTGTAATAAACTATCTAAAGGTTTATTAACTAAGAAAAAGAAATGATAGTTATTTACAGATTAAAGCAAGCAACACCACACACACACACACACACACGTTATCATCTATCATTCATAAAGATGACAGATGTTGCAACAGAAAAGATGAAAAATCTTCATGTCCACTATTTTTATTTCCCTCTTCCAGCATTCAAACTGATGGGGTGAGGCTTTCTGCACATAATTCTCCCTGAGTGGATGGTGCAATTAACAAAACATTTGTCTTATGATGGTCCACTTAATTTTTGATAGTCCTCCTGGATTGGAGGCAGGGATCAATCCCGTACCTGAGTTCACAAGTTCAGAGCAAACATTTTCAAAGTTATGAAGCAAATCTTAGATATTTCCTTAGAGAATGGATTATAGACATTACAAGTAAGATTAATACACACAGCAACTTAAAAACACTCTATAGAGTCTAAATACTTAAAAGATTCTTATAAGATTAATACCTATTTTAAGCAACACTAACACACAAAAATGAATTGGTCTGGTCGACAGCTGTGAGTTTGTCAGTTCTTAGCTAATGCTTGCAGTCTTGGCAAGAGCTGGCACCTGACCTGTCAGCATCACAGACTTGTCTGAAAATAGATAATGGATGATAGTGCTTTTATTGATTACTGATCGTGTGTTGAGCAACACAAGCTTGATCCTGGATTTGTGGTCTCTTCTCCCAAAGCCAGCAAATAGCTGGGTCCGGGGAATTGGTAGTAGAATTCCAGCCTTGAGCTCACAAGTCATTTTCTGGATTAGGATTGTCCTCTTGTGGTTCTCCTCCCCACGGGACTGGATGAACTAGGTTCCTATCTAACAAATCTTAACCTCTTTAAAAAATCAAAAGGAAATGCTCTGCAAAAAAATAATTATGGTGAAGTTAAAGTCGCAAGAATATACCCGTATTTTATCTTTCAAGAACATGAGTTTTTTTAAATTTTGAATTTCCACTCCTAGACACAGTCAATCAAATATTTACCAAAATCTTAACTCTGCCCCAGTAAAGACAGAAAAAGCCAAAACTCATATCTGAAGGGATGATGGACACAGAATTTCCTTACACTGAACTGTCATCAGGACGTAAAGTGTCTGTATTACTAAAGTAGGAAGATGGCTCCCTGTGGAGCACCTGCAATAAATACACTTCCCAATGCACTCCATGCAGATTCTATTCACACATCCAAAATATCAGCTTTATACATTCTGCCACTGTGCAAGACCACTTTCAAATTCAAAGTAGACACATGATCTGCTCCTTTTCAGAACTTCAGATGCAAAAATGATTGTCTAGTTCTAATTTAAAAATTAGATACGATTAACTATCTTATCAAAGATTTCAGAGTAGCAGCCGTGTTAATCTGTATCTGCAAAAAGAACAGGAGTACTTGTGGCACCTTAGAGACTAACAAATTTATTTGAGCATAAACTTTCATGGGCTACAGCCCACTTCATCGGATGAGTGAGCTTTGCATCCAATGAAGTGGGCTGTAGCCCACAAAAGCTTATGCTCAAATAAATTTGTTAGTCTCTAAGGTGCCACAAGTACTCCTGTTCTTTTTATCTTATCAAAGTGTCTCACATTATTGAAGCATTTTAAAAAACAGTGTTTGTATATAAATATGGTCCTAAATCAAGAAGTCAACTATGGTACCATTCCTCCACTTACTCAATGTTAAAAGGTGCAGACAGATCTTCAAAGTTATAAGCAGCAAACTTTTTATGTTGGTATTTACAGACAGAAAACATTTTTCAAATGACCTTCCATGCTTGACATTCATGCACTGAGTTTGACAGATAGCACATAAATCAAGTCAGCGATTTCACCTTCACTCTTAACTGACCTCTCTCACGTGAAGATAGCCAGTTGAAAACACAGACATCCTTAAGCTGAACTGCAAAAATAACATTGTGCAATACTTCCTAAATCAATCTGAGAATGGTACTGTAAGGATGTGCCAACCCCACAATGATAAAAGAAATGGAAGACATATGAGCAACACTTACTGGCTGAGAGGGAAGGAAGATAAAGTCAAAAGTATCCAGCTACCAGGCTGCTGTAGGGCTGGAGCTGCTTGTCTCTGTCAAATTTAAAGGGCCAGCTAGCACAAAAACATGCTGGGAAAGAACAACTATATATTGAGAAGTTTTAGTACTGACCTGAAAGGTGCTTGTAAGGAAGGAGCTGAATTGTGACTTTTTTGATGGCAAGGCATCTGGTTGAAAGTCATCCTCAGGTTTTCCATTTGGGAGCCTGATGATAAATTAGGTGTGTCTTTTTAAGAGCTGGCCAGAAAACAGCAATTCCATGTCGCAAAATACTGAGGTTTTGACATGTAGTTTAATTCCGATGCAGAATGAAAGAGAGACCTTGATAAATTTTTCCACAGGGGGAAAAACCTAAAATGTTAGAGATACCCACCCCAGCAGAGCCTGGTAATTAGGGTCATCTTTGGGAGGTGGTATACTCAGTTTGAGTCTCTACACCAAATCAGGCAGAATAGGAACTTGAGTCTTCCACATCCCATTTAAGTGCCCTAACCACCAGGCTATTGAGTATTTTGGGTATGATGCTTTATCTTTCTTTCCTCCATAGAATTGCTATCAAAACTTATGATTCCACAAAACATTTCAGTTATGACAAAATGGCATTTTTCTACCAAAAAAATTGTCAAAAAATTTTCTACCACCTCTCGTCTTTTTTATATTATCTTTCAGTGATAAAACTTGAGGTGCAGCTTTCACCAACAACCTACCGCATTCGGAGTGAAATCCTGGCCCCATTGAAATGAGTGTGGGTTTTGCTGTTAACTTAAATGGAACCAGGATTTCACCTTTAGTGTACCACCTTAGGGCCTACATTTACTCAACTCAATTTTTGCATCTCTACTGAAGTAGTTAAGGTTATGGTGGTTATGTGAGCAGTGATTGTCCAGCTTCTTGTAAAAGTGGAACCCCCAATTCAGCATTTTCTAGGTTTCAGGTATTTTTGCTGTTGTGTCTATTTTTAATTCTAATATTCTTAAATGGAAAGTGGCTGTCCATAAATTACATAACACAATGGAGACTGGGAGAGTCCTTAATTTTGCATGTTTGTTTCAGTGTCACAAAATGTTACAAGGAGCGGATATGTCTTGAAAAATATTACCAAAAATGTGTTATGTAATTTACAGACAGCCCCAACGGACACTCAAAAGACTATTTTGTGCCTGCAACCTTAATTTCATAGATTTCAAAGCCATAAGGGACCATTGAGATCATCTAGGCACCTTTCTTGAGTTTGTGTGTTAATATAAACAAGAATACATGATGCAAATTAGCCAACTTTTATTGTGTGTGTTTACAGATTTAAAATGGCCTCTGTCATCCCATAGCTTTTAAGGTAAATTATTCATTCAAGGCAAAGCCACACAAGGCAAACACATCATCCCCTTGACATGCAAATTTAACTCAGGCAACATTTTTCAAAGATGGAAAGGCAGGTACAACCAAAATACAAATGAACTTGGGGGGAACATTGATTTCCTGCACTCCTTTTGAACTTGCAGATCTTACCCATTCTGCTCAAGACCATTTATAGTGGTTCCAAATTCTGACTTCGTTAATGCAGAGGCCTCAGCAGGACAAGAAGTGTTAAGGATGATTGATTCAAATTCAGAGCACCTTACAGAATGATTTGTTTGACATACCCAGTAGGAAACTCTTGTTTGTTGAACTTATTATTCATTCATGTATTCATGAAAAAAATACAATAAAGGCATAATCTCTACATAGTGCCTGAATGATTACGTTGAAATGAACCTAGAGCTTTGAGGTGCTAAGCAAGGTCTTTAGTTTGCAACAGAACAGTTTTACATTGCAATGTCATTAACTGTGCCGAAAGTTTACATTATACTTATAAATCAGCAAGGGAAATTTAACCTGCATTGTAATCTAAGGTTATGCTGAGAATCAGACATTAAGAATACACATGCATAATAATAACTACTTAGATTACTCTTTGGTTTTCTTCCTCCTGAATGATTTAACAATTACCTTGAGTCTGTGAAACTAGTGTTTGTGTTTTGACTTTTTGACAACTGTAATACAGGCCAAAAAGAAATGGAGATATTAATCACCCTTTGGTGATTTGGGAGAATGGTTCTCAAAATAGGCCATTGTGGAATGACAAACATGCTGTTATTTGAAAAACAACTACTGTTAAATGATTGAACACAAATGTTTTACTATATTTAAAAGGGAGAAGTCAGCACTTTTTATAAAGTGGCAGACATTCTTACTGCAGAGAATTTACTCTCATAAGTGCAAAGGCTGTGTATGGAAGGATAGCGTGCAGTGCAGTATCTACAAGCAAGATTGTGGTTTCCGTTTTGCTACTAAACTGTGTTCTTCTTAGGCTAAACTTTTGGATATGCCCCTTCAGGCCATAATCACATCTCACAAAACATATTTTTGTTAGTTTTACTTACATCTCTTTTTGAAACCCATTCTCCTCATCCTCAAAGGAACAATATTAGAGTCACTGTTGTGTCTTTCTTCATTATCACATCATTCATAGAGTGTGTGGCAGAAGAGAGACTACTCTAATAATTTATGAAAACTGTATGTTGACCGAATTATTGGGATGTTCACTGTATGACTATATTGATTTAGATCAACAGGGATGTTGGAAACAGCCTGGTAGGGGAACCAATGAGTGAAGCTAACACCCACACCATCAAACACTTGTGGGTTGTAACAAGACAATGGGATAATCACTGACTCTGGGAGGAGGGCAAGCCACCCCATTGATCTCACCAAAATAGTTTTGGAGAGCAGAGCCAAAAGCCACAGAAACTGAGATAATAGAGGACTTCTGGATGGATAAAAGGGACACACTCTCCAGGAAGGGTATGTAATTATCTGAGACACATTTAAAGGAGACAGACTGAACACCCAAGAAGCCAGAGGTTAGGAGAGAGTGGGAAAGTGAGGTGTGCCTCTACTTTTGTTATTTTTAAATCCTTTTTTCTTTTATGTTATGCTTTGTTCCTCGTATTAAGGTTAAACAATACTTTAGCTGTCTGGTCACTCTAGTCAATACTGGTCACAGACTACCAAGGGAAAGAACCAAAGGTGTTGAAGCCAGTCAGACCTTGTGTGTAAACTCAGGGGACCTGTAGCCCAGGGATCAATCAAAGAGTGAGAGAATTGTATGATTCTTGGCCAGGAGAGGTGAACTGCATGATCCTAGCCCATAAGGTCTAACACTGGAAGTGGGGCACTCGCTGAGAGACCAAGGGGGGGACATAGGTGCAACTAGTTCTGCAACTGTGATAGACTGCTGTTACTGTCCAGCCCTAGAGCTATTCAGTGAGAGGCTGCAGGGCCAAGCTGTGTGAGCATTGGAATATATGACTCAGGAGCAGAGGTGAAAGTAAGCCAGTATGGGCCAGTACGGAGGACCAGTAAGAAAAGGAGACTGCCTAAGGGAGGGAAAAGCCTGCTCCCTGCATAAGAATAGTTTAAACTCAGCTGTTCCCTGAGCCATTCAGCCCCCGGGGTTAGGAGTGGTTTCTGGCATCCTTGTTAATTTCACTCACAATAGCTTGGGGGAGGGCGGAGAATGTGTTTGACCATGGCAGGGGCAGTCCTTTTCTGCGTCCGGGATGAGGGGATCTCTCCAATACTAATATACACAACAAATACAAGCTTTTGGCTGCACAGCTTAAATCCAGAGCTAATAAAAGCAGGTGGAAGGGGAAAACTCACTGTCTTCCCTCCCGCTCCTCTAGCCAGGCTGCAGACAAGGCTCTGCATTCCTCCTCCGCCCCCCCCCCCCAGCAGGGGTTCTCCTCTAGGCTCTAGCTTGCAGTAGGGAAACTGGCTGAGATGTCTGCTGCTGCTGCCTGCATAAGAACAGTTTAAACTCAGCTGTTCCCTGAGCAGTTCAACCCCCAGGGTTAGGAGTCATTTCTGGCATCCTTATTAATTTCACTCCCAGTTGTTGTTGTTGGGGGCAGGGTGACCATGGCAGGGGCAGTTCTTTTCTGCCCCCAGGATGAGGAGATCTCCTATGTACAAAAAACACAATCAAAATCAGGAACCATTTCCAAGTTCAAATCTATCCCATTCCCTCCCCAGCAGAGGATCATGGTTGTGATGTCCAAACTGCTTGCAGATCCCCTTTGAAATGTTACTGAACCATGCAGAGAACAACTGAGTTTAAACTGTTCTTATGCAGGAGGCAGGCTTCTCCCTCCCTCAGCCAGTCTTCCTGCTACAAGCTAGAGGGAATCCCCGCAGCTGCTGAGTGCCAGGCAGGGAGAAAGCACGGAGCCTAGTGTCGGCAGCCTGGCTGGAGGAGGAGGGAAGACACGGAGAAAAATGTGACAGGGGGTTTTCACTTTTTCAGGCTTATTCCAATAGTGAAGTTTTATTACAGACAGTACTGGTAGTAGTAATAGTAGCTTTATTTTCTTTATGTCATGCAATGGGAAGGATCCATAAAGTACATAGGAGAGGTGGGTTGCTTGTGGTTGGACCATATGGGTAAGAAATGTAAATTACTTTCACCTCTGCCCAAACCCCAGAGCTCCCAGCCGCCTCTGCAGCTGGTAGATCCGGCGGGTGATTTAAAGGGCCCGGCTCCTAGCTTCAGCTGAATCCTCGAGCCCTTTAAATCCTGATTTAAAAGCCCCACGATTTAAAGCCCCCCCCCTTCGATAGAGGCCACGCCTCTTCCAATTGAGGCCCCTTCCTCCGCAGGACTCCGGAGTGCCGGTCAGTCCTTTAAGTTACTTTCACCCCTGCTCAAGAGACCTGGATTCTATTCCTCACTCTGCCACTGGTCTGTTGTGCGACTTGCACAAGTCACTTGAATGCTCTGTGCAAGTTTCTCTTCCCACTCTGCCTTTGTCTATATCAGCCTTACAGACTTAACCTTATGGCACTGAGTGGGTCCCATTGACTTCAAAGATGCCTTTGATGGATCAGAATCTTAGACCATAAGTTCTTTTCAGTGAGTGACTGTCTTTTACAATGTGTATGTACAATGCCTAGCACAATACATACAAGAGTGCTCAAAAGCATTCTTCAGTCTTTCAGTCCTTTCTGAGAAGATGATACTTTAACACTGTATTGGAGATATCCCTTAAGTTTGGTTTCAGAGTAGAATTCTCTTTTTAAGATACTAACTCAATTCATGTGCTCATTATGGATAAAAAATGATCCTGTACACGGAAAGGTTTGAACTCCTTGTCCTTGTAATAACAATTAAAAACAATCATTGACTTGATCATCAGCTACTGCTGATAAATGTTTTGCTGTTTCACATATGCAAAGAGTAATACAGATGTCTAAGACAAAAAAGGGATATTTTGTATTAGATTCACAGATTCATAGATTGTAGGGCTGGAAGGGACCTCGAGAGGTCATCGAGTCCAGTCCCCTGCCCTCATGGCAGGACTAAATACTGTCTAGACCATCCCATTTATCTAACCTACTCTTAAATATCTCCAGAGATGGAGATTCCGCAACCTCCCTAGGCAATCTATTCCAGTGTTTAACCACCCTGACAGTTAGGAACTTTTTCCTAATGTCCAATCTAAACCTCCCTTGCTGCAGTTTAAGCCCATTGCTTCTTGAATGAATTAATAGTTTTTATTATTTACTTAATTATTTATTTAAAAGAAATTTCCCACTTGGAGCATAACATCGATTCATTATCTGCCTGTCATCACTTCTCTTACTACTTCTGAAATAACTTTAATCTCTCTTTTATGCATTCCTTTTTTCTCATGGTTATTAATGGCTTTGGCTATAAATCAAAACTCTATAAACATTAAAAAGGACTGGATAGCAGCTAACAAGGTATGCTGCTAACAAGGCATTTAACAATAAAACTTTCAATACATTTGGGACCTGTAAATTTGTCATTTTAGAAGCAATGTCAACATTGCTTAAATCAAGTGATGACTGTGATTTGAGTCAAATTGGAAATCATGGAGAAAACTAAACCTGCAAAATAAACTCACAAATTGCAGAACTCCTAGATTAAAAGCAGGAGGAGTTTTTTTAGTCAAATAATAAGTAATCGCACAATGCTTCTATTTAAATAATGGAATTAAATGGCCAAAGCAAGTGCTGTTTTGGTTCAGATTGGGGAAATAAGGCTGCATAACCTATTGAAATTATCTTTAAAAGAACATTTAGGTTTTCACTTCTTTTAAATGTATGGACTAGAGTTACCAGATAGCAAGTGTAAAAAATCAGGAGAGGGGGTGAGGGGTCCATGGAGGTTAAGTCCATTAATGGCTATTAGCCAGGATGGGTAGGAATAGTTTCCCTAGACTCTGTTTGCCAGAAGGTGGAGATGGATGGCAGGAGAGAGATCAGTTGATCATTACCTGTTTAGGTTCACTCCCTCTGGGGCACCTGGCACTGGCCACTGTCGGAAGACCAGTATACTGGGCTGGATGGACCTTTGGTCTGCCCCAGTACGGCCGTTCTTATGAAATAGGACCCTATATAAGAAAAAGACAAAAAAATTGGGACTGTCCCTATAAATCGGGACATCTGGTCACCCTAGTATGGACTGTTACAAAATATTATGGGTTCAAGTCTTTGTCAGTGTATGGGCCTGAACCAAAGCTCATTGAAGTCAATGGGAGTCTTTTAGGGCCCTAACTGGCCTAATTTACCTCACTGGAGTTTTCCACATTTACATCAGCAGTGAATATGTCCCAATGTCTATGGCATTTATCATATTTACTTAATCATAGCCACTAGCCAATAATTCGAGGAGTACAATATTTTTAGAGGTATCAGTCAGCATATCCTAAAACGTTTGCTTTGTATTCCATTGCCTCTACCCTACTCTTTTCCAGTTTTATATCAGTCTCACAGCAATTTTTCTTGCTGCCCTTCAATCCTATGAGCTTTTTGCCAGCTCATTTCAACAGGCCGTGAAAAATGCCAGTGATTAGACAAGTATAGACTCTACACAGAGAGTTCATTGCAAGGTCAGGGGTTCAGCCAGTGCAGCCATTGCAATGACAATTTTATTGCAATATACCAATATCCACAGTATTGCCATGGAATCCTGTTATAAGGATTGATCTCGGCAAATTTTGATTATTATAGCTAAATGATCACTATTTCTAGGTTCAATAAGCATTTCAGATACATTCTTAGAAGCAAAATTTCCATTTACCAAGGACAGAACAAGCTGAGATAGGCATTGTAATATCAATGCCAGTCAGCTTATAATCATCCCTAACTGGCCCCTCGCAGAAGTCGCAGCTAAGAAGCATTCAGAAAGGGTAGATTTCTGGCATACTTGGAGATCCAAGAAAAATCAAGGGAAATTACTTCCAGCCTGATGCTTACAATAAAATGCTCAACTGTTCAATATTAAAAAGGGAAACCTCAGCACCAACTGGAAAAGGCTTTGGGAAAGTAATTTTTTATCCCAGTAGCCAAGTAATCAGTACAATTGAATTTCCCTGAATATTTTAATTTAACTAAAGTAGTAAGAGGAAGTCGATTTAGAGAATGGAGTAAGGAACCTTCCAGGAATATTTCAAATACTGCGTGTTTTGTGTACTCTAATAGGTAAATGTGCATATTGAATACTCCCTCCAGCAAAACAAGTGCATTTTCCCTACTGCTGGCCCAAGGCACTTCTGGCCTCAAGCAGATGCATTTCCTGTCTCCCCTTTGGATAAATCATGCAAAGCATGCAGAAGTAAAAACAGCCAGTAGTTTATTTTGTGCTGCCTGACACCAAAGTGACACAAAACTTGGATGACATAACCTATTCTTGTATGGTAACAATAGCGTAAGAATGGGTTTGTGAGAGCAGGTTTATTTTGTAATTATTCAGGAAGAGGTCTCTATCCCCACTACATAATTTCTTGCAGAGATACTATATCTTCTAAACGTCTGAAGTTCTGTTCACCTGGCAAATGTAATCTACAATGAAGAAAAAAATGTACAACAGCATGACCATTATGTCTCTGCAAAGCAAAAAAAGCCTGCAGTAAAGAACACCACACTGATTTAAGCTCTGCTGTCAACATTTGCTTCTTTTAGGCCCCAAGGACCAATACACATGTGCAGGGAAGCAAATTTGGGTCTTATAGACAGACAAAGCTCCTAGAAATGATTATTCACAGTCAGGTCCCCAGAAACTCTTAACTCATTTCATATTTTTCAATTTGAAAGAATGCACTACTTATCTCGAAATCTCCTTTCTCCCAGATATGTAATCCATCAAGAAAAACAACATCAGCAAAAACAAAAAAAAATTGTAGAACTAAATGTTTGCCTGTTTGTGGTTTTCCCCTAAGTGTCCTACAAATTGATATATGACTACAGTACCTACCTGAAAAATCGTTATCCAAACTACTGTCCATAACCATAAAATTGTACTATACACTGACTGACATGAAGCTGAGTAGAGGGTCTCCATAACTAGCAGCTCCTGTGGTAAACATCATTGTCACAGGTCCTGTACCCTAATAGCACCTATATTTCTGCCTCCAGGGTTAGCAAGCAACACCAAGAGACTGAATTCCTGTCACTTCAGTTATTGTTACAATAATTGCTCATTCATTGGCTTGTCTTGCCGCTTTTTTCCACTTCCTTGAAATGTAACTTGAAAATTGTTTTAAAAGTCAATAAAGGATAAAAAAAAAGGCAAGGGGTATCAAGTTGGACAGGAAATGAGTAATTACATTCAGGAAAGTTTTGCTCAAACAGCTGGAAATGCATGTGACTTACAATATTTTATGGTGCATTACTTTTTTCTTCTCTTTTTGATGATTGACATGGACATTTATGTTTAAGATACCAAGTGCAAGAAGGATTGAAAAGTTCCCAAAATAACTGAGAGGAAAAGTAAAGGGCATATTTACAAGAATAATTGTTTCTCAGATCCAAAGGATTTGATCTAAAGTTGAGTGAATGTCACTGAGGTTTCTGGTCAATGGTATTAAATGCTGCTGAGCTAATAATCTGCACAGACACTTGAAATTCATTCACTCCCAGAAAGCATTTCTTGACACAGGACACTAATGTAATCTCTTTAGAAGACTGTTAGAGACTCCTAAAGAAGCCACATTGATCTATCACAACCTTTCTTTATTTATGTATGCTCCCTTTCAGATATTTCCAGGAGTGCCCCCTATGCCGAGAACCTCAAGCGGAAGCCAGACCAGGGCAAGGTGTTTAAGGTGTCCAGCAAGTGGGATGACAGCAACCACTTCCTCCCCAGGGGCAGCTTCACCAGGTTTGCCAACTGGCGGTTCGTCCACTGGGCCCAACTCAACTGTGTTCTCCTCAACGGAGCCATCCACTACGGCAACCAGGACAAGCGCTGCAGGAAGTGTGTTTACACCAATGAGACCCTGTCCCACGACCTGTGTGGATGCAAACAGCACTCCAGAGCTTGATGGCACCGCCACAACGCCATCCAGACTTGGATGGTGAAAGCATCTCACTGTCCCTGGGGAAGATCACCATCAACTCCGCCATCCCCAGGACAGACAGCCAACTGCGACCTGACATCGTTGTGATGGATGCAGAAAAGAAGAAGGTCCTCATGGTAGATGTCACATTGCCATTTGAAAACAGGTCACCTGCCTTCCATGAGGCCCGGTCATTGACGGCGTTGAAGTACACTCCACAGGCCGAGACCCTGAGAGCCCAGGGCTATGAGGTCCAGATACACACCGTGATCTGGGAGCCCTGGGCTTATAGGACCCTCACAACAGGCTGGTACTGAAAGTATGCGGAGTCAGTTGACGCCATGCCCGGCTCATGAGACAGCTTGTGGTGTCCGACACCATCAGGTGGTCCAGCGACATCTATACAGAGCATATCACAGGACACCATCAATACCAGGTGAGCAATCGAGACTACCGACCAGTGAAATAACCAACTTCCTTCCCTGACGAACCAAGGTACGCAGTCCACCCATGTACTTATTGCTACTCTGATACTGACTTGGACTCTTATACATACCATGGGTGGTGTGCCCTAGCCCATTTATCCACTGACGCTTTAAAAACTCCCACACCCCAATCTGGGTCTATGCTGGTTATGTGATATGTATGTATCTCGTGATCCTTGTAAGCGATACCTGTAATCCGTCATAACTCAAGCCTGACCCCAGATGTCCAGTACTTTCCCTTTTAACTTGTGTATATTTAATTTTAAATATTAACTTTAATAAAACATTTAAATCTGAGTGCTACATACATTTGTGTAGATTTGCACAGGTTTCTCCATAGGACACAATATAATGAATTCTGCTCATTGGCTTTCCTAGATTTTAGGAAACTTCGATTCCTTATTTTCATTTATTTGATCTTTTGGTGAATGTCAGTAAACCTTAGTCTTCACTCATGGCAGAAAGGCTACAGGAAACTGATGGGAAACAGTGTGTTGACAGGTTTTGCTTCAATTTCATCTCTGTTTTCTCAGCAACCTAATCCAGCGAGGGCAGAGATAGTATTCCGTAATTAGAACATCCCTGCTGTACCAGCCCTAGGTCTTTTTTGAGAAGGGCTTACCAATTGTACCAAATTGTGTGATTATTTTGTTATGTAGTTAAATGTGCAGTAAGTTACTGGGATCAAAAGACTAAACTAATTTTCATTAGTGACCTCAGGATTGAAACCTAGCTCTCCAGAGGCCAACAGAGGATTATTAACCTTTTATGTCATTTACCCCCTTCTACTTTACTATCAAAACAGCAAGGCCCTTCAACAATTAATGAAGTCTGATAATTAGAAAATCCACAGTGAACACAGAGACCTTTAGAGGCAGTTTGTCACTATCAGACCAAAAAAAAAAAAAAATTAAATGAAGACAAACTGAAAGCTCATGAAAAAAAATTGAAAGTGGCATTAGAACAATACAGATATGTGGTCTAAGTCCCATCAAGTTACACAGCCACAGAGTAATTCTTCATAGACATCTTCCAGCCCTAAAAAGAAAACAACAATAAACCATTCAATGTAGACTACATAATATAATGGGGTTCAAGAAGGTAGCATTCCTCTGTAAATCAGATTTAGGCTAGGGTCTGAGGTTGAATCACGTTAGGGTTCATGTTCGGATCTGACAGCACTGAACTCTCAAAAGATTGGGGGCCAAAACTGCAGAAATCTTTCAGGATTATGTGATCTCATGAGATTTTTACCAACTTGAACTGAAATCTCATAGGAACAGCTGCTGTTACAAGATTTCTGGTACAACTGAATAAACTCAGGAAATGGGTCCCTTTTGAATTTCGATATGCCCTGAAATGACACATTTAGTTTGGGCTCAAAGTTCCAACTTTGACCCTGAGGTTTAATAAAAGCACAATCTGCTTTTCCCAAAACAAATACAAATTGCAATCAGTTGTTACTAAAGTAACACTAGTGAGCAAGCACCACTTCACCAGATCTATAAACAGTCCACAAATGCAAGCATTCCATCAGCACTTCACTTAATAAAAGTGAGTCAACTCTTATTGTATCAACTGTACCTCAGAGCAATGAAGGAATCTGCAAAGTGTTTTGGTAAAACCTTTGAAATCTCACTCCTCTAACTGTCCCACCTTAACAGCATTTTAAATACAATTAAACTCAGCAGCTATAACCTAAATCATACACTTACTATTCTTCTTCCCACAAGCCTTGAAGCCTAAATGTTACCATGGTAACAAATTACACACTTCCACCAATCAAAGGAGCCAGCAAAAAACAAAAAGATGAAATCATCATTAATTACACCTCAACAAAGTATAAAAAGCAACCAACAGAAAACAGGTGCCAAATGCTAAAACTAACCAAAATGCAGAAAGAGCCCAGTTCCCTAAAAAGACAGAAAAGAACAAATACTAACAAAACACACTATACACTGCAAAGAACCACTATTTATAGTATATGTGCAATGAGTTTAATACATTATTGCTACTGGTAATATGTAATAAAAATAAAAGCCACCACACCAGGGGAACTCCATAAACCCCATTTTGGAGTGGGATAGGAATGCTGATCTTATAGATGAGGTATTACAGAAGCTTTGAGTTCAATTCCTAGTTCTGACACAGACTTCCAGTGTGATCTTATTCATAGATTCCAAGGCCAGAAAGAACCATTGTGATCATCCGGTCTGACCTCCTGTATAACGCAGGCCATAGAACTTCCCCCAAAATAATTCCCAGAGCATATCTTTTAGGGAAAAAAAGCAGCCAATCTTGATTTAAAAATTGCCTGTGATGGAGAATCCACTACAACCCTTGGTAAATTGCTCCAATTGTTAATTATTCTTCCAATTAAAAATGTGCACTTTATTTCCAGTCTGAATTTGTCTAGCTTCAACTTCCAGCCATTGGATCATGTTATACTCTTCTCTTGGGCAAATCATTTAACTTCCCTTTGCCTCTGTTTCCCATCTGTAAAATGGGTGTGATAATTTTCCTAACTGACAGAGGGTGCTGGGGGAATAATTCTGTTAATGTTTGTGAGGTGGTCAGATCCTACAGTGGTGGGAGATATCTAGATAGATAGATACATGTATTAAAGGGTAGCCTAAAGTATGACATTTTTTATTACAGCCTGTCACATAACGTTCTGTTTATATTTCACGAAAGTGGCCAATAAACTCTGAGCAGTGTGAAGGGACCATAACTGGCAAGAGAACCTGCCCCTGACTCTTTAGAGGTGACTTCATGCAAAACAAAAGATGTGTCTCCTGGGATCTATTATTTACTAGAGTTTGACATGTTTCAGAGTGCACTGGGCACCAGATTACATTGAAGTTCAAAGATGAGGTGTTGGGAGTCCAGTGCACACTCATCTGTGGAGAAATCCTGGCTCTACTGAAGTCAATCAGAGTTACCCACTGACTTACGGGGTCAGGGTTTTACCACAGGAATCTGCTTTGTCATCTGTAAAGGGCAGAGTGAACCAGAAATTGTTCTGATGTGGGAAAGCTGCTCCCAAAGTCTCCTGCCAACAGCTGATGTTCTCAAATTATCCGGAATTGCAGGGCATCACTCTCAAATTCAGTACGTCACCTAGTTCATTCACCAAAACACTCATTATCCACTTCTTAAGTTGGTCCTTAACTTGTTTAGTCCCAGCCTTGATCCCATCCTTTGAGCTTACTGAAATTGCCAACAAATGTGACAGTTGTAATGACGGTTAGTGTCATGTGAACTCCTGTCATTTAAGAACTATTCTGAGAGCACGAAGGACACGGAACAATCATGAGATGGTAACTACTTTCAGTCTGAGTCACATTTGAAACAGTGACCTGGAATCAATGGATTTTGGAGCCCTCTGCATATCAAAAATAATGAGCATATTGAATAGTATACAAAAATGTAGTTGAAAAGCTCAGTTTTTTTTATTATATTGTTGTTTTTGTTGTTATTTCTACTGAGGTAACCTATGGGGATCACAATCATGGATCAGGGCCCCACTGTGCCAGGTGCTGTACAAACATAACAAAATGACACTCCCTGTTCTAAAGAGCTTAGAAGACAAGAGACAACAGATGGGTACAGACTGAAGGGGGAGCACAAGCTGACAATAAGACAATGTGGGTCAGCCTGAAAAGCAGTAGTCACAGCATACCAGCTGTCTCATCATTGTTGAGTTTTCCATCAAATCAGAGGCGTGTTTCAAGAGAGATTTGAAGGAGGACAATGAGGTAGCTTTTAAATGTTTTTCTTAGATGGACCATTTTGCAAATATTTAAACATTTCCCCTGCAATTGCCAAAAAAATAATATTAAGCACCCAACTATAAATGAGGCATTAAAAAAAATACAAGTTACTCTTTAATACTTTTATCTTGGAACATTCTCAGACAGAAAATATTGTTGTCGTCTTTGGCCTCATTTGTAAAGAAGTGAAGCTAATACTCGCAGCGCAGAGGAAGAAAGAAAATAAAAGCAGCTTTCTAAAAAGGACAACCAGCTGTCCAAAAGAACCTGTCTCTCTTTTCTAAGAGAAAGTGTAATAGTAACAATGGGGATGGAATTTGTTTGTTTTAAACTACACACTGCAGAAAGATTTCTGGTGTTCCTTGAGGACAAAAATAGCTACAAAGAGAGGTCCTGGTCCACTGGAGTCAATGAGATTATCCATATGCGTTAGGACTGTTCAGGTGAGTAATGGTTTACAGGATCAAGCTCCTAGTGTACTTATTACACTTTCATTTTTTTGCCATGCAATAAAAACATTTTTTTCGAATCAAATCTCAGTATGCAAAAAAGGTGTACAGTAGCTACCAGAGGGTTAATATGCTCTTAAATCCAATACAGTGGCAGTATTCTTTTTTAAGAGCTGGATAATTTTACAACTATGAGAATCTGTAGCTATTGAGTTTAAGAAAATCAAGAGAAAACTGATGACCCATGTTGATCGGGAAGAAATTCCATACACACTCCCCATATATATCTTCACACAATTGGCTAGGTGTATTATGACAGTTTTCAATTTCCTTTGTATCATTTATAGATTGGTCACTGCTGGAAGCAGTATTCCAGACTACATTGACCTATGGCCAGATCCAGAATGAAACCAAACCCAATAGAACCACAACATCACCTTTTGTTAGCATGGCCTCACTAGTCATTCAGATGGGGTGACATACAAAGCCAGTTTCCATTCGTATGATTGTTATCTATAAGAGAAAGCGAAAGAGGGTTAGTGCATGCTATACTCCCGTTATTTTTTGGTTTTCCAGCTTCATTAAAATCCATCACAAACACCAGTTTTATTATGCAAATCTCTAATACTAACAACTCCTTTTGCTTCGAAAGAACAGCCTTTCAAAGAGACTGTCATAGGCAGAAGGTTTAGCATGCTTTTTGAGACCTTTTACATAATTCCAGCCCTTTTGCCCAGCACAAAGGTACCAAAGTAGGGGTGAAGATCTTACCCAGAGTGTGGCGCGTAGACGTAATACACTTACCAGCCTGCCACATTCAGAAGGCTGCCACGCATGTTCTTCAATATGTGACATTTCCTGGCAGCCTTTGTGATGAAGCCCTTTGTTACCTCCGGGCCAGACTAGTGCAACAGGGCTATTAAGGTCTTCACCAGAGAGAAGAGGACATGATCTTTTGGCCTAATGGAAGTGGGAAAGGCCATTTCTTGCCTCTGCTGTCATCGGGGATCTTAAGAAGCAGAGATGTAGCCAGTAGAACCCTGAGATTGAGGTCCATTTTGACAATGTGTAAACATTCACTCAAATGGTGGTGCCATCATAGACTTTCCACCTCCTCAAAGTACTACTCTCCTGTCCAGGTTGAGCTTAAGCCAACTCACTCTCAGCCAAGTCCCTATTTTTGCCACACACAAAGTACTGAATGCTATCAGCATACAGAACACAGAGACCAGGCAATAGAGAGGAAAGTCACCTCAACAGAACATTTCTTAAAGACAGAGCCATCAGCTCTCATATTTTTGAAGGCTGCTGACAGCTTGCCCTGACTTAAAGACACATTTAACAATCCCTGCCAACAATAGGCCCAGAAATACACCCTACTGGTTTCACCATCCACAAAGGGCACTGATCCAGCTTGCACATGGGTAGGCAGATCTTCCAAGTGCATCTACAGTCTCTGAGTAGGACCCTGGATATGACTCAATTAGGGCAGACTTTGCATTTATCCCTTCCTGCCTTGATACCACTAAAACTGCTCCAGAGTAGCAGTTCTTATAGCCAATCAATCAGCCTGATCTGCAAAGTAAATTGACGTATTTTCAGATGTGCCCCTCTATAAGTATCCCTCTTCTCAAATACCTTCAACATTAGCATTCCCTTTCTAGAAGGAAAACACCAATCAGACTTTAGAGTGTACACATTGTTTTAATCATTAGAAAACATAAAGCAGCTTGAGAAGGAATCCAACAAAGGAGGTTTGAGGGAGGGGAAATGGATAAAAAGGCTAAAAAAATATTAATTGAAGCCTAGAGTTATCAATTGGTTCTGGCTACTTTTGTTGCTATCCTGTGAAATGTGTCACCATGGCCAGATTATTACCTTTGCATTTTTAGTAGTCTTATCAGCACTGTTGTGTTCCAAGATCACATATATTGCATAAACCCTTGTTTGTATGGTAAATAGGCTCTATCTGGTTACCTAGGGAAGATAGAAGCATTTGATATGTATTGAATATAAAATTAAACATCTAAAAATGCAAATTAAAAAATACCTAATGTTTTGTGCCAGAATATATGATTCATATTTAACATCCATAATTTCCTGTCAAATTTGCAAGCAATGCAAGTGAACAGTATTTAATGTAATTTAATTTTAACTCCTGTGCTAATTGACGTGACCTTTAAACTCTGAAAGTGGTTCTTCTGTCCATGTGGCAAATATAATTATGGAATTTGATTTCCTATATGTAGTAGGCAATGAAACTGTTTTAATTGACACTGATATATATTTGTAATAACTTCTGTATAAATTAAGAATCAATGCCAATTTCAACTCCCTGGATAATAATTTGTATTGAACTGCTGGTTATTTCTCAAGGCTTGAAGCATGCACAAAAGCAAATCCTTTGCTGACCACACAATATATGTTTTTAATCCTAGTATAGCAGGTATGCATGTCATTCAGGATCGAAAATTTGCATGTCTCCCTCTCACACTTAAGCACACATAAATCCTATTAAAACATGGCTGCCTTAGTGAGATTTTGGCCTCTATCTGACTTTTGATTGTTGGGTGTTCTTTGCATTGACTATCTGATATCAATGTTTCAGTGCATCAAACATATTTAATACCGGTATTCAAGAGAACATCAAAGGAGGGCTCTTTATTCAGTAACACTTTACTTACAGTTTGTACAGGGCAGCCTGGATTAAGCAAACCTTTCTCCTTCATTCTGCTTACACAGAAATACTCTGCATATGTTGCAGATGTGTTCCCTGCTTGTATTGTAACGTTAATGTTATCACTGTGAGCATATATTGGAAAATGAACTGGAGATAATGAAAGGAGCAGAACGCTGCAGTTAGAAGTCTCTCCACACACACACACCTTCTTGATCTAGGCTCACATTAGATACATATGCTGTGAGCATGGACTTCCTTCCTTCTTTGCATAAATCTAAATACATAAAACGGGAATTACACGGCTTTTAAACTGCTGTGAGTGAAAAGAAAATACAGCTCAGGAAGCTCGGCTATGTGCCTCTCCCATTGTCTGAGTCTCCTGTTTGTTCATGCCCCGCTATTCCTTAGCAAGACAGCTGGAAAATAGCTACAATGGTTCACTGCTAGAGAACACAGGAGAGTACCCTAACGCACAGAAATAGCATTTTCCCAGTAATAAAAAAAAGTCAAATAACTGCACCCAACTCGTATGTGCTTGTTTCTAAACAGGAACAATGTTTTACTTCCTTCAGAGTAGAAGCACTAAGCTGCCACTGCCTTCTACCAATCATTGGCTCTGGCGTCCACGTAAACCATACAACACAGGTCACTCTTGATTAGCCCCTCCCAGCAAGAGATCTGCCGCCAGCATGTTTGGAGGATTGTTAGAATGTGTCCCCGTCCCCAGGAGAGAATGTTTGCTGCGCTAAGCACTTGAGACCATTTTCAGCACACAGGCTGGAGGGGGAGCGCGGGGGTAAGGGAGCTTGCTTAAGACACAGCCTTCTCCTCCAAACACAATTGATTTCTGCCAGCTGCAGATTGAAACACACACTGCTTCTGCACATCAGGGTTTCATTCCAAGCAACTCTCATGAATAAATCTCTCTCAAAAACCATAAACATTAGAGGAAAAAACTTTCTATTAGACCGACGCTGCAAATGGAGCATAAGCCAACAAAACTGGGTCTAACTGGTGTTGCATTTTACGCAGTGACTAAACCTTCACCTTTGTGCATTTTTTTTTCAGGTGTAGGCAAAAGGCACCTTAATAAATAAAGCTTATCTATGCCTGTAAGGGCCGTTTTCCCTACAGAGATTTCAAATGTAGTGAAATAATGCCCCACTAATCTGTAAGACCGTTTTTCAGTAATAGATGTGTTTTCTCACTAAATCAATTCAGAGGCTAATTGGGGTGGAAGGTGACTATCTCTTGTGGTTATAAATACATTTGCATTGCTATCAATCTTTTTGCACGGCGGATGTTAAACGAGGCTGAACAAGAAGATCTCAGTCTAGCTTTAGGGCAATAGAGCTCAGCGCGAACCTGTAGTCAATGCTGCCATCACGTGGCCAACGTAAAAGTTGCAGAATGGCCAATAAAGTTCCCTCCACGAATGGTTATGTTGCGGTTTTCCTGCCCTGGTCTGCCACACCAGGAACACCACAGGGGCCTGCCTGGCGTAGTTCCTTTCCCGCTCCCTGCCTTGCCCCAGAGGGTCTAATGTGCTTCTGGCTCTTACCAAGAGCACTTACGGCCAGCACATTGCAAGGGCAGAAACCAAACTCAGCCCACTCCCCACCTCCAGGCCCAGGATGTGGGGGAGAGTAGCAAAGGCAGAGCACCTGTCCATATGGGTCTAGCCCCAAGGTCTAGGGAGACCACAAAGCGTGGCTTACTCTCCTTTACAACTCTATGCAGTCATGGCTATGATCCAGCCCCAAATCCTCAGCACAAGTGTAAAGAATGAAATTCCAGTAAACATTTCATGCCCTGGCAGAGCCCGATTCACAAAACGACCACAGAGACCCTTTCCCCATGCAAACATGTCCATATGGACATCTGAGAAAGAATGAAATGCCTAGTCTGCACCCTACATGGGGCCTGATCCTCCAAGGTGCTGAACACCTAGCTCCCAGTAAGCTCAGAGGTGAGGATCCTGAAGAGCTCAAGGGAACGGACCTATAATGTCTATCAATGTGAGTATCTCCAAGCACTTCACAAACAACACACTTCACAATGCCTCTGTGAGGTAAACAAACACAATAGCCAACAAATAGAAGCTTAATTTAATTACATTCAATTTAATTTAGCTTCTGACAAGACAGAAAATTCTCTGGAAGAAGTGGTGGGTCTGGCATTAGCAGACAATGAAGCAAGTTAATTTGGAACAACATTTTAGGGGTCAGGCAGCTAGTTTAATTTTTTTTTTTAAAACTGCTTTTGCTTCATGGAAGTGCGAGAGGAGGGAAGGGCTGTTAACACCAGAGAGCAGTAAAAGAGCAGGTAACAAGGTGAAAAGAGTGGAGTGTTTTGATTGTCTAGGAAGAGAGAACAGCTGGGCATGATCCTTGATCACAACCACTTTGATTAGTGCTCCCTATTTAGCAAATGGCTGTACTGTCAAACACAGAATCCAGTTACTAGAAGTCAAATCAAAATATACTTAGATTTGTGTCCAATCTGAAACACACATCAACCTTGTTCCTAATACACAGGCCTCTACCTCAAGGATGGGCATTACAAATGAATAGGTAACAGTACTCCAGAGTTGGGGAGGCTGGGCAGAAAGAGCTATAGCTCACCATTTAAACTGAGAAGTGCTCCCTCAGACTTATCTTCTACCTTATTGCATACTTCCAAACCATCAAGCTACCTCAGGCCTACCTGAGAGCTCTATGTGAACCAGGTTGCCTCCTCATGCATAGAAGAAACCCACATGAAGGAGCCAAAGGGGACAGTTCAGCAAGGTGAACCTTGAAGATCTCCTGCAAATAATCCTTCAAAGGAGATAAAGTTCACGGGGGTCAAGGCATGGAAAAGAAACCCCAGATCTATGAAGTCAGCAACTCATCTGCATGCATCATTACACCTCTGCTGCTCTCCCATAGCCTGGCAGCTCGACCCCAGTAGGAACCATATTAGTGGCCACGTCACCCGCTAACTGTATGGTAGCATCTACACAGGTGACACAGCAGGAGTTAATGCTTAACTACAATGTCCCTGTTTGAACATCCACTCTTTGGTGAGAGGATGGCACCATATAGCCTAGCAGATACCTTGTCCCATCCCTTCTCAAATAATCCCACAAGGCTCCTTCCACACAATAAGGCAGCGCTCCCTACTTCTTCATGGACAGCATCCTTGAAGGATCCCTTCCTCTGCAAGGACTAGAGAGGATGGTCCCAGCCAATTGTTTTGTCCAGATGTGCAACCATTTAATGATCAACCTATTGTAAGCACCGGCCACTGAAATCTCACACTTTGTGGAATGGGATACGCACTCATTTTTATTATTTTTTTTGAGAGGTATCAGGTAATGAAAGAACCAAAAAGGTGCCATCACAATCTTTGCCAGGCTATATCGTGGTCGGTGTTCTGCAAAGCTTTAACAGCAAGAACTTACTGAGAATAGCCAGTGGCTCAAGCCCAGACGGCTAAAGGGCTGATTATACTGCACTTAGCTGTTATGACTCCAGCATGTTGTTTTCATGTGCCTAATGTTGCAGTAAACAGTTCATAAACTGTAAGTAATGGTATTAAGGCAGCAGACAAGAAATTTATGTCCTAATCCTTGATTATTTAACATTTGCATACATAATATCTCATGGCAATACATTTGGCTTCCTTGACCACGGGATTCATTGCGGGGATCCTTCAGGGATGCTGTCCATGAAGAAGTGGAGAGCGCTGCCTTACTGTGTGGAAGGAACCTTGTGGGATTATCTGAGAAGGGATGGAACAAGGTAGCTGTGAGACTATATAGTGCCATCCTCTCACCAACCTGTGGATGTTCAAGCAAGGACATTGCATAGAAGGGTACAGCTTGCTCAGGAACGACAGGCAGGGAAACAAGGGAGGAGGTGTTGCCTTATATATTAAAAATGTATATACTCGGACTGAGGTTGAGATGGAAAGAGGAGACAGACTTGTTGGAAGTCTCTGTCTAAGAATAAAAGGAGTAAAAACAAAGGTGATGTCATGGTAGGTGTCTAATATAGACCACTTAACCAGGAAAAAGAGGTGACTGAGTCTTTTTTTTTTTTTTTAACAACAAAAGCATCCAAAGCACAGGACTTGGTGGTGATGAGGGACTTTAACTACCCAGACATCTGTTAGGAATATAATACAGAGGGGAACAGATTATCCAACAAATTCTTGGAATGTATTGGAGACAATTTTTTATTTCAGAAGGTAGGGAAAGCAACTAGGGGAGAGGCTGTTATAGATTTGATTTTGACAATAGGGAGGACCTGGGTTGAGAATTTTAAAGTGGAAGGCAGCTTGGGTGAAAATGATAATGAAATGATAGTGTTCATGATTCTAAAAAATGGTAGGAAGGAAAATAGCACTTTAAAGATAATGGATTTCAAGAAGGCAGACTTTAGGAAACTTGGAGTTGGTAGGTAAGTGGGTTGGGAAGCAAGTCTAAGGGGAAAAACAGTTCAAGGGAGGTGGCAGTTTTTCAAAGATACATCATTAAGGGCACAAGAGCAAACTATCCCACTGCATAGGAAAGATAGGAAGTATGGCAAGAGATCGGCCTGGCTTAACCAGGAGATCTTCAATTATCTGAAACTCAAAAAAGAATCCTACAAAAAGTGAAAAGTAGATCAAATTACAATGAATGAATATATATAAATAACACAAGTATGTAGGAGCAAAATTAGAAAGGCCAGGGCACAAAATGAAATTAAACTAGCTAGAGACATAAAGGGTACCAAGAAAACTTTCTAGAAATACATTAGAACCAAGGGGAAGACAAAGGACAGGGTAGGCCCATTACTGACTGAGGAGGGAGAACAATAACAGAAAATGTGGCAAGAGCAGAAGCGCTAAAGGACTTTTTAATTTCAGTTTTCACCAAAAAGATTAGTAGCGATTGGATGTCTAACATAGTGAATGCCAGTGAAAATGAGGTAGGATCAGAGGCTAGAATAGGGAAAGAACAAGTCAAAAATTATTTAGACAAGCTAGATGCCTTCAAGTCACCAGAGTCTGATGAAATAAGAATCCTAGAATACTCAAGGAGTTGACTGAGGAGATATGAGCCATTAGCAATTATCTCCAAAAAATCATGGAAAATGAGAGAGATTCCAGAGGACTGGAAAAGGGCAAATATAATGTCAGTCTATAAAAAGGAACATAAGGACAACCCAGGGAATTACACATTGGTCAGCTTAACTTCAGTACCCAGAAAAATAATGAAGCAAATAATGAAGCAATTAATTTGCAAACACCTAGAAGATAATACAGTGATAACAGTCAGCATTGATTTATCAAGAACAAATCATGTCAAACCAATCTAATAACTCTCTTTCACAGGGTAACAAGCCTTGTAGATGGGGGAAGTGATAGATGTGGTATATTTTGACTTTAGTAAGGTTTTCGATACTATCTCGCATGACCTTCTCATAAACACACTAGGGAAATACAACCTAGATGGAGCGACTATAATGTGAGTGCATAACTGGTTGGAAAACCATTCTCAGAGAGTAGTTATCAGTGGTTCAGAGTCAAGCTAGAAGGGCATATCACATGGGGTCCCACAAGGATCAGTTCTGCATCTGGTTCTGTTTGATACCTTCATTAATAGCATAGAGAGCACACTTATAAATTTTGTGGATGATACCAAGTTGGGAGGGTTGCAAGTGTTTTGAAGGATAGGATTAAAATTTTGGACAAATGATCTGGACAGACTGGAGAAATGGTCTGAAATAAGTAGGATAAAATTCAATAAAGACAAATACATAGTACTCTATTTAGGAAGGAACAATGAGTTGCACACATACAAAATGGAAAATGACTGCCCAGGAATAAGTACTGCAGAAAGCGATCTGGGTTCATAGTGGACAACAAGCTAAATATGAGTCAACAATATAACACTGTTGCAAAAAAAGCCAACAGCATTCTGGGATATATTAGCAGGAGTGTTGTAAGCAAGACATGAGAAGTTATTCTTCTGCTCTACTCCACACTGATTAGGCCTCAGCTGGAGTAGTGTGTCCACTTCTGGGTTCCACATTTCTGGAAAACAGTGGACAAATTGGAGAAAGTCCAGAGAAGAGCAACAAAAATAATGAAAGGTCTAGAAAACATGACCTATGAGGGAAGATTGAAAAAATTGGGTTTGTTTAGTCTGGAGAAGAGAAGACTGAGAGGGGATAACAGTTTTCAAGTACATAAAAGTAGAGAAAAGGAGGAGGGAGAAAAAAAAACTTATCTTCTGAGGATAGGACAAGAAGCAAGGGGCTTAAATTGCAGCAAGGGTGGTTTAGGTTGGACATTAGGAAAAACTTCCTGTCAGGGTGGTTAAGCACTGGAATAAAGTGCCCAGGGAGGTTATGGAATCTCCATCATTGGAGATTTTTAAGAGCAGGTTTGACTAACACCTGTCAGGGATGGTCTAGATAATACTTAGTCCTGCCATGAGTGCAAGGTATTGGATTAGATGACCTCCTGAGGTTCCTTCCAGTCCTACAATTCTATGGTTTCCACCAAAACTACTAACACTGTAGCATGCTACTTTACATAGCAAATAAAGACAGCCCCTGCACTGATGAGCTTACGATCTAAACTGATAGAGATACAGGACACTAGGGGAAGATATTAGGCAAGAGCAAGGGGTACCAGGAAGGATTATAAAGAATAAGGTTACAGGGCTGCCTAACTGGTACAGTGTGTGCATAATGTTAAGTTAATGGGGAGGGGGTTGGTAGTTACATTGTTTATTTAAATTCTTGTTTAAAAGGAATTAATTATTTTAGAGTTTGTGAGAACGGTTTTGGAAAGGTATTTGGGATAGAGGCCACACAGTTCATTCCACAATTAAAATGGAGTCCATGAAACTTCAGCTTTGAAGGCCTGCAGGGGTACTGGGAACCAACCCTCAAATCTCTTGTGCTAAAATGTGGTACATAGCTTGTGCTATTAAAATTTCTTCTTTTGAGTGCTCCAAGACATCAGCTATTTGTGTATTGACCTTTTTTATTTTTGTCTCATGTATATTTATTTTAAACAGAGATGTCTATAATTAAGGGAAAATAACTGAACAGCCCACATTTTATCTTTTATTAGTTACTAATAGAGACCTTCACTGTTTATTGAAAATTAATTTGATCAAATCCCCAGCTACTGAGTGCCAAATGAGGAGAATTCTAGGTGGTCCATACAATGCAAACAGAAGCATAGATGAAAATCCAAACACCAAAAACACAAGCCAGGAAAGCCTTGGGACAGACTCAGGTAAAAATGGACCATAAATGAGGAGACAGGTGGCAGTGTTGGTTTCTAGTTTTTATTGTTATTGGGCAGACGGGTAGAACATCATTAAAGGCTGCAACAGAAATAATTGATTTGTCTAATCAAAAAGGAAAAAAGCAGCACTCTTTGGTCTGGAAGCCTAGGGAAGTGAATACATTCAGGAAATACCACTGCAACTAATGGTGGGTCCATATGTAAACTTCCCCACCTCTGTTTTCACAGTGGATAGCAATAGTGAGAGTGCTAACAGAGTCAGGCCTGCAATGGCTTAACAGTGCATTATCTAACCCTGCTCACAGCCAATCTAAGACAACACAGTTCTTAAAATGCTGTTAGCCTCCTTCACCGGGTCTACACAAGAGTTCTGACTGGAACAAAAACCAATTTTGAAATGGCAGAATTTCCCATGATATGGAAATTCAGGTTCCCACACAGCTCTAGACACCACCTGTCTGGCTCAAGACTCCTGCTAAGTGCTCATAGTTTGGCTGTTTTCATCAAGATGGTTGAGTCACAGGCCCGCTGATTGATTGTTCTTGTCCCTGACAGATCAGGGGTGACAAGGATTCTAATCAGGGGATGGTCTTTTGGGCTTCCCTGCAAACTGAAATTGTGTCATGATCTGCAGGTTTCAAACCCAGGTCTGTAGTGCTTAAGGAAGCAACCACAATTCAATTTTCCATCTGGCAGTGTGCTGACACCTTCTTACCTAGGACCCATGAAGCCCGGTCCCACTTTGAGGCTCCACCCATCAGGCCCCATTGGCAGAATCGCAGAGCAGCTGATTGTCCCACTGGCCCTTCTTAAGGCAGCAGCAGGAAGCTGTCTGAACAACTAGGCTCCTCCTTGTTCTAGACTGTGTGCCTTGTGCTTCCTGCTCCTCCAGCTTGATTTCCTGCCATCTGACTCGTAGTTCTGGCCTTCAGTTGTTTCCTATCTCTAACCTCTTGGCATCCTAAGCTGGCCTGACTCCAGTTCGAAAATCATGGTTCTGATCTCGAATTTGTCTCCTGCTTCTGATCTCCCAGTATCCTGACCCAACTGATTCTCAACTCCTGTTTCACGAATGTAAACTCTGGCTCCTCATGACCCCTCCCTGACAATTTATGTCCTTGGCTCTCCATCTTCTCCTATAGGCTAGATCCCTCTTATGTGATTGTGAAGTTATTGAGCTTCATTATTTATTTATATACAGAATCTTGAGTGGTGTGTACATAACATACACTTTGCAAGCAAAGCACTATGTTTACTAAAAGCAAGGCAGAAACAAATGTAACATCTGAAATGATCTTTAATATTTTAGTTTGCTAAGTATTTGCAATGTTTGAATTTAAACCACTGAAGTTACAAAATATCCATCAAGTTCCATTATAAACTAGATATTTCAAAAGCAAGAACAGCCAGCCTGTTTCTATACTTCCTGATGTTACTTTGTTTATATCTAACAGCAACATTCAGGGAAGAATAAATCTACTTCTGCAGCATGGAAGAATCACCTACATGGAAACCAAACACTGTTTTTGCTAAATCAGGGCCCAATTTATGCCACGTGTTCCATCCAGTAGAAACGTATCACCTTAACTGTAATACATTACCACCTATTAAAACAAAATTGGAATCATGTTTTCAATCCAATAGCTTGCCTTAAATGTCTCTTATAGGCAGGTTTGACCTTTACATTATGAATTTCATTTCATAGTGAGCTCTTACATTTATGTTACTGCTTAACATGAACTCTCATTGAAATGTGACGTGACAATTTCTATCTGTATTTATTCATAGTGAGCTTTCTGCTTAACTACCATCAGGCTGCAAATGTACTGGAGAAATAATATTTCCTGTTATTTCAGAACCGTGAAGGTCACACCAGCTTCATGTGAAAGGAAATGAAATGCTTCATGTTTTTCAATTGTGTTGTAGAATTTAAATGCCTTTTAAAAATCACTTGCAGTATGATGTTTGCCACTATTTATTTTTACTGTCTCCTTTTTTCCTCTAAGTTGGGTGTCCTGTTTATCATCATTAGCACTGCACCACCTACAGGATAAAGATACCACATGCAGCCATTCAAAATGTAGTAAGCCACACAGACAAATGTATTTGTGCACTCTAAGGATTTTTGCTGTGGCTGAGTTCTAATCATTTGTATTTATTCTCTTGACAAAAGAATTTTTCCCTTTCTGAATCTTACAAACAAATGAAAGGATCCCAGAGAGATTTATAAACTGTTACCTTTGTGTTCTTATTAACACACATCAATATTAATAAAAGCACAAGTCTAGTTCCGTGATGAAAGACCTGTAATCTATTTCCAATTCGGCTCCATGTGAACACCAACTTTTCAGTTTCTGGGTGGTCATTACTATACAGTAACTATAGCTACTGCTCTTTGTACTAGCTTTTGGGACATAGGATTTTTTAAAAAAACACGTAACACATGGATAATTAGAAGATACAAGGAATCAGAGCAATTATAAATGATTTCTGCAACTAGTTTGAGCTCATTCACTTTTCTATGCCAAGAACACTTAGAATTGCTATGTTTTATACATATTGTAGTTATGTTTCCATCATAGATACCAGTAGAGAGTAAAGAAGATTACCACAAAAGAGTGCCATTGACTTCAATATTGTTGTAGCGTACAATGTAATACAATATAATACAATTTGTAATTAAAATAAATTACGGAAAAATATCTTCTAACATTTTAAGCTTCCTTATGGAAGTAAGTAATTATATAACCTGGTTCATTTAGAATATTGCCCTAATCCATTTGCAAACATTTGGTGACATGTTTGATAAAATTAATACATCTACTATAATTATATTTTATGGGATAGTTGCAATATTATGGGACACCTGTTTAAATGTACATAAGGATGTCAAAATTTAAGTGTTTAAAATAAAACATTGAAATTAATATTAGATCAAAAATGTACTTTGATTAGGAAAATAGAGCATTTTATTTATTATGATTACATATATTTTATTCGGAAATTGCTTTAGTAATCTAGATGATGACATATGTTAATTACAGCTATTAAGTATGTATGCTATGTGGTAGAAATAATGGACAAGCAATCACATACTACAAAGATTTAAGCTCTACTTAGGGTTTCCAGTATCACAATATTAACATGAGTAGAGTACCAGTACCCAAATGAAAACATCAAGCAGTACACACTGTTGTATGTTTGTTTGTATGATGTCTAAAGTTAGGTTTCTAAAGAAAAACATCTCTAAAAAACTTTCATTTAGGATTATAAATATGGATTTAAGAGTCTAACTTTAGGTACTCAGGTTTGAAAATATTGGCCAGAATATTTTATATGAAATTTCTTTTTATGCATTCAGAAAAAGTTATAGCCATACTTATATGCTGCATGCTGTCTGTTGGGCTATGGGATTTTTTAGGAAATATAGTTTATATTTGAGCCATAAACTATTTCAGTGTCAACATATTTAGTTTTATTTACTGTGCTGTCATATATTATATATGAAGATAAATATTGTGATCTTCTTAAACAAGAAGTTTGGAAACCCTATATCATTATAGAGTAAAATACTGTATCATAATACAGGGTTTCAAAATGGCTATTTAAGAAAAAACAGAATATTAATCTCCATTCTTCTGTATTGAGTTTTCAGTATTAGATGGACTAAGAATGATGGACTTCCATAACTCTTCTTAAAGAGTGAAAATTTGTCTGTGCTCACTGATAGCTGCATGAGGTTCGTGAGCTATAACATTAATACTGTTAATACAATGAAATATTTACACTACAAGTATCTCGTGTCTGAGTTCATATTAAGGGTTCAATAAATATTAATGAGATAAATAGCATTACTTGAACTGTAACAGTACCACTATTAAAGCATGCCCGCTGTGTCCAGAGACATTTTAATTTAATAAATGACCTAGGCATTAAAGAAAAAAAAATTGCTACAAAGGGTCTTTTTTGTTTTGTTCTTCAAGAAAGGAGAGAGGAGAATTTCAAGTAATCACAGAATACAGAAGCCCATTTCTTGCACCCATGCTCAGATTATTAGTCAAAGATGTGTAGTCTGCATCTCTCAAGATACTGTATACATAGTTCTTTCAACACACAGTCATGGTCTGGTGAATCAACTGTCCTTATCAAATACCTGATAGTTATGTCCATAGTTTATCAGAATTCCTGCCAACATACCAAGTGGGGGCCAGTTGTCAAATATTGTTTTTCACATTTTCAAAGCAAAGTAATACATTACAGCTTTACATGGTTATTTAACTCAAACGTTTAAAATTTAAGAGCCAGTGTTTCATAGGGATTACAGCTGGGCCCTAGGAGTTCAGACTCCTAAGTTCTATTCCTGTTTCTGCCATTAACTTGCTGTGTAACTGGGCAATCGCCTACCAATAAAAATAACCACACATGCAAGTACCTACTACAGAAGTGGGTGGTGAGGCTTCATTTTGATGAAATTCTGATATCCTCATATGTAGGCTTATATATCAGTGCAATGTGTAATAAAATAAGGTTAAAATAAATCTGGCATCAGTGTTTATGTACAATGATGTGACATACAATTAAAATGGGACTACCAAGACCAAATTTAAAGCTGGCAAAAGTGCTGTAACTTCATTACAGAAGATGTCCCCAGTTATGCCAGCTGTGAATTTGAGCCTCTACCTTAAAAGAATGCAGACCACAATCATACCATAAACTATCTTTGGCCCAAATGACATTTTATCTACATATTTCAGTAAAGTTTCCATAACATACATGTTTAATCACCTCTACAGTTCCCTCTGATAAATTAACTAACAAGGATTCTAAAAAACAACTTTATAGGACTCTGCCACATATGACTAGCCCATTTCAAATTAGCGGTTACAGTTATGCATCCATGAGAAGGCATATTTTAAGATACATAATGGTTATCTAATGTGCCAGTAACTCATCCAGCAAATGCAATAGGTACTCAGAAAAAGATCCTTTATGGCAGGGATAGCATAAAGAAAAGCTGACCAGCTAAAAGCTTGAATATAATTATCTTCAGTGGAGCATAAAAATAATACCTATCAATCAAAACCACACTTTAAGATGTGCGGCCTTTATTGCTAATCCAAAAAATACAGGATTGAATAGGGCTTAATTTTCTGGATCATTCAAATCAAGACTACACAGTATCGTATTTTCTTTGAAAACTACATATATAGGGATTAGGTTTTTCTCTTTTAAATATCTCCTGTGTGCACAGTTCTTTACCCTACTGCCTCCTAATCTTTCCCTCTCAGACACCTTTATGCATGGGATGGTTAATTCAACAAGTTTTACATTACAATTATACTCCAAACACAGAGAACCCTGGAATTGAGCAGCTTAGTAGATCAATAGATTAGTGGTTTACCTCTGAAGAGCAGAGTATAAATATCTTGTTTGGAGCCCATTTATAAAGTATTTGATGGATCACAACGTATTTTCTAGTGGACATTTGTCCACATCACACAATTCCCTCATGCCACCGCTATCCAGCACATTTGACAATTTCTGCCAATAGACCTACCCAGAAGTAATACCTCTTCCAACTATCAACTCATCAAAATTAGAAACTGATAAACAGTGTATGATTTTGGTGACCTAGTGGTTGTAAACTAGAACATCTTTTGGTGGGCTGGAATTTTTAGATGTAAAATCATTTTAGACATCTATAAAACTGATTATAGATATATCTGCTAAAACTACCTTAAGGCACCATTAAGGCAGCATACTCAATACTCAAGTTAAGGTTGAATGTCAACCACAACACTGTGTGTGTGCAGTATACATGACATAAAGACTTTGTTATGACATTAATTCTCATATACACTATATTTCCTTCCTCTTCGGGACACCACACACACTCGTCTCTAGGCAAGGGCACCATCTTCTAGGCAGCAGCCCTCAGGCTACATAGGGCACATTGATCTCTGGAAACTCATGGGTACACTGCTGGGGGATTAAAGAATGAATGGTATCTTCACCGGGGGAAACAACAGTCTTCCCATTGTGAGTGCAGGGTTTAGCACCTGAGAAAGCTTTACAGGGAACCCTAGAATATCCTATTTATAAGAATGGGAGATACACAAGACTAATGAGTAGGCGAATCAGTTGAGTGCTCTCTCGCGCGCTTTATCTCTCTCTCTCTCTCTCACACACACACACACACACACACACACACACACACACACACACACACACACACACACACACACACACACACACACACACACACACACGGTGTGTCTACAATTAAAAACCCATGGCTGGCTTGTTCCAGCTGACTCGGGTCACAGGGCTCAGGCTAAGGGGCTGTTTAATTGCAATGTAAACATTCGGGCTCAGGACCTTGCAAGGGTCTCAGAACACCACAATTAAACAACCCCTTAGCCCAAGCACCACAAGCCCCAGTCAGCTGGCACTGGCCAGCCACAGGTGTCTAATTGCAATGAGTGTAGACATATCCTTTGACAGTGAAAACGCTGGGCATTCCACCCTGAGTAGTTTTGTTTAAACTAAGGGGGTAGGAAATCTGAACACAGGAAATTATAGACAAATGTAATGTCAACAAACCAATGATATAACCCAGCCCTTTTCTCCCAAACAACCTTCCTCTCAAAACCACACCCAACAAATGGATTCCTCTCATGCAAAAGCTAATTTTACATCTGAGGGACACAACTGACAAATGAAGAAAAACAGAGATATCCACTAAAAGAAATTAGATAATGGATGTATTTAACATTTATGATTATTTGTATAAATTATTTACTTCCCTTTAATGCAGACATGAAAAGTTCTTCTGCTTGGATTCACACTGTGAGTAAACTAACCCTACTGCTTCTCTGTAGCAGATTTCTTAAACTCAGAAACCTTCACACACCCCCCACTGCCCCTTAAAGGAGAGTGACATAGAAAACAGTTTCAGGATAACAGCAAACCAAATCAGTCTGTACAGATTAAGCTAAAATTTCAGGTTGGGCAGTCCAATTTTTTGGCATAACCTTTCATTAAAATTATTTTAAAACTACTTTTAAACAAAATTCTAACTAAATACCCCAACAAAAACTGCAAAATAAATTAAAACTTAGTGGATTACCAGACAGGCCTAAGTGGAGAAATGAGAAAACGACAGTTACCTGTTCTTTAACTGGCATTCTTTGAGATGTGTTGCTCAGGTGTATTCCACAGTAGGTGTGCATACTGGTCACGTGCACTAGTGCCGGAAGTTTTTCCCTTAGCATACCTGTACTGGGGGAGTGCCATTGCGATCCCTAGAGCGGTGCCTCTACATCGGGCTACAAGGGGAGCTGCGCACTCCCCCCACCCTCAGTTCCTTCTTGCCAGACAACTCCGACAGAAGGGAAGGAGGGCGGGATGTGGAATACACCTGAGCAAAACATCTTGAAGAACTCCTTCTTCTTCGAGTGATTGCTCATGTATATTCCACAGTAGGTGATTCCAAGCTCTCCCTGTTGGAGGTGGGTAGGAGTTCACAATAAACCAAGATGGAGTACCGCCCTGCCAAACCCGGCATCATCCCTAGATTGGGAGACGATTGTGTAATGCGAAGTGAATGTGCGAACTGAGGCCCAAGTGGCCGCTCCACAAATGTCTTGGATAGGGACACGGGCTATGAAGGCAGCTGATGAGGCCTGAGCCCTCTTTGAGTGTGCCCTAACAATTAGTGGCAGGGGAACCCCTGCCAGGTCATAGCATGTGCATATACATGAGGTAATCCAGCAGGAAAGACACTGGGTGGAGATAGGTTGCCTCTTCACCCGCTCAGACGAGGCAACAAAAAGCTGCAAGGATTTCCGGAATGGTTTGGTCCGATCCAGGTAAAATGCCAGTGCTCTACGTACATCGAGCTTGTGGAGGCGGCATTTCTCGTTGGAGGCATGGGGCTTAGGACAGACCACGGGGAGAAAGATGCTCTGGTCCATATGGAGGGCAGAGACCATCTTTGGAAGGAATGCCGGGTGTGGGTGAAGCTGGACCTTATCCCTGTGGAAGACCGTATAGAGGGGTTCGGAGGTCAAGGCCCTGAGTTCCGAGACAAGGTGGTTAGATGTGATTGCTACAAGGAAGGCTACCTTCCATGAGAGGCGAGACCAGGAACACGTGGCCAGGGGTTCAAAGAGAGGACCCGTGAGTCGTGACAAAACCAGGTTCAGGTCCCATTGTGGCACGAGGGGTCTAGAGTATGGGAATGAATGGTCAAGGCCCTTTAGGAAGCAGGAGGTCATAGAATGGGAGAAGACCGAGTGCCCTTGCACCAGAGGGTGGAAGGCCGATATGGCCACCAAGTGTACCCTGACCAAGGTGGGTGCCAGTCCTTGGACCCTAAGGGACAGGAAGTAGTCCAGGATAAGCTGGCGAGATGCAGAGGAGGGGGAGACTCCCCGCTTACTTACCCACTTGGAGAACCTGGACCACTTTGCCATGTATATACAGTGTGTGGATGGCTTCTGGCTTTCCAGGAGGACTCGCCTTTCCTGCTCCGAACACCTGCCTTCCTCCTCGTCTAGCCACGGAGCAATCACGCTGTCAGGCTGGAGCACGGCTAGATTGGGATGGAGGAGATGGCCCCCATTCTGGGAGAGGAGGTCCGGGCAAAGCAGCAGCGTCCTCGGGGAAGCCACCAAGAGGCGAAGGAGGGTCTTGTACCAGTCTTGGCGGGCCCATGCCGGGGCTATGAGTATGACTCTCGCCTTGTCTGGTTTTACCTTTTGCAGGACTTTGTCAATGAGGGGAAAGGGTGGGAAAGCATAAAGGAGCCAGCCTGACCACCACAGGAGGAATGCATCGGAGATCGCGCCTCTCCCCAGCCCTCCCCTGGAGCAGAACCGGGGGCAACACCAGTTCTGGCAGGTTGCAAAGAGGTCGACCTGGGGAACTCCTCACTCTCGGAAGAGCCAATGAGTGACTTCCGAGTGGAGCAACCACTCATACTGCGGGGAGACGACCCTCCTGAGGTGACCCACTTGCGTATTGTGGACCCTTGAGAGGTGTGCGGCCCTCCGAGAGATATTGTGAGCTATACAGAACTCCCATAGGCTCAAAGCTTCCTGGCAGAGGGCTAGGGAGTGAGTTCCGCCTTGCCTGTTGATGTAGTACATGGCAGCGCTGTTGTCCATGAGTCCCCTGACCAGCCTGCCATGAAGATGCATGTGAAAGGCCATGCACGCCAACCGCACAGCCCTGACCTCTGACATTTATGCAAAGAGACAAGTCCAAGATCGACCATGTCCCTTGGGTTTGCATGTTTCCTGTGTGGGCTCCCCAACCCAGGTCTTACACATTGGTCACCTGGTCTACGGGTGGGCTGGCATCCTGAAAGGGAACCCCTTGCAGCATATTGCTCGGGCAGGACCACCATTGAAGGGAAGCCAGTATCGGGGACAGAACTGTGAGAACCTTGTCCAGCCCGTCCTGGGCCTGAGAGAATTGGGAGGCTAGCCAGAGCTGAAGGGGCCTAATTCGGAGTCTGGCATGGCAGACCACATACATACATGCCTCCATGTGGCTCAGAATTTGAAGGCATGCTCTCACCATTGTCACCGGGAAAGCCATGACCGAAGTGATGAGATCTCTCAGGGCCTCAAACCTGTCTAGGAGGACAGAAACTGTGGCTCTCAAAGAATCCAGCAGTGCCCCAATGAACTCTATGCACTGAACTGGAACTAAGGTTGATTTAGTTTCGTTCACCACTAGGCAGAGACCGGCACATGTCGAGAGGAATAGCTCCACATGGGTCTTCACCTCGGAATGCGAGTCACCCTTGAGAAGCCAATCGTCCAGGTATGGGAAGATCTGCACCCCCTCCACCTGAGGTAGGCTACCACCACAGTCATACACTTCGTAAAAACCCTGGGTGCCATGGATAGGCCAAATGGAAGGACCGCAAACTGGTAGTGGTCCAGCCCCACTAGGAAGTGGAGGAAGCACCTGTGCCCCTCGAAACTATGGATGTGGAAGTATGCATTGTGTAGGTCCAGGGACACATACCAGTCCCCCAGGTCCAGGGAGGGGATAATAGAGGCCAGGGACACCATGCAGAACTTGGAGTGGTCCAGGAAACTGTTTAGGCCCCAGAGATCCAGGATGGGCCTGAGGCCCCCTTTGGCCTTCGGGATCGGGAAGTACCAGGAGTAGAACCCTTTGCTCTGGAATTCTACTGGTACTGTTTCCACCACCCCCAGGTGCAGTAAATGGTCCACCTCCTGCCCTAGGAGGTGGGCATGCTCCAGGTCCCCCAGGTCCACCAGGGAAGGCGGGTGGTTTGGAGGGGGTGAGGTGAACTGCAACATGTAGCCCTTGGAAATGGTGCTGAGGACCCACTGGTCCGATGTTATACAGGACTAAGCCATGCGGAAGGCAGACAAACAGTTGCAGAACACAAACTTTATTACTGGGGGGGGGTCTCTCTGGCAACTGGCCCAGTGCCCCCCTGCAAATAGTCAAAACCGCCTCTTTCCCTGCCTCTTGCCCTTAGAGGGCCCAGGCTGCAGGGTGGAGTGGAGCTGTCGCTGAGATCAGCCTTTTTAGTCTCCCCGTCTCTTACACGGAGGCTTGTATCTGCTTGTATATGCTCCTCGCAGGTTGAGCTGACAGTTGGGGTTTGGCCTTGTCCTTAGCTGGAGGGACGTAGAGGCCCAAGGTCTGCAGGGTGGTATGGGAATCCTTCATCCCATGCAGCCTGACATCCATCTGGTCCGCAAAGAGTTCTTTCCCATCAAACGGGAGGTCCTGCATAAGGGATTGGGCCTCCATCAACAGTGTAAAATTGGAGGAGCCACGACACCCTGCGCATGGAAATCGCTGAAGGCATCAAGCGTGCTGCAGTGTTGGCTGTGTCCGACGCCACTTGCAGGGCTGCTTTCACCGCTGCCGCCCCCTCTTCCACCAGGGCCTTAAAGTCCTTCCTGTCCCGGTCTGGAAGGAGACACTCAAACTTAGGCAGAGACTCCCACAAGTTAAAGTCATATCTGCTCAGCAAGGCCTGGTGGTTGGCTACCCTGAGTTGGAAACATGCCGAGGAATAAATTTTTCTACCAGAGTCCAGTCGTCTGGCATCCTTATTTTTTGGGGTAGGCGCAGGCTGGCCTTGTCGCTCTCTGTGGTTTACCAACTCTACCACAAGCGAGTTGGGTGCCGGGTGGGAATAGAGGTACTCATGATCCTTGGCCGACACAGAGTACTTCCTTTCAGCTGTCTTGGAGATTGGGGCCAAGGAGGCGGGAGTTTGCCACAGGGTGTTGGAAATGTTTGCTACACCCTGGTGCAGGGGCAGAGCCACGCGGCCTGGTGCCAAGGGGGACAACACGTTAAAGAGGGAATCAGAAGAGGCCTCCATTTCCTCGGCCTGCAGCTGGAAGCTGGATGGCACCCACTTTAGCAGGTCTTGGTGCGCCTTAAAGTCCTCCTGAGGGATTGATGGTGGGGGCACTGTTATGGTGTTGTCTGGTGCCGGGGAAAGAGCCAGCATGGAGCCACGGCCTCACCTGGTACCGGCAGGTCAAGCCCCAAATCAGAGTCCAGGAGCGGGTCCACCAACTCATGGTCCCTCCAATCTGTCTCTTAGACAGCTGGATGAGGCTGATGGGGCCTGAGACGCTCTGGTGACCGAGTGGGCCCCCATCTGGGCGGCCATCTGTGGCCAGGGTGCCCACTGGCATCACTGTCCCTGCCACAGGGCCCCTTGCCAGTGACCTGGCTGAGGGCCCGGGGGCGGTAGTTGCTCTGGCTGGGCCACGTGTGCCAGGGATGGGTGGCTGGTGCCGAGGCCGAGGTCACCATTGAGCACACGATCTCACGGGAACGGTATGAGCGGCGGTGCCTGTGATGTCGCCTCCCTCGGGACCTGGACCTCAACGTCGAGGACTGGTATCCACCCTAAGTGCTACTTCGGTACCCATGATGGTGGTGGGAGCTCCGGCGCCCTGATGCCGAGCCATCTCAAGGGGAATCCCAAATGCGACATCTAGTTGAGCGGGAACTGGAATGAGAACGACAATGTCTACCCCATTGAGAATGGCTGCGGTAGTCGCATCACGAAGAGAAACATTCCTGGCACCTCTCTCAATGTCTCTGCTCACTGGCAAGCGGCGTACAGGATCCCCGAACTTCCCGTGCGGGTGGTGACCGGGATGGCCTGGTCAGCGTCGAGGGAGGGTGTGAGCTGCCGGATGATCGGTCGCTGTGCACTGGTGTGGGGAGTGATTCTCGGAGCAGGAACTGCAACCCACAGGAGAGGTCTGATGGGCACCCAATGGGGGCTTGCCCCAAGACCGGGGAGCAGCCACCAGCTGTGCGCCTGGAACCAGCAGACTCAATATCTTTTGCAGCCTGCATCACTTCCGGCATCAATGGCATCTGTACCGGTGAAGACGTGCAGGCAAACGACGCCAGGCTGCTCCGCTCAACACGAGTTGGAGGCCTTAAGCCCAGTGGGGACCATGGGCTGCCCGACGTGGAACCAGCCTCCCCTTTTTCCTTGTCTCAGTGCCACTGCAAGGTAGGGCCCTTTCCCTGTTTCCTGGAGAGGGGAATGGTGCCAGCTGGTAGAGGAGGCCTCGCTATGCACCAATGATGCGGTGGCGGATCCCGAATCCGCCCGGCATGCCTGAGTTGGGGCCAACGCTGATTCCATGAGGAGAGCACAGAGTCTAATGTCTCTCTCTCCTTCTTGTTCCGCAACTTGAATTACCTGCAGATCTTACAACTTTTGCTGATGTGAGTCTCACCCAAGCAACAGAGACACTCAGCGTGCGGGTCACTCCTAGGCATAGAACGGCGACAGGGGTTGCACGACTTGAAGCCTGGGGAATGGGGCATGCCCCGAACCCACTAACAACTGAAGTAACAATTCCAGGAATGGTACCACTAAGGTCGAGCAGAAAGGCTGCAGCAGAGCTGGAGCACAAAGTTCCAGCTACCTTCACTGGTGGCAAGAAGGAACTGAGGGTGGGGGGACTGCGCAGCTCCCCTTATAGCATGGTATAGAGGCACCACTCTAGGGGTCGCAGCAGTGCTCCCCCAGTGCAGGTACTGCTAAGGGAAAAACTTCCAGCACTGGTGCACGTGGTGAGCACGCACACCTACTGTGGAATATACCTGAGCAATTACTCGAAGGAGAATGGACTGTTAATCTATACAGGGTAAAATTTAATTATACAGTATCATCAGGTAAAAATCCAATTTGAAAGTAGTTATAGAAGGGGTTTGAATGTGTAAAGGCCTTTGTAGTGGAATAGCTCATCACTGTGGGGTGGGGTGGCGTGAAGGAGTTGTTCACTGATTTCTTCAGGTTCCATATTAAATGATTTTAGTCCTTGTATTCCAAATAATCCAAATATTTCATCCAGAAACACTGCATGATTGTTTCCTTAATGTATTGGTCAGATTTACTAGTGGTGCCAGCCAAATTTCAACAAGCATGACACCTGCCAAAATCCTCAATGCTTTGCAATCAGGATTCCAAATGAGGCACGGCATGAAGACAGCCCTTCTGACACTAAAATGATAAGCATGGATCTAAAAATCAGTTTGCCACAGAAAAACACAGAATTTGCGCTTTTACAAAGCATCTTTCATTTAAAAAATAAAACCATATATTAATTAAATTTTACTGAAAGTAGCAGTATCACTTATTCAATGTGTGCAACCTCCCCCTTTTGTGGTTGATTTTTGAATGCGCTTTAAATTTACAGTGCTTCTGACCGATCTACATGACGTACCTGGAATACATGGCATAGCTACACGATGATTCCAATCATTCCTCTACAACAGAGCTCACAGAGGGGTGGTTATCTGCTCCTTCTCCTTCAAGAATCCTCACCTGTGGAATCCATTCTCTCTCAGTTGCTCTTCAACAGCTACGACTTGGAGAGGTGGCAAGGTGCCACAGACATGCTGCAAGAGATCAGCTGGATAAAAGGAAATGTTTCAAACTTAACTCAGGCAAGAGTGAGGTGATGCTGGCTAGGGAGGGAAAAGGCTTCCAAGAGCCTTGTCCCCCTTCAGGGTACTGAGGATTCTATTCCTTGTGAAAATGTAGGACATCACCTCCACCTGTCATGGCACCACCCAGCACAGACCCACCACTCACTCTAAGGGCGTCTCTCCACTTACCGGGGGATCAACGCACAGCAATTGACTCACCAGGGTCAATTTAGTGGGTCTAGTGAAGACCCGCTAAATCGACTGCTGATCACCCTCCTGTTGACTCGGGTACTCCACTGGAATGAGAAGCATAAGGTAAGTTGACGGGAGAGTTTCTTTCATTGACCCAGCGTGGTGTAGACAACACAAAAGGTCGACCTAAGGTACATTGATGTAGCTGGAGTTGCATAACTTAGGTTGACTGAGTCCCATAGTATAGACCTGCCCTAAGTGGTGTGGGGGCGTTGCATTGCCCCATCACATCACAATGGATTTCACTCTGAACTAATACATCTGCTAAAAAATGGTATCTCTCTTTAGAATTGATTGGTACTTTTTAAAGCCCCACTCCTTTTACAGAATATTAAATCTCATCCTTAATTCATATTTAAAATGGTCTCTGGTGTCTTTTCAATATAAAATGGCTACTCCATGTTTTGCTAATGATAAACTATAAAAACAAACTGCACTGCACAAATAAATCACAAAAATGCATTTAGATGCCAAAAGAGTGGGTGGAGGGATAGCTCAGTGGTTTGAGCATTGGCTTGCTAAACCCAGGGCGTGAGTTCAATCCTTGAGGGGGCCATTTAGGGATCTGGGGCAAAAGCAGTAGTGGTCCTGCTAGTGAAGGCAGGAGGCTGGACTTGATGAGTCTGTGGGGTCCCTTCCAGTTCTAGGACATAGGTATATCTCCATTATTAAAAAATATATTTTAAAATAATATATTCAACATCAGTCCTTCTTTAATTTACAGGCCAAGAGCTTAGTTTGAGATTCTGTTTCCCCTCCTATTGTTGGCTTCACATGAACATCTCCTGTAAAGCAGGGAAGCAATATAATCTCCTTTGCTTTAAGACTTCATGCTGCCACCAGGTGTGAAATAGAAATTTGAAGTCTGACCTTGGCAGGTAGAAGCCCTTCAATTTACCATCTGAATAAAATAACAAAGATTAATGGGAAGCAGGTATCAGAGGGTAGCCGTGTTAGTCTGGATCTGTAAAAGCAGCAAAGAATCCTGTGGCACCTTATAGACTAACAGACGTTTTGGAGCATGAGCTTTCGTGGGTGAATACCCACTTCCTCAGAATGGGAAGCAGGTTACTATTCAGAGTGAAATCAGCCACCATGTTTAATCTGGGAAATCAAAACAACTGCAGTACACAGCATTACAAATAATTCTGTTTATATACTTTATTTTTATAATCTCATCTTTATCAATTTATTTAGAATCTACAACCAGAACATGTCTGGGCTGTGATTTGTCACATGATCCCTATATAAAGCAGGAAAAGGTAGTCACTTTTTTGCTCGTTAAAACTTCATAACAGTATAATGCCTCAGAGGCACATTAAACAAAGCATGAGTAATTCTTCCATCTAGCACTCCTGCAGCTAACTAATTATTAATTTAGCATGTTATTTTCTGAGTTACATTAAAGATGCTTACTGAAGGCAGGCAATGAGTATCATGAACAAGCACAAAAATGCAGAAAGAAGAGCTGTCCGGACATTTGGAAAAAAAGATATTGAAAAAAGTATTGGCTAAGACTAAACAAAATATAATTTTCAATGTATGAGGTATTTCACTGTATGCTATAACATAGAATTTGCTCATGTGAAAAATAAAGAAAGAACATATCTTGTCTCATGATGGCTTTTCAAGTGCTTTACAGTTTTTATAAAATAGCAATATATTTGAATAACCTCACTCACCACGGAAATGCTCCCATCTCTGGGGTGAAATGATTCTAACTGCCCGACAGTTACAGCAACATTAGCACAAAGTATATACCTTACTTCTTTGAAGGTACAGTGGAAATTAGGTATACAGAATGTCATCACTTAAATTGAAATTTGGTTAAGACAATGGGCCTAAAAAGCCCATCTCTTGCCAAAGATGCTAACATTTTTAATGAGCTTTGCATCTTTGAGAAACACTGCTAGCAAAAAAGCTCCCCTTATGATCATACCGATTCATTGGTTTAGCACCAACTCTGGGAAAAGAGAGCTACCTACTGAAACAACTTCATTTCATGTAGCCCCCTAAGTTTTTCATCCAAGTATTGTCCCAGACCAAACTTTAACCTGTAAGATCTGATGTAGCTGCCGGAGATTAAAACTGCAGTCATAGATTTGAGGCTTGCTATAGCAGTCCTTATATCATTTTAAGGAAACAGTATATGCAGAGAGGCTACTTACCAGTCAGTTACTATAAATTGTCAGTTTGGATCCATACTCTGGGGATAGACGTGCACCCAGGGTATTTAATTAGAACATTCTAGAAGGCAGTGATTGCTGGCATTCAACTGCTTCCCCCATTTCTCCCAAACCAAATGTTCAGTCTAAGGGTAAAAAGAGTCAAATCCTAGTTTTCAGTTCCTTCCACTTAGAATCCATAACAGACAGTCTGAAGGAATAGGAAAGTGGGGATGGGAATGTTGACTATCTCTTTGAAGTTGCACAGTCATTGGTCAGTAACTGTTTCTCTTGGCAATCATTTTCATCCCAACTGCTAGAACAGCACCCAGTCCATCTCCTAGCTGACAAACTCACACAGTATCCCCAACTAAGAGTTTTGAAATCACCCACCACCCAATGGTTGAAGCCATTGTGCATGGTTATATGCAGCCAGATGCTTGAACAAGGGGCTCCCTCTTACTCTGATAAACCCTTTCTACCAGAAGTGCGAGCACTCGCAAACAGGAGGGGCGAGGAGCCATTCATTCATCATCCCATTTAAACAATATGGTTCTCCAGCAACATCAACCAAGGAAGGTGACGGTAGCACTTGGCAAGCAAATATAGTAGGTACATTTTTTTGTTTTTGCCTAGTAATTTTTTAAACAACAGTCTATTGAAGAGCAAAGTATAATGTAATTTGGGGAAGGAAATAGAGAAAACAATCTCAAATTGTTGCACAGAATCAGCAGCAGTTTTTGATCCCTGCATTGTTCCAATCTTTGGTGAATCAAGTGCCTGTTATGGGTCAATTAAAGCTATAGCTCTCATGCTAAGAGCTCAGAATGAGGAGGATTTTGCTGAGGACAAAGTTAACATTATAGTCAAAACCTAAGCTGCTAAGGAGCTACTATCTTTAGAGCTAGATGGATGAACGGGCAAAGAAACTACCCTTCAGTGAACTTGAATTTCTCCAGGCCTTTGAACAATCCAAAGTTCTCTTAAGGAAAGATGGCATCTCTGTATGCAAACCACTTCTGCATATGATTCCACTGACATTAAAAAACCATTAAAAATGACAATTTACAGCAAACCTGTAGCATGTGATGCTTCTGCTCTCAACCCAGACACACACTCCAAACAAATATTTTACTCTAGGGGTTGTTTTTGAGAAGCACTTGCCATTCACACAGTGCTTGCACACACACATACCTGATTTGCAGGTACAATCGTTTTGTTAGTCAACTAAATGCTATATGAAATGTGCCCAAAATAATTGTGGGTGCAGTTTTAGACCTGTAAAACCCAAGGCCAGCTTCAGAGTGAAAAGTTCCAGTTTTTCAGCTTATTAGCAATTAACACTGAAAGAAGCATTTTAAAATAATTTAGGGGATACCCACGCAAATAAGGGCAATACATAATTTTACTGCTTTCACACTAAAATGTCTTTCTTCATTAGCAGCTTGCTTCATTAAACAAAAATATCCTTGCCACTATCTTGTTCCTGCTACAAATATACAACACTGGAATTGGTGTATGTATAATTCACTAATGAATAATTATATAAACGGGATAAAGCAACTGAAAACATCTAATGACTCCTGTGATCATGTCATCCATTATTAATTGTGTTTTTGCAATGTAAGGCCCTGGCTGAATAGACTTGTTTCCTGTTCCTTCATGAAGTCTCAAGAGATCCAAAGCCTTTCTGAAAAGGAAGCAGCACTGGTTTCCACATTATCTATCTTCAGATAATCAGAGGATCAAGAAAGCACAACAGGTCGATGTCAGGCCTGAGGATTAAAAATTTCAGCTCATGCCCAGGTAGGCAGGTTAGTACTTTGATAAAGATCACCTGGGGCAATGAGAACATGAGGTTCACATTTTAATGTATCATTTCTATTTAAACTGAACGCCAACACTGACGTTCATACAGCAGATGCCATTGCAGTAAGTTCTGCATTCTGTATTTCATTAATGTTTTATTTTCCTATAAACAAATGTAAGAATGTCTTTAAATACCATCCTAAAGGAAGAGTTACTTAATGGTGTGCTAGACTGTAATCTCTTCAGAACAGCAAGTTTTGTGTTTTATGACTGGCCTACACTTATAAAGTTTTACTGGTATAATTATGTCAAGTTAGGGGTATGATTTTTTTAAAATCAACATAGTTATACCAGTAAAAGCCCTTCTGTGGATGCAGTTATACTGGGATACAGGTGCTTACATCAGTGCAGTTTATTTCCGTTTCCAAACCAGAATAAGCACTTTTATACCAGTACAACTGCATCCGTACTAGGGATTTTGCTGCTTTAACTATACAAGCAAAGAGGGTTCTCCTGGAGTGCAAAATATATCACAGGCAAATTGTAATTCTCTCCTTTTCCTCATCCTGCAAACAGTTACATCAAGCTATATGGTTCAACCCACCTAGGAGCAGGAGACACAGAAAATTCATCACTCCTCTGTAAGTAGCAATGCCTCCCCTCTCCGATTTAGTTTAAGTATTTCCAGAGCAAAAAAGCACTTAACCATAAAACTGGGAAAGGGGGCCGGGGTGAAGTAGGATGGGATAGAGGAGAAGACAAACAACAAGTACAGGTAAATACATTTTTGCACACCGTTTCTTTATCCTATAAAGAGGACACTACTGCATCATGCTGCTATAGCAAGCCATGCAAGCAAATGTTTTACTTTAACCAAGGGCTTAAAATGCACACACGTACCCATGCAGACAAATCTTGCTTGAAGCAAGCAATGAATGTATAGCTATTCTGCATGTTTTATCCATTGTGGTTTCAGCTTTTACCCAAGAACACAGATTTATTATAGGATAAGCCTGAGTAGCTCAGATAGGTTTTTACCCACTTTCAAGCTAATTATTATTTTTTTAAATCAATTTACAACAAAAAAACCCACACCCTTCTGAAGTTTTTTTAAACTTCTGTTGTTACAGCATCTAAGATGGTTAAGCTAAAATGAAAGATTAAGGGGGAAAAAATCCATATTTCCAAGTTTGTTTACTTTTTGCATTTGGGAGTTTCCCTGGTTTTAGTCACGGATCTTACATACAGCAACAGAGGAGAGAAAAACATTTTTTAAAGATAAATATAAAGCTAGGGCCATTGACAAAGGGACTCAGGCACATACAGTACTACTTTTAACTGACATTTTTTACTACTTTTTTATTGAAGTTTTTGAAACTGACTAGATTTAAAGTTATTGACATCCCTTTATATTATTTAACTATTGAAGAAGTATGACCTTAGCAACCTCTTTGCCCATCTTAGCAAAGCCTTTTGCTGAAGGTCCTTTATGTAGCTAGATAAAATTGGGTAATCTGAAACAGAGGTAAATAAGTCAGCAAGTCTGAAGGCAAATAAAAACTGTTCCCATGAGAGAGAATTGAAGATGGGAGGAAAGGGTGTCTAGACAACATGCCTAACTCAATGAACTTTAGACAAGACAATCTTCCTTCAAAGATTATGGAAACCTGATTTTGAAGCCCTGATTTCTAAAGGCAACATCCTTTTTTCATTGGTGCTATTTTCTGTAAGCAAAATTTACCACTTTGTGTGCATGTGCACACAAATCTTACAATTAAGCCTGCTAAGTATCTGATTATGATTGTATTTGGCCACCTAAGTGACAAGGTTTGCAACTCCAAAAAGGGATGCCCAACTGAAAATTGGACCCTAGTGCTCTAACTTGAGTCACTGTACTTCAAGGTTCCACGAGAAATCTACTAACCGAGAACAATGGGTAAATCTCATCTATTGGCACAAAAGAATCTCAAAAATGGTGGATCGAATTCTAGAAATTGAAGGGGAAAAAATCAAACTCATTCATCCAAGAGAACTTGAAGGTTAAGTAACAGATGCATGCACTCACTTAGGGAACTTATTCTAAGTCTCTCAAAAATGAAATCCAGAACTTGTACTTGGGACAGGTGAGGTTTAATTTCCCTGGCTTCATACCATCGGTAGGGAGCATGATGTAGGTGACTGAGTAATACAGGTTCCCATCTTGAGGTGGGACCCTATGTCAAATAATGTGATATTTACACTGAATGACAAAAAGGCCAGCAGTTCTGGAATATCTGATAGTTAAAAGAAATAGAAATTAAAAGGGCTTATATATTCCAAATGTAAAAATTATCTAAGACCTCGGCATTGGACATCTAGGAAGCAGGAAAGTTTAGCCAATGGAACACAATCACCTTTACTACCCTTATTCTCAACTCTCTGCTCATGACCAATCAATTTCTATTTTATTGCAGATGGAGCAGGGTAGGTTCTTCACGGGTATTGTAGGCAGAGCTGGTAATGCCATCTATAGTTAAGGTTACTCAATACTTCCCTTTAAGACCCTGTTTTCAGTTGCTTATAATTTGGCTGAACTTTAATAGTCTGGGCCTAAATTTCCCATGCTGAAAATTCTGCTAACTTTCAGCTAAAATGGTTCAGCCATTTTTTTAAGAACAAGATTAAGGAAAAATACATTTTGCCCATCTTAAAATTCTTACAACCATTTTGTTGAGATGCTCCAACATATCCATGCTCTGGAGCAAAATCCTGAAAATCATAAGCAGGTGTAGATGGGCTGTCTTTGTGTCAGGGAGGTGCCTTTTATAGTACCATTGAAAAACTGTCCACATTTGGCCAAGTTATAACTAGGGCCCTACCAAATTCGTGGTCCATTTTGGTTAATTTCACAGAGGATTTAAAAAATTATAAATTTCACTATTTCAGATATTTAAATCTGAAATTTCATGGTGTTGTAACCGGAGGAGTCCGGATCCAAAAAGTAGTTGTGGAGGGGTTGCAAGGCATATTGTAAGGGGGTTTGCAGGACGCTACCCTTACTTCTATGCTGTTGCTGGCAGCAGTACTGCTGTCAGAGCTTGGTGGCTGGAGAGTGGCAGCTGCTGGCTGGGAGCCCAGCTCTGAAAGCAGAGCTGCTGCCAGCAGCAGTGCAGAAGTAAGCATAGCATGGTATGGTATTGCCACCCTTACTTCTGCACTGCTGCTGGTGGCATGCAGCCTTCAGAGCTGGGCGCCCATCCAACGGCCACACCCTCTGGCCGCTCAGTTCTGAAGGTAGCGCAGAAATAAGGGTGGCAATACTGCAACCCCCTAAAATAACCTTGAGACGCCCTGCAACTCCCTTTTGGGTCAACACTCCCAGTCTGAGAAATGCTGGTATCCTCTGTGAAATCTGTATAGTATAGGGTAAAAGCACACAATAGACCAGATTTCATGGTCTGTGACACATTTTTCATGGCTGTGAATTTGGTAGTTCATATTTGCTGAGTCTTGCAGCTAACAAGATTGTCTATACCTGGCATACTTCTGCTCAGGCTACTGGGCTGTGCAGAATGTTTCCTGCAAGTGCTGCTCATAACTGCGAGGGGCTTCTGTAGTGCTGAGCACAGGAATGGAGAGGAGGAGACTCTCCTCTGCTCTCAAATTCCCTGGAACCCTGCTTTGAGAATTGAGAGGTAAGGGGAGAAAGAGTGGGATGAGGATCTGAGGCAAGGACTGGCAGAGGGACAGGCATAGAGGGGAAAGGGAGAGAAAGGGGGATGACCACTGAAGAGTAGTCCCTCCAAAAATTGGGAATGGAACCCAAGATTCCTGATGTGATCATTCCTCTGCTGTCACCAAAATATCTGTGAAACCCACTGGCAAAGTGGGTCTTGTCCCCGTCAAATAGCTGGTCTACATATAGGAATGACAACTAATACTGCTCTCAGTTATGCTGTTAACTTAAGAGGCAGAAGTCTGTGTTATGAACCTAAAGGTTCCAACCTTACTTTTAAATTAAGCCTGTTTTTCCAGTTTGCTTCTTTAAAAAAAAAAACCCTAGCAAATTATACACAAAAATGATATGAAGGTTTAAGTCAAGCACTCAAAAGTTAGTAAATTCCAGAATTACGGTTGCCTATCTAACTTTTGCCTCCTTTGTACATATGCATTATGCCTCAGTCTAACTCAGGGGTTGGCAACCTTTCAGAAGTGGTGTGCCGAGTCTTCATTTATTCACTCTAATTTAAGGTTTCACAAGCCAGTAATACATTTTAACGTTTTTAGAAGGTCTCCTTCTATAAGTCTACATACAACAATAGTTTCGTTATATATTATACAGTAAATATGGTTTTAAAAATGTTTAAGAAGCTTCATTTAAAATTAAATTAAAATGCAGAGCCCCCCAGACTGGTGGCCAGGACCCAGGCAGTGTGACTGCCACTGAAAAGCAGCTCACGTGCCACTCTCTTGAGGAGTTCCCGATGTGCCTTGTAATCATCCTGGGAGGGTGCTATGTCTGCTCCCATGACAGTCTCATCCAAAGAAGAAGAGTACCAGGACAGGGCACTTCTTCACCGTTGGCACTGGACAGGTCTCGTGGTGCCAGGTCTTGATATTTGGCACCAACCTTGATACTGGAACCTGGATCTTGCTTTAAGTGGAGTGGTGCTCAGAACTCCAATACCATCAAGTATGACCTTCTAGACTGTGACCCCTGCATCAGTGGGAAAGCCCTAGGGTTCCAGAAAGGCCACTGTACTAGCATTTGCCACTGGCCTGGGGACCACGCCGTGGGTGGGATGCATTGGCCTTATATTGCCAACTGGAGTGATGGTAACATCTCCTGCCACAGGAATATGACTCTGCCTCAGAGTCCATTTCTGAAGACCAGGGTGGACCAGTGCTGACTGCTGCTGGTGAGTGGTGCTGCGAGGGAGAAGATGGAGATGGGCCATCATGGCCAATTTCCCCTTTGAAGGTACCTAGGGCTTCAGTGCCATGGAGGTCCTTCCTGCCAGTGCCACATCTGTCAGCTCCCTGATGGCTGGAGATGATGGTACCAGCAGAGAGAGTAAATCTCTTGCTGCAGCAAATGCATCTGGCATCAATTGAACTCCAGTGGCTCTCCTGTGGTGAAGAGTCCATCAGTGTCGTACTCAAAGGTACCCATGCCAGGGCTAGAGTCAACAGAGTTGCATGGGCTGTTGGAGCCACAGAGTGGCCCACTGAGGGTTGCACTCTATTAGCATCTCTCTGCTCCACCGAACTTGGGGTTGGGGATCAACTTCTATCAGTTTTTTTCTGCCTTTTTCTTGGCACTGGAGATGGAGAGCGGAGCTGAGGTTTTTCTTTGGTGCTGGGGATGGCAGATGGTGCTGAGACTCTCGAGAAGCAGAAGCAGCATATTTTCTCAGTGCCAGTGATGAGGGATGGCGCTGAGTATCTCGAAGAGTAGTCAGGGTGCTCCTTACTGAGGCTGACATACTCGATGAAGAGTCTGAGTGATCTGGATCCAAGGGAGATCATAGCGCTGCCTCCATGAGGATACATCTTAGCTTTAAATCTTAGCTTGTCTCTATTCTTTTTGGTACAGGGCCTGAAGTCTTTACAGATCTTAGAGTGCTCCCGCATGTGATCTTCCCCAGGCCCTTAAGGCAGCTGGAATGGGGGTAACTCACAGGCATAGGCTTGTGGCACAAGGCTTAAACCCCAGAGAGGCATGGCCTTGTACCAGACAGAGACTAACCCCCTTGAGCAGGGTTCTGCTAATCTATTTATCTAAAAACTGAAACTTAATTACTAAGAACAAGATAACTATATACAATGAAGTCTGAAAAAAGTCCAGAGGGAGTACTTGCAGAACACAAGGACAAGGTAGTTCCAGAGACCGTCATGGGCGGTAAGAAGGAACTGAGGAGACTGTGGGTCAGCAGAACCCTTTTATACTGGCGATATGAGTGAGCAACTTCAGGGAGCACCAGAGCCAACCCAGCGGATGCCCCTGGGGGAAAACTTTCCGACTGTGATGCTCAGGATAAGCACACACCTACATTGGAATAGACATGAGCAAGCACTCAAAAAAGAATGGAAGTTGTTGTCTGTGGGATCCCTGCCTCATTTGTTACAGAAATGGGAAGGTGTGTAGTAAATCAGATAGGGGACAGCAGGAAGAGAAAGGATGGTCTCATGGTTCTGTTCAATGTAGGTTCTTATGCCATGCTTAATCACCAACAGTGTATTAAACAATGCAACTAACATCTATCATGTTTGTTATCACCATCCTTTCCACAGGGCAGACATATAAATACATATTATATAGGCACACTGCTATATGGTTATGTTAGAGAAGCTAAGGTCTATGAAATGCATCCTGCACATACAGCAGAAGGCAGTGAGATTTGTGATGGTCCTTAGTTCCTGGGGGAGTTCATTCCCGTCTTAGGCTGACCCCCAAGAAAGCTTTACATTTATTGTATACCTATTGCTGAGGAGATATAGTACAGCATTCATAAACCCTGAAGACATGCATAACTGAGGCCATGTCTACATCTAAAATTTTGCAGCGCTGGTTGTTACAGCTGTATTAGTACAGCTGTATAGGGCCAGCGCTGCAGAGTGGCCACACTTACAGCAACCAGCGCTGCAAGTGGTGTTAGATGTGGCCACACTGCAGCGCTGTTGGGCGGCTTCAAGGGGGGTTCCGGGAACGCGAGAGCAAACCGGGAAAGGAGACCCGCTTCGCCGCGGTTTGCTCTCGCGTTCCCGGAGCCACCCAGCAAACCGCAGGGAAGGAGACCAGCTTGATTACCAGAGGCTTCCTCCTTCCACGGAGGTCAAGAAAAGCACTGGTAAGTGTCTACATTGGATTACCAGCGCTGGATCACCAGAGCTGGATCCTCTACACCCGAGACAAAACGGGAGTTGCAGCGCTGGTGATGCCCTGCAGATGTGTACACCTTCAAAGTTGCAGCGCTGTAACTCCCTCACCAGCGCTGCAACTTTCTGATGTAGACAAGCCCTGAGGCCGACATTATCATTTGTCAGAATGAGAGAGTCTCCTAGCCAACTGGAGGTGATGGAAAGTGTTTCACAGATGCTACTATGCAGGAGCTTAGAGTCAGCGAGGAAACAAGAAGCACTCATACGCTACAGACTGACCTAATTGTGGGTGTGTATCTTCAAGCAGAGGAGACTTCCCTGTGCCTGCAAACTCTTCAAAATGCTTTCCTCTGCCCACCAGCACAAACTCTGTCTTGCTCGTGTTCAGCTTCAGTTATCCTTCATCCATGAACTGATCTCTTCTAAGCAATGGACCTTTTTTGTAGTAGTAACATGGTCAAGAGGAGAGGCAGACTTATGTGTCATCTACATATTGCTGGAGCTTGAGTCCATGTTGTCTGACCAGTTCATCTAGTAGTTCATGTAGATGTTGAATACAGGAAGTTAATCATCGTGGGACTCCACAAGAGAGAGGTCTAGTAATAGAGACGCAGTTTCCCATTATTACTCATTGGGTGCATCCCTCAAGGAGGAACTCAAACAATTTTAGTGCATTATCCTGGCTCATTCTACTTTTGTTAGGGAGACAGCAACACCTCACGATCAACAGTGTTGAATGCTGCAGAGAGGGCCAGGAGGATAAGAACGAATGTCTGCTCTCTATCCATTGACAGCAGCAGATCATCTATTAGGGCCAGTATAGCAGTTTCAATTCCATATTCTAGCCTAAATCAACACTGTGCCCAGTCTAGGATATTAGCATCAATTAGATGAGCTTGAGGTTGGCCTTTGGCTAACTTTTTCTATGAGCTTGCTCAAGAATGGAAGGTTTGACACTGAGTGATAGTTGTCTAAAACCGATGTATTCAGGGTGGGTTTCTTCAGTGTTGGTTGAGCTATACTGCATGTTTGAGTGAGGAAAGGAAGGTACCTTTCATGGATGAGGCATTGGCTATTTCAGTCAGTAGTGCAAACAGTTGCTCATGAAAGAAGGTCATAAGCCAGGAAGGGTATGGGTAGAATTCAAATTTTGAGGGGGAAGTTTTTTAGGGTAGTCAGAACTTCTTGATGAGTGAATGTACAAAACTCTGTGAATGCAGGCAGGCTACTGGTTAGTGGGTGCAGGTGGGATGGATCCAGGTTGTTTAGGAAGCCTTCCTGAATGTGCATAGCCTGTCTGGGGAAGTAGGAAGATAGCTCTTTGCAGCTCTTGATACTTTATGCAAGCTGTAGATACTTAGGTTTGATGAAGCAGTTTCCCACCCAGGATAGCACATTGGGGCAGGATTTGGCAGCTTCAATGAAGGCTGATAGGAGGTTTGGTCTGTAATACAGTCTCAGCATAGGCTTGGAGGAACTGGTTATTTCATCCTGTCTGTATATCTTTATTTTCCACCATAGGTGCTGGAATTTCTGCCCCTCTGGCACAGGGTGTCAGAAAACCAAGGAGATTTGTGGGCAGTGGGGAGGAAGGGGCTGTTTGCTGGCCAACTTGTTGATGGTTGAGGCATACAATTAATCAGATCCTCAAATCCTCAACCTGTGGGTGGAATATTGCAGTCCTTTAGCAGGCATTGAAATTTGATGGAGTTTCTCAATCTTCCTGGTAGAATCATGACCCTGAATCTTGTTACCTGGGAGCTGGAAGAGCTTTGACCATTACCTTAATGAGGCGATGATGTGCCCAAGACAGTGGAACATCTCCCTGGAGAATTTGATTCTATCCCTGCCTCTGTCACATGGCTCCTATGTGATGCTAAGCAAGTCATTTAAAACAAACTTTTCACAGTTGAAACTCGCTGTTCCTCACTTTCTGGGAGTCCAACTTGAGACTCTTGGGCTGAGCACCTACAGCTACAACTGAAGCCACTGGGTATTGTGCTATGAACATATTAAGTGCTATAAAACTGTAACTACTCTGAATAAAAATCAGGTCCTACATCTCTCAAATTGGGCACCAAAAATTAGAGGATAAGAACATAAGAATGGCCATGCTGGGTCATATCAAAGATCCATCAAGCCCAGTATCCTGTCCTCTGACAACAGTCAATGGCAAGTGCCCCAAAGGGAATGAACAGAACAGGTTATCATCAAGAGATCCATGCCCTGTCACCCAATCCCAGCTTCTGGCAAACAGAGGTTAGGGACACAATTCCTGCCCATCCTGGAAAATAGCCATTGATGATCTTTCTTCCATGAATCTATCTAGCTCCCTTTTGAACCCCATTATAGTATTGGCCTTCACAACACCCTCTGGCAATAGAGGTTGACAGTGCATTGTGTGGGAAAACAAACAAACAAACAAACAAAAAAAACTTAGGACCTAATCACATCAGCCACACCATCAGGGGCTCGTTCACCTGCACATCTACCAACGTGATATATGCCATCATCTGCCAGCAATGCCCCTCTGCAATGTACATTGGCCAAACTGGACAGTCTCTACACAAAAGAATAAATGGACACAAATCTGACATCAGGCATCATAACATTCAAAAATCAGTAGAACACTTCAACCTCTCTAACCACTCAGTGACAGAATTGAAGATGGCAATTTTGCAACAAAAAAACTTCAAAAACAGACTCCAAAGAGAAACTGCTGAACTCGAATTAACATGCAAATTAGATACAATTAACTTAGGTTTAAACAGAGACTGGAAATGGTTGGGTCATTACATTAATTTAATCTATTTCCCTATGTTAAGTTCTCCTCACACCTTCTATGGGTCATCTCAATTATCACTTTAAAAGTTTTTTTTCTCCTGCTGATAGCTCATCTCAGTTGATTAGACTCTTCCCGTTGGTACGCATACTTCCACCTTTTCATGTTCTCTGTATGTATAAATATATCCTGTCTGTGTTCCATTCTATGCATCCAAATGTTCTTTTCGCAAAAAAACTGTGTTTGTTTTAAACCTGCTACCTATTAATTTCATTTGGTGGCCCCTTGTTCTTGTATTATGAGGAGTAAATAACACTTCCTTATTTACTTTCTCTATACAACTCATGATTTTATAGACCTCTATCAGATCCCCACTTAGTTGCCTCTTTTCCAGGCTGAAAAGTCCCAGTCTTATTAATCTCTCCTCATATGGAAGCCATTCTTCCCTAATAATTTTAATTGCCCTTTTCTGAACCTTTTCCAATTCCAATATATCTTTTTTGAGATGAGACAACCACACCTGCATGCAGTATTCAAGGTGTGGGCATACTATGGGTTTATATAGAGGCAATATGATATTTTCTGTCTTATCTATTCCTTTCTTGATGATTCCCAACATTCTGTTATCTTTTTTGACTGCTGTTGCACACTGAGTTGATGATTTCAGAAAACTATCCACAATGATTCCAAGATTTCTTTCTTGAGTGGTAAGATGCTTCTCACAATTAACACCTCTGTGCCTCAGTTCCCCGTGTAAAATCACCCCACTGGGGCATTGTGAAAATAAATTCATTGGTATTCATGAAGCACTCAGTTGCTATTACGATGAACATCACAGAAATCCCCAGAATGAAGTTTGTAATTCTGTATTCAGAACAGGGTTTGAATAGTGTGCAGTAAATAAGGCCTGAGGCCACCCACAGAATCATGAAGGGAAAGCAAAATATGGAATAGTTGCTCCCTCAATATGGTCCATATTGTGCACTGAATGAGGCAGGGTTCCTGTGGGGAAAAATGCGATAATGGAATTAAAGGCTATTATAATGCATATGCACACAAGGAGCTGAAGTTAAGTTGTACATGCAACTTAAATAATGGCATTTCCTGACTTTTGAGTGTTTTTTTTGTTGTTGTTTTGTTTTTTAAGTAAACTGAAAAAATAAATTCCATCACTTGGAATCATACTGACCTCCATGGGGGTCTTCCCCATAGATGGAATCTTTAGATCCACAGTACGGATTTCTACCACATGAACTAGTGGATTAACTGGTAGCAGCAGATTTACATTCTGTGTGATACAGCTATTCAACAGGAAATAAAAATTTGCGAGTGGGTTTCATAGCTCTTTTCTAAATGTGCCTCACAATCTTTAATATATTTATCCTCACTACACTTCTGTGAGGTAGGAAGTACTATTATCCCCATTTTACAGATAGGGAATTGAGACACAGAAAGACTAAATGACAGGAAATAACTTTGGGGTGGAGTACAGAATTGGGCCCTAACCACTAGAGTATCTCCTGCATGTCTCCCACAACCCTGCATCAGAATCAAACTACTTTCACTATCATGGTGCCTGAGTTCAAGAAGCAGGACCATTCAGAGTACAGAAGAGTCTCCCTGCTCTCAGTTCCAGTGCTCAGCACCACATTAGCCTGCACCAAATAGATCTGTATGGAAAAGCTGCTCAGGATGTGGAATGCCCAGCTGCTCTGTGGGAAGGGTGCATACTCAGTCCACTTGGCTGAGTGAGAATCTTCACAGAGTAATGCTGCCAGCCTCTAGCAAAACTATACCAAGTATGTGTGAATAGTGATATTCAAAGGCTTATACCTTGGCAAGATTTGGACGGATTTTATTTATTTACTGGATGATAAAAGCCACATACCTGACAGAAGGATGGCCCTCATTTAAAATTAGGGCTGTCGATTAATCACCGTTAACTCACGTGATTAATTTTTTGAGTTAATCACAATTAATCGCTGTTTTAATCACACTGTTAAGCAATAGCATACCAAGTGAAATTTATTAAATATTTTGGATGTTTTTCTACATTTCCAAATATATTGATTTCAATTACAACACAGAATATAAAGGGTACAGTGGTCACTTTATATATTTTTGATTACTAATATTTGCATATTAAAAATGATAAAAGAAATAGTATTTTTCAATTCACCTCGTACAAGTACTGTAGTGAAATCTCTTTATCGTGAAAATGCAACTCACAAATGTAGATTTTTTTTTTTTGTTACATAATTGCACTCAAAAACAAAACAATGTAAAACTTTAGAACAGTAGTGGGAAACCTGCAGCCCATCAGGGTAATCCACTGGCGGGCCGTGAGACAGTCTGTTTACATTAACCGTCTGCAGGAACAGCTGCCTGCAGCTCCCAGTGGCCGCGGTTCACCGTTCCCGGCCAATGGGAGTTGCAGGAAGCGTACGGCCCGCAGGTTGCTCACCACTGCTTAGAGCCTACTAGTCCACTCAGTCCTACTTCTTGTTCAGCCAAACAAGCTTATTTACATTTACAGGAGATAATGCTGCCTGCTTATTATTTACAATGTTACCTGAAAGTGAGAACAGGCATTTGCATGGCACTTTTGTAGCTGGCATTGCAAGGTATTTACATGCCAGATATGCTAAACATTTGTCTGCCCCTTCATGCTTCGGCCACCATTCCAGAGGACAAGCTTCCATGCTAATCAGGCTCATTAAAAAAAAAATTGTTGATTAAATTTGTGACTGAACTTTTCGGGGGAGAATTGTATGTCTCCTGCTCTGTTTTACTCATTCTGCCATATATTTCATATTATAGCAGTCTTGGATGTTGACCAGCACGTTTGTTTTAAGAACACTCATAGCAGGTTTGACAAAATGCAAAGAAGGTACCAATGTGAGATTTCTAAAAATAGCTACAGCACTCGACCCAAGAATCTGAAGTGCCCTCCAAAATCTGAGAGGGATGAGGTATGGAGCATGCTTACAGAAGACTTAGAAGAGCAATACTCAGATCCGGAAACTACAGAACCTGAACCACCAAAAAAGAAAATCAACCTTCTGCTGGTGGCATCTGACTCAGATGATGAAAATGAACATGTGTCGGTCTGCTCTACTCTACTTTGGATCGTCATTGAGCAGAACTCTTCTTCAGCATGGAGACGTCCTGTGGAATGGTGGTTGAAGCATGAAGGGACATATGAATCTTTAGGGCAATTGACATGTATATATCTTGTGATGCTGGCTACAACAGTGCCATGAGAAGGTCTGTTCTCATTTTCAGGTAACACTGTAAACAAGAAGCAGGCAGCATTATCTCATGCAAATGTAAACAAACTTGTTCATCTGAGTGATTGGCTGAACAAGAAGTAGGACTGATTGGACTTGTAGGGTGTAAAGTTTTACATTGTTTTACTTTTGAATGCAGTTTTTTTTGTACATAATTCTACATTTGTAAGTTAAACTTTCATGAGAAAGAGCTGCACTACAGTACTTCCAATGGGGGAATTGAAAAATACAATTTCTTTTGCTTTTTTACAGTGCAAATATTATAAAAATAAATATAAAGTGAGCACGGTACACTTTGTATTCTGTGTTGTAATGAAAACCAATATCTTTGAAAATGTAGAAAACAACCAAAATATTTAAATAAATGGTATTTATTCTATTACTAACAGCGCGATTAATCACAATTAATTTTTTTAATCGCTTGACAGCCCTAATTAAAATTCAAGTCCTTGCTCGACAGCATACAGATGCTGAAGCTTCTCGATGAAACGGTTAAGTTTTTTTTCAGTCTGGGCAACATAGGCAAAGCAATGTATTTTTTCCCTAATCTCATATTTGGTAACTGCAGAGCTATTTTATCTTAAATGTTTAAAAAAATTCACCTGAGAGAGGCACCTCGCATGAAAAATGTCAGCCTGTGCAGTTAAAGTTTGGACACGTTATAAGCAACTGAAATCATGGCATTATATAGGAAAGTGTTAGGCAATCAACTCCACAAGAATATTTTTCTTAAAATTATATGCCAGACACTGTGGAAAATACCCTGTTGCAACCATGGGCAGCTCCCAAAGATAGAATACCACATCACCGAGCAGATTCCAGTCAGGCTCATGTACTTCCCATCCATTTGCTGTGTAAATGCATCATCAGGCTGCTATTTTTAGTGACTTTCTTTTACAAGAACAATGCTTTAGGAGTCCAAATAGATTGATAATAACTGCTTGGGAGGCCCCAGACTAATGACTTCCACTATTATATCGAACCCTGTCGGAAATAGGGGGGAGACAAGTTAAAAAAACTACCTTTATTTTTTTTTTCCTTCTTCAGTTACATAATTTTAAACAGGGATTTAACTATTCTGACATTCAGGCAATGTTGACTTCATTAGTTTAGAAGGGAAAAAACATACAAATGCAAAACATTGTTGGCTTAACCTGAACATACCTGCTTTACTTATTATTGACCAGTGTGTGTTGCCAGAAGGAAATGACCCTTGGCATTAAAATGGAGCACTTAAAAATATTGCTAAAAAGCAAAATGCCTAAATACTGGTCTTTGCAGCAAATAAACAGATTTCATAATTTTTTATATTTAAATCCATAATTGGATTAATATACACATCTTGATGTGTATATGGAGTTCAGATCATATAAACACTGTACAGGTCAAACATCCCTTGAGAATTAAACTAAACTGTATGATAAGAAATACAATACTGCATGTATTTACAAATATTATGGAGTGACAAATTTGGTCAAATACTGCAAAGACGGACAGGTTTTCACATTAGAATGGTCAAGTCAACTTACTTCTTCAGCTCAAATCAAAATAAAGAACACTGTGTAACTGTCCATGAGTTTAAGACAATGAGTAATACAAACAGGTTGAGTGGAAACTATTGACCCAGTTATACAGTATATACTTTTGTAGGCCAAGTTCAGTTTTTTAAAACAAAAATTTAACATTATTATTATTAACAGAAACAGTGACAATGACCAGATTACACATTTTTGTGTTCGTGTGAGCACATCATTCATCAAAACAATGCACTGCAGTTTTGGCAGTTAAGAAAAAATAAATTATAAAATACAACTAAAATCCCTGTCAATGCAATAATGAATTCAAAGGTGTGCATTTATCTATTTTAATACACATTTTGAATGTTACCACACAACAGATTAAAAATAAATAAGTATACCAGAAGGCATATGTTGACAGAAAAAAAATTACAAGTTAACTCTTGGAGGCTTTTTTAAAAATTGTGAGAATTAATCTGGAGTTTTGGTCAACAAGTCTGTCTAGTCACTTCCGTCCTTTCATTCCATCTCTCCAAGTACTGGTAGCTAAATATGACAAAAGCACACCTCTGTCATTATGGCTTTAAATGAAGCAGACTTGAAAAAATGGAATGGGCTGCCTTTTCTACAGAACAGCTGGTTTATAGATATTGCAGGCACTTCAGAGGACTGTGGGGGAAAGTACCTGATCCATCCTTTCCCTAATATCTTACATCAGTTGCAATATTACACAGAAAGTTAAGAAGGTTGCAGAAAACTACAGCGAAGTTTTAGGTACTATAGTCTAGTACACAGAAGGCAGTATAAGTTCAACCCATGTCCATTGCCTTATTTTTTTTTTTAAATCATTGAGTAAAATAATTTACCAACAAGATCTAACAGTTACATGGCACATCCAAATTTTCAGTTTAAGGAGGATGTTGCCATTCAGCAGTAGCCTTCATGGGAATTGTAGGCTTTAATTCCCATTCCACTTAAAGCAGATTCACATTTATTTCCTCTTAGTGTATCTTATAACTCTTAAATATCTTCTCTCTTTTGAAGATATTTCATCTTCCTCTCTAATGTAACCAGAAGCACAACTTACATTATACAAATATTTGTATTTTTGTACAAGCATCGTTGCCATTTCTACTATACTGCAACTCCATTAGAGACACAACAAAAGCACATTTTCAAACCTAGAGTCTTTCGAGGATATTTTTGTTCATTAGCAACTACAGCATAGACCATGCCATCAGCAGAATCCATCTAGCTTCTTCCTCAGTATCTCCAAGTAGTGACTGTACCATGATATCATGGAGAGGATTTAATGTTAATACAAATACAATTTGGGACTGCAGTACCATCAGTAATACTGAACAATCAATGCATATGTCACAGACAATAAGAAATCTTAAGGTAAGATTTTTTATTACTTTTAAATGCTTGGGCAACGATATATTTTTTCTTCATTATCCACTTGAAAAGACTGCTTTCAACTTGCTGTTACAGAACTAATCAAAAACCAGATTTATGACATATCTGATCTTCAGCTAAGACACTGCTAATTGCTTTCTAGGACAGAAGAAATGCTTTTGAAGTTTAGTTTTGCTCAGGACAGAGCAGTGTTCATTTGTACCATTTCACTGGTCCATTTACTGATGGTCAAAGAAGCACTCATGTTTCATAAAACTTTAAAGCTTCCAGAAGAGATGGATAAAAAATAAAATACGAATGAAGGAGAACCAAACCAAAGCATGGAGGCACGACATTTTTGTTTAAGATGGAGTCTTTGAAAATAATTTGTGGTCATTACAGAAATGATTTTTTTTTTTAAATCACAAGACAGCAGATGAACAAGAAAGTAATTCCCCATGTTCTGCCTGCTTCCAGAGTCATTTATGGCGCTGAATAGTTTTTCTTTTCCTTCGCTTGAAAAAACAACAGCACCTGCAAGTGTGACAGGAAATAAGACACTTAAAAAAATGAAAGCACAAAAATAAATCATATCTAATGCCATACTTCTTTAATTGAAAATATGCAGTTAAAATGCCATAAAGTTATAAACCACTGCAAGGTACATATTAACCTCCATTGAGGGTGACTGACATTACTGAAGCCAAAATTACAGCAGAATTATTTCCAACTCTTTTCACCCTTTCTTTGGAGACAGTCAAATAAGCTACATAATAGACAAAAGAATTACTAATAAAAGTGACTATTATAGTTTCAGGCCAAGACAGAACAGTCGTATTAGTTTGAGAGTTATAATAAAGCATTATGTATTGAGGATGAAAGGTGTATTTTTGGAAATAAAAGTGTTTTGATCTCCCGTGTATTACTTTTCATTATGTGCTAGTATGACAAACAAGAACGTAAATATATTTAAATATTTATACACTAAACCGCTATACTAAAATTCACTAATATTGCTTTCGCTGCCCAAGATAATTTTAAAGGCACTTAAGCACTTAGAGCTTGGGAAAGGACCTTTAAAAAAAAAAAAAAAAAGGTCTCAAAACAATGTTTACCAATAATTTTAAAATTCACGTTCTGATTCAGTGCTGTGAAGAAACATCATAAATGAAGGGGACAGGGGTATGAGAGCAAACAAACACAGATGAACAAAAAAAGTGACGGAAAATAAAAAGCTAAAAAAGGAGAGACAGAAAATGCAGAGGAAAGAAAAACACAAGAAAGAAAATAAGTGTTTTTAAAAATCAAAGACTAAACAAGAGAAAAAATACTAGGAGAAGGCAACAAAAAGAGGACCGAAGGAACAGACAGATGGAAGAAACTACACTTGTGGCATTTCCTTGCTATGTTAGCATAAAGGAATTTAGCCCTCTCTCTAAAACCCCAAGATAGAAGCTGCTTTGACTTCCTGGAAATCTGCTCTAAGGTTAAAATGAACCATGGAGAAAATATCCACACTATCTTTTTTATTTATTATAATTTCAGAAGTGAATAGGCAAACTTTATTTTAGAATATAGGATAGCTTGCCCAGGACAGGTTTGATGATTTGTTGGTAGTGCTCTGTACTACTGTGCTGCACACTAGGTAAGGATTGCTATCCACAGTGTCTCCTCCTCGAGGTGAGAAGTGCTGTGGAAGTGACATTCTAGAGTTACTGCACTTAAGAGGATTGGTGGACTTTCAGTATCTCAGCAGTCCTTCCGCTCATCAAGCAGAGAGAGGCAGCAGGTCTAGACCCAACCTTGCCAGTGATGAGTGGCTGACACTGCAGTCTGCCCCAGGGAACAAGGGCTAGTTGGTGACTGGCAGTAGCCCACAACTGAGGCAAGGTGAGGATAGAGGGTGTGGGTTCCCCGGGGAGGGGAGACACCGAGAGTGAGGGGCTACTGCCAAGGGGCAGCACCCCAGATAACGGGGCACTGGGTCCGGGAGGGACACGGGGGCCGAGCGGCAGTGGGACACCGGCCTGCAGAGGGTGCTCCGGAGGCTGGACGAGCTAATTCCCAGAGACAACCAGCAGGAGACATCGCAGGGGTGAGTCCCACATCGCTACAGGATGCAAGTGGTGATCCGTCGAAATCCTCTGAGAGGACACAGGAAGGCCCTTCATTCTGTCAGCTACTGAAATAAAGATCTGAGTCTATCTGTGGAAGAGCCTGGTGTGCCCCAAGTAGAAAGCCAGTGCACGCCTGACATCTAGAATATGCAGATGGCTCTCCTTGTTGGTCATATGAGGCTTTGGATAGAACACCAGGAGGAAAATATCTTGATTGACACAGAAGTGTGACACCACTTTTGGCAGGAAGGTCAGATGGGGTTGCAGCTGAACTTTGTCCTTATAGAATACTGCATATGAGCGCTCTGAAGTAAGGGCTCTAATCTCAGAGCCTCATCTCGCCAAGGTAATAACTACAAGGAATGCAACCTTCCATGACAGGTGGGAAAGGGAACAAGAAACCATAGGCTCAAAGGGCGGTCCCATAAGCCTGGAGAGGACTAAGCTGAGGTCCCATTGGAGGACCAGGTCTTGGACTGGTGGAGTCTTTCACGGCCTTTCAGGAAGTCATCTCATGCGAGAATACTGATCTACCCTGGATGCGAGGGTGGAAGGCTGATATGGCCACCAAGTGAACCTTGATCAAAGAAAAGGCAAGGCCCTAATGCTTTAAGTGAAGCAGGTAATCCAGAATGGACTGCAGAGACAACTGGGTTGGGGAGATACTCTGCTCCAACACCAAGCAGGACACACGCTTTGCCAGATAAGTTGCTCTGATAGAGGGCTTTCTGCTCTCCAAGAGAACTTGCTGTACCTGACTAGAACAGGCTTGTTCCTCTGGATTCAGCCATGCAGCACCCAAGCTGTGAGGTGGAAAGAAGCAAGGTTGGGGTGCAGGAGCTGACTATGATCCTGCAAGAGTAGGCCATGGGGCTGCTACAGCTGGGTTCGTGAGCGTGCCAAACCAATGTTGGTGAGGTCATGCTGGAGCAATCATAATGACGTATATGCTTTGTTTCTCTTGATTTCTAAGAGGACTTTGCTGATGAGTGTAATTGGTGGGAAAGTGTACATCTCTTGACCATGACAGGAGAAAGGCATCAGAAAGTGAGCCTCTGCTGAGGCCTTGCAGAGAGCAGAACTGATGACACTTTCTGTTCTGTCTGGTGGCGAACTGGTCCACTCGGGGAGCTCCCGTCTTCTGGAAGAGTGAAGGGACCACTCATGGTGAGAGAAGAAGGACCTGCTAAGGCAATCTGCCAGCATGCAGGGAGGTTCCAGATGCCAGGGAGGTGCAAGGCTTACAGGTAGATTGTATGCTGAATGCAGAAGTCCCACAGACGGATAGCCTCCTGGCACAGAGCCGACAAACGAGCTCCCCCATGCCTGCTGACATAGAACATGGAGGCTGCATTGTCTGTCATCACCTGACCAGAAAGTCGGGGAAGGAACACTCCGTAAGCCAGACTGATGGGCCTGAGCTCCCTGACGTTTATATGTAATGCGAGTTCCTCTCGTGACCATAACCCCTGAGTCCACAGTGTACTGAGATCCACTTCCCAACCAAGGTCGGACCATCTGAAATCAGACAGACTATGGGTTGCGGACTTGGGAATGGCACACCTTCCAACACGAGAATTGTGTCGGACCACCGCTGCAGGGAGGTAAGTACCTGTGGCGGGATCATGAGGAGCTTGTCCAGGTGACACCTGGCCAGTGAGTAGACCAACGCCAGCCACATCTGGAGGGGACACAGCCTGAGTCTCGCATGCCAGACAATGTACGTGCATGCTGCCATGTGCCCCCATAGTCTGAGACAGACCCAGGCAGTGGTGAGCGGATGGGAAGTGATGCTTGAACCTGGCCTCTGGCACGAATGCTCTGTCTTGGGTAAAGTCGAGCACCACTCTGATAAACTATATCCTTTGGACTGGGACCAAGGTTGACTTTTGTTCATTTATCAACAGGCCTAGCGCTTGAGAAGTGGTTGGCAACATCTCGACGCTGCACTGGACCTGGATCCTGAAGCACCCCTTGATGAGCCAATTATCAATGTACAGGTAGATCTGGATACCCTGACATCTGACGTAGGCCGCCACCACCACCGACATGCACTTCGTAAGCACCCTTGTTGCCATTGCTAGGTTAGAAGGGAGCACTGCAAATTGGTAGTGGGAGGTCCCAACTATGAAACTTAGGAATCATCTGTGTCCGTGAAATATCGATATGTGAAAGTAAGTGTCTTTTGTGTCAAGGGTGGAGTACCAGTATCCCGGATCCAGGGAAGGAATGGAGGAGGTCAGGGAGACCATGCGGATCTTCAACTTCTTCAGATACTTGCTGAGGCTCTGCAGGTTGAGAATGAGACAGATTCCCTGCACTTGGCCTCTGGGATAAAAACATAGCAGGATTAAAATTCTTTCCCCCTCAAGTGCAGAGGGACTTTGTCCACGGCTCCCACCCGCAGAAGGCCCTGCATGTAGTGAGTGAGCAGATGCTCATGAGAAGGGTCCCTGAAGAGCGATGGGGAGAGAGGGTGGGAGGGGGCAATAGAAATAAACTAGAGAGTATCCCCCCTGCTGCTGTGCTGAGGACCCACTAATCCAATGTTATAGAGGCCCAGGCAGAGAGGAAGGAAGACAAGTGGTTGGAAAAAAGCAGAGGTGCTGAAAGGCCTCCAGCGTGGATGGCCCACTAAGTGCCAAGTACCTCTGCCGCTTCCCGGGGTGGCAGGCAGGTCTCAAAGGGAGCTTGACAGATCAACGGGTGCTGGAGTCTGGCCACTGTCTGGAGGGAAGGAACTGCCCCATGCTGGTCTTTGCTTTCCTCCAGCCCTCTCCTTCCCTTTATGGGACATAGAAGAATGCCCTCTCCCGGCCTTTCTTTGCTTTTGAGCTGGTACCAGGCACGGAGATTGGTGTCAGTCAGAGGCTGGTGCCAGCGGTGCACTCCGCACCAATGCTGCAGTGCTTGGAGCGGAGTCCGATCTAGCCAGCTCTAAGGCCAGTGCAACGGCCGACTCCCTAAGAAGCGCTCTAATTAGAATGTCCTGCTCCTTTCTGGTTCGCAACTTGAAACTTTTACAAATGTGACACTTGTCACTCACGTGGGTCTCCCCCAAACACCTCGGACAGCAATAGTGATCACTGACTGCCGTAGGTTTTCTGTAGCCATCACCAGGCTTGAAGCCCATGGATCGGGGAATGCCCTGTCCCTAGGCTAAGTCCTATAGGGGACTAACTAACTATTTCTAACTTATGCACTAAGTGAAATAATAAACTATACAAACTTTATAAGAACTATATACAAGAGATTCACAATTAGGCACAGTTGAGAAGGAAAGAATGCCGAGGCAAGGAGACGTTCCAGCACCATCACTGGTAGTAAGAAGTAACTGAGGGAGGGGGAGCTGGTGGTGCCCCTTTTACCAGCACATAAACACGCCACTCCAGAGGGAGCCAGAGCTGATCCCCTATGGATTCCAGTGAGGGAAAAACGTCGGGTACCGGTGCATGTGGCAAGCGCACACACCATAATGGAATGGACATGAGCAACCACTCCAAGAAGTTTACCTGGATCAGAACAAACGTTAAAATATTGAAATTTTCACAGAATAAAATGTTGCAAAAAAATCTGATTTCAAAATGTTGGAACATTTTGACCAACATGGAACACTGCCATTAGAGAATCAAAACACTCAGTTTGTGCTTAGTTTGACTTTGAACTGCATTTGCCTGAGCTGCTGCAGTGGTTCATAGGAGTTGTAGTTCGGGATCCTCATGTCCCCAATCTTCCCTATAAACCAGACTCCCTGGCCAGAATACATCTTCTGTGATGGTGCCATGGTGGTTCAACCAGAGGACAGAGTGTGCCGCATCTTGGGATATGTAACATAGTTAAGGAGTCCAACCCACAATGGACAGTGGAGACATGCAGCATCTGAAAACAAACTTCCATAAAGTACTGCAACAGCTTAGGCAGATGCAATTCAATGTTGAACTGAGGTAGAACGAAATGTTTTGATTTGGTTCCACAAATCGAAGTATTTCCATTTAGGACAACCTGAGCCAAAACAAAATATTTTTATTGTCACTTTTGCCAAAATTTTATTTTCCCTACAGAAAACTTTGATTTTGTGGAAACTATTTTCCACAGAAAAAACACAGAAAATCCCTGACTAGCTCTTAAAATTTGACTGTGAATTCTCTAGGACAGGAACCTGGTCTTAAAGCTGTAAAACATAATGCAAACTTATGGCACTATCAAATAATTAAATAGCCACATAAATAATAGAAAAAAATTTAATTTAAAATTAGAGTATTTCATTTTTCAAAATTAGGGTGAGTGTAAATACTGCGCTGATTTTAAATACACAACAAACACAATCACATTAGTTTTGTGATATCAAAGCATATTTGTATATTTTTAATATATGTATATTTTGTGCGCACACACACACACACACTTTTTATATATATTACATACACACACAGAAAGCACAGTAAAAATACTGTTGGGCTGACAATTATAAAGTGTCCCTTTGCTAGCAATCAGATGCTCGCAGGAAAACAAGCTACTAGATTCACAAGGTTAACCCTGAAACAGAAGGGATATATCTACATCTGGCTAAACTATTCTTGTGTCCATAAATCACTGGCAGCTAACTGTGAGAACAATTTTTCTGCAATCTAAAAAAGTCTCTGAAACCAAAAATAAATTCTGTCTTGGCAGTAAACTGAGAGACTAATGATATTTTGAGCAAATACTAAATTAATGCTCCTAGAATATGGGAAAATATTACAAATGAAAATTTCTGGAAAGCTTTAACTTTGTTCATATTTTCAGAGGGAGAAAAGATTAGGCAAAGGAAAAAAAAGTAATTAGTTTCTTCACAAAATACCAAGTTTCCTTAAAAAAAAGTTACATGTGTCTGTCCTCAGTCCAGATATGAAAAATATAGTTGTACTTGCATTTTACGTTGTTGTTTGAACATTAAGTAATTGTCACAGCACCCTATAAACTAAGTTTTATTTTATTTTTGTAGTTATTTAAGATTCTTGCAATATATAGTTATAGCACACTCAATACCTGAAAGGATCCCTAATGCATACACCTAGTATAGTGCTGCTTGAAGCAGCTTTTTTTTTGCCTTTAATTACTAAGAAAACATAAAACCAGTTCTAAAAGGATGGTGAAGCAGAAAGTGTGATTTAGATTCCATAGGCAATAAAATAATTGTCCTCTCTGGGAAAATGAGATTCCCGTGTATCAAAAAGATTAATAGGAGTCAGATGTAAAGAGACAGGTTAAGATTCACTTGTTTAGTATATGAGATGCAACAGCAAAAAAAAATGAGGCAAAAAAATTCAAAGATAGGCACCTAAATAAGTGATTTTTTTCAGAGATGCTGAAGATAAATGCTTTATAAGTCAAAGGAAGCAGCAGTTTCTGAGCATCTCTTAAAACTGCCTGAACTTCATTTTTTTAGGTGCCTGAATATGGATTTAATTGTCTAACTCCAAGCTTCTACATTTGAAAATTTTGGCCTTATTCTTCATCATTTTTCCAGACATGAGCACCTGGCAATAGCTTTAGTACAAGTCAAGCCAAATCTACAAATCATCTAGTACGTAGACTATTGAGGCAAGTAGTGTTTTGTAAATTACATAATGAATTTTAAGTAGCTGCCCTGAAAATCAGTAACATCAGAAATAATCTGAAGTTAGCTATGGTCTTTAAAAGTGCTTTGGTGAAACAAGGTCATAGAAGTGATTTAATACTACTACATACCATTAGGAATAATATTCTAAGGCAAATTTATTTGTACAGTGAGTCATTTCAGGATATACCATCAGCATATACTGATGGACTTTCAAAAGAGATTTTTCCACTGCAAGTATAGTCCAAGAAATATTTTAAATTGAGATTTATTGTAAGGCTTTACAAGTGGCCTACCTCCGCCTAATATCTCCCATCTTGATAACACTATTTGAATGAATGTTTTGGGTAGTCCTAATATCAAAGAAGAAACATATGCAAGTATGAACTCTTTGGGGAAGGGACTACTGATCCCTTTCTAGAGATCCTAACTCAATGGGGCCCTAGTGCAACTGTGTTTGACCTCTGGGCACTACTGTAATACTTCTATTATCACTAGTAATAATGTACCACCACCTTCATGCATGAGTGTCTCCATCTGATGACCAGCTGGACACACCGTTGTGAAATCATGTTCTCCAAAGGAATACAAAAATGTCAATTAAAACCCCATATTTATTTTCTAATAATCAAAGAAAATCTGTTTTATTCTTTATTACAAATTGCACTACTCAGATGGGTGTATTGAATTCCCACATACTATACAGTAACTCCTCATTTAACGTTGTCCTGCTTAACGTTGTTTCAATGTTAAGTCCCTGCCCAATTAGGGAACATGCTCATTTAAAGTGCAATGCTCCCTTATAACGTCGTTTGGCTGCCTGCTTGTAAGATTCTGTGGAAGAGAAGCAACTTTACAAGAGAGCACTGGACAAGTTCCACTTCTCTGCCTCCTCCCTCTCCCTCCCAGCACTTCCCCCACTGCCAAACAGCTGTTTGACAGCGCTTAGGGAGGGGAAGGAGTGGAGACACAGCACTTCCTCGCTCCTCCCCCTCCCTCCCAGAAAGTCCTAAGGGCCGCCAAACAGCTGTTAGAGGTGTTTAGGATATTCTGAGAGGGAGGGGGAGGAGTAGAGATGCAGGGCTTCTCCGCTCCTGCCCCTCCCTCCCAGCACTTCGCGTTTAGGGCTTTCTGGGAGGGAGGGGAAGGAGTGGGGAAGTTTAGGACTTGGGGAGGGGGATGTGGCGTGCTTCGGAGAGGAGGTGGCGTGGGGGTGGGAAGAGGTGGGCCTGGAGTATTCCCGGCAAAGTCCGAGCCTGTTCTTCTCCAGGGAAGCTGCCGCTACTGCTATAAAGGTGCTTCCTAGCATCCTTTGCCGGGTAGGCTGTACCTGTGTGGGGTAAGCCAGGGGCACTTCCCAACCACACTACAGTACAGTACTGTACAGTATATAATGCCTTTTGTCTCCCCCCCCCAAATTTCCTTAGAACCTAACCCCCTGCATTTACATTAAATCTTATGGGAAAATCGGATTCACTTAACATTGTTTCACTTAAAGTTGCATTTTTCAGGAACATAACTACAACGTTAAGTGAGGAGTTACTGTACATCAACAAATACTTTTCCCTTTCACTGCGATTTATGTACCCTGCAGTTAAGTTTTTGTAATTAGTTAGCAAGTTGTCAATGACTAATAATTTAGTAAGTACTGTTTAAAAAAATATGCAAAGTTCAAACATCTTCTAGTATTTGGTGCCAGTTCAGATAAATTAGTTATTTTCTAGATATTAAATTGTTACTTGAATATGAAAACATCTGAAAAATCAATGTTTTTCCACTAAAACAGCACAGTAAATAATATATAAAAAAAATTGATATTGTACTGTCCACTTAAAAGTATTAGAGAAAATACACACAGACTACACCACTTGAAACAAACGAGTTGAAGCAGGCAAAACAGCTCCTTAACATGCTGGTATTTCTTCCTGCCTCCAAGACAGGCTGTCTAATGGTACTATGTACTTCAAATCCTTTTGCATAGGTTTTCCAATTGTAATTGCCATTTTAAGGCTTTTTTTTTCTCCATAAAGTTTTAAGCCATGCAATGAGAACAAAACCAACGGAGCTATTTCTGCCTGCCTATACTTTGGAACTCACCACATGTTCAACACTTTCTGGCAGCTATGCACAAAAAAATAAAGGAAAAAAGAGAATCAGAACACCATATACCATGCAAAAGTTCTAAAATTCTCACAAGAGTTGTATTCAATATAGTGATTTTAAAAGACAGTAAAATTTCTTACCAAGCTGTTAGCTAGCATGTCAAAATCAAGTATGGATTTCACTACTGTAAAGCGAACAATTTGTGTTATTTTAACTTTAACTAATGGAGTCAACATTAAGGATAACAGACATTCTAATATGTAATTATTTGAAGCCCACATAATTAAAGCTCAAAAATACTGAAGTATCTTGCCACTTCCTAGTACAAGTGTGCAAGGTTCTTTTAATAAGTAACTAGGTAAATGAAATGCTGATTAGCTCAGTACTGGGGATCAAAACACTGCCTTTTAAACTTTAACAAACAAGAACAATACATACTTTGTTTCATCCATTACTTCTACTTCTGTAGGGGCTGTGATAGGAGCATTCGAACGGCCTGCAGTTGGGTCATCTGTATTCAATTCTCCATTTGTTGAGCTTACAACCTGCAATTACCAAAAGTATTTTAAGTCATGCAAGTGCACATGTAGGATTCTGAAACTGCATAACATATTGAAAAATCCAGATTAACATTATTAAAATATTACCATTTTAGATACTACCATGACCATCGTTATTCTAATACTATTTACTAACTTTGCTCCATGCACTCACTCTCCTGCTGCTAGAAAAAAAGCAATCTACAAGACTGACTCCTTAAACATGGCAGACTGAGGCTTTGTCTACATTAGCACTTTTGTCAGTAAAACTTTTGTTGGTCAGGGTGTGGTAAAAACAAACTCTTGACCGACATAAGTTTCACCCACAAAAGCACCATTGTGGACAGCACTATGTCAGCGGGAGAGTGGTAAAGTCCATAGTGTAGACATAGCCTAAGTGCAGCACCACAGTATTTAGAATCATAGAATATCAGGGTTGGAAGGGACCTCAGGAGGTCATCTAATCCAACCTGCTGCTCAAAGCAGGACCAATTCCCAGACAGATTTCTGCCCCAGATCCCTAAATGGCTCTCTCAAGGATTGACCTCACAACCCTGTGTTTAGCAGGCCAATGCTCAAACCACTGAGCTATCCCTCCCTATTTAGGACTGATAGCCCCAGATCTCAGCTTTCTTTGATACAATCACTAAGACAAAGCAAGAACATGATGATATTAAGGAAGAAACTGTTCTGGCCATTTGGCAAGAGCAGCAGGTGAGAACACAGGGAGCCAGGCTCTGTTGATGTCCCACTACCTAGAAGTATACTTAGGAGCTAGAGAGGAGGCAGCCAGGGCATCTGCCAATCTTCATATGACTTCAGAAGCTTCCTGGAATGTCACTTTCACTATTGGTCAGCCGATCTCCAAGACTCCAGGTCAGAGAAGGCAAGATTGCATTGGCAATGCTGTGGCTGTCCCCTCCTGATTAGTGATCACTGTTGTTACAAACCTTGCAGGCCTCTCTAATGGTTCCTGGTTGCCCCAAGAGCACGCACTTTGCAGCAGTCAAACCTGTTTTCTGCCTGATACCAAGTGACTCAGTGCAGTCCTACCCTAGCTCTGCCATCTACAGGGTCTCTCTGAGTTGCTTAGCTGCCCCCGACCCTTGTCCCAGATGGAGCCAGGTGGATCATTCTGTAAAAAAGCACTCACCAGGGGTGGAAAGACTGTTGGCTGCAAGGGCCAAAGTGTTTGCTCTAAGTTCCCCTGCAACACAGGAGCATTAACTGCCATCCATTAAATAAATACGCTCTTACCTTCTACACCCATCTACTCCCAAACTCCTTCCCAACTTCCCAGACCATCCTGGCTTTCAGGACCCCTGGCTTGGTTTTTAGCCAACTATCATCTACAACTATTATCACTTCCCTAGCTGCCAACAGGGCAAATGAGGCCATTCCAGAGCCTTCTCCCTGATTTTATTTTGGACAGTTTGCCAGGCAGTTGGCTGACTGAGGGTGGGTGAAGACAGAGTGCACATCAGATCAGGGGACCCCACCCTGTAAGGCACAGGGCGGGTCTACTAGCCCAGTGCATAAAAGCTGTATCTGCATGATGATACAATTCCAGTTGGGATAACATGGTGGCAGGAGCCTGTAGGACACAGAGGTGAAACTTAGCATGCAGTCAGTGCCTAGAACAGCAGGTAGGATAAAACTAGATGGGACAGATAGGGGTCACCAGCCAAGTCAATATTATGGTACGAGAATAGGAAGATGGCCCAAGAGCTTATACTTCAGAAGATTCTTAACCTCTTGTGATTAAGGGTTATATAGGAAGATAAGCCAGGTGAGAAAATCACCCCTATTGTGCCATTTACTGGATTACTCTCACAAGCTGTATTACTGTAGCTACTATGGAATTAGTGGCAGAGCTGGTAGCACTACCTGCTAAGGTGGCCCCAAATTTCCTACTATAAAACTCTGTTTTTAATTGCTTATAACTTTGCCAATCTTTAACCATCTGGGTTGAAATTTTCTATGCCAGGTATCTGCTCAAAAAATGGGTCAGCCATTTCCAAGAATGAGATTAGGAAAAAAATACATTGGTTTTGCCAAAGTTAAAAAAAAAAAAAAAGAAGTCCTTTTCTTTGCGAAACTCTAGCACGCCCATGTTTTGGACAGGGATCTGAAATTTCCCCAGGCAACAATTTTTGTGGAAGAGGTGTATATTTTGCATCCTCATAAAAATCCATTCAATTTTGGACAAACTACAAGCCCCTGAAAAATCTCAGATGCATGTGCTTAGCAGAGCCTTGCTACAATATAGTTAAATTATGCAAAGATTCCATCTGCTCTGAGCATGCTCTGGTCCAGGGCTGCAGGAGATGAGAAGGACTTTCCTTGCAACGGCTGCTCCCAGGTGCTGCAGGCTAGGGTGAGCCCAGGCATGGCAAGTGAGAATAGGGAGACTCTTTCCTGTATACTCAATGTTCGTGCCGCTGCACCCATGAAGCATTGAGAAGGAAGTCACCTGACTAGAATGCAGAAAGGCCAAGAGCCTGATATGGGAAGAGGGTGGAAGAGACTGGGACAAGGAACCTGGGAGCAAGATAGAGGGTATAGGCTGGGTCTGGAGTCTGGGTGGAAAGGAGAGAAACTGGGACTGGGTAAAATGGAGATAATAGTACTTCCCTGCCTCACAAGGGTGTTGTGAGGGTAAATACATTTCACGCACAATATTGAGGAGGGCCATATAATTACCTCAAGTAGACAGACTGTGAGCCAGGAAGACAAATCAAATGAGTAGATGGGATGGGGGGACTAAAATTGGTTGAGGACCACTACTAGAGAGACTAAGAGCCAGCTGGGGATAAACAGGGTGGGATGACTGAAAGCTTGTAGGGGAAGACTGAGTGGATGATGAAATGGTGGGGGGGACTTGTACTAGCTGGGCAAGGAGACATGGGGATAAGGAGCTTGGGGAACTATCACTAATATAAGAATGGCATATGGTAGCGGCACATTTCTACATTTCAGGTAATCAGCGGAACTGGATAATGTACAGCCAGTTCTTCAAATACGTAAATGGGCAGTACATTCTGGCTATAGGTGAGCAGGCACTCTCACATTCCAACTTTCACTCTGTGCCCTTTCCCTTTTCTCTCGCAGAAAACCTTAGACCCCCAACTCTGTAGCTCTATCACCTTTAGAAATAGGAAGGATTTAGCTAGAAATCATTGCTCCACATGAGACAAAAGGTTCCTCATCACTTGGGAATCCTACAGGCCCATGTGCTAAGCTTGCTCCACTGCTGAATGATTGTTATTCTAAGATCTTTTCCTCTTGGCTTACTGGATGAGCAAGCGGGCTGCAGTGACTGAAGAGCCTCACCAAGTAGCCTGCATTGAAGGGTGTGTGTTGGCAGGCATCCTACTGATTAGACATTTATGTCTGGAATGGGGCAACTTAGAGTCTCCCTTCTGGTTCTCAAAAACAGAGCAAAAGGGTATTCAGGTGAGCCCAGAACTTCTGTGTCAAAGTTTTGTTTTTCTTCACTGAGCATGAGATTCCCTCTTTCCTCAGTAGTGATTGCTTGTCATCCTCTAGACCAATGGTTTTTGATATTTTCTACATTCTGACTTCATGCTACAACAAAAAAGAATTGAAGAACCTCTTTCCCATATGGCAATAAAGAATGAAAGGTAGACATGACAACCAAGGTTGACAACTCATTCTGAAGAGTCCTTAATGCTGATGGAGCTCCTACTAAAATACCCATCCCTTCTGCCCTAGAACCAACATAGCAGTTGTCACTGCCAGTGCTTGAAAGCAGTTGTCTGGGTGGCTGGCAAGTGGTACTCAGTTTGCTTCCAGTTGTACATCCAACTTTTCAGCAGACTATGCACTCACATCTTTAACTTTCCCTCCTAGTGTTTTCTTGGAGTGGGATTCAGCTGACTTGTGATTTGATCACCTAGGGAAAATGATAGGGTTATGTATGGGGATTAGCTCATGCCACTCTTCGACAACATGTAATAGAAATACATATGGCTTGCATGTCATCATCCAACTTTGGGGAAATTATGCGATTTCGAAACTGATTTAGAGTTGTTGGATAAGATAACAATGCAGAGTAAAAATTTTACCAGATGTTCCTAAAGCCAGCCAGATTTAGTCTGAACTCTACTGCATGAGCACCCACATAGCTCTTGCACCTTTCCCATGACTGACTACATATATGGAAAGACAGTAATCAAAGCAAAACACGAACAAATCTGAGGAATTAATTACTTAATTTTACTCCTGGCAGAATTCTGTGCCAAAAAAAAAAAAATGCTGCAACAAACCATTTAAAATTCTGCACACAATATTTTAAAATTTTGCAAAATTCTGCATATTTTATTTGTCAAAATAACACAGTATAATCACAACAGTTTTAATTATTTTTGGTCATTTATTTCAAAATACCTGTAAGCAAGTATGTCTGTAATAATACAGACAAAAGAGATTCAAGAAATGTGTTTTGACAAATAGATTCCTTACTAGGCATATTAATACAGAACTCTGAGTAACAATTCATTTAAGCTACAATATAGAACCATATTTCCCGCATCTCTCAGAAGCAGTGCAAAGGGTTGGGGGAATCAGGGGTAACGGAGGAGTTGATGGAGAGGGAAGTAAATTGCTGGGAAGGAGCCTGGGTGTGAACTTGGGGGGTTGTTGGCTATGGGTGGGAAAAGTATGGAACAGGTTTTGGGGGGGGGGCAGGGAGGGATTATTAGGGAGCTTCCTCTATGAAGACCCTCACTGACCCCAGCCTCTCCCATTCAGTCAGGAACATCTGCCCCCCGTCCCCATGTGCCCTGCACCCCTTCCTCCTGTCCCTATGTAACTCTGTATACTTGGAGTCCCTATGTGACTATGTCCCTGTCTGACTCCCTCTGCCATACTCACATCTCTGTGCCACCACTCAGCCACCCCGTCCTGATGTTTTCCTGTAATTCCTCCCCGTTTCCATGTCCCCCTCAGCCACCCTCTGTCCCCAAGTAGCTCTGCACCTCCTCCCCCATCACCATGTGCTCCCCCCGGGCCCTGTCACTCCACTCCCATTCAGACCCTGCCCCAGTCTGTCCTCCTCCACTAGCCCTTATGAGCCCCTGACTGACACCCCCCCAGCACCCCACGCTATCTGTCTCCTGAGCTGGCCTGACAGGCGCTGCAAAGAAGGCAGGCTCTCTCTCTTTCCTAGATGGTTGGGAGCTGGTGGGCAAAAGTTGTAACTGAAGAAATTATTTTCTGCTGGGAGCTGCTGCTGTTCTTGCACCACAGCCCCCTCTGGTGGGCAAAAACTGGAATTGCAGCAACAATTTGGCAGCTTTTTTTCCCCACACAAAATATTAAAAATATGTGTGGCTCTTTAATTATGCACACACGCAGTAGTGCAGAATCCCTCCGGAGTACTATTTCCACAGCACCTATTGCCATGGCATATGGGCTCCTGACAACAAGCATCCCATATAGATGACTAGAGGGTGAAAGAGAATATTACTTTTCCTCAGTAGGGCATTCCTGTACTTTTTCATTCCGTTTTTCCTCATGCACTCATCAATATCTAATATGAAAATGTTGTAAATTTGTTAGCTTTAGCTGTATACTGTGTTGGCCAAGAATGCAGCTGTCTCAGAAGTGGGGTACAATTTTGAAAAACGGAGGTTTTGGTCTCACTTAGTCAAATGACTTTCTCCAAAGAAAGCTGTCAGTCTAGAATCTGGGCTGCTGTTCCTAATCACCTTGTTATGGTTTGCTCCACTCCTAGTTAGTTGCCTAACAGACCACTCTCCTACAAACAGCCTCTGATCCTCAGTCAAAGTTTCTTGAGCTTAGAACACTAACTCAAAAACCTGAGAACTCTGAAATTAGCCATTGTATAAAACTACAGGTATATGATAGGAAGAGATAGTAGTGTTACTTGAAGTTGTCTAGCATTTTTCATTATAACTAGTTGCTTACAACTTTGTAAAAATAAATAAATAAATCTTACAACTATGTAATTGAGACACTCTAGAACCTCCATACTTAGTGGTGGGAATTTGAAATTTGGCAAGGGAGCCACTTGGGGGTCAGAGGTGCCTTTTGTTGTCTTTGTGAAAATCCACCCACATTCAGTTTAATAAGCCTCTGGAACCTAAAGTCTGCACAGACTCAGTACAGGACTGAGCAGCAAAATTCTCCTAAGATTCCATCTGCAAAGGGAAGCAGAGGGAAACCTTCCCATAGTTAGGAACTTCCTTCCAGATGATTTTGGGGTATCCTCTCGCACTGAGGTTACCTTTCCAGTTGAAGGAACTCCAGGCATTAGGAAAAGGCAGGTGTTAGTAATGGGAGATTTGATCATTAGAAACATAGATAGCTGGGTTCATGATGACTGGGAGAACCGCATAGTGACCGACCTGCCTGCCTGGTGCAAAGATTGCGGATCTCTCGAGGCATCTAGATACACTTGTGTGTAGTGCTGGGGAGGAGCCGGTGGTCGTGGTATATGTAGGTACCAATGACATAGGGAAGGGTAGGGGAGACGTCCTGGAGGCCAAATTTAGGCTGCTAGGAAAGAGACTGAAATCCAGGATCTCTATGGTGGCATTCTCAGAAACGCTCCCAGTTCCACGAGCAGGGCCAGGTAGGCAGGTAGAGCTTCAGAGTCTCAATGCATGTATGAGACGATGGTGTAGTGGGAAGGGGTTTAGATTTATTAGGAACTGGGGAAACTTTTGGGATAGGGGGAGCCTATACAGGAAGGATGGGCTCCATCTAAACCAAAGTGGATCCAGACTGCTGGCACTTAACATTAAAAAGGCTGCAGAGCAGTTTTTAAACTAAGATGGGGGAAAGCTGATTGCTGCAGAGGAGCACATGGATCAGACAGAGACTTCTCTTAGAGGAGAGACTATTGATAGAGATTCTCTAGGTTTTAGTCAGGAGGACAGAATGGAAGAGGATAAAGTATGGGCCAGATCAGACGAGAAACATTCATATAAAAAAGAATCTGACACATCAGAAAAGGGCAGATGAATAAACAGTGACAAGTTTTTAAAGTGCTTGTACACAAATGCTAGAAGTCTAAATAATAAGATGGGTGAACTAGAGTACCTCATGTTAAAGGAGGATATTGATACAATTGGCAACACAGAAACCTGGTGGAGTGAGGACAATCAATGGGATACAATAATTCCGGGGTACAAAATATAGCAGAAAGACAGAACAGGCTGTGCGGAGGGCTGGGGGTGGGGAAGGGAAGCAATGGCACTATATGTGAAAGATAATGTAGAATCAAATGAAGTAAAAATCTTAAATGAATCCACATGTTCCATAGAATCTCTATGGGTAGTAATTCCATGATCTAATAAGAATATAACAGTAGGGATCTATTATTGACCACCTGACCAGGACAATGATAGTGACTATGAAATGCTAAGGGAGATTAGAGAGGCTATCAAAATAAAGAACTCAATAATAGTGGGAGACTTCAATTAACCCCATATTGACTGGGTACCTGTCACCTCAGGACAAAAGAGAGAGACAAACTTTCTCGATACTTTAAATGACTGCTTCTTGGAGCAGCTGGTAAAGAAACCCAGAAGGGGAAAGGAAATTCTCGATTTAGTCCTGAATGGAGTTCAGGATCTGGTCCAAGAGATAACTATAACAGGACCGCTTGGAAATAGTGACCATAATATAACATTTAACATTCCTGTGGTGGGAAGAACACCTCAACAGCCCAACATTGTGGCATTTCATTTCAGAAGGGGAAACTATGCAAAAATGAGGAGGTTAGTCAAACAGAAATTAAAAGGCACAGTGACTACAGTGAAATCCCTGCAAGCTGCATGGACACTTTTCAAAAACACTACAACAGAGGGCTAACTTAAATGTATACCCCAAATTAAAAAACACAGTAAAAGAACTAAAAAAAGAGCCACCGTGGCTTAACAGCCATGTAAAAGAAGCAGTGAGAGATAAAAAGGCATCTTTTAAAAAGTGTCAGAGGGGTAGCCGTGTTTGCTGCTTTTACAGATCCAGACTAAGAGTCTGGTGGCACCTTATAGACTAACGGACGTATTGGAGCATGAGCTTTCATGGGTGAATACTCACTTTGTCGGATGCATAACATGCTCCAATACGTCCGTTAGTCTATAAGGTGCCACAAGATTCTGTGCTGCTTTTAAAAAGTAGAAGTTAAATCCTAGTGAGATAAATAGAAAGGAGCATAAACACTGCCAAATTAAGTGTAAAAATGTAATAAGAAAAGCCAAAAAGGAGTTTAAAGAACAGCTAGCCAAAAAGTCAAAAGGTAATAACAAAATGTTTTTTAAGTACATCAGAAGCTCTTTGTTGCTACAGTGATAAGCATCACATAAAAACTCAGGAGGAAACTAATAATTCTGTATTCCATACAAAGTTTGGAGGTGTGTGTTAAATAGGGCACAGAGCCATATATTGAACAATGAGGATAAAATAAAATATTGAACAGCTACCCAATCAGTGAAGACCATCCATCCTGTGCACTGAATGAGGCAGGGGTCCTATTGGAAAAAAAACAAGTATATACACCTCTACCCCGATATAACATCACCTGATATAACACAAATTTGGATATAACACAGTAAAGCAGCACTCCAGGGGGGCCAGAGCTGCATGCTCCAGCGGATCATATCACATTAGATATAAAGCGGTTTCACTGATAAGATTTTTTGGCTCCCAAGGACAGCGTTCTATCGAGGTAGAGGTGTAATCATGGAATTAAAGACCTTTGCTAAGAGATAGCAAAGGTGTACATCACATCTCTTCCTCTTTGTTGAGACTGCAAAGCCATGAAGCTTGGCATTCTGGGTAGTTACAAACAGATCTGATGTCAGTTTACCTGAACACTTGCAAGAATCTCTGTGGCTTAGCTCCCATTTCCCTGGGAGAAGAGACTTATGGCTCAGCCAGTCCTTTGGAAGATTGAACATCCTGACCAGGTCAGTACCACCTGAGATCTCTGAAGTGATTTTCATGCTAACCTGTCACCCTGCAAGTGGATTTATGACATAAACCTTGTGTTGCTTAAACAACCACCTCTGGTTTGTTACATGTGACCTGAAGATTAGGAGGACCAATCTCACTGTCCACAGCTTGAAGAGTAAAAGGGATCTCTCCGATGGATCAAGATCCTTGGGCTGAGACAGGACACAGGGAGCTAACCACCTGCTAGGCTTGAGGAATAGACTTGAGGAAAGACACAGAGATGTGTAGCGGTCCTTCCACAACACAAGTGCTGGACTTGCAGAAATAGTATGATTTTGGCCTGCAACTCTCCCTCAAGTGAGGTCCACAAAGCCAAAAGAAGCTGAATCAAGGAACAAGTGGATTTTCTAGCCCATAGGACCACATCTATGAATGATGACAATGCCCAGCATGTGCTAAATCCATTTGACTTCCTGATCTGAATTGCTAAGGTAACTACCTTGTTAACTGCCATATGTTGGAGATGTGTTAAGATGTGAAACTCTGGTAGCCAACAAGGACAAAGGATAAAATTAGGTTTGAAAATGCACAACCCAAATTTTTTTAATGTAATTGTATGATGAGTATATGCAGGCAGGCAACTTTTAGATGGAGAGAAGTAAGTTGCTAAATTCTATTGCTGCTATCACTTGTCTACCTTTAATTTTCCGTAATTAGTAATTCAGGCTTTGGGATATCATGACCAAAACTGAACAGATTTCCTTTATCTCTTTAGCAAAGCAAACAGAGTCAACCTCTTCAAAGCATTCGTGCTATAGCACTCAAAACAACTTTCACAGCCAGAAAATTACAGTCTGCCCTACTTCTTCCTGCCTCTCTGACTAATAAGATATGGAGACAGGAAAAAAATGAGGGAACGCAGACAAAACATCCTGGTGAAAATCAAAGAATACTTGGTAGTGATTTTGATCTGCTCTACTTTGCCAGCAGAAAAGGGCAGCCTAGTGCCCTGAAAAAAGGAAGAGGAAAAAGGAAGGTTTGCTTCCATGGCATCAAAAACTCTCCACGGGCTGGTTCCTGCCAGTTGGATGTGTTCTTAGAGGCTCTTGCCTGGCAGGGGCTCCAAAATCTCTGGTAGCAGTATTTAACAAAGAACCCGGCAGGGTTTGAATACTAATGAGCAAAGAAGGATTTCTTGTGCTCTGGCAGGATGTTCTTTCCCATTTGAAGCCTCTCAAGAGTTTGATCAAAGGTCTCCTGAAAAGTTTCTCATCTTTCAGTTATGCAGTGATCCTGTTCTTGAGCAGATGGCAAAGAGAGTACATTGACCTAAAGCAGGGAAGGCATGCAACTTTTTCAAGGTTTCCCCAACAATTTCCTTGTTGTACTTGTGGAAAGAGAGTAGGCACAGGGCTATTTCCAAGACTAGAATAGCCTCTTTTGTGATTATTTTCTTGAGCGTCTTCACCAGACCAAATTCAGGACAGTGAATCCCTGAGGACTTGGTCCAGAAGCAGGAGAGGATCCTTCCCGTTCGGGAGATCATAAGATATGAGAACTCTCTGGCATGGTTTTATGGCAGGGAATGGAATATTTCCTGGAGCTCTAAGTCATCGTAAACCTTCCCACAAGAGTTTTGGTTAGACCATGAACTAGCAGACTGGGATTGAGAACACACATGCAACCCATGCCCTGACTCTTGCACCCCCCACATCTTCACCCCCACCCTGAGCACCAAACGGAAGCTCTTGCACTCCCCTCCCCACATTCCCACCTGCACCCCTCACAACAGGTAAGCGCTCCACACCCAAACCTCCTGCCCCAAACCTGAGCCCCTCCGTCATTCTAGGTCCTGGCCAGACCCTACACCCCAACCTGCTCCTTCATCCCCAGCCCTGTGCTCAGTGCAGAGAGAGGAAGACAATGAGCTAAAACCAGGAAGAAGGTAGGTACCCACTGTGTGGGCAGGGCCAGGACTCCAGACCAGCAGTGGGCTGAAAGGGCCAGCAGCCAGGACCCTGGCTGTCAGGAGCCAGCGGACAGAACCCCAGACCGGCAGTGGGCTGAGCCGCTCAGCCCACTGTTGGTCTGGGGTCCCGCCTGCCGGTCCCACTCAGCCCACTGCTGGTTGAGGGTTCTGGTTGCCGTCCCCTTGCCAGCCGGGGTCCTGGCCACAGGCCCCGCTCAGCCCACTGCTGGCCTAGGTGAATGGAACCCCAGGCCAGTGGCGTAAGATCAGCACTTTAATTTAATTTTAAATGAAGCTTCCTAAACATTTTGAAAACCTTGTTTACTTTACATACAACAATAGTTTAGTTATATAATATATAGACTTATAGAAAGAGACCTTCTAAAAAACGTTAAAATGTATTACTGGCATGCAAAACCTTAAATTAAAGTGAATAAATGAAAACTCGGCACACCACTTCTGAAAGGTTGCTGACCCCTGATCTAACCCTTTAGGTGGAAATACTACTAAAAAACTATATACAGAAACCTAACCCACTGCAGCTTAATATCACTACTCCATTTACAAAAAAGTCCACGGTTTTCCTGAATAATTTGCATAAAAACAGCACAATCATTTATTTATTTTAGAAAATTAGGATACCTCTGTACCCATAAACATGGATACACATGTTGCAGCTTGATGTATTCCAGCAAAACATTAAAGATTTTCATCAACAGCTATATAGTTTTGGTCTACCACGATGACTTTTACCAAAACCTTAAAGTAAGGTTTGAAATCAAATGTGGTGTCGAGATGGATAGCTAAAATGAATTCAAACTACTCACCTATAAGTAAAAATGGGCCATTGTCTTCCAGATACCCTCACTTATGAAACTCCTATAAGATATGGTACATGGCCCAAGCTAAGCATTTAATACCCTGGCAAAATCTCATCCCTATCCTTAATTTAGATCGAAATTCTTCAAAATGAACCTATTTCTAGCATTATGAAGGGTTTTAAATTAAAAATAAGAGCATAGAATGGGGGCACATACATCTCTGATTAAATGGTGCTGGTTTTCCTCTAACCCATGTGGCTACGTATGGCCTAATATTACCAGAACTAAGACATTAAGAGAACTTTTTAGAGCTATATTCCGGTAAAAGATTGACAGAGGATTACATGACTTAAGGTATAATACAGCTTTGTAGGATATTCAAACATTGCAGCTCTGTGAATCCTCACAATAAGACTTACACAACTATCAAAACTAACATCAGATGTTTATCATGTTTTAATCTCCATGTTCTGCATTGATTCTACACATCAGAGGACATATGGAACAAATTAATGAGCTACTTAATAAGCATAATTATTATGTACATAATCACAACATTAGGCTAAGCACTGACTCCTCTAGACTTCCACCAAACTTCCATTACCCCCCTACAATGGATGAGAGATCAAGTTTAGTCCTGAATACTGATCCTCCAAAAGGCAGCACATCTTCAGGCCAATCCTAGGCTTTCATTTTACCATATGGTTTGATAACATTTTCTCTTTGAGATGTTCTAAGTTAAGGGAAAAAAGCCTCACAAAACCATTGACAGATTTGTGTGTTCAGCACCACAATAAACAATTATGAAAGACAGGGAAACATAGCAAGCAATCCCTTGTTTAACTGCAAATATAAGAAACACTGCATTCTCTTGTCTAAAAAGTTCATTACTGAAGTCAGTCTATTTACCTGAGCAATTCATTAGTGGCATCATAACTCATTATGTCTCACTCAATACACATCAATTCAAAACTAATTCTGCGATCCAAGGAGACAAAGTAATAGTTCATGTAGAAGCTTTTGAATTTGTAAAAATCTGGGGAAGTTAGTACAGTATAGCTAACATGCTAATAGCTCTCCCCCTTGAAATATTAGCATCTTGCAACTGAGAAAATACTTATTCCTATTACATCAGTTATATAAACTTTCAAAAATGCTTTTACTCCCTAAACTCTTTCCAGACCTTCCAAATTTTGGACTCTTGAACCCAATCCTTTATCCCTGCTCCCTTTTTAGTGGTCCTCCTAGTAAAAAAAATGGAGGAAGAAAAAAGGGGTAGGGAACCTTTTCTCTTCGTATTCTCTTCAAAGTCCAGCCTGTAGTAAAATACTAGGACAAACAGGAGCAGATTTTGAAGCTCTGCAAAACAACATTGGTTGGAAAAATATTCTGAAAATATAATTTGGCAGGCCAAAAAAGAATTTGAAGACGAACTAGCAAAAGAATAAAAAATTAACAACAAAAAATATTTTAAGTACACAAGAAGCAGGAAGCCTACCAAACAATCAGTGTGTCTATTGGACAATCAGGGTGCTAAACAAGCACTCAAGGAAGACATGGTCGTTGTGGAGAGGCTAAATGAACTCTTTGCATTCATCTTCGCTGCAGAAGATGAGGAAGATTCCCATACCTGAGCCATTCTTTTTAGGTGACAAATCTGAGGATCTCTCCCAGATTGAGGGGCCAGTTGAGGAGGTATTGGAATAAAGTAAACAGTAATAAGTCAAGAGGACCAGATGTTATTCACCCAAAAGTTCTGAAGGAACTCAAATATGAAATTGCAAAACTACTATCTATGGTATGTAACTTATCACCTAAATCAGCTTCTGTACCAAATGACTGGAGGATAGCTAATGTGATTCCAATTTAAATAAAAAAGTCTTTAGAGGCGACCCTAGCAATTACAGCCCAGTAAGCGTAACTTCAGTATCACCTAAACTGATAGTAAAGAAACTATAGTAAAGAACAGAATTATTAGACATACAGAAGAACATGATTTGTTGAGGAAAAGTCAACACGGCCTTTGTAAAGGAAAAATATGCCTCAACAATCTGTTAAAATGCTTTGAGGGGGGTTAACAAACATGTGGGCAAGGGTGATCCAGCTGATACAGTGTACTTGGATTTTCAGAAAGGTCCCTCACCAAAGGCTCTTTAGCAAAGCAAGCAGTCAGTCATGGGATAGTAGGGAAGGTCCTCTCATAGGTCACTAACTGATTAAAAGAAAGGAATCAAAGGTTAGGAATAAATGGTTAGTTTTCAGAATGGAGAGATAAATAGATCTGTACTGGGATCAGTGCTGTTCAACACAGAATCATAGAATAGAATATCAGGGTTGCAAGGACCTCAGAAGGTCATCTAGTCCAACCTCAAAGCAGGACCAGTTCCCACCTAAATCATCCCAGCCAAGGCTTTTTCAAGCCTGACCTTAAAAACCTTTAAGGAAGGAGATTCCACCACCTCCCTAGGTAACCCATTGCAGTGCTTCACCACCCTCCTAGTGAAAAAGTTTGTCCTAATATCCTACCTAAACCTCCCTTACTGCAACTTGATACCATTACTCCTTGTTCTGTCATCTGGTATCACTGAGAACAGTCTAGATCCATCCTCTTTGGAACCCCCTTTCAGGTAGTTGAAAGCAGCTATCATTCTTTTCTTCTGCAGACTAAACAATCCCAGTTCCCTCAGCCTCTCCTCATAAGTCATGTGCTCCAGCCCCCTAATCATTTTTGTTGTCTTCCACTGGACTCTCTCCAATTTTTCCACATCTTTCTTGTAGTGTGGGGCCCAAAACTGGATACAGTACTCCAGATGAGGCCTCACCAATGTTGAATAGAGGGGAATGATCATGTCTCTCTATTTGCTGACAATGCCCCTACTTATACAGCCCAAAATGCCATTAGCCTTCTTGGCAACAAGGACACACTGTTGACTCATATCCAGCTTCTCGGCCACTGTAACCCCTAAACTCTTTTCTGCAGAACTGCTTCGTAGCCATTCGGTCCCTAGTTTGTAACAGTGAATGGGATTCTTCTGTCCTAAGTGCAGAACTCTGCACTTGTCCTTGCTGAACCTCATCAGGTTTCTTTTGGCCCAATCCTCTAATTTGTCTAGATCTCTCTGTATCCTTCCCTACCCTCCAGGGTATCTACCACTCCTCTCAGTTTAGTGTCCTCTGAAAACTTGCTGAGAGTGCAGTCCACGCCATCCTCCAGATCATTAATGAAGATATTGAACAAAATCGGCCCCAGGACCAACTCTTGGGGTACTCCGCTTTAAACCAGCTGCCAGCTAAACAGGGAGCCATTGATCACTACCTGTTAAGCCCGACAATCTAGCCAGCTTTCTATCAACCTTATAGTCCATTCATCGAGCCCATACTTCTTTAACTTGCTGGCAAGAATACTGTGGGAGACAGTATCAAAAGCTTTGCTAAAGTCAAGGAATAACACATCCACTGCTTTCCCCTCGTTATCTCTTCATAGACCCAGTTATCTCCTCATAGAAGGCAATTAGGTTAGTCAGGCATGACTTGCCCTTGGTGAATCCATGCTGACTGTTCCTGATCACTTTCCTCTCCTCTAACTGCTTCAGAATTGACTCTTTGAGGACATGCTTCATGATTTTTCCAGGGACTAGGTGAGGCTGACTGGCCTGTAGTTCCCCAGATCCTCCTTCTTCCCTTTTTTTAAAGATAGGAACTACATTAGCCTTTTTCCAGTCATCCGGGACCTCCCCGGATCACCATGAGTTTTCAAAGATAATGGCCAATGGCTCTGTAATCACATCCGCCAACTCCTTTAGCACTCTTGGAACTCCTTTAGCACCCTTTCTTTTCCTTTGTATCTGTTCACAAATGATCTGGAAAAAGGAGTAAACAGTGAAGTGGCAAAGTTTGCAGATGATACGAAATTACTCAAGATAGTTAAGTCCAAAGCAGACTGTGAAGATTTACAGAGTACTGGGTCATTAGGCAACAAAATGGCAGATGAAATTCAGTGTTGATAAATGCAAAGTAATGCACATTAGAAAACAATCCCAGCTATACATACAAAATGATAGGGGTCTAAATTAACTGTTACCACTCAGAAAAAGAGACCTTATAGTCTTTGTGGCTAGTTCTCTCAAAACAACAGCAGTCAAAAAAAGCTAACAACGTTAGGAACCATTAGGAAAGGGATAGATAATAAGTCAGAAAATATCCTAATGCCACTATATAAATTCATGGTATGACCACACCTGGAATACTCCACTTAGTTGTGGTTGCCCCATCTCAGAAAAGATATTAGAAATGGAAAAGGTAAAGAGAAGGGCAACAAAATAGGTATATGGAACAGCTTCCATATGAGGAGAGTTTAAAAGACTAGGACTATTCAGTTTCGAAAAAAAGATGACTAAGGGTGGATATGATACAGGTCTACAAAATCATGGTGTTGAGAAAGTGAAGTGTTATTTACCCACTTCACATAAGAACCAGGGGGGCCACCCAATGAAAGTAACAGGCAGCAGGTTTGAAACAAACAAAAGGAAGTACTTCATACAAGCACAGTCAACCTGTGGAACTCATTGCCAGGCAATGTTGTGAGGCCAAAACTACAACTGGATTCAAACAAAGAATTAAATAAGTTCATGAAGGAGAGGTTCATCAATTGCTATTAGTCAAGATGGTCAGCGATGCAACCCCATGTGCTGGGTGTCTGTAGGCCTCTAACTGCCAGATGCTGGGATATGGACAAGGGGATGGATCACTTGATTATTGTCTATTCTGTTCATTCCCTTTAAAGCATCAGGAACTAATCACTGTTGGGAGACAGGATACTGGATTAGACAGACCACTGGCATGACGCAGTCCAGCTACTCTTATGTTCTTACATGTAATGAAATTCCATCAGCAAGAAGCAGGTCTTTTGGCTAACTGGACAATAATGAATGATGAACAAAAAAATCACGAACAGCTCAATAAGGTCTTTACAAGTGCATAAAGTGTTAGTAATCCAAGACGAGAAGGAAACAATCAATCAATCAGCTATTCAGCTGACATTTTCGGGAACTGACATAAACTTTTATGAAGCAAGGACATAGGAGGTTAACTAATGAACTGAAACAATGTACAGTAGGTTGCTTTCCACTAATGAAGTTATAAAAACTAAGAAAACCAACTGTCATGGATTCAGCCTTTTCACATATAGACAGGATTATTTCAGAGAAGCAAAGGATTTTTCCTTCATAGATCAAATTACTAGCCGTCTTTAACGTGAAGTGAACCATGAAGGAAAAATCCTTCGCTTCTCTGAAATAATCCGGTGTTACTTAACATTAATGTGATCACAGTGGGCTGTTGTGTGGCTGAGACGTAACACAGTAATCAATCAGGAATCTCAAAGGAACAGAGAAGTTTCTTACTGCACTTGGCACTCTAATGCAAACTAAAATGAAGATTTTCTGCAGACAAAATATAGCAACCTATATTTAAACTGATGATTCAACATACAGCTGATTTCAAGTATCACTGCTGACTCATTAATTTACTTTCCTGCTAAAATTCAGCTGTCACCATTCACTCTGCAGAAAATTTTTATTTCAGATTAAGTTAGGGAAGCTGTAGTTTATAGAATTCTTGCTGGCTGCATGCTCCTGTTTAAAAAAAATTGAAATAATTAAAAATTCTCTATCAATAGATATTCTGGAAGAGAAAAATTTCGTGCAATATGAAAAATGATTACCTACTTTACATAACTATTGTTCTTTGAGATGTGTTGCTCATGTCCATTCCATTCTAGGTGTGTGTGTGCCATGCGCACAGTTGTCAGAGACTTTTGTCTTAACAGTATCTGCAGGGTCAGCTGTGGCACCCTCTGGAGTGCTGAGCTCATGCATTCGTATATCAGGTGCCACCGGCACTATGCCCTCTCAATTCCTTCTTGCCAGCAACTCCAACAGAGGGGTAGGTGGGTGAGTAATGGAATGAACAAGAGCAACACATGTTGAAGAACAACAGTTACGATTGCAGACTATGTGATTCTACAGCTGGGTGCGTCCCTACCTGCATGTGTATGTGCAGAAGGACAGGGTGAAGGAACCCAGACTGGTGGAATGGACAGGCTCCGTGGGACCCCAGCACCACAGGTGGCACCTCAGAAGGGGGGCCCAACCCATCACAAGCATGTTAAACTAAGTGTCTGATTGTTCCACCATCTCTTCCACCTCTAGGCTTAAGTTATGGCCATCCTTTGGAGCAGGGGTTGGTGCCTCTTAAAATCGTCCGGTGAGCTAATGTGAGAGGGTCCCGCCACAGCCTCATCTGGATCAGGAGAGGGCCTGGGGCATCATCCTCCGGGGGGAAGAGGGTTTTGGAGTGGGCATCTGCCCTTCCACCCACCACAGTGTCCATTTGCACTTTGCGCACTGATGTTTGATGCAGCAACTGAAATTGGTGTGAAGGGGGCATTGGCATAATTGCTGGCCACTAGCCTGCTGCCAGGATGGCATCACGGAGATGGATGCTGCCTCAGGAGCCCAGTCACCATGCTGTTGTTTTGGCAAGGAGCTGAACTTCCCCTCCATGCTGGAAGAATCCTGCCTCCAGTGACCACAGCAGGGCCATCAACGCCTGAGTCTGGCAGCTGCCACATGGGTGAACGGCAACTTGAGTAGGCGGACCAATACTGGGAGCAGGGGGAACAGCACTGTGTTAGGGAACATTCCTAGGATCTAGGTGATAGCGATTGACGTCATAGAAAGGGTTGGCAGGAGGAAGACCAGTGCCAGCCTACGGTGACCAGCGCCTCCCTGTGAGTGAGTCTCGACAAGAGGGCAGAGACTGGGAGCGCGGTGCCAGCGAACCGAGGCAACCTGAGCTGACACAGAGACTGGCATGTGGCGACAGAGCTCTGCCTTGGCTCCAGAGACTGGCGGCATTCACTTGCCATCTGGGAAGCTTTCACAGCTGGCTTGCCCTCATAGGGAGCCTTTGCTGGGTCCATCACAGCACGCGGTGCTGGCTGCACTGGAAAAGTCTTTTACTCTGAGCACTGGAAAGGTGCAGACTATGCCGTAAGTTAGGGTCCCCTACTGCTGCCTGGAGTTAGTGGTGGATAGGAGGTCCCTGAGGGGATGTATCCCCATGTGGCTCTGGGGTGGGTGGGCAGCCTGAACAGGGTCCTTTCCTGATACCCCTGGTCCTTCTTGCTCAGTGCTGCGTCCCACTTTTTCTAATTCTTTTTGGGCACTGCTGAAGGGAAACAGTGCTGGGGAGCGCCTGGTGCTGGGGGTGCAGTACGCACTGAGACTGAAGTGCTGGGAGTCATGTCCAGCTGAGATGGCTCCAAGGAGGGCTCTCCAATGGTTGTCATGCTCTGTGTCCTAGGATGAAAACTCTTACAGACATAACACTTTTTACATGACTGCCCCTAGCACTTCAAACAGCTGCCAAGGAGGTCACTAACAGTCAGCGCAGGGCTTAAAACCCAGAGACTGGAGCATGCTCTGCCTGGGGCAAAGTCCCTGCCAGGACCCTAAATTACTAACTAATTACTAACTAACTACAGTAAACGAAACTATTTACAGTTCTAATACACGAAGTGAAGAAAGGAAACCACTGAACACTTGTGGGAGGTAAGAAGGAACATGAGCGCAGCACTCCAGAGGGTGTCACAGCCGAGCTATGGATACCGCTAAGGCAAAAGTCTCCGACAATTGTGCAAATGGGTGCGCATATACCTAGAATGGAATCGACATGAGCAAGCATTCGAAGACGAACCTAACGTTTTTCAGTACTTAACTGTTTTTAAAAAATAAAGGTGAGCTTCCTTCAAATTTCAACATCTTTGGTTCGTTCTTTTTTTGAGGACTTAGAAGTAGTAAATTTAAAAGTGTGTTAAAGCAAAATTAGAATTTTCAGATGCTGAAACAGTAACAAAGTTATAGTATACTGGACTGTCAAATATTGCAGGGCAAAACAGAAACCATATTTGACACTAAGTTATTTCAGTGTATGGTACAAAGCATTTTCCACCATTTCAATAAAATGTCTATCATATTAACATGAACTTAATTCAATCTCCAATAAAGTGGAAACAAGAGCAGTTGGGCACTGAATATCAACAATCCTATTCCTAAATATATTTCAGCAGCAAGATAGAAGTTAAAAGCATATATCTGAAATCACAGCTATGTACAGACAGACTTGTATTAGTTTATCCAACATTCACTTTGTTAAGTCCTAATTCTTACAGAACTCCTCTGTAAACACATTTTGTACACAAACAATATACCACCACAATTAGCACCTTTGTTTGCCATCTCAGAGGTACCAAGAATAAAAATGAGTCATGAAGAGTGAACTAGTTTAGAGGTGGTCCTCTAGAATGCATAAGGTGATTTGGCAGAGTACAAAGCGCAGATAAGGTAAGTCTTTTCCCACCACTGCTCCTATAGCACCTTACAGAGCAATAAATCCAATTTAAAGAAATACTGCACAACTTCATTGAACTCTTTATAGCTTCTGTCATACAATATACAACCTTATGGCTTTGTTATACAAGACACTCAGGAAAGTTAGGACAAGTCAACTAAAGATGTGAAGTTAAAATGCATTCAACAACTGCATGGATACTCTCATTCCTGCAGGGGATTAAATTGAAGCAAAGCATAGCCAATTCTCTTCTGAATGAGAGCATCCATAGAAGGCTTTAATGCATTTTAACTCCAAACCTTTGGTTAACTCCTCAATTTTTTTTCACTGTAGACAGGCCTTAAAAGTACTATAGCTAATTGTTCAAAGGAATCTAGGTTATGGTACTAGATTGGCCAATGCCCTGATTTATTGGCCAGATTTGATTTAAAAAATTCAGTTATAACTGAAAGATATACATGACAACAACTTATTCACAATATCAAACTCTACCGTAAGAAAAATAATTAGCATCTTACATTATTTCACAGTATCTGCTACTAACAAACATTACTAATCCTTTGCCACTACATTACAAAAACAATCCATAATTCAATAGTGTGCAGATATCTCCTATACTAGAGGTTCTCCACTTTTTTCTTTTTGAGGCCCCCCAAAAGATGCGACTAAAAACTCCATGGCCCACTTGTGCTGCAATAACTGGTTTTCTGCATATAAAGGTCAGGGCCAGCATTACTGGGTAGCAAGCAGGGCAACTGCCTGGAGTCCCATGCCACAGGGCCTCCATGTAGCTACATTGTTCAGGCTTCACTTTCAGCCCCTGGTGGCAGGGCTCGGGGACCTGGGCTTTAATCCCACGTGGTGAGGCTTTGGCTTTCTGCCCTAGGCCCCAGCAAGTCTAATGATGGCTCTCCTTGGAGGTGCTGCTGAAACCTGCTTGAGGCTCCCTATGGGGCCCTGGACCTCTGGCTGAGAACTACTGTCCTATACAATATCTAAGTTTAAAAGCAATGGGACAATTTAATACTATAGTTTCACTTTTAAACTAAGCTTTTTGCAGCAATTTACCTTTGCTGCCAGGGGTGACCTAAAAGGTCTGAACTCTCGCAATTTCTGCTTTCCATTATTAAAGAATTAAATAAAAATTTGCTATTGCTCTGTATTTATAGGGCACACTGTTACCATTTCCTAAAATTTTTTTTTTAAAGGTAAATACTGAATTTGCCCTGTAGCTTTAAATGGACCAAAATGTTAAGATCAATTAAAAACTGTTGTGGTGGTGGTCATGGTTTTTTTGGGTTAGAAAAAGCAAAATACTGAAATTTTTCTCAGTAAATTCTGGGATTGTTGAAATAATTATTTTGAATGAAGTACTGAATGTGCCATAAACTAAATAAACCAAATGCGCCAGAACTAGTTAAGTTCATGAAGGATAGGTCCGCCAATGGCTATTAGCCAGGATGGACAGGGATGGTGTCCCTAGCCTCTGTTTGTCAGAAGCTGGAATGGGCGACAGGTGATGGATCACTTGATGATTACCTGTTCTGTTCATTCCCTCTGGGGCACCTGGCATTGGCCACTGTCGGAAGACAGGATATTGGGCTAAATGGACCTTTGGTCTGACCTAGTATGGCTGTTTTTATGTTCATAAGCTATTTGAAGTGTTCCACTGATATGTTAAAGATAAATAGAAATATTTCTTAATGTAGCCAGAAGGGACTTAAGAAATCTCATAATTTTATCCAGTTTAAACTCAAATTCAATGCTAATTTCACATTGTAATATGGTTCAAGGAGACAAATCAACTACTTTCCTTTTAAAATTTATTTTATTGATATGAAAGAGTTGCTGTGATCAGAACACTGGTCTGAAGTTCAAACTGCTTGTTACCAGGAAGCTATGTAGTTTAACTATATTATATATATATATAAAAAATAAGGTTTAGCGCAACTAAATCTTTGATGAGTTGCAAAATTCACTTTATTTTATTCAATTAATTTTATTCTAAACAAACAAAAGCTTTTCAAGCATCAGTTTAGAATTTTGCAATTTAATTCAAGACTCAGTTTTTTTTAAAGGTGCAAAATACTTATTGTATAGAATTAACAGGGTGAAGTAAGCAATTTTATTCCTGATCCTTGCCTTAGAGGAGAAAAATACAAAAACAGATATTTTAGAAAAAACTAAAATATAAAAAATAGATAGAGCTCTCATACTACTCAAAAAGTGTATTGAATACAGCTCCAAGGAAAATACACAACATGTTCCATACAACTTGTTGTTATAATGCTAAATTATTATGATTTTGATGGACATGAATTACCGTATATCCGCGATCATAAACTGGTTCGTTTATAAGCTGCCACCCCCCCCCCCCCAAGATGGATAAGTAAAAATGGAAAATTTTTATAACCCATTCATAAGACAACCCTGTAATTCAGGGGTCAGAAAACTTTGGCCTCTGGGCCATCAGGATAAGCCACTGGTGGGCCGAGATGGTTTGTTTACCTTGAGCGTCTGCAGGCATGGAGTTAAACAAAGTGTCCTGGTGCGCCTGCTGCTTATCCTGACAGACTGGGACAGCAACTGGTGGGGAAATTTTTTTGTGGGGGAGAAGCTGGGAGTCAGAGGAGTAACCCCTGTGACCACCCCCCACATGACTGCATCCCTGTTATGGGACCCCCACACTCTCCCCATCCTATTCCTTCTCACCTTATCTGGGGAGGGCCAGAGGAGGATCTCTCTGACCTGGCTGGAGCTGCTCCGGCAGGCTGGGCAGCACGGCCGCAGCTTGCTCCAGTGGGCCAGATTGGGTGGTGCAGCCGCAGCATGCTCTAGAGGGCTGGGCAGCATGGCCACAGCCTGCTCTGGGGGGTTGGGACTGAGCAGCATGGCTGCAGCCTGCCAGCCCCGAAGCTGCAGCTAGGGGGAGAGCAGCATGGCCAGAAGCAGAGAAACTCTGGCCCCGCCTCTTCCCTTCTGGCTGTGCTGCCTATCCTTGCTTCCTTTGTTCGAGGGAGGGGCTGTGTCCCACCTCTCCCTCTCTATACCCATTCATAAGCCGACACCCTTCCCTGGTGCTTCCCTTTTTTACTAAAAAAATTCAGCTTATGAATGAGTATATACAGTACTAAGAATAGAGTGCATGCACATAAATGGGGCAGCATTCAAGCCATCTGATGTGACAAGTATCTTCTTGATTCTTGTGCCCTAAATTTTCTAAGAATTAGAGCAACCACATACATAAGCAAAGCAAAAACTGGTTGAAAGTTACAAACATCTAATAAAGGAAATTAAGCATTCAGGAAGAAAGAAAGAGTTTGGACTATAACAGGGTCTGGGTGGGGAATTAACATGAGAGAATGAGTAAGCATTCCACTTAGACAGAAACTCTAAATTGGCCAACCTTAGTAAATTAATCCCCTCAAGCTACTGGACTGGGAATCATACTTCATTTGAGCATTTTGGTGGCTGGCAAAGAAACATATAGCTGTCACTGCTGTGCACAACTGAGCAAACAAATTAGTGAATTCAAAAACGTCCTGAGTACACCGCTTTGTTCAAGCTTTGATGTGATAACCCACTTTTGTTAAACAGAAATTATTATTATGTTTTTCACTTGCAAGTGGAAGTGCAATAAAATTAGCTTTCTGGAGGCTCTTTAGTCACTATGTATAACTACATTCCTCTAACATCTTAAAGGGATGGCATAAATCCCATTACTGTCCGAATATTTTAAACTACTGTTCTTAAAAGCAAAATCTAAGACAGTGAAAAAAGATCAGAACTCCTCCTCCTCTTCATTTTTAGTTTTCTACTTTGTGAATTTCACAGTGCCGTGTAGATGTAAATTCACCATGTCTGGTCAGATAACCAGTTTTCCCTTTTTTGCATTGGCCTCTCTATGAGGAAGGGAGAAAATACATTTGTTTGGTAGGGACAAGTATAATATCTAAAGCTGCTGTTATACTTACATGTAGAAATTGACTATTTAAAACAGATATTTAGTTGAAATCAAGTACTTAACTAAATATTACTAATATTCATGAGTTCCTCCTTTTTTACCCTGGTTAAAAACTGTGAGGGGCTGCACTGTGCCAAGTTCTCAAAACTGGCTAATATTAAATAAACTTGAGTAGTTAAACTACATATAAAACTAAAACGAACTTGCATCCAACGAAGTGGGTATTCACCCACAAAAGCTCATGCTCCAAAACATCTGTTAGTCTATAAGGTGCCACAGGATTCTTTGCTGCTTTTAAAATGAACTTAAGTCTTAACATTAGCTGATTTAGTTGACACAAATTTTAGAAAGCTATACTGCTAAACTACAACAGGCATTTGTAGAAATTCAACATACAAAAAGTCAAACTTTCTGCACTTTTCTTTTCCAATTTGGCAGTTGTAGAACAAAAGGAACAAGGGAATGTAATTATGGACACAACTATGAAGCAAACTTTTCCACTGAAAACAAGAATCATGCCAGGAGTTACAGAGGAATAGGTTGCAGAATGTGGAAATAATCAGTCATGCAAAGAAGCAGAAAATACCTGTACCGAGCCACCATGTCTGTCAGCTGCAAGGTGAGCTCTCAAGTGATGGGGGTTGGCCTGCTGGGAGTCCCAAGCTGCCCTGTGGTCTGCCGACTGCCAATTATATAATGCATTAAGCATGGAAGAGGAGGAAAAAAACCCAAAACATATTAAACATCTCATGCTTGTATTACAATGTGAAATAAAAATCCCACAGGAATACAACACAAAAACAAAATGTAACCAGCTATGTATATATGCACATGAATGTAGTCAGACACATGTTTAGACTTTGCTATTTACTACAGCTAAAAGTTGTAGAGTGGCTAAAAATGAACAAAAATGTATACACGCAAACATGAAGTACCAAACAGATTAAGAATCTGGAAATAGAAGCAAAACAATAAACAAATTAAAAAACCAAAAAAACCCCAAACTGTTCTTATTATTTTAAGTAATTTCAAAATGGTTATAAAGTCACTTGGGATATGCAAAATTTCTCTCAAACACAGCAACATAATTAAAAGTATCATGGATACTCCAGAAGAAAACAAGAACTCATGATTACATATGCTTAAAATACAATCTGTTCCAACTGAACATCATGCATGTTATATTAACTGAAAATATACACATTCAACAAATGCAACACAAAATGCAGTGCACAATTACTATATTGTATATTCCAACCCTTGCATCAATAAAGGCCTGAAATTTTCTGAGAAACAAACTAAAGTATAAAATCACAATACTGATCAAAGTTATCAGCATACTGTAAATCTCCACTAGTTTGGCACTAGTATATACTTTAAAATAACTGATTTTTGTACAGAAACCATAAACCTTTTAGGGCAAAGCTTTGAAACCAGCCACCTAAATTATGTATGCAAATCTCATTTGTATGTATAAAGTGGGTAGCTACATGCATATACACTTTTTTTTTAAAATCAGAATAAACCACATGTGCATATGCATACACACGCACACACAATATATATATGGTGGGTGAAGTATATCAAAGTAAAATATGATTTATATATTTTGTACAGATACTATTTCAACCTTTACATAAAACCGTTATTGATCTGTAAGAAAGTACTTAAAATACATTTTTCTCATGACAACCTTCTAGTACTATCACCTCAGAATTGTACATGGTATGCCCACTAGGTAACAAGTGAATTAAAATCTTAAGCAGTCCATCTGTTCTTACAGCCTATGATTATGCATTAAGTATTTTCTCTAAGAAAAACTTAACAATACTTGAAACAGAAAATCTAGAATTCTCACAAATTTTACTGCCTTTTGAATTTACTAAGGTAGCAGTAAATTATAAATACAATGGGAGAAAAAATGCAGTCTTAGGAAAATGAACCCTTTAACACTACAGGGTGAGTCACTGTACTGAGTGCAAAGTAAGAGACTATAAGATTAAACAGAAAAACTAAGGAACAAAATACAAGCAATGCTCCTTAGGACGCAGTTGATCAAAAAAGACAAAAGGCTCCCATTTATTTATTATTACAACTTAAAAACACGACAGCCCTTTATAACCTTTATTTAAGGCTTACAAACCAAAAACATTCATGCATTAATAAAGGCTACCTTCAGCAAACAGAGAAAAATGGACAGCAGAAACTGGAGTCAATTTGAAATTGTGTAACACAAGCAATAGCAAAGCTGTTTTGGCATAAAGAACAAACTTTATAAAAACGATGACATAAAATAATGCTAGTAAAATCTTAGGTGAGCAGCATACCTGATTTTTGGATTGTTGCATCTTATCTCTGTGCTGATGTGCTTCTCTGTTTGATGACAGTGCGGGATCTGAATGAATTGAGCCCACTGGAGTAGGCTACAAACATAATATATTATGTAGCAAATTGTTAAAAAATATTTAAGTTTTCTACATACCAACAATTATTGAATTGTAATCCAAAACATGTTTCTGAACCTGCCATGGAAATGTACAGAGATCTGGCCATACAAAACCAACAGCAAGTCATGAAGCAGACCCTCACTAATTCTCAAACTTGGTAATTCCCTCACGAAAACCAGTAACATGCTGTCCCTTCTCAAAAATTTAGGAGCAACTTGCTGTAATGATGCCCAATGATAAAGACTTCACTAGACTATGCCGTAATGCATTCACTAGTACGCTTAGGATGTGACAAGTTACTGTAAACTGGTCCAAATAAAAGCAGAAAGTACATTTTGCGATGAGTTCCTTGAATTTTTGTTTTCTTACATTTTAATTTGAAAAGTTTGCGACTACTCCAGCTAGAGGTGTTGGACTCACTACAGTGAAAGTTGCATGAAGTATCCATTCCAACCTATTTTGTATCAGTAAAAACAATGAGAAGTCCTTGTGGCACCTTAGAGACTAACAAATTTATTTGGGCATAAGCTTTTGTGGGATATAACTCACATCATCAGAAGCATGGAATGGAAATACAGTAAGCAGGTACAAATAGTAAGCAGGTACAAATATACGGCACATGAAAAGATGGGAGCTGCCTTGCCAAGCAGGGGTTCAGTGCTAATGAGGCCAATTCAATTAGGGTAGATACGGCCCATTCCCAACAGTTGATAAGGAGTGAATATCAATAGAGGTAAAATTACTTTTTGTAATAGACTATCATTGTTCATGTACATTGGCCAAACCAAACAGTCTCTATGCAAAAAAATAAATGGACACAAATCAGATATCAAGAATTGTAACATTCAAAAACCAGTAGGAGAGCACTTCAATCTCCCTGGACACTCAATAATAGACTTAAAAGTCGCCATTCTTCAACAAAAAAACTTCGAAAACAGACTACAAGAACTTGCAGAACCGGAATTAATTTGCAAACTTGACACCATTAAATTAGGCCTGAATAAAGACTGGGAATGGATGGGTCACTACAAAAAATAGTTTTCCCTCTGTTGATATTCACCTCTTCTTGTCAACTGCTGCGAATGGGCCACATCCATTTCGACTGAATTGGACTTGTTAGCACGGACCCTCCGACTTGGTAAGGTAACTACCATCTTTTCACCTGCTGTATATTTATACCTGCTACTGTATTTTCCACTCCACACACCTGATGAAGTGGGTTATATCCCACAAAAGCTTATGCCCAAATAAATGTGTTAGTCTGTAAGGTGCCACAAGGACTCCTTGCTGTTTTAACCTATTCCAGTTACTGATAGCTTCCTGCAAGATTTCAGGCTGAAATCTTCTATGACTAATCTCTGCCATCTTTGAACGTATGAAGAAAAAAAAGATTAAGTCACTTTGAATGTGAACACAGTGTAAATAAAAGATATTACCATTTTACAAATTTTCTTATACTCCTGTTTTTAATTTTTTTTTTTTTAAAAAAAAGACAATTAAAATGGCTGAGGCTTGAAAGAGACAATTTTGTCTGGGAAGAATGCTTACTGAAAAGCAGTGCATTTCATTGTTCCAGAGGAAATCTGAGTTCACCATCTTATTCGCTTTTTAAAAATGATTTACCAACTATTCACAATGGAATTTTTTCACTTAGTTTGTAAGATATGTAACTAAGGAATGATTCACTGAGGCTATGTGCAAGACCAGCTTAGTTAAGTAGTGCAAGTTTTATAAAGTTGTTCAGGACAGAAGGTACATAGGGACTCAGGAAAGCTTCTGAAAACATTTTAAGATGCATAGCAGGGAGCTCCACTTTGATCATGCCCAAGGAAGGTGTTCCTTTCTATACACCATCTAAGCATGTGTGGGAGAAGGCATTCTGGTGATGTATAAATAGTTACAGATTGTGGAATTTAAAACACACTTCAAATTTGTAGAAGTTAACAGAATTTCCAAATCCTAAACAGGGAAGCTCCTACCTCTTCACTTTAAGTAAAGAGAATCTATAGAAAGATTATATCTGTACAATGTTAAACAAGCATGGTTAAGTAATCAAAGACAGAATGTGCCAAATAAAAGATTTCAGATGTTCTCAAACTTGGACTGTTCCCTTCTGAGTGCTACAGAATATTAACTTTTGTTAAAAGCTACAATACATTTGTTGCTATAAGTTTATGTGCTGCATACTGTAGTACTATGTATATGCCATAATCCTATAAAATCATGCACATAAAAAGCACACAGTTGTTTCATAGGGAACTGACACATACTTTCCTATACTTAAGAATCAATTACGCACATGATCAAGGTTAGCTTTGAAGTCACTGTTTCATCCCTGTATACATTATTGCATGTAAGCAAGGATGAAGATTATATATCCTATTGTCCCTCATATTAGATTGTTGGCTCTTCTAAGCAGAGAACACATTTAGTTGTGTTTTTATACTGCTTAGCACAACAGGAACCTTATCCATGACAGGGCCCCATAACAAAATTATTGTTATGTACAAAAAACCCAAAACAAACAATGTTACTGAATGTTATTTGGGTTGCAAAGCCAAGCCCTCAAAAGTTAGAAAAAGACAGATTAACAATTAATCTAATAATAATAATAATAATAATAGAGTATGACAATCTTAGTAAAACATGATAGTGAGAATAAGTTATCAAAATATGTAAGTAGATAAGAATATGTATATACAGGAGTATGATATTAAATTTAGTGTAAGTAAAAAGAGAAGAAAGCGTTACAAGATTATTGCAGAAAAAATTCTATAACCCAAATACAGAATTTTGTAAAATGAAAGCTTAGAACTTGTAGAACATTGGAGCTTAACTTAGACTATGTTTTCCATGAATCTTTGACTGACTTTCTGCCTGGGTTTTCTTAAAAAAAGTTTGGGGTTTTTTGGCCAAAAATTGAATTTTTTAAATTTTTCAGTGAAAAGTTAGAATTTTCTACAGATACTATCCCCCACCATTTTCTGATCATCTGAGACCCTAACGTTGGGGTCTGATCATTTAGTCACATGCAAACTTTTCTACTGTTCCTGACAGTAGTAAAAAATGTTTTTAAAAGGACATTTTTATTGAGTAGTTTAATGAGGTACTTAGAATCTCCTTCAAGCTACCCGCCTCAGGGAAAGCTTGAAAGCAGCAGCTCATGTGCCTGTCAGGCTGGACAGGGAAGACGTGCACTTTGTGACATCAAAGGGAATGAGGCTTTAGTATAGTTTCTGCTATAAACCTCAGATGCTGAGAAGTGATTTCTCAGTTGCTTAAAAAATTGGGAAAAATTCCCCAAAATGAAACAACCACACACTCCCAATGACGACTCTGTCCTTGCAAAGTTTCAAATGACAAACTGTTACTTAAAATATGATTAGAATTCCTACAACCTCCAATTATAAAACAGAGGAAGGAATTTTATTTGATGTTTAAAAAACCACCACCATACTTCTAGGAAGAGACCCAGTACGAAAAAAATCTCAGACCAAAAGGTGATATTTCATAAATTTCCACAATACGTAAGAACAGGGAATTACAATGGAAACTATTCTGCAGCTTTCACAAAAGTAGCTTGACTCATAATCTTAGTAAATTTTATAATGTTCAAGAAAAATCATATAAATATTAAGACTAACTACTATAGTTAAAAAACTGGTTAGACAAAAATACAACAACATCTTTGCTCAACTGAACTCACCAGCTGTTTCCCAATCCAGTCATATTCATAATCAAACATATAGCCCTTCCGATCAAATAAGTCTGTAAAGAGTTTTCTTAAGTAGTCATAGTCTGGTTTTTCAAAAAAATCTAGCCTTCTTACATAACGCAGATATGTAGCCATTTCCTCTATACAAATGAGAAATATTCATAATTGCCATTTCTGTTTTATTAATGGTTAAACAATTACATTAATCACTGATACTTAAAAACAAATCAAATAAATCTTTAGCTTTCTATATAAAATTCAGATTGATTTTATGTCATGTTAATTTACTTATCAGTTTAGTTTTCATATTCCACAGCAGTTAATGCATTTCTCCCTTGAAACAATTATGCACCAATTAACTTTATGTTCATGAGTATCCCACTGAATTTAATGGAACTGCCATATGTGTAGATGTTTGCAGGATGGGAGCCAAATAGACCAAAAACAATCAACTTTTAAAAATCATGCTAAAATCTATCATTACTAGACCCGAGAGGTTAATATACCAGAAAACTTTTTTTTCTTTTCTCCCCCTTATTTTGTGTATTTGAGAGAAGTTTTTGTTTAGTCAATTTCTGCTTCTGTGCTTCTGTGTAGCAAGTCGGTTTCATATACCTGAGTCTTTTACAGAGAAATCAGGGAAATAAAATCTCTTTTTGTATAGGAAAATGCAACTATAATACCACAGAAATTGTTAGGGGGGACTCACAGGCCAGAATAATGCCCAAAATAATGAGTTACAAGTAGTTTAAAGTAAGTCAACTTCAAAATAATGGTCATCTACCAGTAAGAAAAGTGTTACAATAAGTATTTTTAAAAAATATTAATCTGCTTTCTTACAGATGAAAGGGAGACCACAATTTTATGCTTCATGACAAACTGCTCACTACCTAGAACTGGAAATAAACTTCCTCCCCTCTTCTCTCCTCCCCATATGTCAATATATTGAACAATTAGTGGTTTTGGGCCTCGCTCCTAATCCGCCAGCTTCAATAACAGCCAGTGACAAAACTCTGCGATGTTTCATTATATTTTAAGTTACATTCATTACCATATTATTTTATATGTATTTGAAAGGTATTTTTCTTAGTAATGCACACAGTCCTACAGTATTAAAGGATTTACTGCAGCACGATTTTAAACATAGATTCTTCTTCAGTAACACAGTCATTACCTGGAAAGTTTTCACACAATACTTCGATAGGTGTTGCTCGTTTTGTGTCTCCAATTTTCTGATAACGTTCTTTTAATGTATCAGCCTATGATGTGAAAGATATAAATTTATAACTTCAGAAAGTATTTTAGGAGACAACTTTACTAAGGAAACACCATGGAGAAGATGACTTTTTTTAAAAAAGGAGAGAGGAAGATATTAAAAGCACTACCTTTAAACCTTGCCACGGAAGGCTCCCTCTGAGAAAATACATAAACATATGTCCTAAAGCTTCCAAATCATCTCTTCTACTTTGTTCTGTAACATAAAATAAAAAGGTTATTAGACCATTACATCTGCTTAATGCATAATTTAATTTTTCACATGATTTAGAAAAAGTTTTAATATGTTTAGAAGTTTAACAATGTAAAATTTCATATTAAAGTAGTACACATTTTTGCCTATTCTGGATCCTATTAAGAGCAGAGAGTTAAACAGAAAATGCCAATGCAGAATACTGGTATGTTCATTTTACTCATACAAGTCATTTTTTTAATAAAAGGAAACTGATCTGATATTTAAAATCATACTTTCATTAAAAAAGTCCACATTTTTCAACTACGTTAAATTAGAACAATTTAGGTCTGTCATTGAACAAATTTCCTTCTTAAAATGATGAAAATTAACGTGATACATGGAAAAAGCAATATTTGTTCCCCATCTATCCACTTAATGGAGTTTTTTAGGAAGCCGAAGGTTTTATTGGGGATGAAAGAAGTCTTACATGGAAAACTGACTTTTCAGTCGAAAAGCACCATTGAAGAAGCAAGCAGTTGTAGCTTATTCCTCTAGCTAGCAGACCTTAGAGTAGAACTGTGAATAGAATTACTTTGCAGTACTACAATTTTTGTTTACATTAATGAAGTGCTAGTCAGTGTATTAGAGTTCTGGAATTCAAGCCACAGTATTCCATTAAGTTTACAAGAGAATAAAGTAAGAAAACCAACAACAGTAAATTCCAAAAGAGAACTCAAGTGATTCAAATTTGCAAAATTCACAAGTGCTCTTTGGTTTCTGAAAATCTGACTATTTTGAAGTGAACGCACATTTCTTATTGACAAAGTATTATTCACATTTTAAAATTACAGATATCAATATATTTAAGAGTCTTCAATATAGGTAATTTAATGATCTTCAGATTATTCAATTATACAATATGATACCCAAAGATCTTAAAACCAATAGAAAAATTACTGCTGCAAGTCAGCAATATTAGCCTTCTACTACTGGAGATGGAGGCATACAATTATATAGGTTGTTTTTTTTTTTTAATTGAGGTGATTCATTGGATTGAAAGCAGTTCCATAAATACACAAGTAACTCCTCAGTCTCAACAGTATAATGTTGTTTGGTCACCCCGTTTTAAAGCAATAATAGATTACTACTATTAATTATCTTTATAAAGAGAGTATAGATATAGCTAATGCTGAACAAACTTATCTAGTCTACTCCTTATAGTAGATCAGGAAGTTCATAGCACAAAATTAGCCTTTACAGATCAAATCTTAAACATAGTTAGGGAACTGTGAATTTACTTTGCATTATGATGTCCTTACATTTTACAGTTGCTTCCCTTCCCAACAGAACCAGTTTTTAAAAATGCTTATTCCTTTAAAAGGACTTGACCTTAAAAAGAAACAGCATTTTGACAAATAGGTACCATATTTTACAACTGAATTTGACAGAACTGCTTAACTTGGAGTTCTCTTTCAAAGAACAGTTGACGCTTTGTTTCTAAATAGTGTGTGTTTCACAATTCAGATTTGCTGTATTTTCCCCCTCATTTGTCATGAAGAACAGCTGCAAGAAGATAATGTACTTTTCTGAGTTGGTGTACGTTTTCCTGACATGTTTTCCTAAGTTCCTATGGTGAAATAAATGTCCATTTCCATGAACATGATTAAGTCCACAGATGGGAAAGCAACAACAATTTAAATAAACTCTTCTGTTTCCCTGCAAATGCACTTGGTAATAAAGAAGCAAAGAAATGAGAGGTGTCAAACTATAGTATGATGACAACTGTTTCCAAATAGAATATTTATTAAATTTGTCTAAGCAATGCCAGTAGTTATTTAAGAATCCTATTAATGGTTGCTTTTATGACTCATATTTTAATCAAAGAAAAGTTTGCTGCAATTAATGCTTCTTTTCCAATCTTTTCTTAGGTTATAGCAAATGTGAAAAACCTTGCTACAAAAATTTTTTAATCTGAAGTAATTTGTGTAGAACATAGGGCAGTTTTTTGTTTAAAATGTAACTAGAAAAAGCCACACTCTAGGCAAGACCACTCATTTTAGTGGATCTTTTATAGACAAAAGCTAAATGGCCATTACTCGTAAAAGAGAATATGCTGTTCATATGGTGTTCAACAGCTAAACGCATTTAATGTGTTCTAAATAATAGTTTGTCTGAAAAAGGTAGATTTGAAGTACTCGTCAATATAAGAGGAGATTAAAATGTTCACAATGAGAAGCAGACAAAATTAAAAATATCACCACATTTAGTAGCATAGATAAAGTTTAACAATTGTCCTGTTTAAAACAAAACAGCAAGGAGAAGCTCTATTAGCAGTTCAGATAAATTTGTAATTGTGCAAGATGATCAAAGCCTTACACAATGGAAAGGCGCAAGAAGCATTCTCTTCCAGAGCTGTTCGGTGGGCATGGAAAGAACAAACAGCGCATCATGCATTAGGATAATGCAGATTGCTCCACCAGGTGTGCCAGTGTTACTGTGCAGGCTTGTGCAGTAAGAGGACATGAATTTGTCTCCTAACTGTGGAGAGAAGGGCAGTGCTTAATTTGCACCAGGGCTGAGCCCCAGCAGCCTTGACAGTTCATAGCCCTGGCACGTCTGGGCTTGCTGCATCAGTTATGCAAGTAAAGTTGCTTAAGCCCCGGCATCCCTTTCATTACAAATTAAGCACTAGTGTAGGGGTCGGCAACCTTTCAGAAGTGGTGTGCCGAGTCTTCATTTATTCACTCTAATTTAAGGTTTCACGTGCCAGTCATACATTTTAATGTTTTTAGGTCTTTTTCTATAAGTCTATAATACATACTACAGTAGTTTAGTTATATAAGTAAATAAGGTTTTTAAAATGTTTAAGAAGCTTCATTTAAAATTAAATTAAAATGCTGAGTCCCCCAGATTGGTGGCCAGGACCCGGGCAGTGTGAGTACCACTGAAAATCAGCTCATGTGCCGCCTTCGGCATATGTGCCATAGGTTGCCTACCCCAGCACTAGAGAAAGGGTGAGTTAGCCCTGCTTGCAAGGATCAGCTCCTGGTTCAGGGCACATGAGAGGGCAGAAATTTAAAAGCTCCTATAAGGGAAGATCACATCCAAGCCCTAAATCAGTAGTTCATTATCAAGAAAACTTGACTGAACTTACATTCAAAACACATTTTCTTCAGCTGATCCATCATGAATTCAATTTCAAATTAACTTTTATTGTACTGCCTGACTATAAAACATTACATTACTACAACCTAAAGGTTGAAAATTAATTGCATGAGTCAGAAAATTCAGAGATGATGAAATCTGGATGTTCATGTGTAATATACTAAAATCACATTGGACAATATGACATTCTTTAGAGAAAAAAAAATTTTGCTTTCAGATATAAGTTGGTTTTCTCATAAAAATCAGTCAGTCCAAGGAACTGCAGCTTCTGGAAGCAAGGCCTCCTCTATACACAGAAATAAAAGTTAGAAAAAGCTTCTGAAAACATTTTAAGATGCACAGCAGGAAGCCCCACTTTGATCATGCCCAAGCTTAAATATTTTGATAACTTATTCTCACTATCACATTTTACTAAGATTGTCCTATTCTACACTATTATTATCATTATTAGATTAATTGTTAATCTGGCTTCTTCTAACTTTTTTGTGAGAGGGATAGCTCAGTGGTTTGAGTGTTGGCCTGCTAAACCCAGGGTTGTGAGTTCAATCCTTGAGGGGGCCATTTAGGGATCTGGGGCAAAAATCTGTCTGGGGATTGGTCCTGCTTTGAGCAGAGAGAGGGGTGGACTAGATGACCTCCTGAGGTCCCTTCCAAACCTGATATTCTATGATGATAAATCTGCAGTACTTCTCCAGAAAGAATCTTCCCAAGATGCAACTGTAAGAATAAAAAATTACTAAACCCTATATGATTCCACCAGAAGGATGTGATGGCCACCAGAAACATTTTTCAGAAATTAAAAAAAAAAAAAAAAAAGGCAACTTTCTAGCGAGGGCTCAAAATGGGGGTTGTTATGCCCTTAATTAACAAACAGACAGATTTTGACATTCATTTTCTTCACACTGCAGTCACAAGAGAGGTACCAATTTTAGAAAATATTCCCCAAACTATAACATACTATAGAGGTAGATTAATTTTACTTTGAAGAAAGAAGTTTTTATTCAAGAGAGGGGAAAAAGACAAATTAAGAGATTTAAATTCAAGATTCAGGCTATAAAGTTCATATTCTTCCACACATTCAAGTAAATTCTGGACTTTCTCTTAGAAAGACCAAGAAGATATTGATATATTCTCCATGAATGTTCTCTCTCTCTACTAGGGCTGTCAATTAATTGGAGTTAATTCATGCGTTTAACTAAAAAAAATTAATCGTGATTAATTGCAGTTTTAATCACATTGTTAAACAATAGAATATCAATTGAAATCTATTAAATATTGTCAATGTTTTTCTACGTTTTCATATATATTGTATTCTGTGTTGTAATTGAAATCAAATTGCATTTTTTTTATTACAAAATGTTTGCACTATAAAAATGATAGATAAATGAAATAGTATTTTTCAATTCACCTCATACAAATACTGTAGTTCAATCTCTTTGCTGTGAAAGGGAAGGTTACTTGCCTTGTGCAGTAACTGAGATTCTTTGAGATGTGTGTCTCTGAGTACTCCACTACAGGTGGAGTGCGTCCTGGCACAGTTGACTGGAGATTTTTGCTAGCAGTGTCTGGTTGGGACACGCATGTGGAATAGCTGTCTTGCAATGCCATTGGTGGCTCTTCTGGCCCGTGCACACCTCGAGCCCCTCAGTTCCTTTTCTCTCGTAGAGCATTTAGTTCTTACTCCGAAGTGGAGTGGAGGAGGGTGGGTAGTGCAGCACTGACAGGGACACATATCTTGAAGAACCTCAGTTACTGCACAAGGTGAGTAACCTTCCCTTCGTCTTCAAGTGCTGTCTCTGTGGGTGCTCTACTTCAGGTGAATGGAGTGCAGTGCCTTCATGAAAATGGAAGGGACTTCGGAGCTGAGCCTGTAGCTGCAGTTAGGACCATGAAGCCTACCATTGTGTCTGCACTCATGATGAGCATAATGGCATACTGGTTAGTGAATGTGTGCTCAGATGCCCAGGTAGCTGCTCTGCATATGTCTAAAATAGGTATGTTGTGCAGGAATGCTATGGAAGCCGCTACGGATCTTGTGTAGCGTGTTCTGATTCCCATTGGGGCTTCTCTGTTATATAGGGAGTTTTATATCCATTTAGATAGTCTTAGCGTGGATATAGCCGCACTCTTTGATCTTTCTGTCATTGATATCAATAGTCTGTAAGATTAATTGAAGGCCTTTGTTCTGTCCAGATAAAAGGCCAGGGCGCGACAGACATCTAATGTATGTAACAACGCCTCCTGGGAGTTGTTGTGTGGTTTCAAATGGAATGTAGGTAAGTGAATTGGTGGAATGAGGATGATATTTTGAGCATGAATTTAGGATGCGTCCTAAGAGTCACTTTGTCCTTGTAGAATAGTGTGTATAGGGGGTGAGCCATGAGTGCCCCTCTCTCACTCACTCTTTGTGCCAATGTGATGGCTGTCAAGAATACCACTTTCATTGATAAGTGAAGTAAAGAACATGATGCTAAGGATTCGAATGGTTTTCTGATTAGGCATTTGAGTACTAAGTTTAAATAACATGCTGTTGTGGGTTCATGGATATCCGGGCACATGTTCTGTAGCCCCATTACGAACCTCTTAGTAGTGGGATGGGCAAATACTGATGTCTCATCCATCTGTTGGTGGAAGGCTGCAAGCTGAACTTTAATCGAGTTTGTAACCAATCCTGAGTTTAAGGATAGTAGGTAATCCCGGATGACAGGAAGTGGTGCCTGTTGTGCAGATGTTAGTTTCGTTTGGCACCACAGGGAAAATCTTTTCCATTTTTGGAGGTAAGTAGAGTGTGTTTTGTTTCCCATTATTAATCAGTACTTATTTTATTTGGTCAGAACAGGTTAATTCCTCAGGGCGGAGCCATGCCTTCAGATGGAGTTTCCCTGGATCTGGAAGGAGGGTTAGACTGTTGTCCTGTGACAAGAGATTGTGTAGACAGGAGAGTGAATGGCTTGCATATTGCCTTGCGAGTCAAGAAAACCAAGTCTGTCTGGGCCATGTTGGCATAAGGATGAACTTGGCCCTGTCGGTTCATGTTTTGTGTATGACTCTGAAGATCAGAGGAATCGGTGGGAAGGGATATAGGAGAGGGGCATTTCATTTGATAAAGAATGCGTCTCCCAGTGATTGTGCTCCCTGTCCTGCACATGAGCAGAACTTTGGGCATTTCTTGTTTGTTCGTTTCGCAAACAGGTCTATCACTGGAGTTCCTCATCTGTGGAAAATACGATGTGTTATTTTGTCATTGAGTTTCCATTTGTATTCTTGTGAGAACTGTCTGCTTAGTGTGTCCACTGTGATATTCAGGCGGCCCAGTAGGTATGATGCTGTGATAGTGATATTGTGCTTTATGCACCAGTTCCATAGTTTTAGAGCTTCCGCACATAAGGAGCGGGATCGTGTTCCACCTTGGCAGTTGATATAGTACATGCGATGTTGTCTGTTAGTATCTGTATCATTCTGTTTCTTATCAGAGGAAGGAAGTGGCAGCATGCATTGCATACCATGCGTAGTTCTAGTAGGTTTATGTGAAAATGTGTTTACACGGGACCATTTGCCCTGAGTGGTATGTTGGTTCAGATGAGCCCCCCATCCAATCAGGGAGGCATCTGTTGTGATCTGAACAGATGGTTGTTCCTGTTGGAATGGAACACCAGAGCAAACGTTCATTGGGTTTGTCCACCAACATAGTGATCTTATCACCTTTGTGGTGGGTGTCATTCTCTTGTTTAGCCTGCGTCTTTGTGGGATGTATACTCACTCAGCCATCTCTGAAGGCATCACATGTGTAGCCTGGCGTGTTTTACAATGAATGTGGTAGCAGCCATATGTCCTAATAGTTGCAGGCATGTTCGTACATCTACCCATGGACTGTGAGAGACCACTGATATCAGGGAAGTCATGGTTGTGAACATGGCCTTGGTAGTGATGCTCTGGCCATGAGAGAGTCCAGGTGAGCTCCAATGAACTCTAGTTCCTGTACTGGAGTGAGGGTGGATTTTTTTTTCGTTGATTTGCAGTCCCTGGGAGAGAACTGTATGTCTCCTGTTCTGTTTTACCTGCATTCTGCCATATATTTCATGTTATAACAGTCTCAGATTATGACCCAGGACATATTGTTTCTTTTAAGAACACTTTCACTGCAAATCTGACAAAAACACAAAGAAGGTACCAATATGAGATTTCTAAATATAGCTACAGCACTCGACCCAAGGTTTAAGAATCTGAAGTGCCTTCCAAAATCTGAGATGGACAAGGTGTGGAGCATGCTTTCAGAAGCTTTAAAAAAGCAACTCTCCGATGAGGAAACTACAGAACTTGAACTACCAAAAAAGAAAATCAACCTTCTGCTGATGGCATCTGACTCAGATGAAAATGAACATGCACCAGTCCACACTGCTTTGGATTGTTATAGAGCAGAACCCGTCATTAGCATGGACACATGTCCCCTGGAATGGTGGTTGAACCATGAAGGGACATATGAATCTTTAGCACATCTAATATGTAAATATCTTGCGATGCCGGTTACAACAGTGCCATGAGAACACCTGATCTCACTTTCAGGTGACAGTGTAAACAAGAAGCGGAGAGCATTATCTCTTGCAAATGTAAACAAACTTGTTTGTCTCAGTGATTGGCTGAACAAGATGTCGGACTGAGTGGATTTGCAGGCTCTAAAATTTTACAGCCCCTCCCTTTTTTCTTTTTTTTTTTAAACACAGAACTCTACACTTGTAATTTTAACTTTCATGATAAAGAGATTGCACTACAGTATTTGTATTAAGTGAATTGAAAAATACTATTTTTATAGTGCAAATACTTGTAATTAAAAATAAATATAAAGTGAGCACTGCATACTTTGTTTTCTGTAATTGAATGTATTCAATTGTAATTGAAATCAATATATTTGAAAATGTATAAATCAAAAAATTAAATAAATGGTATTCTATTATTGTTTAACAGTGCAATTAATTGCACTATTAATCATGATTAAATTTTTTTAATTGTGAGATTAATTGTGATTATTATTTTTTTAATTGCTTGACAGCCCTAATTTTTATCATTGACCTGGAAGAAAACAAAAACATCACTAATAGAGTTTGCAGATGAGAATAATTTGGGGAGGGCTAAATAATGAAGAGGTCAGGTTCACTGATTCAGAGTGATCTAAAGCACTTGATAAATTGGGAGATTTAGATCAAACAATGTACATTATAATATGGCTAAATGCAAGTGTATACATTGAGGAACACAAAATTGGGGAGACTATCCTGGGAAGGTATGACTCTGAAAAAATGTGGAGCTACTGACAGACTAGTGAGTATCTAGGAGCTTGTGTTACATGAGAAAGGGTCCTCTTCAGACAAAGAGAACCTTCAAGTACAGGCCTGATGTAATGGAGTGTCCCCAGGTAGGTACCCTGAGAGCTTCTGGCCTTCAGAGCACACCAGCAATTTCACATTCTCATGTAACTAAAGTAAAATGTATACCCATATTGCTTATATGAGATTTAACTGACAACCTGTCTGTATTAGATCTCACTAGGTTGCACAGATTTGCAACTGTCAAAGAGTAAACTAAACCTTCTTTCCTTGGATCCTGCAGTGTATATCAAAAGATGGTATAAATAACCTGGAGTTTGGATCACAAACAAGGAATTTATAGCCTACAATTTTTCCCTCATCCAAAGCTCACTGTTTTCAGGAGGGCCAATTCAGACACTATGGACAATCAGACAACTAACAAGCACGGCTAGATCGTTCAAGCTGCAAGAGGAATTATCTGTAGAAATTAGCTTAATAAAACACTGACATCACAAAATAAATTAATTGTTAGAATTTAATATTTTTGATCAAGGCTATGTAGGTCAGTATGCTACATTTTGTGGTCCTGGAAACACTTGGGAATACTAAGGCTAGGTCAAAGCACACAACTTAATAGTTGCAGTGAATTTTCCATCTGCTGCTGCTGCCGTAGTTAGACAGATGACAAACAGATTTAAATTCTAAAGGGGATTTTATCTCTTACAAGTAAGATTCCATGTTTGTCACCGAGGTCATGGAAGTCACAGATTCCTTTCCGTGACGTCTGTGACTTCAGCAATGGCCCCTTCGGTTGGCCCAAGAGCCCTCAGCAGCTCAGGCAGCCCCGGGCAAACGCATCAACAGCTGCTGGGGCAGCCTCAGGCCCTCCTACCCCAGGGCAGTAGGAATTTGAGTATAGGGGGACTCAGGGCTGGGGACTGGGGTGCAGGGTGGTGCTTACCGGGGGGGGGGAGGCTCCCCAGAAGGGCGACAGGAACTCCTCTCCCTCAGCTCCTAGCTCCACAAGCTGCCTCCGCCTGCAGGCACTGCCCCTGCAGCTCTCATTGGCCACGGCTCCCAGGCAGTGGGGGCTGCACACCAAGGTTTGGGGTGGAGTGGAAGCAGCACATGGAGCTAGGAGCTGGAGGTCGATGCTTCCCAGGAGCTGGGAAGGCAAGCTCCCACAGCCCTGCCAATCCCTCACATCACCCTCTTCTCCTCAAGTTTTAATCAGAGGTATATAGTAAAAGTCATGGACAGATCATGGGCCATGAATTTTTGTTTACTGCCTGTGACCTGTCCAGGACTTTTACTAAAAATGCCCGTGACTAAAACGCAGCCTTATTTATAAGCTACAAAAAAGTCCCTATATGAATGAGAATTATGTTGAATTTTTTCTATTCTGAATTCAGTCTTCAAAATAATCTATTTCTCAAAGTCAATCTTTGAAAAGGATTGCGAGACAGCTGACGATCAATTAAGCTTTCACTGCAGAGTTTTCCTGATAGTATCTATAAATAGATGCTCTGAAAAATCTACACTGTGGTTAAGAATTTTGAGACAAGTAGCAGCTCTAACTTGTTTATATTGAGAATGCCTCTGACAAGACGCAAAGTCCACTTTTTACTGCGCAAAGAAAGAAGGCTCCTCCAACCTGCCTTTGGCACATTTGTTTTAAAGGATATCTAAAAAGGGTACTTCTAGAAGAGGGTAAACTAATTCCGCAGCTAGGTTTAAATTGAGTTGGCAATCTTCCACGGACTCAGGGACTGTGAAAGTGGAAGCCTCAAGTGTTTTGTACTGTGACAGACCCAGGCCAGTGTGGTACAGGAGTCTGGTAGAGGGCAAATATACTAGTCACTGGGTGAGTAGTTTTCTGTTCCCTGAGTGACTAGAGCAGGGGCTGCATTGGAGTAATCAGGAACCTGCTAGAACCAATTAAGGCAGACAGGCTGATTAGAACACCTGCAGCCAATCAAGGCAGGCTAATCAGGGCACCTGGGTTTAAAAAGGAGCTCTCTCCAGTTAGGGAGGGGAGAGCCAGAGAAGATGAAGTGCGTGTGAGGAGCTGGGAGCAAGAGGCACAAGGAGCTGAGAGTGACAGGCTGTGCTGCTGGAGGACTATGGAGTACAAGTGTTATCAGACACCAGGAGGAAGGTCCTCTGGTAAGGATAAAGAAGGTGTTTGGAGGAGGCCATGGGGAAGTAGCCCAGGGAGTTGTAACTGTCATGCAGCTGTTACAAGAGGCACTATAGACAGCTGCAATCCATAGGGCCCTGGGCTGGAACCCGGAGTAGCGGGCGGGCCCGGGTTCCCCCCAAACCTCCCAACTCCTGATCAGACGAGGAGTTGATCCAGACTGTGGGGAAGATCACTGAGGTGAGCAAATCTGCCAATAAGCGCAGGACCCACCAAGGTAGAGGAGGAACTTTGTCACAGTACAATACCACTTCTTAGCCCTGACAGAGAAAGCCTTGAGTGATAACCTTCTCTATTGCCTCACTCCAAGCAAACCTATGGTCCTCAGCATTTTTGTTCATGAGTCTCCGTGCCAGGGAGTTGCTTATTTGATGGATGCCCAGGACTGGATTAAATCAGCAGAACAACAACTTTGGAAGATTGGTGACTATAAATGTCTTCCACGGAACTCCAAGATTCCACTCCCTTGTAAAATAAAAGAATTTCTCATCTGCTACCATTGTTTCTATGTGATGACCAGTTTTGGTACAAGTAAGGTAGAAGTAGAGGTAAATTTCATGTTTGTATGTTTTTGATGCATTAAATTGTGTGAGCCTTTAAAAATAACTAAATTAAAAGCAGAGAGTGGGCAATATAGTAATGATGATAAACAAAACAGTATGCAAAACATCTAGTGCTGTTACCTGCTTATCCACACAATCACAAACCACTTTACAAGGCATTCCAGGTGCCAGGAGTCCAAATCACCCCAAGAAACCCAGTTACTTATGATAATAACTGTGGTTTTTCAAGATGACTGCCCCCATGATCCATTCTCGAAATAAGTGCGCTCCTGGTACGTGAACACACAATCTTCTAGAGCAGAGTCTCAGGTGAGGCCACTCATCCCTGTACGAGACTCTCATATACAGTGTTCCAATGGCCTAAAAAGAGGAATGGCCCCACTTACCATTCAATTACTTTCACTAATTCAATACAGTTCTTCTTCAGAGTTGCTTCTATAAGAAGATGGACAGAAAATCTGGATTCATATGGATGATCTTCAAACATACTTTTACAGAGGCAAAGAAACGTTTATATTGAAAACTGCTCCTACAAATACCAACTCTTGGGAAATTGAACACTTAAGTTATAATCATGTGCATGACTTATTTGGACAGCCTTTCAGAATTGGTAACTTGATCTATGGTCTTAACACCACATATCACACAATGTCTGTGGAACCTGTGGATATATGTGATCTCTTATATAGACATCTAAAGTATGGAAAGTGACCTCCCTACCTGTAAATCAGGCTTTGGGGAAAAAAAGAGGCGGGTTAATGACCTGACTGAGATAGAATCAGAGGCCATTTTAGGTAAGAATTTGGGGGTGAGGATGCAGGACCACCTTACAGTACAATCATGCTATATTTCTTTCGCACTGAACACGTCATATCCATGGAGGAAAGCTATGCATCTTCATACAAATGGTACAGAGAACAGTTACACAAGTGTTCAGATAGAGTTTCCAGAAGTTTTGTGGGAACAAAATTAGAATTACATGGTAGAGCTAGTTCATGCACCAGCACAAAACTGGAGGAATCCTATCAGAAACTTGATAACTGCAGAGTGAAAAACATTTTTTTTCCAACCAATTCAACCAGGAAGAAGAAAACAGAGATGGTAGCCAAGTGAGCATAATGTAAGACAGTTCATATTCTTCCAAGTGTAACAGTCTAAGATAAAAGCAATGGATCACCATATTGGTTCTACTCACTTTTAAGTTGTCAGAATGAAAATCTCTCTTCCACTTCATCAAGTGGATATATCTACTTGAAAGCTTCCTGCTTTTTGATAGCATATTTTGGACCTCAGCAGAATACTTGAGAGAGACTGGAGCTGAGTGAAGAATCTCATCCCAGACCCAAAAGACAGAAGATATGATACATGAGGACTTACAGTGATGGTATCAATTCAAGTAGATCAGAAGATCAAAACTACAGAGCCCAGGTCACAGCATCTTGGTGCTATCCTGTAACTTTCCAAATAATCTTTTGAGGGAATGAGTACAGAAATTTCTGTCCCCAGTCCAGGAGAGACATATCTGCCATTGATGCTGAGTTCTGCCTGCACTGCAAGTATACTCACTAACATACAGCATTCCCTGTAGCAGCAAAGATCCAGAATGGGCAATGGTGTCACATAAGCACATGGAATCATAAGGCCTAATATTGGTAAAAAGCCACAAAATACTTTTCAGACTGGAATTACAAAAGGATTCTGTCTCCATGATGGTATGAAACATATCCTCTCCTAAGAAAGCTTTTGCAATCATGGAGTCCCCACTTAACTCCATCTTTTGTGCCAAGATGAAAGTGGATTTTTCTTTATTAGAATTGGAAAACTGTGCACATTTTCTTGAGAGCTGAAGATGGGGAAAGTGATCTGTTCAGCTTATTATTTTAAATATAAGCAGACATGGATGCCAAACTGTCTGAAAAAAGCAGTTATGACAATTAGGCATTTGGTGAAAGTTTTCAGTGCCATACAAATACCAAAGGACAATATTCATACAGGTTTCACAGCTACACAGGACTGGGGGTATATTTAATGAGCCAAAACAGATAATGTGAAAGCAGGTGTCTTTCAGGATTGTCTCAGCTAACCAGTTGCTTGAAACTTGATGTGAAGGATCGGCTGCTCCCAGTAGAACATTACTGTTAAGAAGACTTCTGTCAAACCTGAAGTCAGGAAGAGCTTTGCCTCTGGAGCTGGGAATGAAAATCCATTTTCTATTCTTCTTGGGCTGATCTAGAAAGGCTAACATTTTATCCCATGTGAGGAATTCATGCTTCTCCAGCACTTCTTGGTAATTTGCAATCCTCATCTACTATGAGCAAAGCAGATCAAAGATCTGAAGCCTGCTGAGTTCTCTCACTGACCACTGTCATTACCAGAGAAGCCAGAGTGAGTAAAAATATTGAAACTACCTTTTGAGTGTCCTGATACAGTGAGACCGAGATTGAAGTTCCAGGACACAAAGGCTAAGCCTCCCTCAGAAGCATGATGGTTCTTCCTCTAATTCTCCTTCCATCCAGGGACAGAGTCCTGGATGCTCAGAAGCTGACAGCAACTTGGAATCTCCAGCCTGCTTAGCTGGGCTCGAACCAGGAAAATCAGGGCACCAACCTTCAATGTCCTTTAACCCACGTGAGAGCAACAATCTCAGTGCTGCTTGTGCTCAATACCAAGTCAGGTTAGCAAAGTCTTCAAAATCAACATGCCTCAATGTTGGTGATGTATGTCTGGTGCCAAATTCAATTGACAAGGAGTTTAAAAATCCTCCCCCCTCCAATCAGTTAGATTTTGAGGCAGTACTTCCAATCTTTGCAGGTTCCCCTGAAGAAAGAGAAGGAAAGCATGTGCCTGCTTAAACTGTGACTTTTGCCCAGCACTGGAGATACTAAACATGGTCATCTGTAATAGTTTACATAAAACAAACTACCAAAGGAAGTGGTGAATTCCTCATCTCAATGTCTTCAAATCAAGACTGGATGCCTTTCTAGAAGATGTGCTTTTGCCAAACAAGTTTTTGGGCTCAATACAGGGGTAGCTGGGTGAAATTTAATGACCTGTGCTATATAGGTCAGACTAGATGATCTAATGGTCCCTTCTGGCCTTAACTCTATGAAAAAACAATGTATATTAAACTGGATTTTCTTAGCTACTTCAGCCATGCTACCTGCAGAGTCAGAGGACCCAGACAAGGAAAAACACCTGCAAAAAAGAGCAATCCTATTAGGACAGCTTCAGGTGAAGAGGAAACAGCCCAAAATGGCTGGGTCCCAGACAATGCCTGCAATAGCAAAGGTACAATTTTTTTTTTAATACACAAAAATCTCTGACTATACACACAAAAAAGAGAGTACTCAAAGGGGCAGAAGAGAGCAGTATTTTGGGCTTGCTGCAATGTTAGCTGCCAGAAAGACCTGAATTTCAGTTGCAGCCATTCCCCTCAGAACTCTAAGCAAGGAAGTATGTGAAGCATGCAGGGCACTGAACACACTTTTGTTTTATATTTTAACAGAAGCAGTATATCTGTAGTCTTGTGCAGTGTTTGTTTTTTTAAAGTATGACACTGAAGCCTACCCAAATCTTTCATTTTTCCTCATTCCTAAAACCAAAGTACAGACTTGGAACTAAATAAAAAAAAGAGTTGGAGGGCTGGGGGTGGGGTGGCGGCGCGGGAGAAGAGGCTTAAAAACCTGTCCTTATGAAAATGGTAGCCTAATGCTCTTCGCAGAAACAAGAAGTAGGATAAAGGCTTAATGTGTCTATGTGCAACAGGTTCCCTTTAGATAACATTTAAGAATGTGTTCAGGAAGACAAAGGTTAATTAAGTCACACAGGTTATTTCAATATTACTTCTTGAAGAAACTTACTCTCAGACAACACTGGATGTTTGGTCTCTGCCAGTCATGTGATTTCTATTACTTTTGTTTGCTGGATCTATGTATGTTAATACATTAATAGCTGGGTTCTGTACTATGGACTGCTCCCCAAAAGTTTTATTTTTCTTTCCATGTACATTATGGTGTGCACAAACACAAGTAAAATAAAAAAATTCTTAAATGCATAATCCTTAATAACTAAAATTAGCTGTGACCATATACAGGTATTTCAGTCATCTACATTAATTTAACCAAAGAGTACAATTCTTTATGCAAAGTGTTGGTTTCATAACTGACCCCTACTGAGCACAAGGGCAAAGGACTGAATCGGCATCAAAACTAGAACTACCTTTGACACCAACGAGTGGTCTTTCTCCATGTAAGGGGTCAAGCAAGATAGCATGGAAATCCTGTAGTGTTGCTGTCTAAGCTGTACCTATTATTGCATTTAGAAAACGTCAATCCTTTCACACCCAATATATTCACTTTGTAAGTTAAAAAACAACAAATTGTGATACTTTTAAACAACATATTTTTAAAAGAAAGTTAATCACACATACTTCATCCTCATTATATAACGTGGATGGCCAAACTGTGGGGTGAGCCTCTTTTACCCTTAAAGTGCAGCTCGCAGAGCCTCCACCTACCAGACTGGGGAGGGATCCAGGACCTCTGCCTTGCAGCAGGTGATAGGGTTGGGGATTCTGCCCAGTGGGGAGGGGGGGACTTGAGGTTTCTGCCTGGGGGAGTGGGAGGGGTACTCGAGGCTTCTGCCCAGTGAGGCGCACCTGCCAGGGTTCAGGGCTTCAGCAGGAGTGCGGCTGAAACCCCAAGCCCAGTCTCAGGTCTGAAGGCCTAAGCCCCAGCAGGTGTGCCCGGGCTCTCAAACTTCTGAAGATAGTCATATGTGGCTCAGAGGGGGAGAGGGGGGTGTCAGGAAGTTTGGCCATCTTTGTTATCTAACCATTCCATAAGACAAAACATACTGTAATATTTGTAAACAGAGTTGATCATGATCTGAGATGATATGGGATAGGATGACTTTAGAACCAAGAGAATCCTATTTTTATGGTGTTTTAATAACGATTTGATTCAGTGCATAAGTCTTCAGTTTTTGATTAGCACAGATTAGAATTTGTTTCTTTAACAATCTGCAAACTGAATGATTCAGAGGTAAATACTAATTCATGCAAAGTTAGTATAGTTGTTGAATTCTAGTTTCTGCATTTAAAATACAAACATACCTTTTCCTAAATGTGTATTTATACTCATGTATCTAGCTGTTCCTGTAAGGCTCTTGTGTTCTCGATATGGTATGTGCTTCTTTGTCTCTGGATCTATATACTCCTTTGCCAAACCAAAATCTATAATATGAATAATTTGCTGGGTTTTGTTTCCTGGTCGTCCTATTAAGAAGTTCTCAGGTTTTACATCTCTATATATCAAGTTCTTTGAATGGACATATTCCATACGAGAAATCTTTATTAAAGAGAAGAAAGGACAGAGTTTAGTTTAAGCTTCAATTTACCACAAGAAAGCGTCATAGATACACACAAGTATTGTTACATCAGCTTTCTCTCTCTCTATATATAGAAGTCTTATCACCTTTAAAACAAACTATAGACAACTATTTTCCTCTCAACATATGCCTAAATTCCACTTACTGTTGATGGGACATGAGCACGTGTATAGACGAAAACACACTCCACCACTTGCATATAAAAAAATCTATACTTACAGCTTCATATGAATCACAAAAAAAGAGACAAAGTAAAGTTGACAGTGAGCAAGCTGTAATGAATGCATTTTTGTGCACATTATTGGACATGAAACTAAGACCTGGAATTAAACTGTCTTGCTATCAGAATCAAGGATCTCCAAGGACATGCAATGTTCTGTACATATAAATTTTAGCCAGTGCATTGCCAATATGAATACGGTTTTCCACCTGGATGTATAAATTAAGATTTGAAAAAGATTTTTGTATTCGGAAAAGAATGCTTGTTAAATGATTTTGCATTTGTGATGTTATAAGCCTTTATTAATTGATAGAATCTTTGCCATTCATGCCATAAAATGGATATCCCCCTCTTCAGTGACATTTAAGTAACGAGTTCATACTGATTATTTCATTTTAAATGCTCTTATTACTGAAATACTGGCATTTAAAATGCCCAAGTGGCATTTAAAATTTTTACCCATGGTGGAAAAAAAAAAAGTGGTGCACTATATATCTGGATTTAAAAAGATGCAATTACTTAGTAAATATAAATCTGTGTCAATGAACATAAAAACAAAATTATTTGGCTTTTACTCTAATCTAATCTGATGGCAGACTACTCAGAAAAAATGCCTCAAAACCACAGATTTTCCATTTAAACAACTTTGCTTGTACCATGCATTTTTGAATTGCCCTTTCCTAATTTTATGACTAAGACAATGTGTAAGATGGCAAATGCCTATGTTACTTAAGAGTTTAATCTGCTTATTTTAATGGAAATGAGTGTGTGAAACTGAGCCTTATGATGTTAGGCTACAATTAAATGAACTCTTCAAAACAGATACTGAATTTAGGCAACTGTCCTTAAAGACTAAGGCAAAAATTATGGCACATAAAAAAATGACAACTAAGCAATACTTCATTAATGGGTGTCCTTTAAAAAGGATTGCAATACAGCCAACACAATTTAACAGATTGTATACTATAGATCCCTTATCAGATAAATTAGTATTTAATCTACTACAAAGACTGTCCACATACTGGTCTAACAAACACGCTCACATCATTAAATATATATCAACTCACATATATTTATACTTACCAACTGTATAGCTATCATAAGAACAGTTTTAAGAGAAAATGTCCTATCACACAGGTCAAATAGGTCTTCCAAGCTAGGTCCCAGTAGTTCTAGCACCATGGCATTGTATTTGCCACAAGGGCCAAAATAGTAAACCTGAGGTATACCGTCTGGAAAAGAAAAAAAATATGTATATGTAATTAGTTATAGAGTACTTATCTAAATGTAAACATACACCTTATTTCTTGCTTACAGCAATATTAATTTTAAGGCTTATTAGTTGGATCTACACTTTAAAAAGTATCTGTCTGATAAAAAAACTAATATTAAAGCTGTATGAAAAATTATTAGTGTTAAAGCAGTTAACTTTATTATGCCTGCTATATCCATTTCATGCCTTCTTCTGGAAACTAGGTATTTGACAATTTTGAAAAAATTAAAGCTTTTTTAAAAAAAATCAAGAGCTACCCATTAGAGCTACACATTAGACAGTAAGTGCAGATTCAGTTCATGAAACTGTACTTTATTTCAACTATTGTTCTTTAGATCAGAATGGATAAAAGTACTATTTTTTTTAAACAAAAAAATTAGATTTTCTTAAATTGGATCTTTGATATAATTCAAATACATTTTCCTTTTTTAATAATAAGTGTGTTTAAAATTTAATTTGAAATTATGACAAGCTATGTTAAGGTCTAAACATAATCCATTAAAATTATTTACATAAATGAAATTTACTGCGTCAATGAGCCCTCCTCCAATAACAATGAGATAGAGGGTGCTGCTCTTTTTAGTTACATAAAAAAATCAAGGGAAAAACATTCTTAATTTCTGAGGTCAACTCAGGCTTTATAACAGGTCACAATTTCATGTACTGCATTAAATATCTATATTATTTTCAGTTTTTACAACAGAGTGAATGATAGTATTTAAATTTTTCTAAATGTTAAGTACTTTCAATTGTTGTTGTGCACAAAAGGTTTTGCCTTAATTATTTTTGGTTTCAGTTTAGCTAGCAGGTGCAGAGAACACTTCCTTCATCTGGACTAGTGAGAAATCACTTGCAAGTTGAAAAAGCAGGAAAGCTTAATTTCCCTCTACCAATTTTCAAAGGTATGATGTCTAATAGGATGTTCAATGGAAAACAATGGGAGTTAGGCACCTAACCATGATTTTTTTTTTAAGTTTCTTTTATGCTGTTAACATCTTTCATCATTAAAACTGGAGAACTAAACTTTAAACTTTATGCTATTGATATTTTGCATTTCTCTTAGCTTAGACAGGAAGAAATAAGCCAATACCTAGTCCATTTCATTTCTGGTTTCTTTACGCACTAGCACAAAATAGCAATGCTAGATTGCAAATATGTATGGGAATATTTGTTAGAAAAACCTTCCCAATGATTTATTTTTATTTAAGTTCATGGAAACATTTTGACTTTTGCAAACCTTGTTTTTACAAAACCTAAAGTTAAAGTCAAATGTGTTCTGGCAATATCTTTTCAATGTTATGAATTTAATATACACGATGCAAGTCTCAGTTGCATGGATCTTGCTCACTTTTGACATTTAGTATCTAAATTAAGTCTTATTTGTTTTACAAAAACCCATTTCAGTAAAATATTTTACTAAAATCTACAGGAAAATGATAGTGTAAGGATACCATAAAAACAAAAAGTGCATTTATCTAGACATCCAGTTTTCCTATTTTTTTTCCCCCATTCATGCCAGGTAGGCTATCTAAAAATAATTAATTTTGGTGACTACTAGAGTTCTTTATCTCACTCAACGAGAAACATTAACAGAAAACATACACAGGAATATGCGATTCTCAAAACAGCATCCAGTGCTGTAGCCATAAAAGTATCTTTTGGAAGTAACACAGTTACACTAATAAAACCCTATGTGCTGAGTTGAGAAAATCTGTTACTGAGTTTGCATTACTGGCCATGTCTACACTAAAAGCACTCTCTCAGTATAGCTATACCAATATACTATATCAATAAAGTGCTCCTAGTGTAGATGCAGCTTATATAAGCAAACTGCTATTTTACTGGTATAACTGTCAACTACATAATGGCTAGCATAATGGCTTTTGCTGGCACAGTTTTGTCAGCCAGGCTTCACACTTCTTCATATCCCTGACAGATATATCTTTGACAGCAGAAGTTTGCAGTGTAGACATGACTACCTTCCATTGGCCACATGAATACCTTAAATTACCGAGTCACGTAAGAATTAATTACTTAATGTACTTTCTAAATGGAAACATTTGATAGAATAAATTTAGAAATCAAATGAAGACTGTAATTGCTTTTTAATACTTAAAAATGGTGTTCACTCTCCCTTCCAGAACTGTAATTACACCTTATTTGGCATCTTTATACTGTTCCCTCTCTCTCTCATTCATATCTCTTTTCAGCTTATTGGCACTAAGAATAGTACCTAGACTCTATGGATGGTAATGGAATAAAAGGATCCTTTGCACTTCTTGGAGATCTTCCTGGGATCTACAATTAGAGCACATGTTGGCAAACTCAAAAACTGGGATGCTAATAGGATTATTTTTATGTTAACTTAGACTGTATTCAGAATGTACTGCACCTAATCGTTTTCCAATTCTTTCTATGTTTGAGTGGTAAATTTGGTAAGAAATGTCTTCTATTGGCATTTCAACTTAACTCTTTTGGGATGTTTAACATAGTCTTTGTCAAGGCATTGAGACTAGAAGTGAAGAAAGTCCTCCATTATTCTCACTTAAGTATTACATAGAATACACCCAAATTTATTGCTTTGATCCCAAATCTCAGACACCAGCACCATATTAAAAAGCTGTTAGATGAAAAAGCATTCTGAGTACTGGCATACAAGAATACAAAATATCTAATTTTGATTAAAAATATCTATATATCTAATATTCTCAAAAAACAATATGTTTTCTAGCTTAGTATGATTTATCCAGAGCAGTAATGCATCCATGGTCATATCTCCTTAGAGATCATCAGCTGGGTACAACAAACATGTCTGAGGAAGGCACACTCATTGTGTCTACTTGAAATCTCGTTGAAGCTTCCTTTTTAAAACATTACTTTAACTCATGTACTATAAACGGTCACAAATTCTGTTGCTAATTTGTGTGATTTTATAGTAACATTTTCTTATTTTGTTTAACGTTTTTCTTGTCGGTCACTCTGTTAAAGACTCATAAAAAGCATAAAAATGACTGACTACATATAGGAAACTATGAAACATCATGCATGAAGTACTGTAATACACACAAAGTGAAAAGTTTTTCTTTATAATTGTTCAGTTATAGTATTCTTAAGTAATACTTTCAACAGTAAGTAAAAAATTCAGACCAACACGTGGCTTACGAGAGTGTGTTCCTGGAAAATTTTACCATCTTCACAGACAAATCTACATAAAGATGGAGCTACAGTTGAGAGTACATATCAGTAATTAAAGTTAAAAATCCATTAAAGGAATTATGTAATTATCCCAAGAACAAATATTATAAATCCATGAAATTTAAGAGGTAAGGATAAACTCAAAAGAAACACACGTGAAGGTATAAAAATACTGTTAAGGCATCAAAGCAATCTTAAATCTGCCCTGTAGTGATGTCACACAATAACCATACAATTATGACTGCTGCATATTAGTGCTTGTGATCAAGAATTAAACTGATTTTTAAAGGCATATTAGATAGGGTTCATATTTTTTCCTCATGATGTCACTACAAGATAGTACTAAGGTTGTTTAGGTGTCTTAACTATATACTCATCTTTTCTGACCCAGAACCCACAAATAGCTGTCCTGCAACTAAAATCCAGCAATCCTTCGCAGGTGGTCTAACATTTAAATGTCTTTAGTCTTGCAGCAGGCCCTTGCATATGGGCGTGTGGGTAGTAGATGACTGTAGGTGCCACAAATGTAGCAGTGGAAGCAGCTGCTACCCTCCATACGTGCCCCACTGAAAGCATCTTTCCTCCTTTTTTGCTTGTTACTGGTGATTGTAGTGAGAACCATTTTGCTAGACCATAACAGCAAACCAGTTTGATTGCTGTTCCACCTTCTGAAGACAATTAAGGGCTTTATCAGCTCACAAATGTACCAATTTATCTAGACTGCTATAGTTAGTATGGACACAGTTACACCAATACATAAGTGTTTATACCAGTATAGCTTATTTACATAAGGGAAAGGGAATAGGCTATACCAGCATAAGGTACATTTATACCATTATAACTGTACACACACTACTGCAGTGACCAAAAACAAAAACAAAAAATCATACCCTTAGCTTATAGACCAGACCCAAGTTTACGGCTTTATATATATGCAAAAGGATATCGTAACTCAAAATTTCAAGTGTTCTGTTTCCATCTTCTGGAACCCAAACCCAAACCCAAACTTCTGGCTTATCCAATGGACTTGTAGGTGCAGAAATCCAAGAATGAGGGCCAGATGATTTATAGAAAGAGGAGGCACAGACAGTTGGAGATATAAAAAAAGAAAAAAAGAGTAACTGTAATGGGACAAATTGACGTGCAAGGAGAACATGTTTTTTGGCAAGGAACACAGCACACCTTTAGAATTGTCTATTTCTGCATATGTGCATACGAGAGTGGCAAAGTTGGAAAAGCTAACATTTTTCTCATCAAGTACTTTTTTCTAATAAAAAATGCAGCAACTGAACATTCCATAATGATCATTCAGCTGAGGAATGTTTAGTGCAAGGTAAAACTGTTGCAAGCAAACGGGTTGAAGGCGGGGAAAAGAAAGGTTGTGAATAATGAAACCGATGGTCCACAAAGTACTTAATATAGTTTAACACTTCTCAGAATTGAAGATACATCTTGTTAAAAAATATTGTGAGTACACCACCACGGTGAAAAACTGAACTATTTTTATCCTCACTGGATCACAAGCAAGAGATTTGTTAACTCCAAAGTCTCAGGAATTGTTCATCTCCATTGCCATCTTTGTTGCCCATAAATACTGCTTTTTCAATCTGTTTGTAATATTTTAAGGCATTCAAAATACTTGTCAAAAACTTATAGAAACTAGCAGGTTTTTTTGGGTTTCCTTTAGAGTTCTGTAGTTCATTTCTACAGCTACATGCTGGTTATGAAGGAAACAGCTGTAGAATGGAATTTGCTTGGCTGCATTGGCAGGTATGTAGGCAGAGTTAACAATGGCAGACGTGCACGGGAGATGTGCCAAAACATGTGCATAACACTTTTTTTCTACTTCACAATGTTATGGAGGCACTGGCAGACACTATACAACAAGGATGTGTCTGTTTTTCCAGTTAAAAACAGGCTTTAAATCCCTCTTAGACAAAACAAGTGTAATATTGGTTGTGATCAACATTACTTATTCTAAAGACATGGATTGAATTTTGGGGAAATCTAAAGTTAATTTAATGTTCATGAGTTTTATTAATTTACAAATGATTCATTTTTTTAAATGTAAAGCTGAGGTCAGATTTCTCTTGCTTACAAACTAGTATGTGAAACCCTGTGCTGTTTCATGGGTCTGGCAGTTAAGCCAAATAATCCACCATCTGTGCAGTCTCCTTCATGCAGACAATAAAACTGTTGTGCACAAATTAGCTGCACAGTATGGGACATTAGTAACCACTAGGAAAGGGATAGATAACAAAACAGAAAATATCCCAATGCCACTATATAAATCCATTGTACATCCATACCAGGGCTGTCCCTACACAGCATACGTGGCTGCGTAGAGCACCCAAAAATTTGGGACACCCCTGGGTCTTAGTGTCCACATTTACCCCCCTTCCCCCCCCCGCCTCCTATCGCTGCAGGCTCCCACAGCTAGTTGCTGCAGCCTGGTGAGTCTTCCTCTGGAGGGGATCTAGTAACTAGAAAGTGAAAAAGCCTTCCAGCCTGCCAGACCTATTAGCACAACAGTGACACTGTTAAAGAGCCATTCAAGTGGTAATGAAGCCATTTAACAGGCATTTGCCAACCCTTAAGTATATACTGTCAGTTTCTGAATTTACTGATAAAAACAGTTGTGCATTACTGTAATATTTACTCAGAACATGTTAGTTTACAGGCCCTTAGTTTGAAATTTGCTTTAAAAATATTACAAGATTGCTTAAGATTATAAAATCATATCTCTTAAAAATCCTTAAGATATCCTTTACTATGCCTAAAATCTTTGGAAACATTTTTTAAAGTTAGTGAAATTTCATAAACATGTCTATTGTTATGGAGATCTCACAAAGAAAATTAGTGTTCCCTTTTTCTAAAGCTATAAACATTGTTATGAACACACTAAACCTCTGTGACTGATTAATTTAAAATAATGTCTTTGTTTCAGTGAGTTAAATATGTAGTAATCTGGAATTATTACTTTATGAAGGCTTAAGTGTACATTTCAAATATAAAATCAGCTTAGAAATATGGATTAAGAAAATGTAAAACAGAAGAACTGTATCATGTATTCAGCAGGACAGCTGACTTGCCCTTACTATCAAGTTTTTGCAAATAAATCTCTGACAAACTTCCGGATATATCAAAATACCTGTGACTGACATTTTTAATCCCAAATTTAGCGTTTTTAATTAGGTACCGTCTGCATGTCCAGTCTTCACCATCTGGCATGTAGGTGAAAACATGATCTGTTTTCTTCTGGGGAAAAAAACAAACACTCTTCTGCAATTTCTTTCTAATGTCCTTTGCTTCATTTGCATTTAGGGATTTGGTTGGAAGGGAGTGAGCAGGGACGGGGAGAGAAGAGAGAAGGGAGACAGTGGGGGAAGGCGGGACCTGGGCAGAGTGGGGGTGGGGTGTGGGGCAGAACAGGGGTGGAGTATGGGCAAGACCACAGCCTCCTCAAGCGGCAGCTTCACCTACTGCCCACAACAGCAGGTAAGATCAGGTTGGCTCCCGCACACCCAGTGCGCACTGTAGTGTCCTTAAGCAGGGGCCATATTCAAGAGCCAAATGCGCAGGCGCCGTGCATTCTGCATGAGGGAGAGGGTACAGGGGTCTCTGCGGCGAACTGTGACTCTCCACCAACGTGAGGCAGCCGGGCAGCTCGGTATCCTTTCTGCCTCGTCCCTCCCCCCCGGCTGCGAGCCCAGGCTGCTGTCGGGCATAAGGGCACTCATCTAATACTACTACACAGGACGGCCCTGATCTGCACCTTGAATACTGTATGCAGTTCTGGTCACCCCATCTCAAAAAATATATTAGAACTAGAAAACGTACAGAGAAGAGTAATAAAAATGATTAGGGGATGGAACACCTACCATATGGGGAGAGACTGAAAAGACTGGAGTGGATCACTTAGAGAAGACATGACTAAAGGGGATATGATAGAGGTCTATAAAAGCATGAATGGTGTGAAGAAAGTGAATAAGGAAGTGCTATTTACTCCCTTCATGTAATACAAGAACCACGCATTACCTAATGAAGTTAATAGGCAACAGGTTTAAAAAAAAAAACATAAGGAGGTACTTTTTCACACAACACAGAGTCAACCAGTGGAACTCGTTGCTGGGAACGTTGTCAATGAAAAAAGTATAACTGGGTTCAAAAAAGAATTAGATAAGTTCATGGAGGATAGGTCAATTAATGGCTATTAGCCAAGATGGTCAGCAATGCAGCCCCATGCTCTACGTGTCACCATCCCTCTGACTGCCAGAAGCTGGGACTGGATGACAGGGGATGGATCACTCAATAATTGCTGTTCTGTTCATTCCCTCTGAAGCACCTGGTACTGGCCACTATTGGAAGACAGGATTCCAGGCTAGGTGAGCCACTCATCTGACCCACAGTATGTCTATTCTTATGTTCTTGAAGGTGGTTATTGGTTGAGTTACCTTTGATATCACAATGGTCTAAGACTCTCGGCGTGCCATAGATACACAGCTTGCTCTTGCATGCATGTAATCCATTAAGTCAAAATGGTTGAGAACTTAAAAGATGGATGATAACAGTCCACAAATCCCAGATGATTGAATCTGGTGACATTCTGGGCTTCTTATAGCTAATGCCAACTATGCATTTTGCATAAGTATTACACCAATTATTTCAGTAGTCTTAGCTCTAAGTTTGTGAGATCCTTGTTTGTAAACAGGAAGTATAGTAGTGATTATGCAAACAAATGATCAGACAGCCTACCATAATGAACCTGGAAGAACATAAGCAACCAGTTGCTCTGAAAAGTTGGTTTATTACGTATTTATAACAACAGAGTACTGACTATAAACCATAGTGCTGCATGTGTAGTAAGCATTAACTATGTCTGGACATAATATTCTTAAATATTCAACTTATGTTTAGCCTATTTTATAATATTCTTTACTTGTTTATAATGGTTGACTTAAAGGTTTAAGCATTTAACTCCAATAATGCAGATCATGTTTTGATTTATGTTTATTGTTGACATGTTATTACATTTCAATTTCTTTATATTTAATTTCCTGTAGCTTATTTAAAAAAGAAATCTTCCTTTTGAGCAGCACATTTCCTTTTTTGAACTGTTCACTACATACTTTAAAGTTATCTGAATACAAGAATGAAAGCAGATCTCAAGTAATTTGCTTTTGCGGCGCTGCAACCTTTAATAACTACCCCTTTCAGCAGTTGCCTCCTCTACACCACTTGAACCCATCTTTTGGGTTTCCCCTATAACACCTGCCTTTTTCATAGATTCTCAGAGTTAAGACCAGATAATTAGATTACCTCCTCTGTATCGTCCATTAAATTTCACTTATATTGAGTCCAGTATCATGAATTTGGCTAAAGTGTATCTTCCAGAAAGGCATTCAGTCTTGATCTGAAGACATTAAGAGATGGAGAATCCACCAGGGTAGATGGCAATGTGTTCCAATGTTTAATCTTCCTCTATTATATTTGTGCATGTTTCCAATTTGAATTTATCTGGTTCCCAACCATTGTTTTTTGTTATGTCTTTCTCTGCCAAATAAAGAAGCCCTTTAGTATTGTCTTTGCATGAAGATACTTATATACTAATCAAGTCACCTCTCAATCCTCTTTTTTATAAGATAATCAGATTGAATTCTAGGTCTCTCACTGTAAAACATTTCTCCAGCCCTCAAATAATGTTGGTGGCTATTTTCTGCACCCACTCAAACTTGTCAACAGCCTCTTTAAAATGTTCACACCAGAAATGTACACAGTATTCCAGTACCGGTCTCCCCAGTGCCATGTCATCTCTCTGCTTCTATTTACTACTATTTTTTCTACATCCAAGGATCACGTCAGCTGTTTTTGCCACAGAATCGCACTAGGAGCTCATGTTCAGCTGCTTGTCCATTACGACCCCTAAATCTTTTTTCAGAGTCCATTCATTCCAGGACAGAGCTCCCCATTCTGTAGGTATGGGGTACATTCCTTGTTCCTAGGTGTACAACTTCGCATTTGGTTGTATGGCTGTTCTGTCATTATACACCACTCCCTCAGGTTTTACATAATCTGCAAATTTTATCAGCAGTGATTTTATATTTCCAGATCACTGATGAAAATGTTGGATAGTATTGGGCCAAATATAAATGCCTTCAGAGCTTCATTAGTAACATCCCTATTTGATGAGGATTCTTCCCTGACAAACACTTTGGGATCTGTTAGCCAGTGCTTAATACACTTGGTGTATTTTATTGATACTGTATATTGCTAATTTTCAAAATCAGAACTTCATGCAGCATTAAGTCAAATGTGTTACCAAAGTCTAATACATTTATACAGTTACCTTTATCAACCAAATTTATAATCTCTAAGAATTATATCAGGTTTGACAAGACCTATTTTCCACAAAAGCATGTTGACTGGCATTAAAATATATTCCTATTGTTTAGTTTTCAATTGAATCCCATATCAGTATTTCCATTATTTTGACTGGGACTGATATCAGGCTAACCAGCCTATAGTTACCCATGTCATCCCACTTTTTTTGAATACTAGCACAACATTAGCACTCTTCTGGAATATTCACGGTATTCCAAGATTTATTACAGATTAATATCAGCAGAACAGATCTCCTCAGCCAACTCTTTTAGAACTCTCTGGAGCAAGTTACCTGAACCTGCTAATTTTATAATGGTTACCTCTAGTAAATGTTGGCATTCTGGATAGTTACTAACAGATAAAAGTACTTCTTCATACTCACATGATACAAGTACATGATCCTACTCCTTTCCAAATACAGAACAGAAATAAAGACTTATGCCTTTTCCACATCATTAACAATTTTACCATCCCCATCTATTAAACAGGCCTATGCCATTGCTAGGATTTCTTTTGTTTCTAACATTTTAAAAAACTCTTTGTTCTCCCTATTCTTGTCACTCAGAGATTTTTGCCCTCAGGTCTTCAGCTTCCCCTATCAATTCTCTGCAATTCAGAATTTGAAATGTATATTGATTGCTATTTCCTCTTTTTTCTGTTTGCTACTTTTTTTTAATCTCCAATTCCTGCCTACTCTTTGCTACTGAACCAGTATGGGCTTTCAGTCATTGTTGCCCTTCTTCCTTCATTGTGAAATTTTAGCTTTTGGGCTAGGTCATAAACTATTCAAGAAATCCAAATTTTCATTCATGTTTTTCTTAGTTTTGGCCTCATAATTAATCCTGCTTATAAATCTCCTCAGCCTTGGAAAGTTCTCTCTTTTGAAGTACCAAGTACATACACTACTGGATGGATCTATCCTCAAGTTACTCATATGCAATGTAATCACACAACTAACTTCCAGTCCAGTGACTGATTAATTAATCTTTATCCATTATAAATAGGTACAAAATAGAGTTCTCTCATGTTGGGTATAATACCTTTTGTGTTAGAAAATTATCTACAATTTTTATAAACTTTCAGCTCCTCCTCCCAATTTCCTGATCATTGCAGTAGCTTGGAGCCTCTCCAAGTCTTTCCCTAAGTCTACAGAGGCCTCAGTCCATTCCCTTTTCAGTCTCATACATACCCACCCTCCTTGGCATCTAACTCACCCTCTGCCTTCAAGGTGCACCTACTACTAACCCTTCTTCATTAACTTGCCTGTTCTCAGGATGCACAGTAGGAGTAGGGAGGAAAATTTCTGTTGCCAAGTAGAGAGTTACACTTACAGATAGTACATTCAGTCACATATGGCTCTTGACTACAACAAAGGTAGCGATGTCATTTAGCTCTGGTAGAGGGGAATTAAACAGGATGAGACAGACTCTGAAGGTTCAGTTGAGGCAGAGGACTTCCGTAGAAAGAAGAGAAACTTACTTTACAGTAACCAGGGTTCTTGCAGATGTGTTGTCTATACATTCCACTTGTTAGTGTGCATGCTCCCTATGCACTGGAGCTCAGATTCTTTTGGCCAACAGCATCTATTGGAACTGCACCAGTGCCTCGAGCATCCTCGGGCCTTCCAACCAAAGCCATAAAGGGCGAGAAACCCTAACTATTCCTCTTCCTTTGCCAGTACAGAATCCAGGCATTACAATACTACACAGTAGCTGAGACAGAGGGTGGATCATGGAAAATATATGGACATCTTCTCAAAGAACCACAGTTACTGTAATTTTTCCGTTGAGTGCCTATCCATATATATATTCCACTGTTGGTGACCACAAGCAGTGATCTAGATTGGGGATGGGAAAGAACTGGGGTGCTAGGAGTCTAAATGCATGACTGCAAGACAGCCCCACCAAAGTGAGAACCAGATCTTGATGCTTCTACTACAGAGTAATGCTGCGTAAATGTATGTACTGAACTTGAGGTAATTGTCTGACATATCTCTATTATTGGAACAGTTCTCAGAGATGCTGTAGAATCTTCTTGAGCTCTCGTAAAGGGTCTGTAACCCTCAACAGTGTGTCTAAACTGGTTATTTTGTAGTAAAACTTATCATATGTAGAAACCTAATGAGAGTCTCTGAGTTGATACTGCCTGACATTTTATCCTATCGCCATAGGTTCCAAAGAATCTAGAGGACACTTAAAATAGCTTATTTCTGCCAAAGTAGGCGAGCACTCTAAATACATCTAAGGTGTGAAGTTTAGCCTTCCCTTCTGCAGAAAAAAGGTAGAAATACTGTTTGGTTGAGAGGGAAGCCCGAGACTACCTTTGGCAAGAACTTCAGGTAAAGTCCCAAGGTCACCCTGTACATATATGCAGTGTAAAGGTGGTCCTACCATTAGTGCCTGTATTTCCATCACCCTTCTAGAAGATGTTATTGCTAATAAAAAGGCTGTTTTGATGGCTAGATGGAAGAGGGAAAATGTAGCTAGGGAGTCAAAAGGTGCATCTATCAAACTTGTCAGCACAATGTTGAAACTCCAAGGAGGTGGTTCCCTGTCTAGCAGATATAGTTGCATAAGCACTATATAAAAATTAGGTATTATTACTTTTTAAATTAAACACTCTTCAATATACTTGTAATCAGTGTGCATATTAAAATGAATAGAAGAAAAATGTTTTAAAGCAAAAGGGTTCATAGGCTATTTAAAATTGTAATAATAATTTCTTTCATGGCTTGTTTAATTCGGGCATCTATCAAGGGCCCAATCCAAACAGTCAATAATCCATACTTGATCCCAAATAGTTTTGTAGTCTATTTTTTCCCCTACAAGGTTAAAAGTTAGAACACAGAACTGTACAATTCCTGGGTTTTCAATTCAGTCCAAATTAGTCTAAAATCTATAGAGAATATCCTGTCATAGAAAGCATTTAAACAGTTCTCTCTCCCTTTTAAAATGGTCGTTTCAGTCTCGATTTAGGTCTTAAGGCTAATGAAACTGTACATACCACCACAAATATAAAAGTAACATTTCTAAATTGCCAATGATAATTTTATTTCAACTCCACTTTACTGTTTCAGTGGTGTAACTGCATAATTTGTCACACTAATACATAATTCATCTGATTATAGAAGAAAATGAATCTCACGTCATATTTTACAACAGAACCAGCATGAAATGTCACCTTTTGTTTTACATTAAGATGGTAAATAACTATTAACAACTGCAGAGTTCTTAACTGAATACAAAAAAAAAATCTTAGTATGCAGCTGCTAATTACAACACTCATATTGCATCCTAACACTATCAAAAAATTTCCTCACAAAATTACTGCCTTGTACTAAAAAAATCCAAACTGTCAGATTAGGCCAGAATACAACATCTATAAAATTCCTCTCTTTTCTGTAATCCCACTCCTTCACCTACACAGTATTTAACTATTGTAGTTCTACGGGAAACTTTCAAACCTACCTTAAATTCATACTGCCAGTGTTCCTACCATGTTTGCTAATTAACAGTGTATCAAACCATGTAATTTGTGCTGATGTCCCAACTTTTATTATTTGACTTCTAACTAAAGTTATAGGACCAAACAAGATGCTGTGTATGTAAAAATCCACTGAACTCCTATTACAGTCTGTACTGTGCTCCCACAAATAAAACAACTAATTCCCATAGCAAGAGACTAATGATGACAGGATTAGAATTTTACTGAAGAACAGGAGTTGACAAGATGGAGAAAGCTGTTATAAAAATAAAAGTCTCCAGTAGCATCAAAGGAAACTAAGAATACTGGCAAAGTAAAATTTTGTCCATACATTTTAAAAAAAGTTTAATGGATTGTGAAAGTTGTTTAAGATAAAAAGCATTCTGAAAGAGCTCAGATCAGCTCTTTTAAAAATGCCTCATGGCCCAAAGAGACAAGATGGGTACAGTAATAACTTGTATTGGACCAACTTCTTTTGGTGAGAGAAAAGCTTTCAAGTCACACACAGGTCTTCGTGTCTGGGAAAGGAACTCCTAGCATCACAGCAAAACACAAGATGGAACAGATTGTTCAGGAAATTAGTTAGCACATACTGTAGAGGACCATTCAAGGTAAAGCAGCCCATTTTTCCATTCATAGCACAAACTCAGCCTAATAATTTCCTTGCAAAATTAGAACCATAAATAGAACAAAACAGAAAAGGGCTATATTCATTTTGAGACAGACAAGAGTTAACCCACATTTTAGTCTAAATTTGGCTTAGGTTCCACCTATACTAGACAAGACAACCTGCAGTAGAGACTAGCCTAGAGGGCCACATTTACTATAATAATCATTTTGTACAATGAATTCTGAAGTAATTGCATTTTTAAGGTGTATTTATAACTTAGAGTCAAACCCTGCTATAACAAGCTCTATACAATTCGGGTGTGGGGGAAGGGGAATTAATATTAATTTTAACTTTAAAAAGGAAGAATCAAGTAGAAACACACTCATCAAAAGTACCACATCACTCATCTTGATTCTAATAAAGCAGCTATATTTTACATGTTGTATGAAAAGAAATTTTGTGAGGAATTTCTTTTAAAAAACACAAGAGTGGAAGTACCAACAACAAGCAGAGAAATAAACTGCCACATCAGTAACATTCCTTCTATTTATTGTTTTTATTGGATTTTATTTGTAAAGGTAGCAGCTAACCAAACAAGTATTTGTAATTGTGTTCCTGCAGATTTATTTGGGCATAAGCTTTCATGGGTAAAAAAATCCCACTTCTTCAGATTCATGGAGTGAAAATTACAGACAGTCTCTATGTAAAAGGATAAATGGACACAAATCGGATATCAGGAATAGTAACATATAAAAGCTAGTAGGAGAACACTTCAATCTCCCTGAACATTCTATAACAGATTTAAAAGTAGCCATCCTTCAACAACAACAAAAAACTTCACAGACTTCAAAGAGAAACTGCAGAGCTACAATTCATTTGCAAATTTAACACCATTAATTTGGGCTTGAATAGGGACTGGGAGTGGCTGGCTCACTACAAAAGCAACTTTCTCTCTCTTGGTATTGACACCTTCTCATAAATTATTGGGAATGGACCACATCCACCCTGACTGTATTGGCATTGTCGACACTGGTTCTCCACTTTTAAGGTAACTCCCTTCTCTTCATATGTCAGTATATTTATGCCTGCATCTGTAATTTTCACTCCATGCATCTGAACAAGTGGGTTGTTTATTTTTTTACCACAAAAGCTTATGCCCAAATAAATCTGTTAGTCTTTAAGGTGCCACTGGACTCCTCGTTGTTTGTGTGGACATAGACTAACATGGCTACCCCTCTGATAATTGTGTCCCTAGTGACTCATCTACAATACCCAGTCTTCTCTATAAATCATTGTATAAATTTACAGCCCCACAGAAATGTTTTGAGTAAAAATGAATACTACGCTAGCCTTGTTAACAATGCACATAATACCAACGGCCCAGCCTCCTGGTATAGAAATTGTACATATTATGACAAATTTATACATTTAAAGAAAGAATGTTAATGGTTTAAACCACTGATACAAGTTTGACCCAAAGAAAGCTCATCACAAAAACTAACCTAATGAGAATCAGTACATGGACTACAGCAGTTCTCAAATTTTTGTATTGGTGACCTCTTTCATACAGCAAGCCTCTAAGTGTGTCCCCCTATATAAATTAAAAACACACATTATATATATACACACGCATGCACACGCACGCACTAAGCTGGAGGTGAAGTGGGGTTTGGGCTGGAGGCTGGCAGCTCACAACCCCCCATGTAATAACGTCGCAACCCTGTAAGGGGTCACGATCCCCAGTTTGAGAACCTCTGGACTACAGTGAGGTACTTATTCACTCAGCCAATCATTTATCTTGAAGTACCTTTAATATTAACATTTCACATGCTATGCCATAAAAGTATTTTTCCCATAAAACTGTGTTTACATATGAAAACTAAGTTTATTTTTAACTATTCAGATGAGACTTGCTACCTCCATAATTTATTCCTACAAATTTCTTGTCTTTAAAACAAGATTTTTTTTGTAGAAATGTACATAGCACACCTGGATTAGAAGTGATCATAATGAACTAACCATCTGATGGTATGACAGTGATTTCCAATTTCAGTAAGCGGACTATAGCTTCCCTAAGGTTGTAGGGAAAAAAATTAAGCAAACAGCCACATTATACTATATTTGTGTTGTTAAACATTGCATTGGAGTAGTTTTGTGAAAGCCCCTTTTTAACAAAATTGTCCTTTGGTCACCATGAAGCAGAATCTTCTACTAGAAGTCATATGTCTATATCTCTTTTCCCTGAAAAGATAACCATGAAAAAGCAAACTGATGTCGATATTTACGTGGGTTGAAGGAAATTTGTAGCTCTTTATAACAGCCCTTAAACATTTTGGCAGCAAGAAGCTGGGGATCTCACACCCGAAATGTAAAATGAATCAACTGAGTTTGGGGTCCTTCCCAAGTACTAACTCTCTAGCCCACTGCAAAATCCTGAGGATAGCTTTATGCACAGTGGAATGACCACCACAAGATTCAGTTATGCTGAAGAGGGAGGTGTACAAAATGTTATTTCATATGTCGACCCCAAACTGCTAAACTTATTAACACTCATTAACATTTTCAGCCCTTTCTGGGGCTAAGACTAAGAGAATCATGGAAATGTAGGACTGGAAAGGACCTTGAGAGTTCGAGTCCAGCTCCCCATGCTGAGGTGGGCCCTAGTAAACCTGAATCACACCTGACAGGTGATTACTCAATCTATTTTTAAAAACCTCCAAAGATGGGGATTCCACATCTTCCCTTGGAGGCCTACTCCAATGCTTAACTACCCTTTTTAAAGTTTTTCCAAATAGCTGACCTAAGTCTTCCTTGCTGCACATTACTTCTCATTTTATCTCCTCTGGACATGGCAAACAATTGATTACCATCTTCTTTATAACAGCCCTTAACATATTTGAAGACTGTTAGCAGTTTCCCCTCAGTCTTCTTTTCTCAAGACTAAACATGCCCTTTTTTAAAAACCTTTCTTCATAGGTCAGGTTTTATAAAACTTATCACTTTTTGTTGCTCTCCTATGAACTCTCTCCAATTTGTCCACCTTTCCTAAAGTGTGGTACCCATAATAAGACACAGTACTCCAGCTCAGGCCTCATCACTGTGGAGAAGAGTCAGTGGAACAATTACCTCTCGTGTTTTATATATGACACTGCTGATAATACATCTCAGAAAGCTAAAAGCTTTTTTCACAACTGCATCCTATTCCCATTGTGATCCACTACAAAACCCCATATCCTTTTCAGCAGTTCTATCACCTAGCCCGTTATTACTCATTTTGTAATTGTCTCTGATTTTTCCTTTATAAGTATAGTATTTCAACCTGCCTTTAGTCAAATTATCTTGTTGATTTCAGACAAGTTCTCCAATTTGTCAAGGCTGTTTTGAACCCTAATCCTGTCATCCAAAAAGTGTTTGGAACCCCTCCAAATTTGGTGCCACCCAAAAGTTTTATAAATATACTCTCCACTCCATTGTCCAAGTCATTAATAAAAATATTGACCAGTAACAGATGCAGGACTGACCCCTGCAGGATCTGACTTGATACCTCCTCCTAGTTTGAGAGCAAACCACTGAATCTTTTAATAGTCTTTCAACCAGTTATTCACCCAACTTATAATCATTTCATCTAGACCACACTTTCCTAGTTTGCTTATGAGAATGTCATGTAGGACTGTGTCAAAAGCCTTACTAAAATCAAGATATATCACCCCTACTGCTTCCTCCCTGCCTCATCCACTAGGCCAGAGAACCTGTCAAAGAAGGAAATAAGGTTGATTTGACAGTATTTGCTCTTGACAAATCAATACTGGCTATTCCTTATAACCCTGATATCCTTTAGGTGCTTACAAACTAATTGTTTAATCATTTGTCCCAGCATTTTTCCAAGCACTGAAGTTAAGCCAACTGATCTATAATTCCCTAGGTCCATTTCATTTCCCTTTTTAGAGACAGGTACTGTGTTTGCCCTATACCAGTAATCTGAGACCTCACCCTCTCTGAGTTCTCAAAGATCATTGCTAACAGTCGCAATATTGCTTCAGGTAGTTCTTTAAGTATCCTAAGATGAATTTTTATCAGGCACTACTGACCTAGATACATCTAACTTATCTAAATATTCTTTAATCTGTTCTCTCTCTAATTTGGCTTGTAGTCCTTCACCCTTGTTAATATTAATTGTATTGAGCATGCGCTTACTAGTAATCTTTTTCATGAAGATGAAAGCAAAACAGGTATTAAACAACTCAAGCTTGTTGATATTGCCCATTATTAGCTCTCCTTCACTAAGTAGAGGTAATTTAAAAAATAGTAATTAAAAAAAAAACACCTTTCCTTCATCTTTCTCTTACTGCTAATCTATTTAAAAAAATCTCTTAACGCCTTTTATGTCCTTTGTTAGGTATGACTAATTTTGTGCCAGAGACTTTCAGATTTTGTCCCTACATGCCTGCACAATTCTTTTGTACTCTTCCTTAGCAATTTGCCCATGTGTCCACTTTTTATAGGATTTTTTTATTTTTATTTTCATGTCATCAAAGAGTTGATGGAGCCGAACTGATCTCTAATTATTCTTCCCCAGGATAGTTGACAGTTGTGCATTTAATATTGTTTCCTTGAGAAACTGCCAGCTCTCTAGAATACTTTTTCCCCTTAGATTTTCTTCCCAGAAAACTCTACCTACTAGTTCTCTGCGTCTGTTAAAATCTTCTTCTTCGAAGTCCACTGTCCTTATTTTGCTGCTCTCACTCCTCTTTCCTTAGAACCATGATGTGTGCCACTCACGATTATTTTTCCCCAAATTGCCTTTCACCTTCAGATTCGCTACCAATTCCTTCCTGTTAGTCAAAAATTAAGTCTAAAATGGCTGTCCCTCTAATTACTTCCCCTACTTTCTGAAATGAGAATTTGTCCCTAATACATTCCAAGAACTTATCAGACCCTTATACTTTTCTAACACATGTCTGGGTAGTTAAATCCCCCCATTGATACTGGGTCTTACATTTTGGATATTTGTTCTAAAAATGCCTCATCCACCACCTCCTCCTGATTTGGTGGTCTACAGCAGACCCCCTACCATGATGTCATCCTTACTTTTCCTCTTATCTTTACCTACAGACATTCAACTGGTCTGCTTCAACTCATTCTGGACCTCATATCAAGTGTATATATTCTCAACCTATACTGCAATATCTCTTACCTTTTTCCTCTGCCTGTCTTTCCTGAACAAGCTATACCCTTCTAAATCAATAGTCCAGTCATGAGACTGCCAAGTCTTTGTGATACCAATTAAATCATAATTCAGCTTATGCACTAATACTTCCAGTTCTTCCTCTTTACTCCCCATACTCCTTGCATTTGAGCCAAGATAACTAAGATTTTGAGCAGATTCTCCCACTGTTTTCCCTCTTGTTGTTCCTACAACACTACTGTAATTTGCCATGTCTTTCCTGGAATCTACCCCTTTTTTATTCTTACCTGTAGGCTTTTGTCAACTTGCCCCTAGTTTAAAACCCTCCTCGTTAGGTTTGTGAGTCACTGTCCAAAGATGGCCTTCCCCTTCTTAGTCACATGGATCCCATATCTTCCCAGCTGTCCTCCTTCCAGGAACAGAATCCCATGCCTTAAGAAGCCTAAGCTGAATGCTGCTCACTCAGGCAGCCATCATGGTATAGGGACCCCTATCACTGCAGTCGCAACTGCCACCAGCAGAACGCCCCCTCTGCACCAATGACCAGTACCGCTAAGAGCACAGAGTTTCCTCTTCCAGTTGCAAAGAAGAAAAGGCAGGGTCAAACTCTCCAACTAGCCACTTCAAGAACCAAGAGAAACCTACTTCCCAACTGGCCACTTCACTAAGTACCAGAAGGGACCTGTTTTCCATCCCCCTATCTCCCTATAGGCAATAGGTCAGGCAACTTAAAATGTTATCTGTCAATTACTGGTTATCAATTAATTGGTTACTGACAGATAAGTTACTGATTGTTTACTTATTATCTACACTAGCCTTTAAAAATACAAATAGACAAGCTAAACATTCCATTAAGACATTAAGTGGAAGAAAAACATCCATCCGAAGAAGTGAGCTGTAGATCACGAAAGCTCATGCTGAAATAAATGTGTTAGTCTCTAAGATGCCACAAGTACTCCTGTTCTTTACTCATCTGTTTAACAGTTTTAGACTATGTTTATTCCTATTATTCAAAATGTTTTTATTTTTAAATAGAGAAGTGGGAGGATATTAATTCCTATTATAAGCAAGGTCCTTTTGGGTAATAAACAAGATATTTAACCCTACCTAAAGATTTTAGGAACATGTTAAAAAAATGAGCATAGCGGTTACGTAATATTTAACAGCAATCTAGTTAAAGGTTGCTTTTAACAACATGTAGTGTCAAATCTATAAATAAACTACTGCCTCTCAACTGAGGAAGGATTTAAACAACTGAGAATTTTTTTTTAATCCCAGTAAAGTGATGTCAGCTGAACATAAACAGTAATTAATGTACAGGAGGCAACATGTATATAGTAAAAAAATGAGTTGTGTCACTCATCTTGTAGCTTTTCCCATGAAACTGTATCCTGCTGTATGCCTTATAGGGTATTAGACAAAAATTATCTTAAAAGAACATTAAGGCTACAAAGTCAAACACTCAAAAGTTAAGAAATGCCCAAATTAAGGTAATCTGTACAACTTTAATTCAGTTCGCTTGCACATGCACATGACAGACTTTTCCAATAATCATGTACGATGTACATGCAGCTGAACCAGGGAGAATACTTAGCTCTGCTGGTCTTACTCTAGTGCCTTAAACATGAAAGACAACATTCCTTTCTACTTGCAATCCTCTATCTCATTCACTGTCCATCTTGTGCATAGAATGAAACAGGGATCCGATACAACAAATAGTGTCATCATGTAATATTGAAGACAACATTGTAATGGATGTGAACAAAGAGTCTGAATTAAGACTGAATGGCCAACTTTATTCTCTTAATATATTCTTTTCTGTAAGATGACACAGTGGAGCACCTTTTTACCAAACCCAATATTAGCAGAACCCTATATGTGCAGCATGTCAAATTTGCAGAAGTTATGAACAAACTAACCCAGTGACTGCTCCACAGATCTTTGTATGCTGTGTAAGATATCCCAGCCCAGGAAGCTGCTACCACTCTAAGGTTATGTCTCCATCATGAGTTAGGGGTGTGATTCCCTACTCAAGTAGAATACTCCTGCTTACTATCAGCTGAGCCAGCATGCTAAAAATAGCAGCGTACCCATGGCAGTATGGGCTGTGGCAGCATCTGCTAGCAGCCCCGAACACAAACCCACCTTAACCCAGTGAGTACACACGGGGTGGCTAGCATAGTGACACTGCTCCCACTGCTTGTGCTTTCACAGCTACACTATTATTCTTAGAATGTTATCTCAGATGAAAGCTAGTACCAGTATGTCTATGAGCTGGGAATCTCACCCTTAGCTTGTAGTGTTGATGTAGCCTAAGACTAGGCTGTCATGTTTGATGTTGGGAAGATGCTCGGACTTTTAAACCTCACAAATACACCATTTCAATCATCTTGAAATAGATTTTTAAGTACTTTTGCTCACGTGCTGGGTAATAAAGAACAAACAGAAGGTTGGAATGGATTCTCAGGGTTCTGCAGACACCCAAGATTAAGCCAGGGATGGAATCAAATGGTCTGAGACAAAAGAGGGCTGCACAACAACTTCATTTCTGAGAAAAATATATTTTTGGTTTAAACACCAGGTCACCTTTTCACCAATCTCAACAGATAGCAGATGTTATTGCTATCAGACAGGCCACATGGCGAGAAATACAGGCAAGCTTTTCTGAGAGGTTTGACTAGGTGTCCAGTCAGGGCATTAAGAACCAAGCTGAAGTTCCATGAAGGAACTCAGTGAATCAAGCAGTGGGAAATAGGGGTTGGGAAACAGAATAATGACATGTTTCAGAGTGGTAGCTGTGTTAGTCTGTATCAGCAAAAACAACGAGAAGTCCTTGTGGCACCTCAGAGACTAACAAATTTATTTGGGCATAAGCTTTCGTGAGCTAGCTTATGCCCAAATAAATTTGTTAGTTTCTAAGGTGCCACAAGAATAATGACAACTCTGAGAAAGAATCTGATACCTGCATTCAATTAAATCCTTCTGCATGCAGCATTCAATATACAAAATTAGCATAGCTACTTGACATGTTAAGGGGAAAACTATGACAATTGTGTTCAGGCAATCTAATATCTGAGATGTAGAAGTCTATTGTGAAACATGAAATTTTCTGAATCATTGTTTGAACTTCGTATTCTGAGGAAAGAAAAATTGGCAGAAACCCTTTTACACATGACAAGAGACAACACCCTCTAAATGTATTATTTTCCTACTTGTGCAAGTCCCTCAAATAAACAGGAAGGTATTCTGGCTGATAATTTGATCAGAGACAGTAGATCTTGGTGGGCAACCTGCAGCCCATCAGGGTAATATGATTGCAGGCCACAAGACATTTTGCTGACATGGACGGTCCGCAGACACAGCCCCCGGCAGCTTCTAGCGGCCGCGGTTCTCTGTTCCAGGCCAATGGGAGCTGTGGGAAGCAGCGGCCAGCACATCCCTGCAGCTGTGCCTGAGGAAGGTCAGCATCAGCAAAATGTCTCGCAGTCCGCAATCAGATTACCCTGATGGGTCGCATGTGGCCCACGAGCTGCAGGTTGCCCACCACTGATGTAAGGTATATACAGAAAGCTCATAACTTATCTAGAATCAATCATTGTGAGATACATTATTCCTTAAATATTACCTATATGTGGAACTACATTGGAAGTATCTTTATAGTCTTCAAGTAAAAGTTAGTCACCAAGGGATAATGCATTTTGGTGATAGCTCATTCACATAGAAAGGAGTTGTCACTCCTCCCAGTTTAGCCAGTGATGTAAAGCAAGGCTCAGTTGTCTAGCCTTGCTCCATCCCAATACTATGAATGGAAAAAACTATCACAGGCAACTGCAAACAAGCAAAACCACAAGGAGGTACAAAAAGGAATGTTTCAGACAGAAGTTTGCTTCGTCTATGAAAAAAGACTATTTCAATATAAAACTCTGAGGAGACGTCTTGCGAGATTCAGGTATATTCTCACAAAAAATTGGATCCTCATTCCTGTGAAGACAGCCAGCTGTATACCAAACTGATCTTCTGGGGTGAGGGGTAGGGAGAACCTAGTTTATTAGACAGGAAAGGTGACCATTAATCAGTGCTGACCCAGGTTTAAGTTTATTATTTTGTTTTACATTTTAACCATTTGTCTCCACCGCTCTTTTGTTCCTAGTCTTGTATGTTGATTGCCAGACAGCAAAAAAAGAATGTGTGATGGCTGAATATTCTGTATTTCTGACTACTGTACACTCACATAATTCTTGAATGGAATTTGGTATTTTATCCAGATATTGGAGAATATGGAGTGGTGACATTTCTAAGTAATATTAGTGACCAGGATAGCCAGTTCTCAAACCATGTTCTACAAGTGTACCTATCTCAATCTATAGGGTCCCGTTGAGACAGGCCTCAAGGTGAATCTTCTTTTCAATTCAGTAGTAGAAAAATAGTCTCTCTGGATTCTTGCACAGGTGTTTACCACCATAAAACATTCATCTTCTAAGTTAGATTCCTATTGCAAAGGCCAAGTAGAGTCTTTAACAGAGTCTTCAAGCTCCTCTCCCTTCTCTGGTTATAGGACACTCTGCTTTGTGTAGATTTTTTGTTAGTGGTAGGAGATGAGGGTGGTGGTTGCAAATATTCCAAATACAGTGGGAAACTTATCTAAAAGAAAAGTCTTTCAGTTATACTTAAATGTGAGACAACTCTGGATTCGTTTCATCTCGAAGTTTGTTCCACAGCCTTGAACGTTTTGTCACAGATTCTCACATACTTCATCCTGAGGTTTTTCCAGAGAAGCTGAATTGTCTTGGGGATTTGTTCTGTCATATAGCTAGGAACAGACATAAAAAAGGCTTTGAAAATCAGAACCAAGGCTTTGAACTTATAGTGTAAAAGGACTGGGAGCTGGCAGAGAGACTAGAGTATGGGGTGATGTTCTCAAGGTAGTTTAGCCTGTGGAGGCAGCACAAAGCTGCATTGTGCAGAAGCAGGATCCCTTACATGTTTTCCTTTTCAGCTTCAGATACAGCAAATTCCAATAATCCAGCCTGGATGTGATAAACATAGAGACCTTTGTGACCAGGTCCTCAAATGAGATGAAGGACCAACATTTTCTAGCAAGCTGGAAATTTAAAAAAAAGGGCTAATCACTGAAGATACTCAAACACATTGGCTTAGTAATGAGCTTATTATAACCACAAGATTACTTCACCTCTTTGACAAATGTGGTGCATCTGCCCAGTGGTTGGGAAGGACAATATACAAATTATCTCTAAGCATCATCTCTTCTTCCAACCAGCATCACATTGGTATTGCCCAGAACGAGTTTGAGCCCGCTGCTCTTCATCCAGAAGCTAGTCTCTTGTAGGCACTGCAACATGTTAGTGGTGATGGTTGCATTTGGGGAAAATGAAACATACTACCAGGGCTTTGAATTGGACTTCTAACCAGTGTTATATCCTGGTTAGAAGTCCAATTCAAATCATTCACAATTCCGTGAGCTTGGCACGTGAGGAAAGAGAAAAGAATGTTGGCTGCCTAACAAGCCTTCAGAAAGAAAGGCCTTGGGTCCTAGCTTGCACAATTCCTCCTTTAATATACCAAGATGAGAACAGATTCTGAAGGTATAGGGCCACAAAGCGAACCTGCCTGAACAGTGATGGATGGTGCTCATATCATCCATACAGATATGACATGCACTGAGAAAATGTAATATGCACTGATTAATTGAGTGTCAGTTATGCACTTGTGTCTAGTTTAATTTCAGATAAGAACTGGTAACAATACATACAGAAACTTCTGAAAGGTAAAGTGTTCTGGACTGCAGTAAGTGTACATTGTATACCTATGCCTATCAGTTTTATTTACTTGTCCTGTACTTTTAAGCATTAGAAACAACAATTAAATTATCTTTTAAAATTGGACTTATCAATTTACTCCCACAGGGCTGACAGACTGATCGCTTGCTGGGTGAATAAGTATTTCCTTTAGTTAAGTTTTCCTGCCAATAGTTCATTGAGTTATTCTTACTTTTGAATTGTGACTGTGTAAAAAGGAGTGACTGAGTTTTCACAAAACTCTTCAATTGGGTCTGACGCCAAAGAGAAAGCATATTACCTATGTGAAAGATCGATAAATTAACTAATTTCCTTATCGTGTTAAATATATTTACTAATCTAATTTCAGAAAACTAGTTTCACCAATTAATTTTCACTAAAGCACCAGTTCTGGTGAAATGCATGGCCACCAGCAGTGTACATACCAACAGAAGTCCAAGTTTTTTCTTCTACACTCTAGAAAGCAGCAAGAGGTGCACAAACTGTGTCAATGCACCCAAAGATCTTTGGACCCATTTGCACTACTCTTCTAGAGCATCTTATTCTTAGGGTCAAGATTCCCATCTTGTTTATAGAAAGAGTACTCCACAATTTAGAAAATTGATCTCATTCTCTTTGCCCCATTACTTATCCCCCAAGAATTGCCAAGATGCAAGTTGCACTAAAGCATTCTGGGCTTCATACCTTCTTACCCCTGATTTCTGAAATATGGCGGGACACACAAGAGACTGCAAAAACAAGATACATTTGCCTGGAAAGTAAAGCATAAGAGACTTGACTTACGATAATTTAAGTTATGAAAGGCCTATATAATATAAACTGATCAGTTCCCTTTATTTTACTCTGTTCCACAACAAAAGATCAAGGGCTCAATGATCTTAGCAGCAAGTTAATTTAGAACCAATGAAAAAGGAAGTACTATTACATAATGTATGGTCATCCTGCAGAATTTATTGACAAAGGAAACCATTAATTCAAATGCTATGGCTGAAATTCCCCCCACCTTCCCTTAAGGGCTGGATAATTTTACAACCATTGACAACTTTAATAGGACAAGCTAAAGTAAGAGTTATCAAGTGTCATGCCTCAGAACGAAATCACTTGCATTAACTAAGAACGGATTCCTTATCCCACTTCAGTGCACAACTGGCTGGGCAAACATTTTCGGGGAGTGGGAAGTCACTTTCCACAGAGCATCAGATAGTAGTAGCTGCTGATGTAAAACTAGAAAACATAGTCCAATCTAATGTATGGAAAATATGTAGAATTTGACCCTGTGAATCTGATTATCAACATCACAATTCACATTAAAAAAACTAAAGATTATTTTGAAAGCACACCTTATAATTAAGAAGTTTAAGTAGCAAGTAAGAGTACATTTACCCTTGCTTGCCAACAAGGTAAAAGCACAACTTGAGTGGTGAATCTGAAACTTACTGAGGTACTGGATAAATTTAATCCACATGGCCTTTCACTATTACATAATGGATTCATAAAAGAATAAATCAGCCCAGACATTGCAACAGGTTCTGGATTTTGTGTATAATTTTTTTCAAGTGCCCCCTCTGCCCTTTTTTTTTTTTTTTTTTTTTTTTTTTTTAAAAAGCAAGAGAGAGATAGAGAAAGAGGTATGAAGACTGGGAAAAAGACAGGCTGGAGGGGCCGAAGGGTCTATAACCCTGAGAGTACACTCCCCTCCGAATATGGAGAAGAATTCAGTTTCAACAATCCCCTACTGTAAGCAAATATATATGAAACCCACTGACAAAATGTGTATATCTACCTCTAGTGGCTGGTCCACAGAAGAGGACAACCTACTGCGGCTTTCAGTTACTGTGAGAATTGTGCCGCCATTTGAACTGTACTCTAGATCTGGAAGTTCTAACTCTCCTGTTGAAGTAGGAGGGAGTTGCTATGGTTCTACATGATGGAATTTCTTTTCGACTTGCTTTTTCAAAGGAAATTACATACAAAAAGCTATATTAAAAGATTAAGATTTCAAAGTCAAGCAGTCAAAATTTAGGAGATGCCAGAATTAAGATTGTCCATACAACCTTAATTCAGACCCCTTGTTCATCTGCATTATGACAGTCTACATGATCACATACCATTTTTTCCCACAGGACTCCTGCCTCATTCAGTGCACAGGATGAATAGTGCTCTGGAATTCACCACAGTATATACTGAATGAGGCTGCTGTCTAAACTTCCCTAGCCTTACTTATTTCAGAATGAGAATGTCAGGTGGGATTGCATCAAAATCCTTACTATAATCAAGATACACTGTAGCTTCACAACTGAAAGATGGGTAAAGAACTGGTTAAAGGGAAGACTATAACAGATCACACTGAAAGGTGAACTGTCACGCCAGAAGGAAGTTACTAGTTGAGTTTCTCCAAGGATCAGTCTTGGGACCAGTCTTATTCAACATTTTCATTAATGACTTTGGCACAAAAATTTGCATATGACACAAAGTTGGAGGTATTGCCATTATGGAGAAAGACAAGGAGAGCATATAAGAAGGTTTGGACAACCTTGAAAACTGGAATAAAGAGAAATGGGATGAAATTTAATAATGCAAAGTGCAAGGTCATGCACTTAGGGACCAAAGAATTTTTGCTATAAACTGGGGATGCATCAGTCAGAAGCAATAGGAGAAAGACATAGGTATACTGGTCGATCACAGGATGACGATGAGCCACCAATGTGATGCGGCCATGAAAAATGCTAATGCAATCCTAGGATGCATCACACAGAGTATTTCCAGTAGATATAGGGAAGTGTTACCATTATATAAAGCACTGGTGAGACCTCATCTGTAATGCTGTGTGCAATCGCCTCCCAAGTTTAAGAAAGATAAATTCAAACTGGAACAGTTGCAGAGAAGGGCTCCTGGGATGATAAGAGGAATGGAGAACCAACCTTCAGAGAGGAGACTTAAGGAGATTGGCTTGTTTAGCCTAGCAAAACAAAAGATGATGGGAAATATGATAGCTCTCTATAAATACATCGAAGAGATAAACGCCAGGGTGGGAGAGGACTCATTTAAGTTAAGGGCCAATTTGGCACAAGAACAAATGAATATAAACTGGCCATCATCAAGTTTAGGCTTGAAATTAGATGAAGGTTTCTAACCATCAGATGAGTGAAATTCTAGAACAGCCTCCTCCTGCCACACACTAAATGTTCATATAAACCCTGCTGGCATGCACTAAAAGTTCTCTTATGCACTTTAATGTGCTCCCATTTCAGAAAGGGTAGATTACTGTACTATGGAATTTTAGTGTGCATCAGAAGGAGCTACGTGGACATTTTGTGAGAAGCAGATTTACACACAAGCTTTCGACAACTAAGTGTTCGTACAGACAAGCCCTTAGCACACCAATTCACACCCACAACATCTATAACATCAAAGGTTTGAGTATTTGGAAGCTATATTTTCAATAAATAAAAAAATATCAATTTACAATAAATGAAAGTTAAATACATATACTCATAATTGCAAAAAATACATAATGTATTTCCATCAGAGTGAATAGGCCAGTACTGACATGAAAACATCCAACAATAAAGTTATATACGAAACCAAACAGCTTTTAGTCTATTTTTTGTTTTGCTGCTATGGCTACCTGCCGATTTAAAAAGATGTTCTTAAAGGACAGTCATACTCCAAGATCAGTCAACTCAGGTTTAATCCACGGTCAGTTTTCACATTATTTTATAGTCTGATACACTGTATGTATGTTTACCTCCAGATCCTAATTGCTTGTAGAATCTGTATTCCAAGTGTAGCTGTGGTGCTCTGGATTTCATTGGCTCCTGATTTAACCAAAAAAAAAAAAAAAGAAAAAAGAAAAGATTTAACATTTAAAATAGGACAGTTTATCTTAATTACAGTTTTTGAATTATTTACTATCCATTGTTCTAATAATCAATATACAGTTAAGACATCTTTACCAAAAAAACAGTTTTACACTGACAATACTTAGTGAAAATGTACACTGTGAAATGAACTGGTGTTAACAGATTACAGAAGGTCAAGCAGTCCCCATCCAAAACTAATTCTATATTAGATTTAAAAAAAAAAAAAACAAAAAAAAACCACAGGATTACTTGGATTGCAAAGGCAAGCACTTGAAAGTTTGAAAATGCTAGATTTACAGTTGCCCATGAAATCTTCATTCTGACCTCTGTGTATTGAAGGAGACAGGAATCATGTAGGAAAAAAGTATGTGATCATGTAATTAAGACTTATTCACATGCACAAGGGGGCATAATTAAGATGTAGAGTTTAACTATAAATCTGACATTTCCTACCTTTTGAGTTCCCATTTCTGCAAACTAAACATTTTATCATGTTCTTTTTTGGTCTATTTTTAAAATAAAGTTCTACTGTGTGCAACGAACAACCCCTCATTATGGGGGAATCAGTGGGTAATGAAGCCTGAACCTTCATCATTACAGCACAGACTACTAACTCTTGACCTACAGGACCAACTACAATAGCTGATAGCAGGTAAGGCTGTTATCCCAGTGTATGTGTGTGTGGTGGGGGGCGACGACAACACAGGACTCCTGAATCCAGGAGTAACCCAGAATGACTACGCTTCATGCTTCTCTTTCCTTCTCCTGCCAACTCCTCCCTGGAAACTTGGGAAGAACATGCACAGGCTGAGTCCCCCAGGGGCAGCATAGGCCACCAGTGACAGGGGCTGCGTCCAGGGGGTGGAGAGAGTTTCTCAAAGGAAAGGTATCAAAATCCTTTAACAATTATAAGGGTTCAGCAATCTAAATACAGGGGTTACTACCAGATGACCTGGTAGATCTAGGATAGTATCATATTTAATATAAACTCAATGTAAGTGAAAATGCTGTTCTTTTATAAAAAAAATGTGCAAAGCACAAGAAACTTGTAATAGCTGTGATCCTTTAGAAGTCATCTTTCAATTATGGGTTATTCGGAGCCTTCCAATAAAGCCTATCACTTGATCACAGTTACCTAACTGGCATATTTAGTTAAACAAGATAGAAAACTTAGCTATACTGGAGTATCACTGACTAATGTATAGTATATTGGTCTTTAATCCAGTTGTACAGAATATTGCTTTCTCCCAAATACATGGGATTCAAATTTAGGATCACAAATACACAAAATTAAATAATATAGTTTAAATTTGCTGTGGTAATAGAAGTTTTTATAAACTATGCAGTTCTGCTGTAACTAGTATCATATAATGCAATATTAATGTCCCATGAACTGTTATGTGGTATCTTCCTCTTCTGAGGGTAAGGAGGTATGTGTGTCTGATCTGCTCACTCAGTGCAGAATTGCGTTTTCATTGGGAAGAGGAATTCTCTTAAATGAAGTGCATGTACCTACTTATTAGACTATAGAGTATTTAGAGATTGGTCTTAAAATAAATGGGTGTGTTCCAGTCCCATGGTGGAGAACTGCTGGGATAGAATAGTTCTGGGAAACCACCAGAATGGAATGTATTTGCCAAGTGCAAAGCAGCCAAGCAAACCAATCTGAAAGCTCTATACCAGCTGAAAATTCCCTTAGTCAAGAGGAAGTGGCCAGTGGCCATGTTCTCCAGCTTTAGTGCATTATCTGATGGATGATTTAACGGATTAATTATCCATCAAATAATCTGTAACATAATATTCTACCAGTTGAAGACTCGCTTTAATACTGGAAAAAAGTTGGATAACATATTGGATGAACAATGTTCAACTATCTCTGCTTCATACACTAAATGCAATTCCTACCGTAGTTCATTTCACATAACAGTGAGAGGACAATGCAGAATTATCTACTGCAGCTGTCTCAAACACGCGGCCCATGAAGTTATTTGCTGCAGCCTGTCAAGCTCCCCGCCACCCTCCCGAGTTATATCCTGCGGCTGCCAAGATCCCCTCACCCGCTGCCCCCTTCTCCCCCCAGAGCGCAACATCCCCACTCCTCTGCCTACCTCCAGGTGCTTCCCGCTGCCAAACATGTTTGGCGGTGCTTAGTACTTTCCAGGAGGGAGGGGGGAGGAGCAGGGAGCCACGCGTTCAGGGGAGGAGGCAGAGAAGAGGATTTGAGGAAAGGACTTTGGGGAAGGGGTTGGAATGGGGGCAGGGAAGGGGTGGGGCCTCATGGAAGGGGAGGAGTGGGGGGGAGGTTAGGGGCAGCAGGATGTGTGTGTGTCAGTGATGCAGCCCTTGGGCCAATGTACTAGTCCTCATGTGGCCCTTGTGGTCATTTGAGTTTGAGATCCCTAATGTACAGAGTGTATTTTGTTTCCATAGGCAACAATTTTGAGAACATACACACAGTTGGCTGTGGCAAGATACATGAGCATAGTTAAGGATAATCTTGCCTTGTCCTTGAAGTTTGAATTTAAATATTGTAAAGAAGGTTCTTCTTTACTATCTAAACTCCATCTTAATAAAATTTGCACTAATAGTCTAAAAGCAATAAAGAATAATTTTGACTATATACAAGAATGCTTAAGTAAGAAATCAAGATTTAAAAGCAGAAAATGTAATTTATTTTATGAGCTGTTCAAGACATCCTGCACCAAGACCTAGAACTATAGTCCCAGAGATTTACCGGAGTATGCTGCTGAAGTATTTGCCACTACCCTAACTTTTTCTTGATGTTCAAATGCTGACGGATCCAAACAGCACACTGTGCTTTCTCAAAAGAGTCAGGGTGCGCTTTTTCAAATATATAAAGCACAAGACTTCACTATTTTCCATCTGAAAAGTTGCCTCACAAGCCTTGCAGCATTCCTTAGATCATTAGTTTTTTGTGAAGGCTTTCACCGGAGTCAATTTTACATCCAGGCAGGGCCAGGATTTTTTAAATTATATTCAAGTTGCCACATAAAAGGAAAGTGTTCCTTGTTTTCCCTAGGTGAGAATGGCTCTGCCTCTGAAGGACAGTCTGGTGGTTAAGACTAGGCTGAACTCTTCGCTCTGCTGCAGGCTTACTACACAACTTTAATCTCTGTCTCAGTTCCCTATCTGAGAAACAGGAAGTGTTCCTTACCTCAAAGGAATGCTATTTGAATATGAACAGCTTTTGTGAGATGCTCATATAGGTTGCGAGGAGAGAGACTTCCCTATGTTAAACAGATACACTTGTCACAAATATTTATGAATGCTGTGTTTTTATTGCATATTAATTTGCATACACAAAAACACACCAGGAAACAAGATATTACCTTATTTAACAATTTGATAAAAGAATTTAAGCATTGCAGAAGACAGTTGCTCACCCTAGTCATAAGGGCAAAGACCCAGGATCTATGTAAAACATTGTCCTATGACAATGTCAAAAGTACTCAGCTGCAAATCACTTTGTTTCAACAATTTTTATCTCCACTACAGCCTCACAGTCCAATGGTAATTGTTACTTGTTACAGAGCTGCTACATTGTATTCCTTCAGTCTCTTTTGTATGCTCTAACAATGCATCAGGTTGACTGCAGGATGGTTTCCGGGAGCAGATCCCCACTGGAGACAGGGGTCATCACATGAGTATTGCCTCTTGTTGACCACTCATTCCAGGAACCATACCAGCCTGTTAACTTTGTCTGTATTTACAAGTATAAAATAAAAATTAATCCAGGTTCTCTCTGCAGATATTTCAGTATATCATCATTCTGGGCAGCAATAACTCATGATCTCATCTCTAAAAACTTAAATGTCCTTTCTGCCTCCTGTATCCAAAGGGCTCTGCCAACTTCTGGGATTGATTACACCACAGCACTTTTGTTTCCTCTTCGTTCCCCTTGGGAAATCATATCTTGCAGCAGTTGAATGGAGACTGAATAAACTGATTCAAGGCTATGGAGGACAAAATAGCAGGAACTTCCTCTCAATCATTTTGGCAATCTGATCATTCAGTGATGGAAAGAATTATTAGTTTCAGATTGGTGGAGCATTAAGTAGCAATCCTCTTCTACTAGTGTAACTTCCGTTTTTAAAAAATAATTGTCTAGAATATGGTCTAATCAGAGGACCTGCCATACTATATCAGACTAATTGGCTATAAAGTCACATATCATACTATTACTTTATTACATAAATTGCTCCACTGGCTCTTCAGACAAAAAAAATCCCTGCCCTAAATAGCTTACAGCGTATGCTTAGATACAGCATGGCAAAGGAAAAACTACTGAATGTGGGGAACTGCTTTAGGTAGTTGTGTATTTATATTGATGGGTCTATTCTTTTAGAATGTTTGTTATGAACTGTAATAGATGTTTATGAATAAAGTTTGGGGGAAGCTTATTTGGTTGGTGGTTTAACATGCAGAGGGGGTAATTTTGTGGGAGCAAAGAGGAGATAATGGAAAGAGTGGGAGCGTGAAGTATGACATGTAGCAGGGTAACAAAGGAAATCTGGTTGCCAGAGAGGGACTGCAAGATAATTAAAGTAAATGAATAAAAATGTTAACAAGACAAGGAGTGCACAGGTCAGATGTTCTCAAACTGTGGCCAATGGAGCACTGACTGGTCATGCAATGCTAGTTATGTTCAGATCTTAAACTGAGGCTTTGTGTACATAGGATCAGTTATACCAATATAATCCCCCAAGTAAACAACACACATTCAGATTTCAGAGTGGCTTTTTTCAGTTTTAAATTTAAACTTCTTCCCAAATAAACTAACTTGTGGGGAGGGGAGAGATAGAATAAGGAGAGCATATCATTAATTCACACCTTCTGTTATAAAAAAAATTCTGTATAGATAAGGCCCAAGTTTACAGAAAAGTAAAGCTACATGAAATGTTTACCCAGTTTTTTCCCCATACAAAACTCCAGCAATTTATACAGGGATGTGGGGGATCATAAATGGGAAGGAAGGTGATGAGATATTTCTGAACAGGAAAGAAGATTGCCCATGAGAACCTATTAAGATGTGGTCCACACTATGAAAAATTCACGAATCCCTAAAGTCAGGAAACTGTAGGTGCAAAAGCACTTCCTGCTACTGTCAACCACAGGTAGCTTGCAGGAGAGTGCAAATACCTGATGTTTCAGAAGGTTAAAATAAGTAATTCATTTAGCCAGTTGTACAATGGTGTATGTAACATTTAAAAACACTGAAGTTTGCAAATTTTCTTTGCTTACATAAAGAGCATAATAAAACATCCATGTGAAAATTAAAGCATAAAACCACACACAGTTAAGAACGCACTTCATGCCAAGAACACCATCCCCTCTTGAATATCAGTGTGTAATGAGGTGAACTAGGCCCTGACTCCCCCTGCTGAATGCCTCGCAGCCCTGCCATACCCCACCCCAGAAAACGGCAGCAGAGAGAGTCCTCCAAGTTGCTTAGAGTGGCAGTGTGGGATGCACCCAGAGAGGGGCAGCAAGACGCAGCCAATCCGGGTTTAGCAAGCCCATATAAAAAGGGCTGAAGTGCAGCGCAGAGTTCAGTTCTTTGCTAGAAGAATGTGGATGGTGTGCCTGACTGGCTGAGAGAGCTACAGGACCTCGGACAGAGCAGTGCTGGCAGAGACTGGGGATGTCTGGGGCGGAGTAGAGGCCAAGAAGGAGCTCTGAGCTGGCCGCTGGGACTCAAAGGTCAGACCCTGAGGTAAGGGTGAAGAAAGTGCTAGGGCCCCAGAGCACTGGCTCAGGGAATTGTAGCAGTGATTCAGCTTAATTGAAGGGACGTGGTGGATGGTTGCTATCTTTAGGATCTCTGTAGGGCAGGCCCAGGGCCCACGTGCCAGCTACTGACGAAGTGGCCTGGACTTTAATGCATCCCTGGAAAATGAACTGAACTGTGGTGGTCCAGCTGGAGAGCCTGGGTCTAAACAGCCCCAAAAGGGCGAAGACATTGCCTCCAAGGAAGGAGCCCTGGGGCACCACTCTATACCAGAGCAGGGATAATTTGAGGGAGCCCAGAAGGGGCTGAGACTATCGAACCAGGGTACCGCAATAGGCCCTGCTGGACTGATTGAGGAGCGAGCGCAGAGATAGAGCTGCAAATAAAGCAACGTAACAGAGGTGCTGAGAAAGCCCCTCCCCTCCCCAACACCCCCCGTTTGATTTTTATCTCACAAACAGACTGCGTGAGACTCTGCCCAAAGGGCTGAGTTGCTGAAGACTCAATCGCAAGCCAGAGAGAAAGTGCAGGCACATACACTCGGACAAGAGGACACTTGCGAGAGGTGTCTATACGCATCAACAATAGTGAAAGTTAGAGTTTTGGCCTTAACTTTGAATTTCCTGTCTTTTGTTAGTTTATTATATGTTAACACATTACTTCCTTTGCATTGCTTCAAGTGGTCAAGTAATATAGTTGAGCCTTGCACATTGTAGTAACACACACTAGGGCTTTACCAGCAGTAGAACGCTTTCAGAACTTCTAAAACAAGTTATTTGAAAATGGTTCTTAAAGCTTTCTACACAGCTTTAAGTGATGCTGTTGTAAGATTCAGAGGAATTAGCAAATCAAAATGCTAAAACTAAATTGCCAAAGCACAATCACTTCAGAGGCTGAATGAAATTAATATAAAATACTGAGTTTAAACTACTATGCTATTTCTATAAATAATTCATAAAGTGGCAATTCTGATGACTGTGGCAACTTGCTCAAAAGAATCTATGAATGAACCAAACAGGATCAGATTTACATTTTTTCTTAATCTGGACTACTATATAAATAGTGCTCCAAAATCACCAATTATGCAAAAGACACTATAAAGGTTTATTGTGATTACACTACCTCAGCAATTATTACATTCTGAACACAGAAAGAACTTGACTTGTACTGGACTTAGAGTTTCGGGCATATTTTAAAAGGAAAATTAATTTAAAATAAGGATACACAATTTTGCTCTTTGGAAAAAAAGTTAGTTTGGGATGTTTTTTACACCAGTTCCTACTTGTGGAATGAACTTTGTATTTGGCAACCCTGACTTAACCACCAAGTACTTTGGTAGAAGTTCCTCTCATAAGCTTATTATATAATTATATTTAAAGCATTTACTTTTTATACTTGCCTTTTTTTGTTTCTCTGTTCTACAACTCAGGTTTTCATATTCTAAATTTCATTTTATATAACCAGAACGTTGAATATTTTTTACAGCACCTAATATATTGAACAACTGATCTGGAATAACTCCATGGCATTCATTAGTGGAGCCAAGAGACAGATACAAAAGTTTGTTTGGGGTTTTTTTTGGAAATAAAAGTGTCAAAAGTTACAGCGCTTTACACCTTCATACATTGTTTTATAGGGTTGGTTTTTTTGTTTGGTTGGTTTGTTTTTAAAATCCATTCTGAAATATCTTCATTATTATAGAAACTATCATTGGTTTACCCACAGCTTAGGACTTGTCTACACTTACTGGGGATTGACGAGCAGCGACCAATGCATCGGCAGTCGATTTAACGGGTCATCGACCGCAGATCCCTCTCCGGTCGACTCCTGTACTCCACTGGATCGAGAAGAGCACGGGGAGTTGATAGGAAAGCATCTTGGGTCAACATCACGTAGCGTGGACCCCTCAGTAAGTAGATCTAAGGTATGTTGATTTGAGTTACACTATTCATGTAACTCAAGTTGAGTAGCTAAGATCCAATTTCCCCTTACTGTAGACAAGGCCTAAGTTACATCCACAAGCACAGTAGAAATTCAATTTAAACAACAGTTGAAACTTAGGACTCTTCTTTATGGGGGTGTTAATCCACAGCTTTTTCAGTTAATCTACTCTGAAAATACTTGTATATAACACAATGAAATTCATTATAGCGCGCTGACTCCATATTTATCGCAAATTCCAAAGTCCCATTTCTAAATGAACTAACTTTGCTGCAAAGTGAGTTGGTCCCATCTATTGTTCGTGTGCATGGAATGCTACTTTGACAGTCAACCAATGGCTCTCTCACATCACTTTGCAGGTGACCATTACAGACTTATCTGTTTACCTGCATGCCCTTCCCTTCTCTGTCTCCTCCTCTTTTTACAACTGGCACACAGCACCATTTTCTCCATTCGCTCCTGGATGCCTGCAATAATACTACAAAAGCCCTACAAGACCCTGGTTATCATTGCCATCTGGGCAGAAGCATTAGTGCTGGAAAGTCTTGTAGCCACCCACCGCAATTAAGACATTTTTGTGAACAGTGCTGGGCAGATGTCCATGAAGGGCCACAGCCGAGATGCCGAACAGCGACAGATACACAGCAAAACAGCTCAGAAGCACCTACATTAAAATAAGGGAAAACAGGAAAAAATTCCAGTAGGAAACGTGTTTAAAAAAAAAAAAAAAAAAAAAGCCACACAACACACATACCAGTCAGGGACAGTACTTAGTCCTGCTAGTAAAGGCAGGGGACTGGACTCAATGACCTTTCAAGGTCCCTTCCAGTTCTATGAGAGAGAGAGATACCTATGTCCTGTCCTTTTTTAATGTGTTGAATAGGATTTTACATAACTACATAACCACCCAACTCAGGAAACTAATTGAGCTTGCTGCCCCCTTGAGGGACCACCAGCAAGACACCCTAAATCCCAGGCAGCAATCCAGAGAAGGACTGAGGCTGATCCTATGGGAGGAAACTTTGCATGTACTTTTTTAAAACAAAAACAAAAAAAGTACTATTCAAGTTATAATTTGTTATTATGCTATACTAGCTTCCATGCTGGGTGCCCCACAGCAGCAGCTATTGTAGGCTGATGTGAGATAGAAGGCTTTCTGGCTGAGGTCAAAATCTCCCTCCTACCCTCAGCACAAACTGTCCATTTTCCGCCATGCCTCCTGCCCCCACCCCCTCCAACCCATTCACTGTTCCAAAATGGTGGCTACTGAAGCCGGGTAACTGGCCTCCAATCTCAAGCTAAAGCCTCAACTAGCTATCATTTTTGGGCCCGCACTGATATTATATATATATATTTTCCTCTTCCCTCAGATGTCTGACCCAATACCACCCCACCCCCGCTCCAAACTCCATTTGCCACCTCAAAATGGCAGCCAGCAGCATGGCACTGCTACAGTCTCTCCCTCACCCCATCCCACAGCAGATTCAAAAAAAGAAAAAACATTTTTCTGTGAAAAATGCAGAAGTTTATTGAAACACTGATTACATGAAAAGAAGCACTCTCTTTTCATAAGATAGACCTTAAAAGTCCATGCCCAAAACTATAAAGAGTACAACTCCCCTGTAAAAGCTCAGTAATATGCATTCTTACAGATTGGTAACTGTGAATGCTTCAAACAATCATTGCAGAACCCTGTCTATTTTACTCTGTACTTTCAACATGTCTTCAGATAAGAAAGCAAAAACTAAAGCTAAGAAATTGTTCCATTTTTGTTCAGAGACTAAGGAATAGCTGCATAGCCTTCCCCAATGGTATAGTGTGCAACTCCTTTCCACTCCAGCAACACTTCTAGAGGGACCATCTTAGTGAATAACTTCACAGTGTATCTCCCTGGTCTGCCCTTTCCCTTTTTGAATATGATCTTTCTCTGCATCCCAGTCACCTGCCTCAATGCAATATCATCCAGAGTCAGTACAGCCTTCTGGTGATGTAGAGGGAATTATTATGCAGCTTGTTTATTATGCAGATTCTCCCTGCTAACCCCTCCAACATCAAATAAGCACCTCTAAAGGCACTGCAAAGCAAGAACAAGAACACAATTCCCAATCCCAACCTCCTTTCCCTTCCCTGCACCCTTACCCTCAATCCTCCAAGGCACAACAGCAAAGCCACACAGCATACAATTTTTCTTATTAAAGCTAACATGAAAAAATTATATAATATATAGGTTGAAAAAAGTGTGTTTGTACATCTGGATCTACAGTAGAGTCGCATCTTACGCGAGGGTTAGGTTCTGAAGTCAGTGCATAAGGCGAAAATCGCTTCTAGTCAAACACTCATTGAGTGGAATGGCAGGCAGAATCGTCCGCACTACAAGTACTGTATTTAAATTGTTATTTTTCTCTTTTTTTTTTTTGTTTTTGTTTTGATGAGCATGTATACTAAAAATCGAGTAGGTTAAATGCACTTATAATGAGACTCCACTGTAGTGCTTAGATTATTCACACATACAAAATTTTTGAAGTCATAAGATACATATATTACATAATCATCAATAACACAGTTTAGGTGAATGAATTAAAGAATACAGTTTAGATATTTAGCATCCATGCATTCAGGTACATTATTGATGAAAAAAGTTATACAGAGAGTTGGTGTCGGAAAGCAAAATATAGCAATGAGTGAAGATTAAATTCTCAATTACTGAGGGACAGAGAAAAAACATTTCTCCATTTAGAGAGAAGACAACAACAGTCCATCGGGAAAGTATTTGAGTTACTTTCCCAGCTGCACTTCTCATTGGCACTCCAGCTCATCCCTCCTGGTATTGCCAATGTTCGGTGATGTGCTCTATGTAGATGTCCCTTGACCACCTAATGGCGTCCAACACCATGAGCTGCCGCATCAGCCGAGCATAGCATTGATCGACTCCACATTCACGTTCTCTCAACACTCGCTCATTACCGGGGTCTCATGCACCCAGGGCTCCAACAATCAGCACATGAATTTGGACCTTGTAGCCCCTAGCTCTCAGGGTGTCAGCCAGAGGGGCACATTTTTCCAGCTTTTGAGATTGGGAGTCATGGAAAGCTGGGTTCCTGTTTTCAAAAGGTACCGTGACGTCCACTATGATGTTCTTCTTTCAGTCCTCGTTGGTTATGACGATCGCAGTTGGCTGTCGGTTCAGAGAATGGTGGAGTTCACGGTGACATTCCCTATAGACATGGGGTAGTGTCTCGTTGGCATGGTCGTACTTCCTGCGTCGCTTGTTCTGATTCCTGTGGCAGATGGCTCCGTTCAGTGGGACACAATTGAGACAGGCCCGGTGGATAAACCTCCAGTCGGCAAATCAGGTAAAGTTGCCCTCGCGGAGGAAGTGGTTGCTGGTGTCCCACTTGCATGTCACCTCAAAGGCCTTGCCCTGGTTTGGCTTCTGTTTCAGGTTTTCCACGTATTGGCAGCAGATGGCATCCTTCAGTGTCCTCTCCAGCATGATTCTAGCTCTCAGAGTGATGATGGTGTGCTCTGTGTTCTTCACCACTGGCACCAGGACTCTCAGCTCCCAATGCACACATTGCTTACTATCTCAGAGGTTCCCCCAAGACTTGGAAGAATCTCAGGAAGGTAAAACCAGAAATGCATGAAAACGCTATCACAGCCTCTCTAGAATATGAACAACACTCCTTTCTCATTTTTTAATGCCCCAAAGCTACAGCACCTGCACTGGCCAGACCCTCAAAGACAAGGCCCTTGTCAATGGCTCAGTGGCTGGCAAAACCTGAGGGAAAGAAAACTGAAAATTTGTGACAAAATCTTCATAGATATCATTAGAGAGTCTCCACTCCCCCTCCAACCCCCCCAAAAAAAAGAGACGAGAAAAGAGATGGAGGCAGTATCTGAGGCCAGAAAGTGAATTTGACAAGGAACTCTCCAGGCAGTGGCAATGGACAGCATGGCAGTTGCACTGCCATGGCTGAAGTCAGTATGGAAAAAGACAGGGAGATGGCAGAGGCAACTCCTGAAGAAGACAGGAAGTCAAAAGGCCCCATTACAGCACGTTACTATCAGGGCAGCAGGCAATACAATACTGCAAACCAGCATCTAGCCAAGTTATGTAGGCCACGGACAACACTGGCTACTGGGAACAACTCCTCCACACTGCAGTCCCACAGAACTGCTCCCAGAAGCCACTCCCCTCTCGGACGCCAGCTCAAGGCACAGAGAACAGGGCACCTGGCACCCCCGTTCTTGAGCTCTCTATCACCCCAGGTAACTTCTGAGCCTCGGCACTCCACTTCAGAAGAAGCAGAGCCTAGCTGTTACTCGGCTGTGACTTGAAGTCCCCCTACTTCTTGTACTGTTCCCTGCACTGAACTGCTGCACTTTACTGTTTTGTTTCACTGCTAATTTAATGAAAAGATTATTTGTCATTAGATAATTGTTATGAAATACATTTATTAAATAACCTGACAAATAAAATTTTAAAGAAATCAACAGTTCCTTTTACACAGAAAATAATTACATTTGCACTAATTCATCAGGGGTTTGCAACCACATGCATGCAAACACACAAGGTGCAATAGGGACTGCCACAACACCGCATTTTCAACACCCATAACACACTACAATACAGCTTTGCAATTTCAGGCCTGAGGTTCAAAATAAGAGCAATCCCTGACACTATCATCCAAACTATTTGCATTTTGTTGTGGACGCTTTGCTAGCTTCTCAAGTGGCTGAGCAAATCTCTGCATCACCGACTCCCACCCATTGATAATGTTTTCTCCCGTACACTCACAAATATTGTGGAAAATACAACATTTGGGATTTTTTTTCTGCTGCTTCTAATCTATTCCACAAACAAAGCCATATCCCCTTCCAACAGCCAGATGCATTCTCAACTGTCTTTCTGCAACTATTGAGACAGTAGTTAACAGTTCCTATCTTCTAAGCAGCCAATTCAAAATGATCTGGACGAACTATAGAAATGGTCTGAAGTAAACAGAATTAAATTAAATAAAGACTAATGCAAAGTATTCCACTTAGGAAGAAACAATCAATTGTACAAATACAAAATGGGAAACGACTGCCTAAGAAGGAGTACTGCGGACAGGGATGTAAGTGTTATAGTGGATCACAAGCTAAATACGAGTCAATGGTGTAACCCTGTTGTAAAAGAAGCCAATATTATTCTGGGATGCATTAGCAAGAATGTTGTAAGCAAGATTTGAGAAGTAATTATTCCACTCTACGCCATGCTAAGGCATCAGCTGGAGTATTGTGTCCAGTTCTGGCCGCCATATTTCAGAAAAGATGGGGACAAACAGGAGAAAGTCCAGAAGAAAGCAACAAAAATTATTTTCTAGACCTTTAATAATCTGAGGAAAGATTGAAAAAACTGGGTTTGTTTGTCTGCAGAAGAGAAGACTGAGGGGAGACACGATACCAGTTTTCAAGTACATAAAAGATAGTTACAAGGAAGAGTGTGAAGAAATCTTGATCTCTATGGACAGAACAAGAAGCAATGAGCTGAAATTAGCAGAGGAGATTTAAGTTGGACATTAAGAAAAGCATCCTAATTGTAAGGGCAATTAAGCAGTGGAATCTATGTCATTGGAGGCTTTTAAGAACGGATTAGACAAACATGTCAGGAATGGTCTAGTTATTACGTACGCCTGCCTTGAGTGCAGGGGACTGAACTGGATCATCTCTTGAGGTCCCTTGCCGTCCTATGCTTCTATGAATGGCTTCACTAACCAGGGAAACAGAGGGTAAGCCAGGTCTCCCAGGATAAAACTGGAAGAAATGTCCACACTATTCCCAAGGCCAAGGAGTCTTATTTCTATCAATTTAAATACACCTAAATTTCAAAAGATCTTAACACTGTGAACTCTTCCAGACCACCCTGAAGTTATGTCTATAAACTTGCAATGGCAGTCAACAAGCCCTTGGAGCACCATTGAGAAATACTCCTTTCTATTTATGAATTTTGAGCCATGACTTGGGGAGGGAAAGAGGAGGCAAAGAGGCACATGGGCCCATCAGTTGTCCCAATACAATCTGAGAATCACATGAGCACAAAAAATCAATAACCTCCTGGGCACTATATCAAGCTTTATAACCCAGGGGAGCAGTATCTTTTCTATGGCATCACACACCTGCCTGACAATGGCCCCAATGGGTATGAAGCTTGTTCACATATATGGGGCACTGCAAGTTGGTACATTGCTGCTGCAGCTGCAGGGTCAGGTCAGCACATATCTCCAAAAAGGTTGGCTTCCCCAGCCAGGAAGTCTTTCACCAATGCTGGTCATCCCTGGTCTGCAGAACAATCATTTCCCAACAATCCATGCCCAGAAATAGTGCCGCTTGCTGTGAAGCTGCTCCAGGAACTGGTCCTCTACTCAGTTGCTCAGTGTCTTCCTTGTTCACTTCCTTGTTCTGCCACCACTGGAGATCCTCCTGCTGCTGGAGGAGCTGCTGCCACAGTGTCTGCTTGATGGTGTGTGAGGCAAAATCCAAAACTGAATTCATCCAGCTTTGAGTGCTAAAATACAGCCCAAGCAGGCTACGCATATATCAAGGTTGCCAGCATACTGGCGCTAAGCATTTTTGGGCTCAACAGCAATTCAAAAATGGTGCTATCAACACTTAAAAATGGCAGGGGTGGAGACAAATGAATCACAGGACTATTAAATATAATCAGAACCAGCCCTGCTATGCATCCCACAAAACACAGTGAGAAAAATAACAGAATGCACACTCAACAGCAAAGCAAAGGAGCACCTTTACAGAGTGCCATATGCACAGTTCGCAGCAAATCACTGCCAAGTGTACAGTGATGCTTGTTGACAGAGGCTACAGTAACTTGAGTGCAAGCTATTACTGCAGCTTCTGTAACATGTGTTACCTGACAGCAAAAAGCTATGAATTAAACCCCTCATGCAGACAAGCCCTTAAAATGTGGTTTGGGAATGTGACAAAGTTCCTCCTCTACTTGGTGGGTCCTGAGCTTATTGGCAGATTTTGCTCACCTCAGTGATCTTCCCCACAGTCTGGGTCAACTCCTCCTATGTCTGATCAGGAGTTGGGAGGTTTGGGGGGAACCTGGGCCAGCCCTCTACTCCAGGTTCCAGCCCAAGGGCCCTGTGGATTGCAGCTCTCTATAGTGCCTCCTGTAAAAGCTGCATGACAGCTACAACTCCCTGGGCTTCTTCCCCATGGCCTCCTCCAAACACCTTCTTTATCCTCACCACAGGACCTTCCTCCTGGTGTCCTCCAGCAGCACACCCTCTCACTCTCAGCTCCTTGTTCCTCTCGCTTCCAGCTCTTCACACGCACTTCCTCTTCTCTGGCTCCCCCCTGCCTGACAGGAGTGAGCTTCTTTTTAAACCTAGGTACCCTGAGTAGCCTGCCTTGATTGGCTGCAGGTGTTCTAATCAGTCGGTCTGCCTTAATTGGTTCTAGCAAGTTCCTGATTACTCTAGTGCAACCCCTGCTCTGGTCACTCAGGGAACAGAAAACTACTCACCCGGTGACCAGTATATTTGCCCTTCACAAGACTCCTGTACCCCACTGGTTTGGGTCTGTCACAGGAAAGAATGTCATGGTCACAAGCGTATCACATCTGATATGGAAATTATAAGCATTCATTAGTAAATTACATCAAATATCTCACATTCTGCAGCTATCTGTTCATAATGAGAAGCAAGAATAGCAATGACGACAGACAAGATAAACTGACAAGTTGGGGGAATTAACTGGGAAAATAGTCATCTCCACTGCTGCTCTACTGCTGGACAGAAGCAGAATTTCTGGAGCTTTCCTCTGATGTCAGATTTTTCAATCCTCTACTGCTATTGCAGGAAAGAGGAATCCACCAGTATGATTGGTGGACAAATTCCTAAAATAGTAGTCAGTCTGCTTCACTCATGAAACTAATGACAACAGTTGAAACTAGTATAATTCAGTGGTATACACACAAGTAGACTTAGTTCCATATAAACAAACCATTATTTGAAAGTAAATTTCTAACCAAATTCACATCTCAAATATTGAGAAAAGTCAGTCTGAATACAAAAAATATTAACTTACCAGCTTAATTGCCACATATTCATTTGTGTACAAATTTTTTCCTTAAAGAAAGACAAAAACAAGAATGTCAGACTCTGCCAGGAGTTGCTTTTAAAGATGCAGCATTGAAATAAATCCCTTTTGCCAAAAGCTACAACCATATTAAACATTAATGAGGCTCCACTATGCCTATTTGCTTCAGCAACTAAACACACTACTTGCCTAAGAGCTTATCGACAAAGTAACACTCAGGCTTGTGACCAGCCTAAATAGCACCCTAGGTAGTGCTTTCATTGTACTGAACTAACACATGACTAAAGAATTAATGGCAATTTACCCAACAGGTTGACAAAAGGGTGATTTCAACAATTAAATCGAAATATTCCTTTAACACATAATTGATTTTAAAGTGTATTTTATCAAAGATAAATTTGCAGTGTCAATACTGGCAGACCCCAAGTAAAGCAGAAACAGCTATAAAACTTACTCATTAACACAACTAACAAGATTTGCTACTGTTACTTTGAATCCAAAATTCCAGGCTGATCTCTGTTAAATACATGACTGAACAGATACCATCACAGAAAGAAAGAAAAAAACAATTCATGTTTTCAACACAGTAAGAAAATATTTATACAGAAAATAAATGAAACAAGCCTGTCTGAAGAACACATCAGTGTTATGCATGCCTAGATTAAGGAAATCAAATGCTGTTATAATTTTAAATCAGATTTAAGCATTTTGATTACAATTTAATATGGATTTTTTTTCAAATAAGAAAACTGCATTGATTTTTCTTTCCTGTGCAACCTACAAATTAAACAAACAACATGCACTGTTCGAACAGAAAGCTCAGAAAGAAGTTAACTGCAAGAAAGGGTACATTTGTGCTCTATTAACGCCTATTTTCAGTGATCTGTAACTCAGTGGAGGTTTAGATTTTTTTTAAAGCTAGTTTCCTCTTGCTATTTCTTTAAAAATATATTTAACTAAGCTGCTAAACTTTAGTAGCATAGATTTAAAGAAGTGAATTTAAATGGTTTTAATACTGTATTATCAAGAGAATGCATTTCACACAGGACATGCCCTGAAGAGCATCAAAAGCTGGAAATTTTGTTGAGACACAATATGGGTCACTGATCAATTGTACAGAAAGCACTGCAGGATTCCAAGCCTATTCTGTGGCCCTCAGTGACCTTACCTTGTTAGTTAGCACCAGTACCTAACATCTTTGTTACTATTTGGCAAAGGAAAGTTAGAAACTGGACAGACAGGAGGAAAGTAAAAACACTGAAATGGAGTAAAGAGGTAGTGAGAGAAAAAAGTCTGAAAAATTGATATTGAAGTGGAACAGTGGGGTGCATTTGATTACTATTCATTTCATGGAAAAACATGCTTGAAGAAAAAGTCCACAGCTATGACATTGAAACACTAAAATTTACTAGTGCAAATAATTTCAGATTTGGGATTTGTTTTAAAAGATGAATATTGGCCAATTGCATGAGGTAAACTAACAACGGTTGTAGTTTTGTCATGAAAAATTTTAACACAGTTAAGATAAGAGGATAAAAGCTCATTGTTAACCCATAAAACCACCTTTTGCCAATATTTTAGGGAGGTTTACTGAGGAGGAGTTTGCTATTTTAAAGATACCATCTATTTGAAAAATCGCATCTCAAATCAGGAAAATTTTGTATTAACTATTAATACAACAAACCTGGATGGTTATTATGGCGAAAAGACGACAGAATTATTTCACATTTTTCAGTTATTTCATATACAAAATGCTGTAAGATGCACATTTTCACTATTTTGTTGACTGTCAGTACTGAATTTTTTAATTCTCCACTAAAAATGTTGTGACAACTAATTATAGAATTATATATTTATCAGAAAATTGACTCAAATTAAATTGAAAAATTAATGTTAATTGTGTCATCATAAAATATATTGAACTTATAAAAGGCATCAGATTTGACAGCCCTGGAGAGTTAATTTCTCTCTCTTTAGGCACACGATGTACCATTGGCAGCGACAACAAAAGTTTTCTCTCATAGCATCATGGAGGCATGGTTAAGTTGAAAACAATAGGAACCGCAAATTAAGTCCTATTAAGAAAAATAAGACTGTATAATTTGTTGCAACTTGAAGACAGTATCTAGTGCTTACAGAGGCTAAAAACCCCAGCTCCCAAAAGTTTGTATGATTCTGAATTTTGCTGGTGGACCATGTGCCTGTAAGAGGAGGGGAGACCTGAAGTCTTTGTGGACTGATTTCCCTCTTGGTAACCTCTACTCCCCACACCCATTGGGAAGGGGGAAAGATTCCGAAGTCTGCAGAAACACAAGAGAATTTACCCCACATTATGGATTATATGGTAGGAGCCCTGTCATCACGCACTAGAACCAGTTAAATGCCTGGTATGTGAGAGCAGGGGAGTGGGCACACTGCCCAATGTTAAACTAATCCAGTTGTGGCCTACCACATAAATGCATCCATCGTGTCTGTTCATACGCTTGCATGTCCTGATCAATTTAACATGCCACTAACCACTACAAGCCATCATAAAGATATGGCAACATCTTTTTTCTCCAGCATGGACAGACCACAATAGCTTCCAAGTTGTTGCTAAGCTCAGTGGTTCTCAAACTGGGGGCCATGATCCCTTATGGGGTTGTGAGGTTATTACATGGGAGGGACACAAGCTGTCAGCCTCCACCCCCAAACCCTGCTTCACCTCCAGCATTTATAATAGTGATAAATATATATTTTTTAAAAGGTTATTTTAATTAATGGGGGGGGGGGAAATCTCACTCAAAGGCTTGCTGTGTAAAAAGGGTCACCAATACAAGAGTTTGAGAACCACTGTCTCCCATTTATCCCAGGTCTTAACTTTGTTGCTCTACATTGAGGCCTCAGCTACACTTGTGAGTTACAGCACAATAAAGCCACCCACAGCACTGTACCTCACTCCCCGGCCACACTAGCAAGGCACGTACAGCACTGTCTCTCCGCGGCTACAGCACTGCTGGTACTTCCACCTCCCCGAGAGGAATAAAGTTTATTGTGCTGCCGCTGCTGAGCTGTGGCCCCAGTGTGGCTGCCCAATGCGCTCTAATTGGACTCCAGGAGTATTTGGCAGTATCCCACAATGCCTGTTCTAGCCACTCTGGTCATCAGTTTGAACTCTACTGCCCTGGCCTCAGGTGACCAACCATCAGACCCGCCCTTTATATTCCCCAGGAATTTCAGAAATCCTCTTCCTGTTTATTCAGCCAGGCATGGAGTGCTATCAGCGAATCTCTCCAGGTGACCATGTCTCCACGTGCCAAGCAATCCCCAGTATGGAACAATGGCGAGTTGCTGGATCTCATCAGTGTTTGGTGGGAGGAAGCTGTGCAGTCCCAGCTGTGCTCCAGCCGTAGGAATTATGACACCTTTGGGCAGATATCAAGGGACATGATGGACAAAGGCCATGACCAGGATGCACTGCAGTGCAGGATTAAAGTGAAGGAGCTGCGGAGTGCCTACCGCAAAGTCCACAAGGCAAATGGACGCTCGAGTGCTCCCCTCGCGACCTGCTGATTCTACAAAGAGCTGGACGCGATACTTGCTGTGACCCCACCTCCACTTTGAGCACCACCATGGACACTTCAGAGCAAGAGGACGAAGAGGAGGAGGAGGAAAGTGGGAGTGAGGGTGCTGGGGCGGAGGGAGACGCCCCTGAACGCCTGGAGGCATGCAGCCAGGAGCTCTTATCAAACCAGGAGGCAGGCAGCCAGTCGCAGTGGCCAGTGCTTGGAGGAGGACAAACAGAAGAGCATGTTCCTGGTAAGCGGCTTTTTTTTCGGGAAGGAATTTTTTCGGTGCAGGCTCTTTGGGAGAGGAGGGTTAGGGCTGCATGCATGCCTAGATGCAGAATAGCACATTGATGTGGTCTATCACATCGCAGTAATCGGCCTTGGTAATCTCTTGGAAAGTCTCATCCAGAATGTGGGCAATGCGCTTGTGCAGGTTTCTTGGGAGAATCACTGTGGTCCTTGTCCCAGTCAGGCTAACGTGTCCACACCACTGTGCCATTGCTGCACACAGGCAAGCTGCATATGGGCCAGGGTGGAAGCCGCATTGCAGTAGAAAACCCTCCCTTGCTTCCCAGGTCACCCTCAGCAGCAAGATATCTTCCAGGACGAACTCCTGTGGAAAATGTTGGGACAGCGTTCAGCGTAGGTGTCCCCTGCAGCTGTTGGTTCTCCCCAAGGCACAGAAACCCAGAGGACAGTACAGCCGTGAAACAATCAGTCCCCTTTACTCACCATTTTGGGGCTCCCGTAGGTTATGTGCGCTCTCTTTGGGACGGCAAAATTATGCTATTGTGTTGACTGTGTGGGCCCTCCTTAAGTGCGGGGAAATCATTACTCTGTCTGGTATAAACAATGCTGCCTCTGTTAAGTGTTGCATTTTGCCTTTACAGATGCAACCTTGAGATCTCAGCCATCCATGTTATCACTGGCTGAGAGACTGCAAAGACTCAGGAAGAGGCCATGAAAAAGCAAAGACGACATACCGCAAGAAGCGATGCAGCAATCTCTTACAGAAAATCAAAAAGTGCAGGACTAGAGGGAGATCCAAAGCAGGAGCCTCCAGGAAAACGCAGCGCACTGGTGGCAAAGCACGGAGCACCAGCAGTAAAACATGAATCGGCTGATAAGCATCATGGAGTGCCAAGTGGACTCTACCCAGGTGCTTGTAGCCATGCAGGCGGAGCACAACACCTGTATCTTCACCACCCAGCCCTGAAAACTATGACACTTACCCTCTGCACTCAACCCCCATCACCATGCAGTATAGGCATCCTGAAGTGCAGCAGTCATTGCACAGCACTTCAGATAGGACATCCGCAAATCTGTAATTGTACTGTTCCCCACCCCACCTCCTTGCCCTTTCTGATGCCCAAGCAGTTGTGTTTCTTTTCAAGTAAATGAATTTTCTTTTCAATAAATAGATTTTTTGGCTTTGAAAACATTCTTTATTATTGTATAAAGTAAAAGTTACTTTAGCCCAGAAAAGAAACAGGCACTTCAAGTCAGCTTAGCAAACAGATTCCTACTAACATTGGAACCACTGCACTGCACTCCCGTGCAGGGCACCAGATATTACTGCTGGTTTTCAGCCTCAAATTGCTCCCTGAAGGCATCCCTAATCCTTGCAGCCCCACGCTGGGCCTCTCTAATAGCCCTGCTCTCTGGTTGTACAAATTCAGCCTCCAGGTGTTGAACCTCGGAGGTCCATGCCTGAGTGAAGTTTTCACCCTTCCCTTCACAAATATTATGGAGGGTACAGCACGCAGATATAACCGCAGGGATGCTGTGTTCGGCCAAGTCCAGGTTCCCATACAGCAATTGCCAGCGGCCCTTTAAATGGCCAAAAGCACACTCCACAGTCATTCGGCACCGACTCAGCCTGTAGTTGAACTGTTCTTTGCTGCTGTCAAGGCTCCCTGTGTAGGGTTTCATGAGCTACAGTATTAATGGGTAAGCGGGGTCTCCAAGGATCACAATGGGCATTTCAACTTCCCCACTGTGATCTTCCGCTCTGGGGAAAAAGTCCCGGCCTGCAACTTCCTAAACAGGGCAGTGTTCCGAAAGATGAGTGCGTCATGCACCTTTCCAGGCCAGCCTGCATTAATGTCAATGCAAAGCCCACAGTGATCCACAAGTGCCTGGAGCACCATAGAGAAATACCCCTTCCGATTAACATACTTGGATGCCAGGTGGGGCGGTGCCAGAATAGGAATATGCATCCCATCTATCACCCCTCCACAGTTAGGGAAACCCATCTGTACAAAGCAATACACAACGTCCTGCACATTATCTAGAGTCATGGTTTTTCTCAGCGGGATGCAATTAATGGCCTTGCAAACTTGAATCAATACAATTCCAATGGTCGACTTTCCCACTCCCAACTGGTTCACGACCGATCAGTAGCTGTCTGCAGTTGCCAGCTTCCAGACTGCAATAGCCAACCACTTTTCCACTGGCAGGGCAGCTCTCAATCTCATGTCCTTGTGCCGCAGGGTAGGGGCGAGCTCCTCACACTGTCCCAAGAAAGTGGCTTTTCTCATCCGAATGTTCTACAGTTACTGCTTGTCATCCCAGACTTGCATGACAATGTGGTCCCACCACTTAGTGCTTGTTTCCCAAGCCCAAAAGAGGAGTTCCACAATGCTGAGCATGTCTGTCAATGCCACAAGCAATTTCACATCACACACATTACGCGACTCGATATCATCAGAGTCCTCACTGTCACCTTGGATCTTAAGGAATAGCTCGACTGCCAAACATGACCTACTGGCGAGACTCATCAGCATACTTCTCAGCAGTTCGGGCTTCATTTCCCACAGACCGAAAAGGAACACAGGTCGCACTGCACAGAAACCATTGAAAGATGGCATTGAAAGATGGTGCCAAATGTGGACAGAAACACAGGGATTGCTGGGATGAGAAGTGATGCATTACGGAGCGTTGGACAGGACTGGAATGCCCCGCACACACACCCCCTTCCCACAACCCACGGGGCCAGAATGGGACGAGATGTTCTGTGGGATAGCTGCCCATAATGTACCACTCCCAATGCCGCTGCAAGTGACACAGATACGGCCACAACAGTGCGATGGCAATTGTCAGTGTGGACAGACTGCAGCGCTTTCCCTACTCAGCTGTACGAAGGCAGGTTTAACTCACAGCACTGTACATCTGCAAGTGTAGTCATGGCCAAAGACTCCAATCCTGTAAAGATATATGTATGTGCCTCAACTTTACGACTTGTAAGTAATTTCATTGAGATGTATAACATTACGCACATGCATAAGTCTTTGTAGGATGGGGGCCTAAATTATCTGTCACCACATTCATACATGCAAAATTCTAAGTGTCAAATAATCATAGGCTTTTGTTTTAAATTAAAGCAGAGTCTATGACAAATGTAATTTTAATCATAACTTTTAATGTGAATGATCTACAAATGTAAATGATTTTATACAACACATTCTGATAAGTAATGCTCACAGAGTGCAGCCGATGGGTTTTTTTAGTTTCAATCTCATACTCATCTATGTCTAAAATCAGCGGATTATCCACTGCTAGCTTTGCATGTTATGCACACTTGCAAGTTGAGCTGCTGAGACAGAAGTTGACTTCTCTATTACCTTCAGCAGCTTTCACACCTAGGAAATCCCAATCACCTCAAGCAGCAAAGTAAAAACTTACAAGTGCTGAGTCTATTTCTCCCTGCTTCCATTCTACTTACTAGGAAAACCAAAACTTTGTAAGAATATATCAAAACAGATAAACAATAATAAATATACATTTATATGACAGATAACAGGTTCCTACAGGCTATGTCAAATTTCACAGAACTTATTTCTCATTTCTGTGTTTATCAAAAAAGGAAAAGAGACCAGACAAAAAAGTTCTGTTATGAAATGTCTGGAAAAAAAATAAAAAATAAAAAAAACACTTCCTGAATTTCTTATATAGTTGTCTTAACAAATGGTATTTAAGAGAGTTAATACACTGGTTCAATTTAGTTCATACTATGTATGAAATCCATTGGAAAAAATCTAGCAAAAAGAGAAGTTAAGGATAGAGTTATAGCCTAAATTCTGAACTTCATAGGTATGAGGACAAATTTAGACCCTCAATATTATTTTATCTGTTTTATTACAGCCACAAATGATTAGAACGCAACTAAACACATAGTGTTTCCTGCTGAGAGTGCAAAAGAGGAAGGGGGAAAAAAACAGTAACATATCTGAATTGTAGTTAAGTCACTGGATAATCTAGAAGTGCATACAGTATACCTAAAGTTTATAAGCGCTTAGTTGAATAAACAGATTGGAAAATGAAAACATTGAGAAAAATGCACTCTTGGACTCAAACCAGAGCAACGTGCTTTACAAGGATTGGATATTGTTACAGAAGCTATCCTCCTCATGACAAAAAAAGTGGTCCCCTATTCTGCCCTGCAGTGTTCATTCATAGATTGTCTATATTCCATAGTATCCTTCAGAAAATAAGTTGGCCTGAACAGTTTGCAAGTGTCAAACAGAGTGCATGCTTGTGTCACGGCTGAGCACAAAACGGGTTGTTGTTTTTTTAATACTAGTATTGCACTAACTGCACAGTCAAGTTCAATCTGAGATACCTAGAACACAAAAGCTATTGTACAAAACCAAACTATTTTACTTAAGCTAGATTTTAAAAAATTAATACCCAAGAGTGTACCTAAGGCAAATAAAATAACTTGTAAACACTGCAACCTTTATAAAGTTCAACTCAACCATTTAATACAAGTGCTTAAATATACAAGATGTCCATTTTACATAAGTGTAGATCTCTGTTTATTCTTCCCTTGGGTCAGAAAGTTGTGAATTTAACTTAGTCTGAAACAAAAGCGTTCACACGTTCAGCATAGTAATACTGTAGACAAAGTAATGACTTCAATTGACATACTCAACCAAATTATTTACTTGTTTTACACACACAGAGTGAGAGAGAGAGAGCGCGTGCGCACATTAAAGCCTAGGTAATTCTGTAAGAAAAAATATTTCAAGAAGTGTGATGAGATGTTATCTCTGCAACACTAAAAAATTTGATTAATAGGAAAAATAGTATATATGGAAGGTAAACATATTGTGACTGTCTAGTTTGCACGTACATCTTGAATTAGATAGAGTGGAATAAGGAATACCAGTCTTACCTAATCGTAGTTCTCCAAAATTACCACATCCAATTTTTTTGCCAACTCTAAAGTTAGGTCCAACCATTAACACTCCAGAGTTCGAAGAGCCAGTGCCACGTGGATTGTGACCTGAACGCCCACTAGGCCGTGCCATTCTATCATCTGGTTTGTCCTTGTCTTTCTTTTTACCATCCATATCAAGTTTACGGTACTCCACTTTGAATTTTTTTTTTTAAATCAAGACAAGCAAACTCAAACGGGATAATGTGAGAATGGAATCATCACTAGTTAAGTGCTCCAGCTGGTTAATCAGTCACTAAATTGTAGTTGGTAAGTAGTCAATGGCTGCATATTCATCCCATTCGCAAAATAGTTTTCCTTGGTAGTCTTTGAAGCAAAATATATACTCAGTGTGTATCCTACCAACAGGATTTACAGAGACTCTGTAAATGAAAAAGAAAATTAAACAGAATATGTATATTTGGAACAAGGTATCTTCCTAGAGTGTCACATGATTAAAGTATAATAAATAGAACTTTTTAATATACCCTTGTTGCACAACATTACCACAGTGACTAATTTTTGCCCTCAGATTCATATACGCAACTCCAAATGATTTCAATGGGAGTTGCGCAGAAAAATCTGAAAGCAGAATTTTAATACAGATTGTTAAGTAATACGTTACTTTTTGCAAAAACATATCCAGCCTGAACTATCTAGTGTACAAACTTGATACTGCAATTTAAAGAACGTCCAACAAATCTCAAAATCAGTTATGCCAGTTTTGAATGGGGAAGAAATTCACTTATTTCTCAAAAGTTATAAGCAACTGATGCAACACTTCAGGCAAACACCATATACACTCATTCTCTGAAGCTGATAAACTCATTCAATTTAAAAGGGAAAAAAAAAGATTCAAAACTACAATTGTTTCTTTTCCTTTTTCTGAATGGTAAGACATCTTATTTTTGATGCTTAATGTAAAGCTTAACAAAGAGTGTCAAATACTTTTAATATATTGTTCTCTATTATTTCTAGTATTGGCTGCTTTGAAAATAAAACCTATTTCCTTACCAACTTTATCTTTTATTATTAAAGAAATAGTTTTGTCATCACACACTTTTTTGGTTCAATTCACTTCACTGCGTAGGCACTATTCAAACAAGAATCTTATCAAAAAGGATATTATGTATTAGTGTACTGCTGTCATAAGTCCAGTAGAAAGATCAAAAAAGGACTTTGTTTAGTCCCTACATGAATGGCAGCTATTGTTTGCTATTTCAATCACTTGATAAAAGTCATTTAAAAACCCCAAAGTTCAGATGACATTTACCCACCACATTCCAACAATCTTAGAGAAGGTAAAATTCTGGTCCCAAGACTATTTAACAATATCCTTTGACATATATTCTATTTTAAATGTTAGGATTACCTGGAAGTTAAACCCAAGATGTCTCTTTTTAAAGCAAACTTTATAACTATTACATTCTAAAACATATTGGTTTTAGAATATTGTTCTTTAACTTACCTCATTTTCAAACACCATTTTAGCAGAACAGATGTCACATTTTTCATCTGCTTCTGGCATATACAAAAAGTAACACTATGTTCTGTTACACTAAACCAACATGACAACTATCATAATGCTACAAAATCAAAGTGCAAGTACAGAAAGGAAGAGCCATATTGCCGTTCTCTGCCTAGATGGTACAAGAGTGCAAGGGAGAATGCCCTTCCCACTGTTGACCTCTGCCAATAAAATCATGGTTGTTTCTGATATGATCTTAACTGGTGGCTTTAAGCACCAATCTATCAGCAATTGGGCTGACCATGTCAACTCAGAGAGAAGTACATAAGACATGGACAGCTTGGGGAAAATACCAGATAACCTAACTCTCAAGAGTACCCATGAGAGTATAAAAGACATCCTCTGCGACCAGGAATAAAACAAAGGCCTATTTCCAATCTGCTTTTCTAAAACATTAGATACTCAGAGTGGGTCTTGGCTTCATTAAGAAAAGCCCAAAAGGATTTGGGCAACAGTTCATACCACCATAGAAGCATAAGGTCATTTTGGGTCAGCATTTAAGTGTAGTCTGCAAGGTTATTCCTGTTCATGTCTTTTGCCATAGGTTATCTGGAGCAACTGTGGAAAGTCTAAGGTAACAGAATTTGGGGAGGGGGAAAGCAAAGGAGAAACTGACAAAACATGATTCGTTTATCACCACCTTCAACCACATCTCAGTATAGAAACTGGAGAAATGCCTCAAACAAAATCAACAAATTCAATCCAACACCCCCACTAGATAGGCTATGTAAACTCCACTGCTCAAAGAATGTGCCAAGCACTTGTCATAGACAAAGGAAAGAATGATTACTTACCCTACAGTAAATTGTGGTTCTTTGAGATATTTTAGTCACTGCGGGCACACAATTGCATCACACCACGAAGCTAAATCTTTTGCACAGCCACGTCCATCAGGGTCACGCATACACCTATGCCTCCTCATGCTAACGTGCACAAGCATAAAGCATGGAGTGGCCACAACCTTCCCTCAGTTTCCTCACAATTCAAAGTCAATATTAGCTGAGGACTCCAAAAATGGATCTGGAGGGTTACAATGTCCACACTAACTACATCTCCATCTCCAAGAACCACAGTTACTGTAGGGTAAGTAAACATTCTCTTCTTCAAGTGTGTGTCAGTGTGGGTCCCATTGTAGACATCTGGCAAGCAGTGTCCTCTTCAGTATGGCAGTAATATGGAATACCAGCTGCATCAGAGCCCTGAGGAAAAAAAATCAACTAACTCACCTGTTTAAGTGAAATTCAGACACCACATTGGGAATTTACTCTGCACTTCTCAGAACCACCCTGTTCTTGGGGGTACAAGGAGTATGGGGATTAGACTGTGCATACCTGAAACTTGTTTGCTCTCCTGGCCAAGGTGATAGCCACTAGAAACACTGTTTTAAGGGTTACCTGATGGAGGGAGCAACTCCACGTGGGACTCCATCAGCTTCAGAAAGACAATGTTGAGGTCCCATGCAAGCTGTTATCAATGGGTAGGCATGCATTAGACCGTTGAGGAATTTCAATATGATTGGAAAAGAGAAGACCAAGACCAACTGTACCAGAAGATGGCACACTAATATTACTTCTAGTGTGCCCTGAAACAGTCTGGACTCTCTGGTCTGATCAACTGCAATAAGCCATCTAGAATTTTAGTTATCAACACTTGTTCAGGCACTAGGCTATATTGGGTCTTCGATATGGAAAAATCTCTTCCACTTGAAAAAGTAAGTCTTTTTGTGGATTGATTCATACTTTGTGCCAGGATGTCCTGAACATGCGAAGCGCAGTCCTTTTCCAAGGTATTCATCCAGTCAGCATTCAGTTAGTTGTAATGATGTGGATCTGGATGCAACACTTGTCCCTGGTTCTGCGACAACAGGTCTAGGAGCCTGATTTAGGGGCCATGGGAATGTGTTCACCAAGTTCATCACCAGAACTTTCTCAGACAGTAGGCAGCTATGAGGATGAGTCTGGCCCAAGCAGTCATCCAGAGGATTAACACAGAGAAAAGGCATACAGCAGCCTTTATTTCTACTGGAGTAGGAAGGCTTCCAACCAGGATTCCAGACTTATGCAGACTTGGGAACAGAAGTTGGGACACATTGCATTGTTTCTGTTGGCACACAGATCTATTACTAGGATTCCTGTGTTGATGAAATAGCAGTTTGTGAGGGACTGCAGAAATAACCACTTGTGATTGTAATTGTCGACTGTTCAGGAAATCCACTGAATTGTTGCTGTTCCCCAGGAACTGCAAGGCTGTCCGGATTAAGTCATGCAGGCAACACCAGTTCTATAGTATGACTCCCTCTCTGGACTGCAGGGAGTGGGGGATGAGAGGACCAAAGGTGCTGCCCCTTTGTTTCTTTTATGGTATATTGCCAATGTATTTGTCAGTATCAATACTATCAATTGCCAGAAGACCAGGAGGAATACTGCACACACTAGCCTGATGGCTCTGAGTTCCAAGACTTTCATGTATAGCCTCATGTCTTCTAAGGGTCATCCCATTTTGGACATATCCATCACTAATATTCCAGACAATGAAGGGATCTTGAATGGTACTCCTTTGCTGACATTGCTACGGTGTAGAGACCAAGACAGTTCCCTGAGGATGTGAGATGAAGTCACAACTGTCTTGCTCATAATGCTTTGCCAGGGAATAGACTGATCTGACACAAAATCATAGGGATCTCAGGAAAAGCCTGGCAAGCAGTGTGTCACATATGTACAGATGGTCTAATAATGTGAGGTAAGTCCATACTCTCATAATAAGGCAAGCAATCACCTCATTTATTAACAACTGAAACGAGAGTAATCTATCTTGAGGTAAGTATAACCTAGCTGTCAGAGTGAATTCTGAGTCCTATAAATTACTGTTCTGTGATGAGAGAATTTCTCAGATTACTAGGAGGTTCAAATGGGGCAATTGCCAAGGCTTGTCAGAGTTTCCTGATAAAATTCAGCTATGATCAGCCAGTTGTCTAAGTACAGGCAGACAAAGATAACTTGATTCTTCAGGTGCTCCGCCACAAGAGTAAGGCCCTTGGTAAAGGCAAATACTTTGGAGAGCCCAAAGGGCAGTACCTTGGACTGATGGATTCAGCCCCACTGTAAATTTGACGAACTTCCTGTGGGCCAGGTGATGGCAATGTGAAATACATGTCTTGCAAGTCAAGAGCCACAAACCAGTCCTGTACCTGATGCAATGGAATGATGGAGATAAGTGTTACCATCCCTGAATCTGAGGTGGCATGTGTATTTGTTGAGTCTCCTCAGATATAGAGTAAGACAAAGTGTCCCTTTCTTCTCTGGAAAAGGAAATGAGAGAAGAAATCCTTGCCCTCTATTGAGAATCTTCTTCAATTGCTCCAAGACTGAGCTACAAGGCTACTTTTTGTAAAAGGTTCTCATTAGAAGGATCCTTAAAAAGGGATGGGAGGGCGGGCAGTAGGGTTTAGGGGTATGGAAAGGAATTGGATGGCGTAGCCATGGGTAACAATGTCTAGTATCCATTTGTTAGCCAAAATCTCTGCCCAAGTCCAATAGAAAGGGGGCAGGAGGGAGAGTTTCCAAAAAGTCAACTGTAGGATCTTGGTCTTAGCATGGCTCCTGACAGTCACAGGAAACGAGTTCTCTGCCTCTGAGGGGACGGTTACCAGACTGGGTTCCAGCTTCTTGAACAGCGTATCTTCGGTGGTCACCTGTACCTTCTTCGGGATGTATCACAGCTGTAGCCAAGATGCCCAGACCATCAAGATAGCATGGCAGGCCAGAGTTTAAACCCCAAGGACTTAGCATCTGCCTTTAATGATTTTGCCCTGCCGTACAGGAAGTTTCCCGTTTTCTCTCTTCTATTATCTTTTTTTTTTTTTTTTGGGGGGGGGGGGAGGGCAAGAGGAGAACATTCAACTACAAAGAAGTACAGAAGTGCAGAGTATTTCTTCAGACAAATGTGAAGCTTGGACAAATACCTGTGAGAGTCAAGCACAGCCCAGGTTCTGTCCCACTACCACAAGTAGTAAGAACAGGGGTTCTCAAACTTTTGTATTGGTGACCCCTTTCACACAGCAAGCCTCTGAGTGCGACTCCCCCTATACACTAAAAAGACACTTTTTAATATGTTTAACACCATTACAAAAACTGGAGACAAAGTAGGGCTTGGGGTGGAGGGTGACAGTCATGGAACCTTCATACACACACAAAACAGATATGTTTGAATATATCAAAGTAATTTTAAAATGTATTTCCTTAATCTAGCATAACCTCATCTTGGTACTTCTCTGACAAAAGGAAAAAAGTTGTGAGGAACACAAACATAGGTCTAATATTCAACAGTAGAAAAGACTATTTTTGCTTTTTAAAAAAAAGTGTCAAATGTCAATTATTTATACATGCATGAACAGGATAGTCAGAAATTCTACTCTAAAAATTATGTCGAAGACAAACTTTGTTCAGCCACAAAGATCAAGAAAATATTCCTCTAAGAAAATGAGACAGCTAATTTAATTATTTTTCTGACTCTACCGCCATTTTCTGCCTGTTGATAGAAAAATTCTTACTAGTGAAACAAGCACACAGAAGAAGCCAAGGGGGGTCAAAGGAATGACTAGAAAAAGACTGTGCGCTTACAGCTACCAACATTAGTGCCATTCTAACCAATCCTTGTTGGAATAGCTGTGTCTAAATAAAGGAGGTCCCAGTATCAACATCAGAACATTTCAGATTTCAGCCTTAAAGAAAAAAAAACAATATTAGCATGAAGCTTCAAAAGTGGGACCACATACAGAGACGCTACAGCATGCTAGTCAGATATGTCTTTTTACAATTAAACAGCCACAATCCCCAAGGCAACAGACAAGTAACTGTATACTCAAAGATAAATAAATATATTGGTGAAAATTTGGATGCGCTTTCACAGTCTGATCAGCAGTTAGATAGCATACAACGTACTAATTTTTTGGTTAATGCTGCCACCATTCACAGAATTGTAAGAATCACATGTTTAAACTTGTAGGATATTTAGTGAGCAAAATGATTACTAAATATTTTTCTAAAATATAACATTAAAATTAATTCTTCTGTTGATCCAGTGTACATAGGACACACACATTTCCATTGAAATACCTTTTAAAAGTATTTCAATTGAATGTAAATCAAAGAATAATAGATCAGCAACTACAAGTTTTAGTTTTCCAAAAATTATCTCAATTATGTGACAATTTATGGGCTTGTCACTTTTCCTTTGTTGACTCAACAGATGTTACTGGATTCCTACTGCAGAGACACAGAAAGTTCTTTTAATATTTAACAATGATAGTATTACTGTCAGAAAGGAAGACACCCACCCCTCTTATGTAAGCCTCTTCTTTCTGGTCTTGAGTATAATGTTCCACTTTGCTATACTATACAATTTTCATATAATCTGAAGTAAACAGAATATTTGGGGTGTTTTTTGCCAAGAACCCCCTCTATAACAAATTGTGGATCATGTCACCCTCACATACATAATGTGGTATTAGAATTCACAAATCACACTTACCCAAGAAAGCGGTACACTGTTCATGGCAATGCCTTTTCTTCACCATAATGTTCACGTTTTAGATGTAAACAGCATGCTAAAAGTAAAGAAATACATATGTAATACTGGCACTCATTCATGCATGTAAACATTTCTGATGTTTTACTCAGATTTTATATAAATTAAAGATTTAGTACTGTTGTTTTTCTAAATGAAAGTAGAAAGCAAGCTTCTATTAATATTGTACGTGTGAGTGTGTCCTATATATACCAGAAGCCTTCTAAATATAAAGGAAGTCATACCCTTCACCAAACTAAGCGTACCCACTAAAATGACTGAGATTAAGAGAGGGTAAAGGGATAATTCATACAAGCAAGATGATTACAAAAGTATGGAAGTGTCTTATAAATTACATTTGCTACTTTGTTTGTGTGTTTTGCTGGATTTGCTACACAACTCATCCCACTCTTCTGCCACCACAGCAATTTCCTGTTAGGTTTTTCACTCTCCCTCTACACAAACAAGCAACTCAACCAAATAAAAACAGATAACTTGATTAGTTTGTTTCTTGTAGAAATCAAGAAAGAAGAGAGGGATTTAAATGAGAGGCAATTGCTTTGTCCATGAGCTCAGGAAAAGCATTCTGTAATTAGGGAGCAGTATGAAGGCAAAAAAAAAAGAAGGCATCATTGGTGAAGCAGAAAGGGCAGGGCACTGATATTATACAAGACAAAGAGTTGAGTAATGAGGGGGCCCTGAATATAAAACACAATAAAGTTTAAGTCTGATCCCAATGAGAGAAGCCAGGAGAGATTCCAATAGCGGGGTTATAGTCAGAATATTGCACAAGAAAGATGGATCTTAACAGCTACAATTTGTATTGACTGGAGGTAGGGAGGTGAAATGGGCATCAAGGAGGACAGCAATCAAGAAGGGAGATGACAATGGCTTGTAAGAAAAGTTCCAGCTATTTTCCAGAAAGATCATGTTCCTATGTTCTCAAGTGTTGTAAGGGGAGAAACAGCAAGTTCCAACACTGCCTGGAAGATGAGGCATAGGTCAGGGAAGACAGTAAGAGAGGAGACAAATATGATGCCCCAGTAGCAGGCCTAAGTTGATGGTAAGTGCAATGATGTATTCAAATTGACAAAGAACAGGAAAGGAAAGAGAAGAATCAGGAATTCAGTTTTAGCCATGTTAGGGTTAAGTTACTGATCTCCGGCAACTACATGTAATACACAAAACCATTTTTGAAGTTTAAACATAATTAAACTTAAGAAAACTTGCATTAATTCCCATCCTATTTTGTATGGATTTAACATCATCAAGAAGCAGTATGAGGGCCACTTCAGTGTCTATCACAGCCAGTTCATGGAGGAAAATGAACTTCCATTGCTGCCTCATGGCAGGTCTCAATTAAGTATCAATGTTTTAAGGGCATGTTGCTAGTGGACCATATCAGTTAAATACACAGTAAAACATTCTGAGACACAGCTACACTTAGTTATTACAATACAGTCCTTTAAACAAAAGCAAAAAGGTATTATAACACAGTCAATCACAATTTTCATTAAAATATAGTTTTAGACCCTACTGAAAGCCATCACAAACACAGAGAATGCAGTATCTCCAATTGTCAGAAAACCTCCCTTTGTGCAGTGATCCCATTGTAAAGTGGTGATATACAAGCCTATTTACATGTCTTTCAATGAATGGTCTATTTCTTTCCATTTCTGAATCAGTCTCTCTCAAAACAGTTTTAAAATATTTTCATACACAAAAAATTTCCATACAAACCCATAAAATGCATCCAAGAAAAAAATTCTATACCTATATTCATGTAAACCTTCATTTACATGAATATGGGTATAGATTAGGAAACCATGTGCCTCTAGAACACTGGATTCCATGCTGCAATATAAGGATATTCTCTAGTTATGTATTATGTATGTGAGGAAGGGTTACAGGGAGGAAGGTAAAATGAGGTTGCCAGAGTCAGAGGGGGGAACAGAGGAGAAGTGGGACAGAAGTCTGATGAGGCAGCAGGGGGAAAAGGAGTTGGTCGGAGGGACTGATTAATAACAGAAGTGCAAGAGGGGCAAGAGCAGAGGGAGGATATTGACATACTAAAAGCACAGAAGCATAAAAGCCTATAACCACTAAAGCACAATGCCAGGACCTAGGCTTGAATCCAGGAGTCGTCAATCTCTACATTACTTTGCTGTCAGGAAATAGCTGTGAAACCCACGGCAAAGTGTATTTTGTCTGCCTCTAGTAACTGGTCCACATAGAGGATAACAGCTTTACAGTGCTGCCAGTTACTAAATTAGCTCAAGTGACCAAAGAATTTGCTGTGGATCTAAACGTCTGAACACTGTCAAAGGCTGAAGATGGAGCCAAAACCACGATAGATTTTTTGCAGTTAAATTTTAACTTAGGAAACTATAATAAAAGATTACAGGTGAAAAGTCAAGCACTCAAAAGTCTGAAAATGCCAAAATTAAGGTGTATCTGTGAAAACTGCACTACAGCCTCTTTTCTTGGTCTTGATGACTTCCAAATCAAATTTGCTTAGTTAACAGGTAAAAAGATGTTTTCCTCTACAGACAGTTCTGAAAATTCAGTCTGAAAGTTGAAATTCCACCTGTGCTATTTCTGCATCACCACAAGTAACAGATTCTACTAGATAAATTCTACCATCTCTTATACCTTGTGCAACCCAACTGACTTAATGGGGTTGTACAGGTGAGAAGGCAGAGGTCCCTGTAAATCAAACTTAGTAAAACTTCATTTATAGATGCACTATTGAAAGCAGAATCCTGCCATTTCCCATAGCTCTATAAGCTGTGAAGGATAAGGATTAAAAAAGATAGTGAAAACTTCATATTCTAGTTATAAAAATTAGATATGACAATATCTAAATCACAAAAGTGACCTTACTAAACAGATCTATTGTCACTTCAGAGCAAAACTACACTAAGTTGAAGTATTATACCCACTACAAATGACTCACATTATTTTTGTCAATAAACACGGATATAAATCATCCAAGACCATGGCGACCTCTAAGCAGACCACCATTTAAAAGTGTTCTTAAATTTCTGCAAATCAAAAGAAATCACTCTCAGTTACTGTACATCATGAATAACCCAAACAAAACACAGTGAAAGGAACATGCAGCACAGACTGATTTAAATGCTCATAATTTCCCCAACTGTGTGTCATGGACATGCATCTTCACTGTTATTACTCCTCCTTGGTACATCACCCCACTTGCTTGCATACATGTCACTGTACGGTAGATGAGTATGTAGGCAGTCTATAGAACTATCATTAAGGCAATATTTTCATAGAGTGCTGCAAGAGTTAAGATTTTTTTTAACCTTCTCATCTTTTTACCCATATGTGTGTGTGTCTAGTACAGACAGTATTGAAAACGAAAAACAAATATGCAATAAGGCAAAAACAGGCAATGAGCAATAGGAATCACGGGAGAGCAGAAGTAAGGTTATGATGCAATAGTCTTCAATTACATAATCACACAGTATTTCATAGCTCCCATTCAATGCTCTGGTGGCGTAAACAATTGCATGGAGTGCCAACATCCACAAATGTCCTATGTTCTACATCACCAACAAGGAAAAAGAAACACTCTTCCATCCACCCAAGATGCTCTTTTCTACCAAAAACAATACTAAGCTTCTAGCAACACTAGCCAGTTTTACAACCCTGGGGAGTTTCTATACAACAACAAGAATGGCAGATTTCGATCCCCTTGTGGATCCTCAATGAAGTCAACGGGGTCCATGAAAGAACAAAGCTTCACCCCTACAGTCAATTTCAGGACTGGGGTCTAACTGTTGTCAGAAAAGCTGGTGATTGAACCACCAACAGAAGCTTACATTATACACCTCTACCCCAATATAACATTGTCCAGAGGAGCCAAAAAATCTTACTGCGTTATAGGTGAAACTGTGTTATATCGAACTTGCTTTGATCCACTGGAGTGTGCAGCCCCCCCCCCACCCGAGCACTGTTTTACAGCGTTATATCCCAATTGTGTTATATAGGATCACGTTATATCAGGGTAGAGGTGTATTACAGGGAATAACACAATAGCCCACCCAGACCAACATCTTTAGGCCATGTCTAGACCAGAAAAATAGATCATGCCTAAAAAAAACTAGCTAGGTGAAGCCTAGGACTGACCGTGACTAGTAACATTTTTTAAATGTCTACACTAGTGTTTAAAAAACATGTTTGCCAACACAATTTAGGCAACCAACATTTTTAGTCCATACACAGCTTTAGACAGTTGCTACTGCAGCATTAGAATTTTGATTTTGCACAAGAGCATGGATCCAATAACAGAGAACATTTTTAGTGAATAACTTCAGAGAATACTAATATTTCTTCAAATTTGCAGATCACTTTAGCATAAAGGTTACTTGATCCTTCTTTTATCCTTGCTAATGCACTTTCAGTTTAAACTTGAATAAAATACTGTTAAAAACATTAAGACTGAAACACAAAACATTGCAGAATCAGAAAGTGATTAAATTAAAACGAAACATGTAATCTTAACTGCTCCCTTGGGCACATGTATTACCACATAGTTTAATTACATGATAACTTACTACTACTCCTCATACTACTATAATATACAATCTTCCTATAACTTTACAGAATCTAGTCATATGAGAATTGGGGAAGCCAATGAAATTGAAACTAGTTTCACACAGTAAATTTTAATTTGTCCTGAGTAAACACGTTTTAACATTTCTCTTCTATAGACTTCCAGGAGCCTTCCCTTAGCACCTTCCCAGGTGCATGTGGAATTAAGCGCCTCCTGAACAGGCCTTCTTTCAGGTAATGGGTACTTCAGTGGCTTTTTAAATATGCATCTACCTCAGCTATGCATACAAGTGCACCACTTCCTCTCAGATCATTAGGAGCTTACTGAGAAAATCCCTTTCACAACCTAACAGCCATTTTCATCATATGCCTGCGAAATCAAACCAAATTTCCATATGAAAACAGACTTGTCAATGACAGCATCAATGCCAAATTTAAACTTTCTAATCCAGACTGTAGAGCTGTTCAAAGTCACATCATCAGATTGTTTATTATAAGGAAAGTATTTGGCCCTTGCTATCCTAACTGAAAAATCTATGAAGCATTTTTGCTCAAGCTTATCATGAGAATTTCCGTGCAGTCAGACCAACTCTGGGAAATTTCAACACAAAAGATGAAAGCTTCAGAATTAAAATTAACTGAAAACAGAATTTAGAACTGAGATGCTTAATTATGTAAGCAGGTACTGCTTTCTAACAACTTTTGTGACAAGACCTAACTACCAGAAAGGAGTTCTAAAATCAGGGCCAATCACCTTAACTCATCCTACTACATCTACATGCAACATAGGGTATGTCTACACTACGGAATTATTCCGATTTTACATAAACCGGTTTTGTAAAACAGGTTGTATAAAGTCGAGTGCACGCGGCCACACTAAGCATATTAGTTCGGCGGTGTGCGTCCATGGTCCGAGGCTAGCGTCGATTTCTGGAGCGTTGCCCTGTGGGTAGCTATTCCGTAGCTATCCCACAATTCCCGCAGTCTCCGCCGCCCCTTGGAATTCTGGGTTGAGATCCCAGTGCCTGATGGGGCAAAATCACTGTCGCGGGTGGTTCTGGGTAAATGTCGTCAGTCATTCCTTCCTCCAGGAAAGCAACGGCATACAATCATTTCGCGCCCTTTTTCCCTAGATTGCCCTGGCAGACGTCATAGCACAGCAACCATGAAGCCCGTTCAGCTTTTTTTTTTTTTTTTTTACTGTCACCGTATGTGTACTGGATGCCGCTGACAGAGACGATACTGCAGTGCTACACAGCAGCATTCATTTGCCTTTGCATGACAGCAGAGACAGTTATCAGTCATTCTGTACCGTCTGCTGCGCCATTTGAGATGATGGTTATCTGTCGTTCTGTACCGTCTGCTGCTGTCATGGGTGCCCCTGGCTGAGGTCGGATGGGGGCGCAAAGACAAAAATGGGAATGACTCCCCGAGTCAATCCCTACTTTATGGTATCTAAGAGTAGAGTCTGTCCTGCCTAGAATATGGGGCAAGTGTACTAAAGAACCAGTGTATCAGAGAACCAGAGAGCACAGCTGCTCCGTGTCAGATCCCGCAGAAATGATGAGCTGCATGCCATTCACAGGGGGTGCCCCTGCAACAACCCCACCCATTGCTTCCCTCCTCCCCCAACCTTCCTGGGCTACCATGGCAGTGTCCCCCCCATTTGTGTGATGAAGTTATAAAGAATGCAGGAATAAGAAAAACTGACTTGTTAGTGAGATAAAATGAGGAGGAGGCAGCCTCCAACTGCTATTAGTCCAGGCAGGACATTAAGCGGTGTGAGGGAGAGGAGCCCAGCATCCCGCTGTTATGATAGTCCAGGCAGTACAGAATCTTTTCTTTACACATGAAAGGGAGGGGGCTGATGGAGCTCAGCCGCCAGTTGCTATGACGAAGACGGTTACCAGCCGTTCTGTACCATCTACTGCGAATGACCGGGAGTCATTCCTATTTTTACCCAGGCGCCCCCGGCCGGCCTCACCTGAGGCCAGCCAGGAGCACTCAGCAGATAGCAAGCATATTGTACCGTCTGCCACCAGGGAGGGAAGAGGAGCGGATACTGCTCTTTACTGCTGCAGCATCACGTCTACCAGCAGCATTCAGTAGACATAGGTTGACATTGAAAAAAGTCAAGAAACAATTTTTTTTTCCTTTTCTTTCACGGGGGGGGGGGGAGGGGAGAGAGAAAGGATGTAAATTGACAAGCTATACCCTGAACCACCCCGGACAATGTGTTTGACCCAACAGGCACTGGGAGCTCAGCCAAGAATGCAAATGCTTTTCGGAGACTGCTGGGGACTGTGGGATAGCTGGAGTCCTCAGTAACCCCTCTCTCCCTCCATGAGCGTCCATTTGATTCTTTGGCTTTCCGTTACGCTTGTCACGCAGCGCTATGCTGTGGACTCTATCATAGCCTGGAGATTTTTTTCAAATGCTTCGGCATTTTGTCTTCTGGAACAGAGCTCTGATAGAACAGATTTGTCTCCCCATACAGCCATCAGATCCAGTATCTCCCATACGGTCCATGCTGGAGCTCTTTTGGGATTTGGGACTGCATCGTCACCCGTGCTGATCAGAGCTTCACGCTGGCCAAACAGGAAAGGAAATTCAAAAGTTCGTGGGGCTTTTCCTATCTACCTGGCCAGTGCATCCGAGTTCAGATTGCTGTCCAGAGCGGTCACAGTGGTGCACTGTGGGATACCGCCCAGAGGCCAATACCGTCGATTTGCAGCCACACTAACCCTAATCCGATATGGTAATACCGATTTTAGCGCTACTCCTCTCGTTGGGGAGGAGTATAGAAACCGATGTAAAGAACCCTTTATATCGATATAAAGGGCCTCATAGTGTGGACGGGTACAGCGTTAAATCGGTTTAATGCTGCTAAAATCGGTTTAAACGTGTAATGTAGACCAGGCCATAGACTCTATATTCGTATGTCACGTCCCTGAACTAAGAATATTTTCCTGCAGTTTGTACAAAAAACCTACAAGTGCACACTTTGGGCCAGATTCTACAAACACAAATAAAAAACAACTTTATTCACAGGAGCGGCCCCATTGATATCCACTGGTCCACTTGCATGAGAAAGTTATTCACCTAAATAAGTACTGCAGGATTAAGCAATTTAAAAAAAAAAAAAAATTACACACTTCGAAGGCACAGACGATTTCATCTGCCAAACCACATAAATTTACACAATTTATTCCAAAATTATGTTTAAATTCCTCCAAAATTTAATTGCCAAGCACAGCGTTTTCTAAATATATAATGAGTTCAAATTTTCAGAGATAACATACACATATTTCATCTATCCTATGCAGCCCTTTGTGCAGAAAAAAATTGTCAGTAAGCTATACAATAAGACAGTTTATTTAAACATGGCGAGGTCTGTCAAGAGAAGAAAGTTGCAACTGTTTAACTAAAGGAGTGATTTTACTGATTTAGTTAAACTTGTGCAAACCCCTTTGTGAACATTGTTATTTTAGTTTAGCTTAGACCAATTCCTTATCAATTTAAACTGCGCTGGTTTAAAGCCAAAATAGGTGTGCACACAGACTTTTGCATTAGTTTAAAAATCTCATTTTTAGTTAAATCACTGCAACTTTCTTACGTAAAGGTCTAAAGTTAAAATTTAGAAGTTCAGAGATCTATCTAAGCCAAATGTCAGTATCCCAATTTGTCATGCCTAATTTTGTCATTTTTATATAGTATTTTCTGATCATCAATGATTCAGAAGAGACAATGTAATTGTGGCAGCACAGATCAAAGTTAAAACAACATTAAAGGCCAGCTCCAGCTCCCACTCCCCTCCCCCCTTTTGCTCTACATAGCCCTATATCAGAAATATCAGAAGCAACATAAAAACTAGGATCCCAATACACCAAATCCAATCATTTTCTCCAATGTCAGAAAAGGCACCTCTCTCCCAAACACGTTATAATGTCCAATGCTGAGTGAAAGTTAATGCTGAGTTAGCTAATACTACATAATGCATGCTCCATTTTTCTACAATGGTCACTGTACTACCAGTGTTTAATTCACTACACAGCAAAGCAAATTAAAGTGTCTAAATCATCACATTAAAAAACTATGCTAAAAAAACCCAAATGTGCAAAAATCAAAACACTCAGGTTAGGAAGTATTAAATGGGAATAACACCAGCTTCTACAGTACTTTCTTCACAGGTATGCTGGGAAGAGAAAAATCATTACTGCTGGAAATTCTGATATTATGATGAGCATCACAGAGAAGTCCATAAGGGAATTAATAATTCTGTGTTTCGCGTAGGGTTTGGGTGATCTGAGGTAAATACGACATGGAGCCACACACTTAATTGTGATGACAAAATAATATATTTCTACCCATTCAGTGAGCACCAGCCATCCTAAGTACTGAATGAGCTGGGTGGATCCTGTGGGGAAAAAACAGCACGTCATGTAATCAAAGATCTTATCATGCATATGAACAAGAGGACCAAAACTTAGGGCTGGTCTACACTAAGGGGAGGAAATTGATCTAAGATACGCAACTTCAGCTACCTTAATAGCGTAACTGAAGTCGAAGTATCTTAGATCGAGTTACCTACCATCCTCACGGCGCAGGATCGACGTCCGCGGCTCCCCGTCGACTCCGCTACCGCCGTTCGCGTTGGTGGAGTTCCGGAGTCAACAGGAGCTCATTCAGGGATAGATATATCGCGTCTAGATGAGACGCAATATATTGATCCCCGAGAAATCAATTGCTACCCGCCAATACGGCTGGCAGTGAAGACGTACCCTTAGAAGTTGCATGGGAAACCTTAAATGTTGGTTTCAGAGTAGCAGCTGTGTTAGTCTGTATCTGCAAAAAGTGTCTGGCATTTTGTTTTTCAGTAATTCCTACATTTTTGAGAAGCAATCTGAAAAAATTCCCATCAATGAACTTATACTGGTCCCTCACATGGATCATCAGCAGTGATGGTACCTTGACAGACCTCTACCAGTTAAGCTAACTGAACAGTTGAAGGGCACTATGGTCTATGACAGACATGAGCAAACAACGGTCTGACCATCTTGCCCAGCTCCTGAGCTCCCGGCCCCTCCCCTGCTGTTTCCCCTCCCCCAGAGCCATACGAGCCGCGCTTTAGCCCGCTGCTCCCACTGGGTAGCACGGGAAGCGCAGCTGGCTCTGCCCAGATGTCACGGCTGTGAGCTCCTGATGCTGGTAAGGGGGCAGGGGATCCTGGGGGGCAGTCAGGGAGGAGGGGGCAGTTGGATGGGACAGAGGTTCTTTGGGGGTGGTCAGGGGATGGGGAACAGGGAGAGTTGGGAGTGGAAGTCCCGGGGGGCCTGTCAGGGGGCGGGGATGTGGATAGGAGTCAGGAGGGCAGTCAGGAGACAATGAGCAGAGGGCACTTGGATAGGGTGTGGGAGTCCTGGGGGTGGGGGGAGGGCTGTCGATAGGGGTCGGGGCAGTCAGGGGACGGGGGGGTTGGATAGGGGGTAGGGGTCCCGGGAGGTGGCAGTCAGGGGACAAGGAGCGGGGGGGGGGGGGGTTGGATGGGGCAGATAGGGGGCAGGGGCCAAGCTGTTTGAGGACCTGGCCCTTCATACAGTTGCGCAACCCTGATGTGGCCCTCGGGCCAAAAAGTTTGCCCACCCCTGCTCTATGAGGACCAGCCTCTAGGAGAAGAGACAGCTAGCCAATGCATTTTACTGCTACTTGCTGTAAGCAGAGGAATACTGGGACTCAAGCTCTGGGTTCTACAGTAGAACCTTAAAGATATATGAGCACCAGAGTTACAAACTGACCAGTGAACCAGACACCATGTGAAACTGGAAGTAACCAATCAGGCAGCAGCGGAGACAGAAAAAAAATGTAAATACTGTACTGTACTTGTATTGCATACCCCTCCACCCCTACGCACAGGGTGCCCACTTACAGCCAGAGAGTGAAGATGCTGAGATTTGCAGACAAAACTATGAGCCCCTGCTGCCAGCCCAAGGCAGCCAGAACAGGAGCTGCACCGGGGTCTGTGCTGCTTTCTTGTAAGCCATGGGTGCTGTTTTCAAATACATACCCCGCCCCCGGGGGTGACGCTGTTCTCACACTCACTCCCCCTCCCCCTCCCCATATATATATATATATATATATATATATATACACACACATATACATATACATATACATATACATACACACACACATACACACACACACGCACGACAGGAGGGAGACATGTTGTTTTCAAAGGACAGAGTCCCTCCTCTCAATTCCAGTGCTCAGTGCCCCAAAGGTCTTCAACACCCTGGAAGCAGTTGCAGAAAATGTATTGCTTAGCTCTAGAACCCTGGACTGGGGCATGCTCAATGTATATTGCATCTTTAGAGTATTTAGCTGCCAAACTCTAACAAGCCTCTACTAAGCATGTACAAGTAGCAATATTCTTAAAACTCATCCCAATGTGGGTGGATTTTCATGAAATAGTAAAAGGCATCTCCTAAACTTGGGCCTTTCCATGTTAAGTTTCCAGTCCCTGCTTCAAAGCAGGGACGTGCTAAAAGTTCTCAATAAAACTGATGAGAGGCGTTTTTTAAATATTGGAAGAACCATGTACTTTTCCCTAACCTCACTCTCAGAGATAGCTGAATTTGATTTTGCTGAAATTCCAAAAATCAGCCAGACACCTGACATGGAAAGTTTAAGTCGAAACAGACAAAGCAACTGAAAACGGGCACTGACAATGGAAATTGTTATGCGATCTTAACTATAGGCATTGCTGCTGTGCCTACAATGAAAGGACCAGCACAAAAAATGTGACTGATACACAACATTACAGGAAAAAAAGCTGACAGAGTAAACTTCAAGTGAACTATAATTATCAGTTTCTGATTATGTTAAACAAGCAGCATGAAAATCAAATGGATCTTGACGTTATAAGAATCTCCAAGATGTGTTTTCAATCATAGCTTACCTATTTTAATTATGTACATACTATCAACAGCACCAACTCCTTTGCTGAACATCCCAATTGCTATCACAGACTTCCACTCTTGCAGCTGTGACCCAAGACCTTGCAATACTCACTTAAAACACTTCTCTATTATATCCTATTTGCATCAGAATGTCACACTTTGCAGTAACTCCTACATTTAAGCTTATTTATATTAAAACATTATGGAAAATAAACTTAATTAACTTTAGTAAAACAGTAAAATGTAAAAGGAATCACTGGCACCAAGTAAGCAAACCAGAAACCCGCTTTATTTTAGCCAACTAGTCACTCGATATATGAGAACCTTCTGAACATTCCATTTCAAAACAACACAGACATTACTGATGGTCCTCTACTGTTGAAATCAATTGAAATCTTCCCACTGACTTCAGTAGGTTTTCGATCAGGCCCTAAGACAAGCACACAAGTTCTTTGCTGAATCAGTGCCTAAAACAGTTTTCTCGTGTTCTCTCCCTTAAGTGTTAAGAACTTATATTAAACTAAACTACAATAGTAAATATGAACTAAACCTTTATTATTATTATTATTATTATTATTACTAAACACTGCCAGTGTAAACACAAAGGACAAAATCCTGATCCCACTTAAAACAAAGGGAATTTTGCCACTGGCTTCAATAGGATCAGGATTTCACCCAGAATGTCCACTGATTTTAAGGAAAAACATGACACAAGTCTGAGCTTCGAAAACCAGTTACAACTTTGCATATTTCCTCTATGTCTGAGATTAAACAAACAAAAATTACACTTTGTCACATACTATATCCCCTTTTTTTGATGAACAAAAAACTCAAATGCAACCTAACAGTGCAGAAGTAGAGGCTGAAAGTTGTTTAAGTTCCAAAAGGGTATCACAAGTTACATTTTAAAAATGATAGCTAAGATATTTGTGTAAGTTAAAACTTACAAAAAAAAGCTTAGGAAGACAGACAATGTTAACCGTACATTGTTTTTACCTCATCTGTTTATGAATTATTTTATGTTTATTAGTGTTATTTATTGTTATACTATACTTGTAAATCCAAGTTGTACTATTTATTATCAAAAGCCATAGACAGACAGATCTTAACCTATCAAGTCTGGAAACAAATACTAAATATAATTAGTATTCAGGATCCTTACACTCCATTGTGATACATGAGTTTCTAGCCATATCATCAGCTATCAGACCTCAGAACTGCCAAAGGCCCCAGGATAGAATATTTCCAGAACTTAAAACCAGAGTAGTTGAAGGAGGAAATCTTACATTTGAAGGGAAAGGAAAAGGACTTTTTGCGTCACATTAAAACCAAAAACTTACATCTGTTGGAAAGCTATTCAGAATATTAGTGACAAATAAGAATGTTTAGTGGTCAGTGCATAGGCGAGGTAGTCAAAGGCACAAAATACACTATCATACAGGTTCAGTAATTTCTCAGATTTGGTGAGATCTGACGTGGATATCCTCAATATACATGAAAATCAAGAATGGCATGGGGTGAAAAAAGTTATTTCAGCTTGTCGGCATCTTCACGTGTGACAGCACCAGGATTCAGTTATTCAGGTCACCAAATGAGTACCCCATCACATGTTCTAGTTGTCATTTTTAAGGATTTTATACAATTATTTAAAAAGCTATTGGTATAAAAAAATCCTTCTTATTCTTCCACTGTAAAGTCAAGCTAGCTTCATGACCACAAGTTCACTGCACAGACCTCAAAGGAAAATTTTTACTAACAGCTTAAAAAACACCAAGTTACTTAAGAAGTTTTTCATACATAATGTTTTGATTTTATGAAGTGATATTTATTAACCTAAAAGACCAGGAAACAAGTGCCTTATACTCAGGCCCCAGTGCATTCCAACTGCAAAGATACAAAATTTACAACAGAATCTGCCTGTTCCTGAAGCTGTGCAGCAGATTCTAAGCTTTCATTTAGAACATTATTCTAACCCTTGCAGTCTTCCAAATATGAAGCACATGAAAACTGTTTCACAGTTGTATTCCTGAGCCTGCAGACAACCTGAGAAATGTAAATTGCCATCAATCACCTCCAGCTTCTAATTAAATTTCCTCCTTTTTCCCCAAATGTGGAACCCCCTCTATCACTCCCAATTTACTTTGGTTTGAGGCTCAACAAGTGCAAATCTGTGAAATACAACAGCTGTAAAAACTGAGAGGCTTAGAATGCTAGAAGTAAAACTGGTGGACAAAGGTTAATAGGCAAACAGTAGGAGAGGCAGTCACTGGCACATGAAAAAAAGCAGCTTTGACACATGAATCTAACTACAACATACTCAGTATGTGAATTTTAAAACAGTTACAATGTTCAAATATCCTCCCTGCAACCTATGCCATAAAGCTCACTGTGTTACTATCAACTGATGCACAGGTTCATGTAAAGACAATTCTCTGACTCATTATTCATCTGCTTTTATAAGGCTTCCTTTTGTTTCTATTCTTTTACAGTGAAGGCTCTCTCCTAAACACAGGGCAGCAAAAGAACACTAGCAGCATCAGTGGCTAAATGCATGTATTTTTTTTAAGGTACAATATTGAAGATAGATATTTATATACATCGAACAGCAGTTAGATCTGGAAAGTATCAAGTTATGAACACCACAGAAACGAAGGTTGTGCATAACTCTGAACAAAATGCTATGCTTGTTCTTTCAAAAGTTTACAATTGAACACTGACTTAATACAGCTTTGAAACTTTACTATGTAGAAGAAAAATGCTGCTTTTAACCTTAATTTAAATCAAAATCATAGAAAGTCTCCTTGCCTTATCAATTTTTTTTTTATATTTCCCTTTTTTATTAGTTTACATTTAACACAGTACTGTACTTGCTTTTTTGAAGGAGGGGGAGGTAGGAGTCTCTGCTGCTGTTTGACTGCATATTTCCAGTTCCAAATGAGGTGTGTGGTTGACAGGTCAGCTCATAACTAGTGTTAGTAACTCTGAGGTTCTACTGTACTTTATATTGAAGATGACTTTCATTACCCACTAGTAACTATGATGCTACTTCTCAATTTCTTGTATTATAAAATTTAACATTCTCAAGATATATAATATGTATACTCTAAGCACATACATATAGTGGCATCCTTTTTTAAAATTACCTGGTAAATGAATAAGTTTGCAAAAAAAAAGTGTAATTATAGTGAAGACCTGTTTAAAAATAATTCAATACATAAAGAGATAAAATGCTGTTCATCTGATGCGGTAAAGGAATTAATTAGGTAAATTAACAGATTTTATGCATATCAAAATTCAATACCCGTTAAAGGTTTTTTTGTGCAAAATATTTATCCATTTACTTTGGCAATACACTACTACATTTACCATTATAAAGACAGAAAACAGAGGAGCCAAAAAAATCTGTTTTTGAGTACTCAGCTCACAGTATTTTACTATTCACTATTAAAGCATTTGTCAATAAGACTGGAGAACGCTGAACTGAACTGATTTTGAGCTTCTGCAACAAAGAGGAACTAAGATTGTTGCAATATTGTTGTCAGAGATTGGTGTTTCCATTTTCCAAATGAGGAAACAGATGCACTGAAGCTGGCTCAGACCAATGTAGAACCCATATATTCTGTCTACTAGCTCTGTACTTTAAACCACAAGCCTATCTTTCCAAACTGATTTCTTATTATCCTATTTCCACAGAACTAAGATTTAATAGAGCCATTCATTTTAACTGAAGGAGATATGAATATATGTTTACTTAAGCTATCAATCCATTTACTCACATGCTACAAATATAAACGTGGTAATTAGCTGAATATTTGCCTCAATTTTTCACATTTAATAATCTGGGGAAAGCCAACTGCATCTCTCTTTAAAATCACAAGTAAATCAATACTAGAACGTGAAAGATACATGGATACCTTAGACTGAATGAATTATCGATTGCCATCAGTGCACCTCTCACTTTTGCTTGCTCTTGTGGTGTACATTTGTGGTTTCCCAGCAATGTACCGTATATACTCATTCATAAGATGAATATTTTTGGTAAAAGTGATGCATCAAAGAGCGGGGGTCGGCTTATAAATGGGTCTATACCAACATTTGATGATTTTAAACTCCATGGAATCATTGAATTGAATATCTTGTACAGGGATCGGCAACCTTTGGCCCGCGGACCACCAGGGTAAGCACCCTGGCAGCCCGGGCCGGTTTGTTTACCTGCCGCGTCTGCAGGTTCAGCTGATCGCAGCTGCCACTGGCTGTGGTTCGCCGCTCCAGGCCAATGGGGGCAGAGGAAAGCAGTGGCCAGCACATCCCTCAGCCCATGCCACTTCCCGCCACCCACATTGGCCTGGAGCCGTGAACCGCGGCCAGTGGGAGCCACGATCAGCCGAACCCGCAGACATGGCAGATAAACAAACCGGCCTGGCCCGCCTGGGTGCTTACCCCAGTGGGCCACATGCCAAAGGTTGCCAATCCCTGATCTAATACATTGTCATTTTGTTTACCTGGAGCGCCTGCAGGGATGGAGCCCCCTCTGTGACCTGTTGCCACAGTGGAGCAGCTCCCATTGGCGGGGAACAGCAAACCACAGCCACAGGGAGCTGAGGGACTCCATGCCTGCAAGCGCTCCAAATAAACAAAACGTCCCAACCCACCAGTGGCTTACCCTGACGGGCCAGGAGGCAAAGTTTTCCAATCCCTGAAATATAGGGTCAGCTTACAAAAGGGTCACACAGTTTTTGCTATTTTTATCAATTTTGGGGGGTCGGCTTATAAACGAACAGGCTAATAAACGTGTATATACGGTAACTATTAACATGCAAGACTCCCAGATTCATTGCTAACTCTGAGTTTCATCACGTAAATTTTTTTCTTCCCATGGTTTGTGGTCACTCTCATAACTGCAATACTTGCATTGTATCCCATTTCAAAATAACAGTTTAAAAAAAATCAAAGCTAAGTGATAAGAAATAGCTTTTTTTTGGGGGGGGGGAAGTTTTAAAAAGGTCCTTTAAGTGGGAATGAACTACACTGCTGTGCTATAACTTTTTTTCTCATTGAACACTACAGCTACCCCGCTACAGGTAGACATTTAAAATTATTAAATGTTGCAACTGATCAGTATACTGTTTTTTAGCATTATTATTTCTGTAATTTGATAGATCTGGAAAATTTAGTAAGCAGCAACTACCTCCACTTCATTCTTCAACCTGGATGGTTTACCCTTGATAGCTGTATCCTAATAAAACACACACTAATGCTGTATGGCTCAAGACAAGAATTTTTTTAAACCAGGATATGATTCTTGAAAACAAATTTTGAGCTTCTTTTTTTTTTTTTTTTTTTTTTAGAAATACAAATAAAACAATTTGACCCCAGAACACCTAGATATTACAAGTTGGTTACAAATATCCCTAGGATTACTTAATGCAGCTTATTTTTAAAAAATAAAGATGGGTATGGCAACAATCTTATGTTTAGAAATGCAAGTTTCCCCAATATGCACTTAAGAATTTTTTATGTTTTGGTACCTTGTACTGGCAAGATTAAGAAAAAACACTCAACACATTACTCCTGCAAAAAGTTATTATGGGACAATCTAATAGATAGTGAATTTTGTGGGAGAAGTGTTAAGTTGTCATCAAAAACATGACCTGTAATTCTTCAGGATCAGGTAGGTCAAGTAGAAACTTGACTACTCACGAGTGTTTTCATCTTGGTCCAGCCCAAAAAACACTGACTCCCAAGACAAATATTTTTGAACACAGAACTCAAAGCATTAAAGCAGTACACTAGATCTGATGTATTCTGCTTTCTTATTCTTAAATGACCCTGAGTCATTTAAAAGGTGGTCACTTAGAAATTCCATTATTTATTTTTTTTAAATCAGTGAGTTAAAAACAATCAATTGACAGAACCCCCGTTTACTAAAGTTAATCTGGACTTTTTAAAACATCAACACTAGCTCACTTGGACTCGCTTTACTCAACAACCTATTTAACACAATTCTATAGACAGAAAATATTGACCCATTCCCACAAAAACAGATCATTTCTTGGATGTTATGAGTAGTATGCAATGAATGATTTAAGTAATGAAAGGAAAAAGTAAGTCAATAATGCTTCTCCAGTTAGATGATTTAGAATGACTTTTGCAGCAAACAGTAAACAAAGCAAAAGAAATAGTGAGGTCTGACCACCCGAAGCTAGGAAGGTTTACACACAATACACGGCAGTGCCAGCAACAATAGCAATATACTCTCCCCAGCACCTTAAATCTGGATTCTGGTCTGCTGAGCCGTGTCCCTTCATGAATAAGATTAGGCTCTCGATTCCCTCCTGGCTAAGGGAGTCAAGCCCAGATTCCCCACACACACACATGTGTCTCGGTGTCATTTCCACTCTCGTGTAAAAGGCGCAAACAAGCACGTCCCCCAGACGAGCGAACACACACAAACACAACGCAGCAACACACTGGGGGTGCGTGTTGAGTCACAATCAGACGATCATGCCCTACTCCCTCCTACCCAGGAAGACAGGCAACCTCCCAGTGCCCCGGCCCGTATACGCACGCCCCCCAGCCACACAATACACGCTCTCCACCCGGCCCCAGCTACCTCCTCGTCCTCAGCCTCCACCCGCCCCACCGAGGCGCTGCCCACGCCGAGCTTGTTTCCAAGCAAGCGCCTCACGTCACAGACACCGCGCGACTTCCCCGATCGCAGCCCTCCGCTCGCTGCTTAGCCCACACGCTCCGAGCAGGGGAAGGGGGAGCGGCGCCGGCCTCCGGCGGCCGGGATGCGAATCACACCCCGGGGCAGAGGGCAGTTACCTCCCCGGCACTTGGGGCAAGAGACGCCGCCGCTGTTGGGGGCGGAGAGGAGCCGGCTCTGGAGCGCTTGCTTGGGCTGTCCGGACAGCGGCCAGTGCCCCCAGCACGCTGACCCCTTCAGATCCTGCCCGGCGCCCTCCCCGCCTGCCGTGCGAGCGGAAAAAATGGGGTCAGAGGGGGAGGGCGCAGCCCGAGAGGGGTTCCGAGTCAGAGGCAAACAGCGGCGGAAACCACCTTGGCGGTAGCGGCGGCCGGGACACACACACAGCGCACGCCCCGCCCCCGGCCAGCCACAGGAGGCGGGGCTAAGCGAGCCGGGGAGGAGGGGCAGGGCGCAGACTCCACCGCAGGAACAGGCCGAAGGAAAACAGGGGGCCGGGCGAAGGGAAGGAAAAGGGCGGGGGCACATGAGGCCACACTCGCAGGTGGGCGGGGCCTGAATGACACGAGAAAGGAGAGGAAATATGATTGGAGAAAGGAGGGAAACCACTGTCTCGGGAGCCACCCCTTTTCCAAGAATCACTTTTCCAATAGAGAGCGACAGGCCTCTCAGCCAATCAGCGAAGAGACCGGGGGAACTGGGAACAAGCCAATAAGAAGCGTTGGGTGACTCGTGTGATCGCATCCTTAATCGTTTCAATAACACGTGGGGTCTGTAGTGTAAGCGGGGATCCTCGCCCCGTCCCTTGGAGCGGCGACTCAGCTGCCCACACCTTGCAGGGAGGCCCCTCTGGCAGGAGAACGTCATTCGCGCCAGTGCCGGCAGCGGGCACTCTCGTCCCGCTGCAGTCCCGGCACCTTCTGCAAGTAGGGTGACCAGACAGCAAGGTGTGGAAAATTGGAATGGGGGGTAATAGAAGCCTAAAAAAGACCAAAAAATGGGACATCTGGGCACTCTTTCTGCAAGAGACTTGCAACGAGGTGTCCCGTGAAAAACCTGCGGTTCCAACCAGTGGGTTGCGAAGGTCAGTCTGCTAATGTGACCTCCTAAAGGAAAATAAGCAGTCCCAGTGAGGTGTGGCAGAACAGCCATGTCGGGTCCGCCCAATGGGCCTCTGGGTCAGTTAGCTGCTCTTTGACTTGGGTCAGTGTCTGAAGCCTCACAGGGAATGACCAGGAAAGGGCTAGCAGTGCGCCGTCCCCTGTCATCCAGTCCCAGTTTCTGGCAGTCAGGTTTAGAGACACCCAGGGGCATGGGATTGTTTTTCTAGTTGTCTTGGTTACTAGCTATTGATGCACCTATATATGCTCCCTGAATTTACCTGCTTCTTTTTTTGAACCCACTTAAACTTTTGGCCTTCACAACATTTCTTCACCACCAGTTCCACAAGCTGACTGTGTGTTGTGTCAAGTACTTCCTTGTGTTGGTTTAATCTGTTATTAATTTCATCATGTGACCCCCTGTGTTATGTGACAGTGAAAGTAGCACTTCCCTATCCACTTTCTCCATATAGTTAATGATTTTATAGGTCTCTATTATATCCCCCTTAGTCACCTCTTTTCTAAGATGAACAGTGCAAAGTCTTTGTAATCTTCTTCCACAGGAAGCTGTTCCACCCCGCATCATTTTAGTTGCCCCTCTCAGTACTTTTTCCAGTTCTATCATCTTTTATTTGAGATTAGTGATCAGAATTGCACACAGTATTCAAGGTGTTGGCCTATCATCGATTTATATAATGCATAATATTTTCAGTCTTATCTATCCTTTTCCTAATGATTCCTAACATTTAAGTTTTTTTAATGCTGCTGCAATTGAGCAGAGGTTTTCAGAGAACTAGCCATACTAACTTCAAGATCTCTTTGTTGAGTGGTAACACTGAATTTTGACTCCTTCATTTCATATGTATAGCAAGGATTGCTTTCCAATGTGTATTACTTTGCATTTATCAACATTGAATTTCATCTGCCATTTTGTTGCTAGTCACCCAGTTTTGTGCACTCCCTTTGTAAGTCTTCGTGGTCAGTTTTGGACTTAATGGTCTTAAGTAATTTTGTATTGTTTAGTATCAGAGGGGTAGCCGTGTTAGTCTGGATCTGCAAAAGCAGGTATATATATGCAGGCAAGCTAGAGATAAGTTATCTTTAGCTTGCCTGCATATATATACCTGCCCCTGGAAATTTCCACCACATGCATCTGACGAAGTGGGTATTCACCCACGAAAGCTAATGCTCCAAAACGTCTGTTAGGCTATAAGGTGCCACAGGACTCTTTGCTGCTTTTGTATTGTTTATAGACTTTACCACCTCATTGTTTGCCCCCTTTTTCACCTGTTTATGAATATGTTGAACACCACCAATCCCAGGATAGATCCGTGGGGGACCCTTTTATTTACATCTCTTCATTGTGAAAACTGATCATTTATTCCTACCCTTTGTTTCCTATTTTTTTTAACCATTTACTGATCCATGAGAGGACCTTCCCTCTTATGCCATGATGGCTTATTTTGCTTAAAAGCCTTTGGAGAGGGACCTTGTCAAAGGCCTTCGGAAAATCCACGTACACTATATCCGTTGGATCACTCTTGTCCACAAATTTGTTGAGCCCCTCAAAGCATTCTAATAAATAGGTGAGGCATGATTTCCCTTTACCAAATTGTTGATTTTTCCCCAATAAATCATGTTCATCTGTTTGTCTGATCATTCTGTTCCTAATTTCAAACCAATATGCCTGGTTCTGAAGTTAGGTATACCAGCCTATAATTGCCAGGATTGCTTCTGGAGCCTTTTTTTAAAATTGGCATTACAGTAGCAATCCTCCAGTCACCTGGTACAGAAACTGATTTAAGCGATAAGCTACTTACCACAGTTAATTTGCAATATCATATCTGAGTGCCTTCAGAACTCTTGGGAGAATATCATCTTGTCCAGGTAACTTATTCCTGTATAATTTATCAAAACCACCTCTACTGACACCTCAGTCTGGGACAATTCCTCAGATTTCTCACCTAAAAAATGGCTCAGGTGTAGGAATCTCCCTCACATCCTCTGCAGTGAAGATTGCTGCAAAGAATTTTAGCTTCTCCACAACAGATTTGTCTTCCTTGAGTGCTTACTTGAATCAGCCCCACTGATTGTTTGTTGGTTTCCTGCTCCTACTGTATTTAAAATAATAATAATAATAATAATAATAATAATCTGTTTGCCTGTATGTGTTTTGCTAGTTGGTCTTTAAATTCTGTTTCGAGCCTGTTTAGTTATACTTTTACACTTGACTTGCCAGAGTTTATACTCCCATTTTCTTCCATAGGATTTTACTTCAGTTTTTAAAGGATGTCTTTGTCTCTACTTCTTTTATACTGTTGTTCACCTAGGCCTGGTCTACACTACGCGTTTAAACCGATTTTAGCAGCGTTAAACCAATTTAACGCTGTACTCGTCCACACAACAAGGCCCTTTATATCGATATAAAGGGCTCTTTAAATCGGTTTCTGTACTTCTCCCCAGTGAGAGGAGTAGTGCTGAAATCGGTATTACCATATCGGATTAGGGTTAGTGTGGCCGCAAATCGATGGTATTGGCCTCCGGGCGGTATCCCACAGTGCACCACTGTGACCGCTCTGGACAGCAATCTGAACTTGGATGCACTGACCAGGTATACAGGAAAAGCCCCGCGAAATTTTGAATTTCCTTTCCTGTTTGGCCAGCATGGAGCTCTGATCAGCACAGGTGACCACGCAGAGCTCATCAGCGCAGGTAACAATGCAGTCTCCTGAGAATAGAAAAAGAGCTCCAGCATGGACCGCACGGGAGGTACTGGATCTGATCGCTATATGGGGAGAGGATTCTGTGCTAACAGAACTCTGTTCCAAAAGACGAAATGAAAAAATATTTGAAAAAATTTCCAAGGCTATGCTGGAGAAAGGCCACACCAGGGACTCAGTGCAGTGCAGAGTGAAAGTTAAGGAGCTCAGACAAGCCTACTAGAAAACCAAAGATGCAAATGGAAGGTCCGGGGCAGGTCCAAAACATGCCGCTTCTATGCTGAGCTGCATGCAATTCTAGGGGTGTGTGCCACCAGTATCCCACCCCTGTCCGTGGATTCTGAGGTGGGGGTTGTAATCTCAGCCATGGCTGAGGATTCTGTCGACAGGGAAGATGACGAGGAGGAAGAGGAGGACGACCTTGCAGAGAGCACACAGCACTCTGTCAGCCCCAACAGCCAGGAGCTTTTTCTCACCCAAACGGAATTACCCTCCCAAGCCACTAGCCCAGACAGTGAAGCCATGGAAGCAACCTCTGGTGAGTGTACCTTTGTAAATATAAAACATGGTTTAAAAGCAAGCGTTTAATGATTGATTTGCTCTGAGGACTTGGGATGCATTCGCGGCCAGTACAGTTATTGGAAAAGTTTGTTAACATGTCTGGGGAAGAAGCGGAAATCCTCCAGGGACATCTCCATGAAGCGCTCCTGGAGGTACTCCAAAAGCCTTTGCAGAAGGTTTCTGGGCAAGGCAGCCTTATTCCGTCCACCATGGTAGGACACTTTACCACGCCATGCATGTAGCAAGTAATCAGGTATCATTGCATGACAAAGCATAGCTGCGTATGGTCCTGGTGATTGCTGGCATTCAAGAAACATCCATTCTTTATCTCGCTGTGTTATCCTCAGGAGACTGATATCATTCATGGTAACCTGGCTGAAATTCAGGAATTTAAGTAAGGGGACAGAAATGGCCATGCCTACTGGGCTGTTTGCCTGTTGCTTAAAAGAAATCCTTCCTTGCATGTAGCCAAGCTGGGGGAGAGGAGGAGGGGAATAGCGCTGAGCTTTTTCACATTTGGCTATCAGAGATCTTCCATGCTACCAGCCACGCAGTGGAGGGGGGGGAAGGGGGGTGATTAGCAGTGATCTTCCATGATACCAGCCATGCGGTGGGGGGGAGGGGTAAAGCGATCATCCCACAGAATTGGAGGTGGGGGTGGGCTTCTGCTGCTGCATGTTAACAGGAAAGCAGCATCACTGAATGGGATTTGCTTGGTATTTGGGAAAGGAGGGCACTGTGTACATGAAGGCTGCAGAAGCCGAAAGACAATGGCTTACCATGGCCGCATGCAAGCTGAATTCGGATGCCCGGGCCTGTGTCTGTGAGATCCGTATCACCAGAGCCACAGGCACTCAATATTAAGATGCAAAATGCGACCTTGTAGTGAAATCACATGTGCTATGTAAGGTGAATAGTGTTCACTGTGAAAGAGTATAACCATTGTTCTGTAAAATGTATCTTTTTAAATACTTCTCTCCCTTTTTTCCCTCCCCCATGCAGCTGCAAATTTTTAAAGCCTCCCTACTGCATCCCAAAGGCTATCTCAGATAAGGCGGAGGAAAAAAAAGACGTGAGACGAAATGTTCTCAGAAATCATGGAAGTGACCCGCAATGAAAGAGCTCATCTGAATGAGTGGAAGGACGTGGTATCAAATTACAGGAAAGATGCCAGTGAACGTGAGGACAGGAGGGACGCTCAAGAAGAGAGGTGTAGGCAGGAAGATCAGCGGTGACGGGATGCAATGCTTGGGCTGCTGCGTGATCAAACTGATATCCTCCGACGTCTAGTGGAGCTTCAGGAAGAGCAGCACGGTCACAGAGTGCCGCTGCAGCCTCTGTGTAACCACCCTCACTATGCACCATGTTCCATATCTTCCTCACCCAGACGTGTAAGAACGCGTGGGGGAAGGCTTCGTGCACCCGCCCACTCCACCCCCGTGGATAGCCCAACCAAAAGGCTGTCATTACATTGAAATGTTTTTAGTGGCCTTTTCCTTCCCTTCTATCCTCCTCCCAAACCACACCCGGGATACCTTGTAAGTTCTCTCCCTCTTTTTATAATGACTTTTTAATAAAGAATACATGATTTTTTAAACGATGGTGACTTTATTTCCTTAAGCAAGCTGTAATCGAACGGGGAGGGTGGGTTGCTTACAGGGAATGAGTCAATCAAGGGAGGGGCAGTTCATCAAGGGGAAACAAGCACAACAGTCACACCATACCCCAGCCCATGATGAAACTAGTTTTCAAAGCTTCTCTGATGCGCACCGCTTCATGATGTGCTCTTCTAATCGCCCTGGTGTCTGGCTGCACGTAATCAGCAGCCAGGTGATTTGCCTCAGCCCCCCACCCCGCCAGAAAGGTCTCCCCCTTACTCTTACAGAGATTGTGGAGCACACAGCAAGCAGCAATAACAAAGGGGACATTGGTTTGGCCGAGATCTGAGAGTCAGCAATGTGCGCCAGCACGTCTTTAAACAGCCAAATGCACATTCTACCACCATTCTACACTTGCTCAGCCTGTAGTTGTACAGCTCCTGACTACGGTCCAGGCTGCTTGTGTATGGCTTCATGAGCCATGGCATCAAGGGGTAGGCTGGGTCACCCAGGATAACTATAGGCATTTCAACATCCCCAACTGTTATTTTCTGGTCTGGGAAGTAATTCCCTTGCTGCAGCCATTTAAACAGAGTAGTGTGCCTGAAGACGCAAGTGTCATGAACCCTTCCTGGCCATCCCACGTGGATGTTGGTGAAACGTCCCTTGTGATCCACCAGTGCTTGCAGCACCATTGAAAAGTACCCCTTGCAGTTTACGTACTGGGTGCCCTGGTAGGGATATGCCAAGATAGGGATATGGGTTCCATCTATCGCCCCCCCACAGTTAGGGAATCCCATTGCAGCAAAGCCATCCACTATGACCTGCACATTTCCCAGAGTCACAACCTTTCCTAGCAGCAACTTAATGATTGCTTTGGCTACTTGCATCACAGCAGCCCCCACAGTAGATTTGCCCACTCCAAATTGATTCCCGACTGACCAGTAGCTGTCTGGCGTTGCAAGCTTCCAGAGGGCTATTGCCACTTGCTTCTCCACTGTGAGGGCTGCTATCATCTTGGTATTATGGCATTTCAGGGCAGGGGAAAGCAAGTCAAAGTTCCATGAAAGTGCCCTTACGCATGCGAAAGTTTCGTAGCCACTGCGAATCGTCCCACACCTGGAAAACTATGCGGTCCTACCAGTCTGTGCTTGTTTCCCGGGCCCAAAATCGACGTTCAATGGCTAGAACCTGCCCCATTACCAGCAGGATCTCCAAAGTGCAGGGGCCCGCGGTTTGAGATAATTCTGTGTCCATGTCCACATCACTCTCGTTGCCGCACTGCCGTAGCCGCCTCCTCCTCCTCGCCTGGCTTTGCAGGCCCCGGTTCAGCATAGACTGCACAAGAATGCGCAAGGTGTTTACAACATCCACGATTGCGGTATTGATCTGAGCAGGGTCCATGCTTGCTGTGCTATGGCGTTTGCAGAGTTCACCCAGGAAAAACGGCGCGAAATGGTTGTCCACTGCTTTCACGGAGGGAGGGGTGAGGCTGTACCCAGAACCACCCACGACACTGTTTTTGCCCCATCAGGCACTGGGCTGTCAACCCAGAATTCCAAGGGGCAAGGGAGACTGCGGGAACTATGGGATAGCTACAGGATAGCTACCCACAGTGCAACACTCCAGAAATTGACGCTAGCCTCGTACTATGGACGCACACTGCCGAAATAATGTGCTTAGTGTGGCCGCGTGCACTCGACTTTATACAATCTGTTTTACAAAACCAGTTTATGTAAAATCGGAATAATCCCATAGTGTAGACGTACCCTTAGTGAGACTGAGCTACTGGGGAGATGAAGGTGGTGCAAAACAGAGCACCGCAAGAGTTCAAGGGGACAGAATCTATACTTCATTCCTTCCTGATTAAGTAAGACCTTTAAGAAATTCCACCTGACTGACCCTCAGAATTATCAGTAGGGGAATAGCGGTGAATGAGATCCAATAAAACATTGGATCAAAAAGGTCAGGAAGGAGGAGTCTAGTTAGGCTAAGCATCAGTGTGACTCAGTCCCACTAGAAACCACTTTAGTGCTGTGGAGTAAAGGGCCATCACCATTCCTCTGGAGCCCCAACAATTTGACTCCAGACAGCACTAAGGCAGCATTGGTGCTGAGGATGACACAGACTTCTCCCTTTGAGAGAGAAAAATCACATTTCTTCCCATCTTGGTACAAAATTGTCAATTGTGAAACATACTGACTACTCTGTAGAAGGTGAGTGCGTGAAGCTAACCTCAATGTCACTGAGTCTCATTCATTCATATGCATGGAGAATCTTCCCCTATTACCTTGTTGAGCAGAGATTCTTCCTTGGAATGGCTTTTTTCCAAAGGTTTCCTTCCTCACCATCTCAGATGGGGACTCTGGAGTCACAGAAGTAGAGCTGATTGAAGAGTGCTGTGTACAAAAAGTTTTACAGCTGAAAAATACAATTTCATCAAAACAGCTCAGTACTTCAAGAGTGCATATGTACAGCTGCAATGGCTATACAGTCAGAGTTCTGTCCAAGACAAACTTGTAACTATAGACTTATGGGGAATTGGTCAACCTTTGGGCTGACCAGCAGGTATCCATCCCAGTCCCTCAAATAAAATAAAGTTCCGTTGAGAAGAAAGAACTAGTTCTGTCATGAGCAAATAAAAGTCTTGCTTCAGTCCGACTCTGAGTTTATTGGGCAGAATCTTTCCTCAAATTCTTTATCAATTCCCAATCATACATGAACAAATTCTTACAGAATTACTGAAGTTATTGATATCCACACACTGCTTTTCTGAACAGGTTGTTGAACTCAACTTTCATAAATCTGAGTTTTGAAGGCAAGAGCTGTAGATTTCTAACAAAAATGCAAGGTATTTCACTACTCTTTACTTTGGCCCAATAGTTCACTTAATCAGTAATACAGTAAAACCTGTAATTCTAGAATGCAGTCAGGTGTCAGTCAGTGAAGGAACAGGAGACAGAGTGGCAAAGTTGTATAGTTCTTCACTTGTCTTAATCTGATAAAAAAAATAAATCAGTGGTTTGTGACATAAAATTGAATTAAACTGTTTACTGGTTACAATGGAAGAAGTGGATCACTGCTCCATGTAGAATGTGTATACACCCTAAATCATTAAGAACACACAGACATACCATACATCAAGTACATAAAATAGAGAAGATGTCATTGCTTGATTTTCATAACGCTGAACAACATTCATGCATGCTTATCAAAAGTGAAGCAAAGTACTTCAAGAGTTAAATTCCCAGTCTGCCAATTATTGCCTTCATGGCTTTTCAATGTTTTGAAAATATCTTGTGCATACAGTAATATGGCAGTTTGTCAGTATAACAAGTCCCTTAATTTTGCAAAAATTTTATTTTATGAAGTGTTTTATCACAAAGTTGACAAGCACCAGAAGTGTAATTCCCCACCAGGACCTTCAACTGCTAAGTTTCTTTATTCATTGTTTTGCACTCGGGAGTCTTCAGCTGCAGTTGCCAGAGGGTTATAAAGTGTCTTAGCTTTTGTACTTTGTTCATATGTTAAAATATAATTGTTAAATATTTTATATTTCAATACTGCTTTTTGGAAGAGTCTCTATTAATCTGATTGCAAAATGCATTAAACATCTAATATAAAGAAACATTTATAACAAAATTAAACAATCTAATATTTGTATAGATTTTCACTTTGCACCTTCGCATATATTCATACTCTTGGCACCTGCTTGATGTAATAGATACATACAGGGTTTATGATCAGGAATACAAAAGGTATTTCAAGCTACTCTGCAGTGTTTCCATTTGCCTTTATAACAGCCATTATTCAAGTTACAGCTTTGCTCCTTCCTGGTTTTGCTGACTCATCACAAGGTATGCTGTTGATCAAAGAAGACGAATTCAAGCTTTTCAGATAAAACTGTGTATTGTATTATTTCTCTCCACTCTCCTGGAAGGAGGATGTTAAGTTTAACCATTCACTCTATTACCCTGGATCTTGGAATTCTCCTCATCCACTCACCTCTTGTTTCCCTATTGATTAAATCAACTGTAGCGACCATTAACCATGCTTGCATTCTGCTACAGAGAAGGAGTATGTGAAAAGCACCACAAAAGTATATTAACAAAGCAACTTACATACCAAACTTCACATTATCCAGCCATTCTTTCCACTGCTATTCCTCAAAGATTCCACCCACAGGATCTCCTAACCATTACCCATATAGGTAATATGAATAGCCAAGCACTAGCTGGGAAGTTCAGGAAAAAAACAAAAACCTTACACTTTTTCAGCTCCTTCGTGTAGGCACCTCCCCCTCACTCATATCAACCCCTTAAGTGCTCTTGCTCTTTCCCATATGGCAGATGGCCTCAAATATTTTCCAGAGGAAATCTCATTGGCTCTCTTCTACTCCCACCTCTACCTGCCTTCTCTCTGCCCCCAGTAAAGATTCTCCAGCCGAGGGATGGAGCAAAATGTTCCATAATGCTAGGGTGACCAGACAGCAAGTGTGAAAAATCAGGACAGGGGGTGAGGGATAATAGGAGCCTATATAAGAAAAAGCCCAAAAAATCTGGACTGTCCCTATAAAATCGGGACATCTGGTCACCCTACATAATGCTAAGGTGTGCTGAATATGGCTAGGAGCTCTTTGTCAAATACAACAGGAGGGAAATCTGAGAAAAATGGGTTTAGGGAGAAAAATATTGAACTGGATTGCTAAGAATATCACAACAGAATTCTTCCTCTAAAGTACTGATTATTTTTTCATTTAGCATGATAACAAGAATATGTTGCGATTCATTTTTTGTATTGCAGTATCATTCAGACGCTCCAAGCCACAATGTGCTAGGTACTGTGCAAACATAGGACTACACTCTGTCTCTGCACTGAGGATACAGGGGGGAGGAGGGAGTTACATCCATAATGAGATAAATATTGTTCTAATGGGTTTGCAAAACTACTGTCTAATTCAGAGTATATTCAGATTCAGGGTTCCTCTGATTTGCTCATCCAACTGTAATTATACTATTATACTCATTTTTGAAGTCTTCTGAGGGAGCTTCTTCTGTTTCACAGGCTGTAAATCAGGATGGAATCTAGCCCCAAAAGTGAGTCCTGCTGCCAGCCTGCCTTCAAAGAGAAGAATTAACTGACTTTAATTATGTTAATGTCTACTCTAGTAATTACCAGGAGCTTCTTTAACATTCCTTCCTTCTTCCATACAAGTTAGAATAGGTCTAAGTTTATTTTGTCTACTTACATTTAGTCTAAAAGAAATGCCAACCCAAAGAATCTAAAGAAATCTATGACTTTCAGACATGAATGTTCAAGATGATTTCAGGAAGCATGTTACACGAAGACTCAGGGCCTATCCAGTCTAGAATCATGGAAACTGTCTTCAACCCAGGACTTTTCAGGAAAGGTCTCATTCCAACCAAGCAACAGGGGTCTCTTAGATTGCCAGGCAGAGCATGAGGAATGAGATGATAATTTCTCTGCTCCATTAAATAAAGAGAATGAGGTTAATTCCATAAAACCTTCTGCTTTTTAAAGTTTGTGTATTCTGTGCTGTTGCTGCTGCTATTTAAATTTGTCACAACATTTAAGGATGATGTTTTTCAGTGAAGGATATTTCCACAGAACCCAGATATATATTCTCCTTCATTCACAATAAGCAAGATCATAATATTTTCAGTACAATGCTAAGCACAGGGGACGATGAGCACTGTGCCAAGGCCAAGGACATACTTATGAATTGTTTCTCCATGAAAAACCTTGAGTTTGTAATCTATAAATGGTGGCAGCTGCTATATAACAAATTGAAAAAAAGATAGATGAGTGTTGTGAGCTTTTACAAATTGGTTGCTATATGTGAATTTATAGAAAAATCAATACAGATTTTTCTCTTTCAGGAGTTTAGTTATTTTAATGAACATTGTCTAAAAGTTCCCTCTGCAATTATGGACAAAATTTCACTTTGTTCCATAAGGTCACCTAGGTGTAAATGAGGAAGGATTTTAGTTCTATGTGATCAAATGAAGCATAGGAATAGTGGTAGCTAACGTATGCCTATACTATTTTTCCCCCTTGGCTTTCTCAGGACTAATACATTGCTGCCTGGAGAAATCACTGCATGCATTCTATTTTCATCTGAAAAAGAGATAGTTCTCCCTTTAGTGAATTTCCATGGATGAACTCCCCATTCTGCTAAGAAACTTAATTTGGTAAGATTTATTATAATTCCTTTGTATTCATTGAAATCCTACCTTAAGAAATACCATCAAAAAGATATAAAGGTTGTTGAGCAAAACCAATTTCCACTGAAGTCAGCAGGAGCTGCAAGCACTCAACATCTGTGATAATCAGGCCCTTGGCCTTTATACAAAACAGTCCTACTCCACATTTCAGAGCTAGACTCAGACTTCAAGGTCAGAAGGGACCTTCATGATCATCTAGTCTGACCTCCTGCACTTTGCAGGCCACAGAATCTTACCCATCTACTCCTTTAATAGACCCATAGCCTCTGCATTATTGAAGTGCTCAAATAATAATTTAAAGACTGCAAGTTTTAGAGAATCCACCATTTACCCTAGTTTAAACCTTCAAGTGACCCATGCTGCAGAGGAAGGTAAAAGTAGCTTTTCATTTAAGTTGGACCAGCTCTTATACAAATCAAGTTAATACATATTTACAAGCTATATTCAACATAAACTACTATATATCTTTTGCCATATTACCCATACTTTAAAATAGGAAATCTCTCTAATATCCATTATTGGTATTGTACATTATGAAACCAACAACTGAAGAATTCTCTAATGTATTCTGACACTTGACACACAAATGATTTACTCTTTTCAAACTACTGCATTTAAATTGGTCATATGTTTATTTTTCTCTTCTGTTTTTCCACAGAGCATAAGCATGTTCTACTATGCAATTTAAGAGAGGAGGACACGTCTTCAAAATTTTTTAGTTTTTGAAATGAGTAAGTCCAAAACTCCATTTCCTCCCCAGGCTACATAACAAATCACTAAGGGAAGGAGTTTTCCACTTTCTTTATATAGCATGATTCTCAGCTAGAAGTAACATTCTTACAGTTACTGTGGTTCTTTAGGTGCCGTTTCAGTATTTTCTATTCCAAAGATGAACTGCTCCAGAAAAAACTTAATATTTTTCAATCCAACTATACTTTTAGTAACATTTTCTATCAGTAGTTCTATATTTTGGGGCATTCTCACTGCACTTTCTCCAGCGCTACTTGTATGACACTAATTTCATGGGCCACCGCCTTGCAGTCATGTACTCAGACTCTGTAAAAGTGTATATGGTGTTTCCATCAAGTTGCAGGCAGTATACTGCTCCTAATATATATTATTTCATTCCATTCTCTCTCTTCCATTTGGAAGGCAAAAGATTTCTCATTTATTTTGATAGCATCTGTTAATATATAAAAGTTTGCATACTTTGAATAACACTCTACCTATAATCCATTTCCATTAAAAGTCCAGAAACAAAATTCTTAGCTATTCTACTGGATATTTGTCTTATCTTTTTCCCCTGGCAAAACTAACAACTGGAACTAAAAGTATTAGGGGAAATTATGAAATCTTTTCCTCTTTCAGTTTATTATCCATTCTGAAATAGATTATTGTTGTATTTTGTACCACTTTCTAGTAAACTCATTTACCTGTCATTTAAATGCTTTGTTTAAACACTATAAGTTCAGTAATTAGAACAAGTGGAGTTAACTTGTGTGTCAAATTTAAAAAACTGAAGTCCATATACCCAACATTGTCATAATTAAAGAATACTGTTTACAAATATATTCTTTACCACACGAAAAGATAAGAAGAACTGGACAATATCTTTTTCCATCTTAATATTCTGAGTTCTCCTTCTAAGCTGATAAACAATTTATGAAAAATATTGGTTTATCTAATTTTACATGCCATTCTACTTTCACTCATTAAGTTCTCTCCCTATTTTTATAAGTGATCTAAATTACTATTATTATTATAATTTTTTTTTTTTTTTTTGCATTTTTGCTATATGCTTCCTGGCTATTTGACTCAGAATCCAATAGGAACCACCTAGGAGACAGATAGTAACACCTATAAATTAACTTGTAAACTGAGCAGGCTCACTATTGAATAAAATGAAAAAACACGGAATTCCATTATATACTTTTATATATTTAATTCAGAGCAGAACTTTACTTGATAAAAGGCTAGGAATTGTGAAATAGGTAAATACTCTTGTACTGGAAGATGTTAGTGGCAGCCATCAAACAGGTTTTTGATCTGCAGACAATCACAGACCTGGTTAAAACTAGTGGGTGTGTTAAGCACCCATTTTTCTGACTAATGGAAGGAGAAATTATGCCCATTTTATTCAGCACAGGGCCAGCAGCCCGGAGCCCCTGGACTTCCAAGAGCTAAGTAGATCAAAGCAAGCATATCTATCACACTGAGGAAATTTAAACTTCAAGACTCCTTATAAGAAATGGAAAGTAAGTGGATATTTTTTGCTGTTTTTAAAATTAAATAGGCAGCTAGTATTGTTTTTAAAATTATTGTGAAGAACAAGTTTAAGCTTTCTTGTAACGTTCGTTATTTGCCTGGACAGCTCGAGACCTTAATGCTTGTTTAAGAGGAACTCTTTGAGTTGGCTTCTTAAATACCTTCATGCTGTTTCACATCCGACACTCCTAGATGAAACATAGGAGCCTTGTCTTATAACAGGCTTATTCAAAGAGATACAAGCTACAAAAGTGACATCTTGGAAGAGTGTTACGGTTTTCATAATGCAATAAAAATACTGAGGGCGCAGGAACAAACTATCCCGAAGTGCAGAAAGAATAGCAAATATGGCAGGTGACCAGTTTGGCTTAACAATGAAATCTTCAGTGATCTTAAACTCAAAAAAGAAGCTTAAAAGAAGTGAAAAATTGAACAGATGACTAGGGAGGAGTATAAAATTATTGCTAGAGCAATAAGTCTTCTTTAAAATACAGCCAGCTCTCCTGGACTCCTTGCCCCCTCATATTAGCCTCCCAGGGGATCCTGCCCATCAAGTGGTTCCCAAACTTTAACAGCCTGTGAACCCCTTACTCTAAAATGTCAAGTCTCACGAACCCCCCCTAAAAATGAATATTTCTGGGGATTTTTTCCTTTAGCTGAGCATAAATTAGAAAAGCATTGATCTTGGAAATATAAAATTTGGTTTTATGACATGCTTATTACACACTATTTTTTATTAATTATTATGTATCATTACGGTATTTTTATTACTTCACAGACAAGGGCAGTTCCCAGACTGCTGCACTGGGCAACATAGCATGGGAGCAGCCTTCAGTGGGGAAAGAACAGGTTAAGGTAGTGGTTCTCAAAGTTTTGTACTGGTGACCCCTTTCACATAGCAAGCCTCTGAGTGCAACCCCCCTTATAAATTAAAAACACTTTTTAATATATTTAACACCATTATAAATGCAGGGGCAAAGCAGGGTTTAGGGTGGAGACTGACAGTTCATGATCCCCTCATGTAATAACCTCACCACCCCCTGAGAGGTCCCGACCCCCAGTTTGAGAACCAGTTAAGAACTATTTAGAAAAGCTGGACCTGCACAAGTCCATGGTCCCAAACTAATGCATCCAAGGGTGCTGAGTTGGCTGATGTGATTGCAGAGCTATTGGCCATTATCTTTGAAAATTTGTGGCGATCGGGGGAGGTCCCAGATGATTGTAAAAAGGCAAATATAGTGCCCATATTTTAAAAAGGGAAATAGAGAACCTGGGGAATACAGACCAATCAGCATCACTTCAGTCCCTGGCAAAATCATGGAGCAGGTCCTCAAGGAATCCATTTTGAAGCACTTGGAGGAGAGGAAGGTGATCAGGAACAGTCAACATGGATTCACCAAAGGCAAGTCATGCCTGACCAACCTGATTGCCTTCTATGATGAGATATGGCGGCTCTGTGGATATGGGGAAAGCGGTGGACTTTAGCAAGGCTTTTGATACTGTCTCCCACAGTATTCTTGCCAGCAAGTTAAAGAAGAATGTATTGGATGAATGGACTGTAAGGTGGATAGACAGCTGGCTAGATTGTCGGGCTCAACAGGTAGTGATCAATGACTCAATGTCTAGTTGGCAGCTGGTTTCAAGCAGAGTGCCCCAGAGTCAGTCCTGGGGATGGTTTTGTTCAACATCTTTATTAATGATTGGGATGATGGGATTAATTGCACCCTCAACAAGTTCGCGGATGACACTAAGCTGGGGGGGGGGAGAGGTAGATAAACTGGAGGATAGGAATAGGGTTCAGAGTGCCCTAGACAAATTGGAGGATTGGGCCAAAAGAAATCTGATGAGGTTCAACAAGGACAAATGCAGAGTCCTGCACTTAGGATGGAAGAACCCCATGCACCACTACAGGCTGGGGACCAACTGGCTAAGCAGCAGTTCTGCAGAAAAGGACCTGGGGATTACAGTGGATGAGAAACTGGATATGAGTTAGCAGTGTGCCCTTGTTGCCAAGAAGGCCAATGTCATATTGGGCTGTATTAGTAGGAGCATTGCCAGCAGATCGAGGGAAGTAATTATTCCCTTCTATTTGGCATTGGTGAGGCCACACCTGGAGTATTGTGTCCAGTTTTGGTCCCCCCACTACAGAAGGAATGTCGACAAATTGGAGAGAGTTCAGCGGAGGGCAATGAAAATGATAAGGGGACTGGGGCACACGACTTACGAGAAGAGGCTGAGGGAACTGGGGCTATTTAGTCTGCAAAAGAGAAGAATGAGAGGGGATTTGATAGCAGCCTTCAGTTACCTGAAGGGGGGTTCCAAAGAGGATGGAGCTAGGCAGTTCTCAGTGGTGGCAGATGACAGAACAAGAAGCAATGGTCCCAAGTTGCAGTGGGGGAGATCTAGGTTGGATATTAGGAAACACTATTTCACTAGGAGGGTAGTGAAGCACTGGAATGGGTTACCTAGGGAGGTGGTGGAATCTCCATCCTTAGAGGTTTTTAAGGCCTGGTTTGACAAAGATTTGGCTGGGATGATTTAGTTGGTGCTCGTCCTGCTTTCGGCAAGGGATTGGACTAGATGACCTCCTGAGATCTCTTCCAACCCTAATATTCTATGAATACAAAGGAAAGCCTCCTATTGATTTCAGCGGGAGCTGGATTCAGTTTCTTAGTCCCTTGTCCTTGCTATGGAGCCAATTCTACAGGATGCTGAGAGCCCATTGGGAGGTGCTAGAGTGACTTCAACTCCCAGTTCCAGCTCAAGCTTGATGACCAGTCTCTTTCACCTGGGAAGAGATCCATCGAGTAAGATGGTGGTGACAGCATGACGGAGGATGGCATAAGATATGTAAATCACCATGAGAGCTCCAAAAGGGGCATGAAGACTGTCCCATGCAAGCAAAAAAAATACAATTCCAAACCATATAATAAAAATAATACTCATCACATCTTCAAATTGCTTTATAAACACTAACATCCCCAGGTGGCAGGTAAATAAATATTTTTATTATCTCCATTTTAAAGCTAGTCGGAAGCAGATAGGTTAAAGCACACATTTTCACAAGCAGGATCTAATTTTTGGGTGCCTCAGTTTTTGGGTGCCAAACTTGAGATGCCTTGGCCTTATAGGCTGAGAGCCTACAACTCCCAATGAGCTCAGTGAGAGCTGTGGGTGCACACTTATGAAAAATGAAAGACAAAGTGTCTGAAATTGGGGGCCCAAAAATAAGGCCCCCCAAAATAAGCTAGTTTTGAAAATGTGTTGGTATGTGATGCAACCCATGACTACAGAAGGAATCTGCATCAAAGAGGAGAATAGAGTGCAGACACTTCTGTTTCAGACCACTTGACTATACCACTTATTTTCATATTAATGATACATTCCTGTGGTTTATTGTACAGATTATGAATTAATGAGAGGCACCAATGGCATAGTATACTTATACACTGATTTCGTTGGGTTTTTCTTATGATAAATTTTTGTAAAAAGCAACTGAGTGGAAAATTCAGCTGAAAATTTCCAGCTGATTTTTCCTACTTCCAGCTGACAACTGGTGTTTAGAACAGAGCAACAGGTCTATTGGGTTGCCTGGTCCTTCTCCTGAATCCCAGCGAGATCACATGAAGGATTCTAACAGTCTTTCTGAATATACTACTAGGGAAGTTAAAAATTGCTTGACATTTAAAAAGATTTAAAAATCTGAATAGCCAACTGAGATTTTGTATATACAAGAGAAATAGATGCAAGAGTGCTCCACCTTTACATTTACTATAATTATTATTGTTGTGCCCTATTATGAATGCAGAAATCCTTTTTGCATGACTTATTTTTACCTCCCACGTGATAAAAATATCGTTATTCTTCTGGAACGAGAGTCCTATTGCTTTCTAACATAAACTATGCAGAGAACTAAATGTATTTGATATGTTTCAATTTTGAAGAGATAAGATCTACCAATGTCATTTTCGCTGGATGTAAGACAAAGCTGGCACAGAGCCGGGATGTGCCAAGTTACCACAACTATCCTACCCCTGTGAATAATGATTTTTGAAGAGGCTGCATCCAGTTTTTATTCCTACAGCTAGCAGATTAGTTATCATAAATAAGAGATGACAGCAGTAGAGTTAAGAGTGTTCTCTTCCCTCCAAATCTAATATCCATGTCAAATGTGTCTGGCATACAGAGCTACAATAAAATCAGCCTGGAGTCATCATAATTTTTCCTTATAGTTTAACTGCATATGACAGGTGATTTCTACAAGGTCACCTGCATTTAAAAAATACTTTATCTGCCTCTCTGTTCATTTAAGGGTGCTAAAAATAAACTTTTAAAAATTCCTAGTCCAGATTAAGATATTGTTTATAATTTATTAATAAAAAAGCCATGAAGACACAGTCTTATGTCACACACAAAATTATAAATTTCTAATTAAAGGAGATAATGCACCTGCAGTGATGCTTTTTTTTTAATATTTACATTTATTGCTGCTACAGCTCTGCCATGCAGGTCTGCACATCTTAGTAGATTCAAAATGGTTCCCTATTATTATATAAGCAAGAAATCAGTGAAGAGGGAAGGTACAACATTAAAAGTTGCAAAGGGGAATGTAATAAAAAATGACAAATATCAGTGTACTAGTGATGAAAGCATGCTCTTTGCTTCCTGGACCAGGGAGCAACTATGAAAATGTAATATGTAAATAAGTATATACTCATTGGAATTCTGCCACCAATTTCAAAGATGAGTAAGACAGACATTTTTCAGAATCAGATCAATAACTACCAAACTGTTAGGATGGAAAACTTGTTAGGATGCTGGTTACTGGAATCTTCATGTAAACACAATATTACTATTCAAGTAAGTGATTAGTCCAAGCTAGTATATACAATTCCTATCAACTTTACTTCTTAGATAGCAAGAATTGAAATTGCTGAAGCTTGGATATTGAGCATCAAAGAGCAACACATTAGATATCCTGGGTAGTTAGTTCCATTTAAACAAAGATGGGAGAGGCTTTAGCCCAAAATAAGTAGCAGTGCTGCATGAACCAGAGCTCCCTTTTTGTGAAAATGTTATGAAGTGAAAAATTGACATACTGGCTGAGGTATCATGGGGAACATGTTGATGGGGGATAAAGGACGTTAGTGGTGAAGTGGGAAGGAAAAGGGCTGCTTCTTTTTTTCTTTTCCTCAGAATGAAAAAAAAACGGGGACATGTCTCACTAAAGGGCAATGTGGGAGGAAACAGAATTTATTGCTCTGTGACCCCTTTACTGTTCTCTTCTAGTCTCTGTCTTGTCAATCTAGCTTTAACCCTATCATCTCTCTGTCTCCTTACCATGTATGCTACCAGTTCACCAATACATCATGAACCAACTGCCCTTGTTTCCCCCTTTATTCAATCCTACCAGTCCAACCCTTTCTTAGCTCAGAACCTTTTCAAGTCCCCTCAGTTCCTGGTTCAACCCAATCTTCCCTTTCCAGAAATACTCTTCTATCTAAACCTTTTGCTGAAGTAACAGTATTCATATGCCTGACAAAATGCATACCTTAAAGGTATGTTGTGATAATTGGGCTTAAAAATATATTCTAACTGTGAGCTCAAATGTAAAAAAGTATGTGAAAGTCATAAGATGTTTGTAAGCAGATTCCCTCTTCAGCCCTGGGAGGTAAGCCATCATGGTGATTTAACAGCACACATTAGTGTGACCAGATATCCTGATTTTATAGGGACAGTCTCAATATTTGGGGCTTTGTCTTATGTAGGCACCTATTACTCCCTGTGATTTTTCAAACTTGCTTTCTTGTCACCCTAGCACACACTCTAGCAGGGTACATTAACCAAGAATCTTTATTTATTATTATTATTATTATTATTATTATTTCTTGCCTTATACTCCTGGTATAACAGAAGGGAGCAGCAGATAGAGGAAACCTCATTCCTGCTCCTTGGCCCAGTCTTTTATACCGCTTGCTTTTTCCTCTGAGCTATCCAGCTAGTGAGTTAATTAGCTCATTGGACTCCCTACAAATGCAAGCAATCCCCACTCAGCTTCTTAACACAATGAGATTACCACATTCCCTCCTACTCTAACTATGCCCAGTACTCTTTTTGATCTCAGCAACCAGGGAACTGGGTCCCTGTAAACAGTACTTTGTCACAATGTTGCAATAACCTATAATAAACAATGCTGGTGAAAAATAAGCCAAGTTATTCTCACTAATTGAAAAGGTGCAAGAAAATGAGCAAAGAGACTGAATTAATTTAAGCTAAAAAAGATCTGCTGATATAATTCTAGGACTATGCTTGGTAACAGAAAATGTGAAACCAGAAATTAATGAACCTAAATTGGTGTGACAGCTATTAGGCCTAATTGGTGGACAACATAATGAGGGGATGGGTGATTCCACCCATCATTTCCATTTTCATTAAAGAAAGAGATGCAGAGGCAGAGGAGATAGAAGAACATATGTAGGCTACTGAAGCAAGCTACTACCTCTACCATCTCTTGGGACCCTGGTCTTTGTCATCCTAATACTGAAGGATGTCCTGACCAAATTGGGCCAGAGAGAGGGTGAGGAACCCCGGTAGGCCAGTCTGTACTCCACCCTGGTTCCACCAATCACATAAGCCATTTAGTTACTATCAATGTGTCTGTAAATTTCTTTTCTAAATTCTGATTTAATTTTTGAGGTTGCAAAGCCAGCTAATTAACTAGACTAGTAGGGACTAATTCATTACATAATAGATTAGATGATAAATTATATATGACCTGTTTCAAAGCAATTTGTACATGGGTCTCAGGCTATATATACAGCACTTAGTTTCAGAGGAAAACATGTGCAGTCCAGGTATGCAGCAAAATTGATAAAAATATGAAATCCATAACAGTATCGCTTTAGTTAAATATCTATGACAGGATGCTATATTTGATAAGCTACACTTTGCTTACATCTTACAATATCCCTGTTTAACAAGGGATCATCTCGTAAATAAATTAGGTTAGGAATACAGCATCTCACATTTGTCATCTCATTTCTTTTCCAGTGAGGAAATAACCCACTTTTGGAGTCCAATTTTTTTTCTGACAGCTGTGAAGTCAGGAGATGTAAATATACAGATGTGCACAATTCAAATTAAGTCATAAATAAATGCTTTTGTTCATTATAAGTGTCATAACATGTTTATAACCACAGGGCATTAAGAAACCCCCTTATTGATTTATGGTTAGGGATTTAGGAATGGAAAGTCATGTTAAAGATAAACCTCATTCTAAGGGAATGCTTTGGGGTTTTTCTCAGTCAGCTAGGTGTTAAAATATAACTTGACCTTTCTGTACTAAAATTCTAAAATGTCTTTAAAACATTTTAAATATCCACCTTATATCCTAGCCTAAGCAAGCCCTGCACATGATATCCTAAGCCATTTTGCTACTTACCTTAAATGGATTTAATCCTCTGATAGACAGGTATTGACACAAAGAAAAATCTTCAATATTTTAGAAAATATACAGTCTATATAATTTATGATAATTCATATTTTGGTAAACACAGCACTTTAGACACTCCAATTGCTATAAGAAGGATATTTGTTACTGTCTTTGCAGGAATCAGTTGTTATGAGGACTTCACGTTTCAAGTGACTGTTTATACAACCTAGTAATTAGATCTGATTAAATCTAGAATTACATTAATTTTTCAGTGCCTGCATTGACCTGCCATTAACTTTACAGTATAGAGATTATGAACTGACTCCAAATAGTCCCCTGGTGCAAACTGCACACAGCTATCAAAATAACCCATTTTTTCTGGATAACAAATCCATGTGTTAGCTTAAACAAAGCAAGGCACACATTTAACCCATGTAACCTTGATGAAATATGACTTTGAGTTCTTGCTAAATAAATTGACAGAAAACCTTTCATGAGAAAACAGAAGAAAGGAAATACATTTGTGAACTGTGGTAGCAGTGCCAAATACCTAGGTGGATTTTGGATAGTTTAATAATCATCTACACGAAATCATGACATGAAAGAAAACTGTACGGTGTGCAAATCAGTGCTACTAAACTAGTTGGGCTTCTTGGCTTCCTAACAAACCTTTTATAATTTCATGTGAATAAGAGTAAGAATTTCCACTTTTGTCCATGTTAAACAAAGAATTTAACAACTGTATGATTATTTTGAAGTCCCCTTTAAAATAATCCAGGTTGAATATCTTATTGCTCAACCATTTCTCATGAACTCATATGGAACTCATGACCCCAAATTCACCTCAACTATGAAGGAATCAATAGGCTGTAGTACTGATCTACAGTTTGCTCAATCACTTGCAGCGTAACATTAATTATCTTGATCTCGCTTTTACATACTTTAGTCCGAAAAGCCCTGTCATATAAAGTAGACTAATCCTGCTTGTTTAAAATAAACAAGATTCTGAGCCAGATTCTCAACTGGTGTAAATCAGCATAGCTCAGTTGAAGTCAATAGAGCCACATGGATTTATGTCAGCTAAGCATTTGACCAATGAGCTACAGTGTTGTTTCTTGGCTCAAGAAACCAAATCAGACTCAAAATTTCATTGACATCATTGTAAATCTCTTTAATGACCAAAAAGTCAATTAAAACATTTGTATTGACAGTTTTCTTTTGGAGAGGTCATATACTTTTACTAATGTAACCTTGGTACCTCGTCTTAAGCTATCAATGCTGAAACAACATTTCTAAAACATATCACCTTCTGAATGATTCATAGACCAGAACTGAAAATCTAGACAACACAATGACAGCGTTCTTCCTTTTCAGATAATAATGTACAGAAAAAAGAGTGCTGCATTATGAACCTGATCTAATGAGCATTCCAGTCAATAGAAAGAAACCCATTAACTTCAGTGAGCATCAAGTTGGATCCTAAATGGGTAGACAAAAATAGCATTACCCTAGTAATGAAATAGGAGTGACCATTTGCAATTCTATACACAAATATCTTGTGAACACCCTTAGATATTAACTATGTAACTTTTTTTTTTTTTGAAAAGACCATTGTAATTGTCAGGAATGAGCTCTTTTGCCTGAGACTGAGAACTAGGGCAGCCTAGCTTCCAGGCCATTAATGAACTCAGCTGGGCTGGGGTAGGACCACCTGATTGGCTGAAGGGAGACAGCAGGCCTGCTTTTAAGCTCAGCAGCAGCTCACTAGTTACTCCTTGTGTGTGGGGATGGTATTTTTCTTGTTTCAGCTTTGTTCCTCATTTGCTCCAGGCCTTCTTACACTGGAGTACTGTCTCTGACCCTTAACTCTTGTTCTTAGCTCCCGTTCCAACCACTGGGAATACGCCCTAGTTGTAACAGTAATTACAAGTGTATTCATGTTTTTGACAACTTTACATAGAAGGTCAAAAAGCAGTTACCATGCACTTTACAGTAATATAGAAGAAGGGGAACCTTTTGGATCTTGCAAATGTAACCCTTCTGCCTCTCTGAGTTGGCAGCAACAAGGGCCGGGTTCAGTATCCAGGGGTTCCGTTTCAATAACACAATGCATAACTGGCTCGAGCCCCCACCCAGTGACCTGGGACACTTACATACACCCCCCGGGTGCCTCTAGGAGGCAATACTTCCCCTCTTGCAAGCATGGAGTCTGAGTGTAGCAAAATCCTTTCAGTAAAGGAGGGAAACAATGCGGCATCACATTGGAGAAACAACACAAACCATAAGCAAAAACCCACCTCCAAGTACGTTTGGCAATATCCTTTCCCCCTTAGGGTCTTAAGTCCAACCACCTCAAAGTCCAACAACCCGAATGTCTCTGGTCAGTGCCACCCCAGAGTTCAACAGTTTATCTGCAGAGTTTTACCCCCCTAGCCTGGGTGGAAATGGGGGGCGGGCCCACACAGGGTGTTAAGGGACACCTTACGTGGGCCAGGGCCAACTGCTCCATCTCTCCATGGAGTTCTGCTGCAGCCTTCACCACAACCAGCTCCACTACACCAGCTGTGCCACTCCTCCAGCCATCCCCACAAACCACTCCACTCCGCTCACTGTTCCATGGGCTTCTCCAACATGCTGTAAACTGCTCCGCTCTGCCTGCTGCTTAGCGATAGGTTTTCAGGCTCACCCACTAGTTAACACAGCACTCAGTGATCTCAGCTCAGCTTTTTAGTGATTTCAGCTTGTAGTAAGGGAGCCCTAATGCACCGTTGGCCCAATGTGAATTCAGCTCAGCTGCCTTTAGATGGAGTCCTAATGGAATCAAAATTAGTTCTACTCTTTAACAATGGAGAGAGAAGGATGTGTAATTGGTGTTCCAGGCCCTCAAAAGGGAGCCCCTACCATCAAGTACACACACCAGTCCCCAATCTCTCTCTATTCACTGGGTTTTGGAACCCATGTCCCTCATCCAGCAAGTACTATTTAACTGAGGTTGAGTCATCTCTGTCATAAAGCAGTTCCTCATTCACATAATCAGGGTGACAACACTTTATTCTTCCTGCCCCAATAACAAAGAAATTGGGGATCCCAGAGCTGTCAAAATAACCATCCCAGGCTGCCATGGGCTATGCTAGGTGGGGTGGGTGTGCCAATGCAAATACCTGAAATTCCTTTCCACACTCCCTGAAATTCTTTCCACACTCCCCATAATTCACCACCAGATGTCAGGGTAGAGCTCATCCTGACTCTGCTTACACAAGTAATATATATCTTGTAATTTAAAAACTTTTAAATAATATTCCTCCTCCAGCTGAGGATTCTTTCATTAAAGCATAACAAGTATTAACCCCTTATACCTAGAACTGTGTAGTCTAGTAGATAGAGCACTGTGCTGGGGCTTAGAACACCAATATTCCTGGCTCTGTCACTGGCCTGCTGGGTGATCTTGGGCAAGTCATTTTATGTCTGTTTCTTTATCTAACAAGGAGATGACAATTGTGTAACAGAGGTTTGCCCCTGGTCTAGAATGCCTGGACTTAAGTCAGCCCTGATTACAAGAGGAGCCCCAGCTGACAGGAATCAAGTGATTCCAATATAAAAGGCAGCGAGGCCAGGGGGCAGACTGGGCAAGTCTGAGAGACTGTGAAGATGGGATTGATAGGAGGGAGTAGATACAAGGATCAAGTGAGTGAAAATGAGGAGAAGACAAAGGAAATAAAGGGAATAGCAGATAAAGCTATAGCAAGAGAAAGTCTCCTGCAGAATCTCTCAGGAAGGGACAGTACCTCAGGGAGGAGAGGCTGTGTCCAGTTTAAGGCTAGATGGAAGATGCATTTTGTGAGTGTCTTTTGGGTACTGTATTAATATAATAAAATATCCAGACCCTGAGAAGGGCTGCAATTGAGCAAAGCTGTGAAGTTTTATTTAAGGAAGAGGAGGAAAAACAGGAGCAGGGCACTGTTGAGGCACCCCTGGCCTCAGGGGGGTTGTTGCCACTGTATTACAGTATCAGAGGGGTAGCCATGTTAGTCTGGATCTGTAAAAGCAGCAAAGAGTCTTGTGGCACCTTATAGACTAACAGACCTTTTTGGAGCATGTTCACCCACGAAAGCTCATGCTCCAAAACATCTGTTAGTCTATAAGGTGCCACAGGACTCTTTGCTGCTTTCACTGTATTACAGATACTGCCCTTTTTTGTCATGTGCTCTGAGATCTGCTAATGAAAAGCACGGTATAAAAGTATATTAATTTATACCCTTTCTGCTCCCCCCTTTCTATATTTCTAGTTATGGAAGGGTATGTTGTAATAATTAGGCCTACAAATGTACCCTAATTGTGAGCTCAGCTGTAAAAAGTGAATGTATAAGTTCAGAAGATGTCCGAGTAAACTGGTACAACAAATGTTGATTGGAAAAAGGTGCAAAAAGGAGAGAAACTAAATTAGTCCAAGCAAAAAGATCTACTTATATATTGATTTTCATGTCCACATTTCCTGAGAAAAGTGGAAATCAATGAATCAAAATTGGTATCAGAAATTAGGTCTAATCAGTGGACAAAATAATAAGGGGATGGGCTGGGCTAAACTAACCATTATTTCCTTTTGGGGTCCTTAAATAGATTTTGGGAGATAAATTGGCTCTTGAAGTGAATTTCTCCTTCATGGCTGCCACCTTTGCTGTTTCCTGGGACACCAGACCTCCTCCATTTCCATCCTGACCAGATGGGATGCCAGATGAATTTGCCATCTCCAACAGCTTTAGCTGAATCCCAACCACCCCCTGAGATGTGAGACTGTGTCTCCCTGCAATCCTTTTATCCTTTTCCTTCCCTACCTTACTACTACTTTCTTACTTTTTCTGCCTATTAAAACTCTGGCTTAGCCGGTCGCTAGTGCATATTTTATAATGCTGCTGGGAGCCTGTGACTAGAGAGGTAAGTAAAAGCAATATCATAAAGAGCCACTGTCTATTTATTTTAGTAAACTTCCCTTGCTGCTGCTTCCAACCTGAATACCAGCTCCCTTAAGTATAAACTTTTCAACAGACCTGTTGCCCAGTACAGCTGGATCAAATCCATTTGAAGGAGCGTATCCTACAGTTCTGGTCTCTTGTTCCCAGGACAATGTTTATTTCTCTGCTGGTCCAAACTCTGCAAAAACAATACTCTCAAACCATCTTTCTCCTATTTCAGTTTTTTCCTTCCCTAAATGATCAGTTTGCTCTTCCTGAGCATTAGCACGTCATGCAGTGAGGACAGACCTTTATTTTTAGTTCTTTGCTCAAGGATAGTATTTACACCCTGTCACATACAAACTGTATATAAAGTACAGTCAGCAATCTTTTTGAAGTGCTGTGCCCAGGACCTGGTCAATGTGAGTGCCATTGAAAATTAGCTTGTGTGGTGCCTTCCACACGCATGCCATAGGTTGCCTACCCCTGAAGTACAGTTTAATATGTTATTGAAATTCTCTATATTTTATGAAGAAATAGAACAAAACATCAGATTACTTCCTATAACTGTAAACAACCCATGGCTGATAAAAGGAACTAAAGTTGTGCTCCAATTTTTTTATCAGAAGCTCTATTCATAAGCACCAGAGGACAGAGCAATTTACAATGATCTGTGCAAGGCTATTTAATTTTAGGACAGACCAATCTTACTAGGTAAAGTGATCTGTAAAAATTAAAGGGACCTGAGGCAGGCTTACATAAGAGATAAGCAGACAATAGTCAGTAAATAACTATGCAGTGGTGATTTAATAGGTCATTCTGAAACAAATAAAGTCAATCTTGGAGCTGAAAATAGTGGGGGACAATGTAAAATTAAGAGTATCAGCATTCAATGTAGATTTTTAAATGCTAATATCAGTGGCATTCATTCTGAATGAAACTGTGTATGCTTTCAAAGCAGAAAGCGCTATAAGGCTAACTACAAAGAACTGAGATGTGAATGGAGACAGACTAATTTAGCCCTGTTTAAAATTATAAATTACCTATTATTAAGTAAGATCACAAGGATTATCATCTTCTATCCTGCTTAAACTCCTACATTCTGTTCCTAATTGTAAGTTAAAATTGTCAACAGGGTATCCATATAGCTAATTCACAATTGTTTGAGGCATCAGCTATTGCCCACTGCAGGGGCACAACGCTGCAGCTGGTGGATCAATGATCTCATCTGCTATGACAAAAGCAATGTTTCTAATTTGTGCAAACTACTAAGTGTGGTCTGTAAGGAAAGGGTAAGTTGTCTATAGAATTAAATAGCATTAACAATTTTTGTTGACAAGTTGATGTTCTGGAAGGGCTCAAGCAACCTTAAGTTCAGCAAAACTCAAATTTCTGAAAAACAGAAAATACAGAGCTGAGGTAAATGCCCATGCCACCTTAACTCTGCACATGCCCACAAACCCCCAAAGTTGGCAATAGCCACTAGGAATTATCTTTATGCACTCTAGGTGCATTCAGGCATAGCTGTGTTGAATGGTGGAGAAACCTTGAAGAAGTTTGGAAAAGTTGTGATTGTGATATGAGGAGATCTGGGCAGGAGTCCTCCCAGGTATGTGATCAAGGGAAAGAAATTAATCAAAAGGAAGAGTGTTTTCAAAATAAAGAGGTTTCAGTCCACGTCATTTCAATACAGATTTAGGTAGGTTGTCAGTAGCAGGGCAATGGGTTCTTTTTGCCACAGATATTCTCAGAAGTGAGGTTGTGCTGCAAATTTAATGATGGGTAGGGGAAAGCATAGGTTTAGTTGGTATCCTGTGTGCAAATGTGAAGAATTATAAAAGAGTATGAAGTGATTGTTCAATTTTACAAGTGTGGTATGCTGTAGAAGGATCGTGCTCAGTGTTTAAGCATGGGACAAGATCAGGAAGCACCTGTCTGTTACAGTGAAAGGGCAGTGTGGGAGTCTGGGTGTTGTGGGGCATCACTAAAGAGGGCAGGTATGTGGGTGTTAAAGTTATATGGCTATTTTACCTTAAGTCTATTTTCTGACTATCAGAGATGTGAGCTTGCTGAACTTGCTATTGCTGTCGTCACTGACAACCTTAACTCTGTGTTAATAAAGGGTTTATTTGGGGATTTTTGCCATTTGATTTACTAGTGTTTTGTGGGTATTTTTTTTTTAAAACAGAAAGAGAAATGTTTGTTGGTAGTAGTTAGTAGCCATTTAGATAGTTGTCACCTAGGTTTGCAGTTGATAGCCTAACACGACTCAGCTTTCACATAGTGCTTTTCATCAGCCAGAGGGTGGTGAGGTAACTTGCCCAAGGTCACCCAGCAGGCCAGTGGCAGAGCTAGTAATAGTCCCACAACAATGGTCTTTCCATAGGTCACATGCTTGCTTTCCCCACTTCCCACATACTCTCTGGTAGTTCCCCCCCACCCCACCAAGGGGTGATGTGTATCTTAAATATTCATTTTCTGGCTTTCAGATGTTTATATTTGTGTTGTCTTCAGTCCATTCTCCACCCCCAATCCAAGCTCTCATAGAGGGACAGGGACACAGACACCTCAAAGGGAGCAGGGGCCCCCAGAACAAATGGCAGGGAGAGGGGATCAGACTGCTGCAAAAGGGTAGGGCTCCAGTATATCCCAAAGCACACACTGCAGGAAAGAATAATTGATCCCTCCCCACCCCCAAATCCCCAACTTCCTTTGCTACACTTCACATTTTCCAATCCTTCCCACTCACCCTAATCCCTACTCCTTCCCCCTAGCTGAGCCTCCAGCCCCTCTTCTCTCCCAACTACCCATTCCTATTAATCCTCTTCACCATAATACTCCCATCCCTTGCTCTGTACTCAGAGTCCAAACCCTTATCTCCATAATTCCACCTACTCTTGCACCCCCCACAATCACGCCATGCCTCCCAGCAAGCACTTGTATGTATAATTTATCTTCTTTTCAAAAATAGTTTCAGTGCCATCTGAATATTCTGCTGTACTCAAGATTACATTTCTCACAAGTAAATACACACACAAACACACACAAAACAAACTCACCACTTAGACAATCACCACTAACAACACATCCTTAACACAGACAGATTTTCCCCAAAGTGTACAGTTCATTCTCAGCTTTCTGCTCAGAGTTGGTTTCCAACTTTAAAGAATGTGTAAACTTAATAAAATACTGTTTTTCTTCTTGGGGCTGTATCTCAGGAACCCATTGCTCACAACACCCCCACACTCTATTGCATAGGAAATTTTAAGACAATGTGTGCAAGCAGGATTTTAGCACATGTGTAGAAGTCATCCTTTAAACAGGACAGGCTTTCCAACCTTAGTTAGTGAGAGTTCCTTCTTGGCTATAATATTGTATGAAATTAGAAGGAGGAGGGGCTCTATGTATCCAGCAATAGCATAGCAGGCGCAGAGAGATGTGAGATGGTCCATTCATCTTAGTGAGATGTTTTCAGATGGAAGAGAATACCCTATGGCAACGCCTATAGCCTGAAACAACAGCTCTGAGATATGTTATTGCTCCATTCATGTCAGTGGGTGTTCCCATCCTCCCTACCCACTGCTGGAGAGGTTGTATATGTGTTAAGCATGCCAGTTCTCAGCTCCTCACTCTAGTGTCATCAGTGTGTTCTTGGTGTATGCTCTGAGCATGCACTATCCTAAGCTCCAAATCCTGAAAGACACAGCTTCCCCTGATATTGACTCACATGGGGGAAGTGGGTGCACAGATGGTCTCTGACCCCCTTCGGAGGGACGTAGCACTCAAGATCCCAGTTCGGAGAGGGGCTCAGACACCCCTAGAAAGGCAAGCCCCTCTAGAACCTGAATCACATGAGCAGGGCCTGGGTGGGGGTCAGATCCTGACAGATGAGCAGAGGTACACTAGATCCTGGCACGCACACAGAAGGGGAGAATGTGGAGCTGACCGGCATCCCTGTTCCTTCTCTCTCCCAGTCCCACTGCCACTCTCTCTTTTTTCCCAGTGTCCCTCTGCTCCTATTACCTGACACCCCACCCATCCCTTTTCCCCCCTTCCCCATAATGGTGCCTGTCCTCACTACTACTCAACCCCCTTTTCTCCTATTCTCACCTACTCTTCCACCCCAACACCTTCCCGTCCCAATGACAATTTGCAGGTGTAGTTTATTTTTTTTCCAAAATGGTTTTGCATGCTCTGAATATTCTGCTGTACTTAGATTATAGTTCCTCAAAATAACCCTCCCCCCTTTGATAGAGAGAGACTGGAACCAAAGTCTGCTCTGTTTTATTTCAGGTTTCTGTCCTGGGGTGGGTTTGCACTCAGTGCGTGGTTTGGTGCTTGGATTTGATGACTATAACATACCTTAGAGCCACCCAGGTCTTGTGCTCTAGAGGTAATTTTCCAATTTTTTCTATGCACATGTGCAGTGTAATCCATTAGGTGCATGATTAGGCACATGAACCATAGGGTTTCTGTACACTTACAGCACTACTGCAGTGGAGCTGTAAGTATACACAAGCCCTGCTGCAGCGCTTAGTGAAGACAGTACCTAAGATGACGGGAGGTGGTAGCTATGTTGATAGGAGAAGCATTCCCACCAACATAGTGGTGTCTACACACGGAGTTAGGTTGGCATAACTGCGTCCACAACTCTGAGTGACATAGTTATACTAACATAAGTTTGTAATGTAGACCAGGGCTCAGAGTCGCTTAATGCTTGATGGATTGGGGGTGGGGAGTGGACTATTTTTCAAATAGTGTTTTAATTTAATTTCCCCCAAAGGGTTGCTGGGTGCCATGCACTGTGATGGGGTAACCCTGGAACATCTGATAACCTGGCACAATGATCTGAGCCCCAGTTTGGTCTCTGTCTGTGGGCAAAAAATCATTGCTAGAGTGTATCAACTTTAAGAAAAGTGGTGTTTTGGAGGGGGGCTGTATCTGTGGAACCTCTGTGTCAAATGACCCCAAATTTGGACTACCAACCATATCCCATGTCCAACTGAATCACACACTGTTTCAAGACAATCCAAGTAACAGTGCAGATTTTATAGCACTTTGAAGAGTCAAGCTACAAACAGAAAGGGCTTCTCAACCTTAACTATTGCAGAGATGAATGAACTTGGGCCATTGCCTCTATTATTAAAAAAATAAATAAATCCCAAATTCCCCACTCCACTGAACACACTTCTCTTCCTGGGGAGAAAATGAGAGAACAAATATGTGTCATATGTTAGTCATATTGCTTAATGCACTGTGGGAAGGTGTTTAGATACTACAGTGATAGGCATGGTACAAGAACCTCTGTAGAAAAGAACAGAGGAATAGAATGAACTAAAATGTAATTATAGAAGGAACTGTTCCTTTAGGGGTTGAGTTAGGTTACAGAAGTGCATAAGGTAAAAACATGATGCAGCAACAACACCACTAATGGAGAAGCAATTGAAAATGTTTATTGAAGTGAAGGAAGAAGAGATTGTGAATTATATATATATAGTTGTATCATGCATGCAGCATGGCTGTGGTTGACGAGAAAAAAAAAGCATAATTTTACAAATAGAAATTTAATTACTTTGAAATTTAAGTTACTTTTCTTAAGGAAATCTTCAACAGTCTGGAGACTCTAAAACCACGTTTTGTTCCCTCATGGTAAGAGCTTGTCTGCATGTGGACATTTACCAGCATAACTATATATGGCTGTAAAGGTACTGCTCTCATTATACTGGTATAGCACCTTGTGTGGATGCACTGAGATTATATCTACATTACTGGGATTATACCTATACCTATGTTGCCATAACTATGGTAGCATAAACCAGAAACAGTCTTCAAAGAGAAACAGCAGAACTTAAAATTTATTTGCAAATTTAACACCATTAACTGGGCTTGAATAGGGACTGGGAGTGGCTGGCTCATTAAAATAGCAGCTTTGCTTCTCCTGGAATTGACACCTCCGCATCTATTATTGGGAATGGACTACATCCACCCTGATCCAATTGGTCCTGTCAGCACTGGTCTGTGCTTATGAGGCACTCCCTTCTCTTCATGTGTTGTCATATAATGCCTGCATCTGTAACTTTCACTCCATGCAGCTGAAGAAGTGAGGTTTTTTTACATACGAAAGCTTATGTCCAAATAAATCTGTCTTTAAAGTGCCCCTGGACTCCTTGTATTTGTTTTTTTTTTTAGCATAAGCCAAGTGTACCCTGTAGAGACAGAAGGGGTTTTTCCATTGCTATAGGAACTCCTCCTCCCTGAGCAGCAGTGGTTAGGCTCCTTGAAGCATTTTTCTGTTGACCTTCCTGCTACAGTTGGAGTTAGGTCAATTTAGCTATGGAACTCAGCACTCCTGGAGTGCTGTAATTATGTCAACTTTAATTGTAGCTCGGTCCTTCTAACGTAGCACTCCTTTGTCCTGCACCCCTTTCAGTGCAATGTAACAGTCCCAGGATTGCAGTAGCTGGGTTAGATGTGTATGCAACTGAGGCTACCGCCAACACTCCCTGCAGCCCCCCCCCGGAGCTTTTCCTCGCACCCCAGCCCTACGGCACTGCTAGGAGGACGGATAACATAATTGCAAGCGCCCCTTTTTCTCTTGCTTTTGCACACCCCCATCTAGAGCCTTCGGGGTGTCGTTCTCCCGCCTCAGCCAAAGGTGGCGCTGCTCCACACACGCCGCTTCCTCCCACCCTAAACGCCGGGCTGTAGGTTGGCCGGGAGTGACCCCACACCGGAAGCGGCGCTCTCTCCTCTTCCACCCTAGTCTCTGTGTTTCTTTGTCCGCCAGGGTGCCCGCTGTGGCTTGGTTGCTAGGCGGAAGTAGAGTGGCGGAGGCAGCGGTTTGGTTTAAAGCGCGGCCGAGGCGGCAAAGGGCTGTGGGTGGCGGCACCGCGAGCGGAGCTGGGCGCGGCGGATCTCGCTCTCCGGTGGCAGCAGCTTTGTGCTCTGTCCCCATAGAGGTTGGAAACGCTGCATGTGGGGACCCCCCGCCAGGGCCCGAGACTCCCTTCTCCGTAACCGGACTCAGCTCAGACCGGAACACCGCTCGCCCCGGCCTCAGATCCCGACCCCCACTCACCCCGCAGGCTGCCAGCCTTAGCCCGGATCCCCGATTTCACATACAGCCCCAAAACAGAAATGGTCTCCAAATCCGACCAACTGCTCATCGTTGTCTCCATCCTGGAAGGTAGAGTACTGAGCTGTCCTCTGAGCCCAGAGCTGGCTCTGGCTCCGTGCACGTTTGTCTCCTGGCATTAACATCCTTGCACTCTTTCATTTTCCCTTTCTGTTTGTTTTTGGACTGTGTAAATTTTGCTAAAATACCACGATGATGGATTTAGTAATCCTTGTAACATGCCAGGATGTGGGACTGAATTACTTTTAAGTAAGGTATATGGACTTGCCTTACAACTGATGTGTTTTTTTTTTTGTTTTTTGTCTGATTTCTCTCTTTATTACCAACAGGGAGTACTTCATACGGAATATACAAGAATAGTTTCAGAACTGAAGTTACATTACTCCTTAGAGGCACAGTCTCCATCTAAGTCCCGGTCTACACTAGGAGGGGATAGATCTAAGTCAGGGGTAGGCAACCTATGGCATGCATGCTGAAGGCGGCACGCAAGTTGATTTTCAGTGGTGCTCACTCTGCCGGGTCCCTGGCCACTGTCTGGGGGGGCTCTGCATTTTATTTAATTTTAAATGAGGCTTCTTAAAAATTTTTAAAACCTTATTACTTAACTAAACTATTGTTGTATGTAATATATTATAGACTTATAGAAAGAGACCTTTTAAAAATCTTAAAATGTATTACTCAAATGCAAAACCTAAATTAGAGTGAATAAATGGAGACTTGGCACACCACTTCTGAAAGGTTGCCAACCCCAATCTAAGTTATGCAGCTTCAGCTATGTGAATGTCATAATTGCGGTGAATCGACTGCTACCGCTCCCCCATTGACTCTGCCTGCGCCTCTCGGTGCAGTGGAGTACAGAAGTTGATGGGAGAGCTCTTGGGGATTGATTTATACCTCTAGACTAGATGCGATAAATCAACCCCTGGTGGATCAATCACTGCCCACTGATCCGGGGGGTAGTGTAGTCTTAATAAAGTCAGAATTACTTAAAATCTAAATGAATGAGCAAACTTCCATTAGTTTTGTTGAAAGCTCTGTGGACCAAATTCAGCTCTGATTTAAATGGCCATGTTTCTCAGTGCAACTGACTAACATTAATGGCAAGGCTGATGTAGGGCCTACATATCTTAAGGGTCTCCTAGCCACTACCTCCCAACTGGGAAGGTGAAGCAGGTGTTTGGGTAATAACTGTGCAGTCTTTAAGAACTTCCCCCCCCTTTTTCTGCTTGCTTGCCCTGGATGTTGTAGCTAATTCAGGGTATTGCAAATAACAGAGTACTCCTTCTAAGGTGTTGGAGAGTAGACGTATTAAACTTTTGCTTGTCTCATTTGCTTTATGGTGGTGCTCTCTCTCTCCAATTGTAAATGACAGAAAATATTGAAAGAAAACATTCATTCATGTAACACCGTGAAATTAGATGGTGTAAAAATCAGTTCCAGGGTTTTAGATTAATCCCTGATTCTGGTTTACTTGAGGGAAAGTGAGTTTTCGGCTATGTATAAGTTAGAATTGAAACAGTAAAAGGGAAACAACATTTTCAGTGTTGTAGCTGCTGTTTGTATGATTACTTTAACAGAAAGAAATTGGTGAGGGGGAAACTAATTTTCAATGTTGTTAGAATGTTTGATAGTTTGTGTATGATCAGTTTAATGTTTTATTTGCACAGTGCTTTCACATATAAACAAACGGGGAGTGGAGGAGGAGACTTTTTAAAAAAAGAAGGGGTTGGGGGAGAGAAACGCAGACAGGGTGACTGCAAAGTTTTGTGTATTTTACAGATGTAACTTAAAGACAGGTATAATTCTTGAAACTCTTGATATACTCATGGCGCTCAACTCTACTCAGCTTTTTAAAAAATTTGTATGTCCCTTTATTTGCCATATCCTAATGATCCATATCTTAATTTTTTTAACAAAATAATAATCAAATAAAGTTTGATACCTGGACTGACCAAACCCTATAGAAATACAATTTCTTTAAAATATAAAGACAAAAGCTAACATATAAATACAAATGAAGCTGAAAGGTTTAGGTATTGTAAAAAATTCCATGCAGGCCTCATGTTCCTTACAGATGTATCCACACCTCATTTCTCTACACAAAATGTCTTTACTTGGGAGAGAGCTTTCTTCTGAAAATCGTGTCAGTTTGGACATACACTTTGTAAATGTGATTTACAGCCTTCTGTTAACTTTCTAAAATTTTGGTAGGTAGGGAAAGGACGGTTAAATAAATATCTCGGGCTTTTTTATGCTTCAGTTGCAGGTTTTCCTAAATTAATGTTACTCTACTCTGTCTGAAATATCTGATTATTTCATTATTATGAGGCACTTTGTGTGTTTTCTGTGTTTCCGCATTAGATTCTCAGTGAATGACTTTGGGAAGATCTTTTTCAAGAAATTGTTCTAAATGTTATTTGTAAAGTGCCCAACACTACAGTATATAATTTGAAATAACTTTTCTCATAATCTGATAACAAATTTTTGAGACATAACTACAGTAAATACAAAATACATGTTGATTTACATTCACAGTCATAAGGAGAAAAAACTCTGTCTTGTTTCCTTAAAATGAGAAATCCATTAGGCCAGAAGAGTGTTGATTCAGACTGCTTTCTTATCTCTCTTGTTTCAGGAGTTACTGCTATGTAGTAACTAATTGAGAGAGGCATGCTGGTCTAAATTTTCAAAAAAAGATAAACTAAATTGGGTACCACCAATTATCTTAAAGAAGCCTACTTTTCATAGAGTACTGAGCTCCCACCTCTTTAAAAGTCCCAAGTAGTACTTTCAAAATAACTTGTTACATTTGAAAATGTAGGCTGCATTTTATGAAGTGTTGAGAATTTTAGGATGTATATAAATATTTGCGGTCGTAATAATGTTCCTTTTCCAGGTGTATATATAAAAATTTGGTAAGACTGATTACTCTTTATGGACCAATAGCTTTCAAGATTCAGCTTATACTTGCTTTAGGAGGTGATTCTACATTTCTACATTCCAATAATACAACTCAAACATCTTTAGTGGTAATGCTCCTGGGCTGAAAACTTGTATACCAAATTTAGATAGATGCTAGTCAAATCCCTAAATAAAGTATTGTGAAAATTTGGGGAGGGAGAATTGCACAATGCCTATTTGGTTGAGTGTTTTTAATATCCTGCTGTTATGAGCACCCAAATCACAAAATTAACAAACGAACACAAGAAGTATGACTCCATCTTCATTTGCTCTACCCATTATTGTTTTTAAAAAAATAAGAACCTCACATCAGGTTGGTGGAAAACTTAATGGCAGGTTGTAAGGAACCATTTACAAATAAATAAATAGTCTGCACCAGCAACATTCCTGCTATGTATCTGACTGTATTGTCCGTCCAACTTGGATTGCAAGCTCTTTATGGCAGGCAGTGAATTATTCTTGCTTATGACAGTACTAGGACACTGTTGGTGTACAACAAATAATGTAAAAATTCAGCCCTGGCTCTTGAGATAAAGTTAGAAAAGATTGTATATTATACCCATTTAAACAACCCAATGAACTTCCAGAACTAAAGGAAAAAAATCAAAATATCATAGTAAGTACCTGATCCTATATACATGAGAGAGTAAAATTACTCATTTGAGTAGTTCCATTATATTTAATAAAGCTACTCACTAGTAAAGTTACTGACATATATGTTTGCATGGGACCGAATGATTAAAAGCCAGTTTTTTAATAGAAATTTATTTATCACATATATTTACTCAGGATATTTTTTTCTACCTTTATATGTGTTGAAGTCCACCTTCCACTTCTTTTTAAAATTAAGATGTGGAAAGTATATTAATACATATTAAAACAACTTCAAGAAAAATGATACAGGAAACTTATTTGTACAGTTTGTTTTTTGTCAAAAAACAGAAGTTCTTCTGTGTTTTTAGGAGAGATGCCTGATAGTTGTGCCTTTGTATTTTTTCCAGGACGCCATTTCCCCAGACGTGCAAAGCATATGCTTGTGGTAGAAGCGAAGTTTGATGGTGAACAGCTAGCTACGGATCCCGTGGATCATGCGGACCAGCCAGAGTTTGCCACTGAATTGGCTTGGGAGCTTGATAGGAAAGCACTTCACCAGCACAGGTTACATTATAAAATTGTCAATTTTGTCATTATTTTTATCTTTACAGCCAGTGAAAGCTATATGTTTGGTTTCTAAAAAATTTAATGACAGTAGTACCAAGGTGGATTTGATTTAAATCACTAGTCAGGAAGACTTGATTTAATCATGCATTTCTACATTAAAGTGCATTCTTCTTGGTGTTATAAGCTTAATACATATTCTTCAGAATTCAGATAGATGTAGGTTTCATTTTTAGAAGGTACACACTATACATTTTTGAAGTGATATTTATTTTGAAAACTTTTCAGATTAGTTTTATGGCTATATCAGAAAATGAATAATTGTTTGGTTATTTCAATTACCCAAGGTAATTGAAGCAGGTATTTATGAAGTCATCTGGAGGTGCTATCTCCAACTCAACAAGTTAATCATTAATATTTGGAGGATTTTCTTGCCATGCTGTATTAGGAGGAGAACATCACCAGACAGACATTTAATTTGTTTTATTTAACTAAAACAACAACGTTTATGTATTCTGGATTGTTTTCCTCAACCGCAAACATATATCATATTTTAACAAAACAAGCATTTGAATTTAGTTAAAACTAAGTGGTGATGAATGTTACATGTCTGAGAGTAGAATCGGAACCCGCCTCTCTTTCTGGTGAGGAACAGGTTCATATAATACCACTATATCTTTTCCATGATCCCTTGGGCTTTAGAAGGGTCTCGTGAACTAACTTTTTTTAAGTGGGTTTATCTACCTCCTTATCATTTATAAAAGTGTTAGATTGTAGAAGTCTTACAGTACATTCAGTTTGTACCATAACTCGAGGTAAACCAGTTAAAAAGTTGCTATATTTTCACATTTCTTTTATACTGTCATCTTTCCATGCTGTGACATTTTTCATCAGTTGAGTCTGATTACAGGGATTGTTGGCACAAATTGGATTTCATTCTGGTATTCTTTCAGGCTACAGCGTACGCCTATCAAACTCCAGTGTTTTGCTTTGGATCCTAGATCTTCAACTAAGGAGAATATAGGCTATATTGTACTCGATTTAAGAGCTGCTCAAGAAAAGAAACAAGTATGTTATTTGTTATGAAGTGATGGTAATAACTGACAGTTTGACAGTACTTACTACATTTTCCATTTTTGTAGGTACTGAAGTAGTTCTTAAACAGGATTTGAGAGCTCTGCAAATTCCATCTGAAGGAATGTTGACTCATCAGAGCATAAGGTTCAGAACCTTTTCAAAAGAGATTTTAATAGCATGTGTGAAGAACAAATACAAATATTCTGTATACATTTTATTAACATAATGAAATGTAAAATATATCTGACCCTTAAATTGGTCATTGGAGATTACTGTGACATGGCCAAGTTAAACATGTGTGAAGTTTCTTTTTCCTTCCTGAATTTTAAAGATTTTGAGAATTGCAATATTAAATTTCATATGAAATACAAATACATCAATAATTCTCTGTAAGCTGTGTCTAATAATCAGACTAGTATTGGGTTTTTATTTTTTTGTCTGTGATTGAGTAGTTGGTTCTTATTTGCTGAAACAACCAAATTTCCATTCTTAAAAAAAAAATAAAAGCCCTCGGATCATGACAATGAAATAATAGTACACAGAAAAACACTCAAACAATGATTAAAATGAGTGAGAGACTGAGAGCTGAATCTGTTTAGTTTATCAAAATCATGACTGAGTGGTGACTTGATTACAATGTTTAAGTACCTTCCCAGGGAGAAAATACCGGGTACTAAAGGACAAGCTGAAGCCAGTAAGTTTTAACTAGAAATAAGGTAGACCAGTTGGTGATACACTGTCTTTTGTTGGCCCAACTTCTGTTGCTGAGAGAGACAGCTTGAGGATTGTCTTGAAGAAGATCTCTGTAAAAGCATGTCTCTCTCAGCAACAGAAGTTGATCCAACAAAAGATATTACGTCACCCACCTGGTGTCTCTACTATCCTGGGACCAATACGTAACACTGACAGAATAAGTACATTTTTAACAGTGTGAAACTGGAACAAATTACCAAGGGAAGTAGCAGATTTTCCATCTCTTGATATCTTCAAATCAGTCCTGGATGTATTTTTGGAAATTATGCTTTGGCCAAATGTAAAATATAGTGCTCAATACAGTGAAATTTAATGCCTATGATTAACAGGAGATCAGGCTAGATGATCTAATGATCCTTACTGGCCTTAAACTACACCATGCTGGTCATACAATAGCCTGGAGTCCCTAGAGCCATAGGTTCCCATTTTAGCGGGGTTGAGAAAGCTTGCGTTCCATACAGTTTTATCATGTGAGGAGGGTTTATCAGATGAGATCTTAGGAAAAACAAGATTTTTCTCTATTTTGATTAAAGATTCTATGGCGGTTTTAGCCTGTTATCTTGTTGAATATGCCCAGGCATTGGAAGGAATATGTGGAGTTTTTTCCTCTAGGAGTCTAACTTAAAATATGGCCAGCTAATATGGCTTCGAATATGTCAGTCTGTGTCTTGATTCAGTTTTTTAGTTATGTTAAGCTAATTGGATTTAAAAAAAAACCACACCCTCTTTGTGTATTAAGACAGTGCTTATCAGTCTCACAAAACACCTGTGAGTTAGGATGCAACCTATTATACAGATAGGTAAACTGGTATACAAAGAGAGGTAATGACTTGCACAAGGTTATGCAGGGAATTAGGGCAAAACTGGGAATAGACTTCAGATATCTTGACTTCTGCTCCCTCTTCTGCAGTCATTAAGCCACAGTTGCCTACCTTAGAGGAGAAAAAGAGGGACAGAGAGAAAAAAATCTTAAAAAGGAAAAAATAAAGTAAAAGGCTAGTGTTTGGCAATTTTTAGGGAGCTATTTTTTTAGGTGAATTGCAGACACTTTTGAGTAAACCTTGCTCAGGGATGCCTGGGATGGGGCATGTGCAGAAATGGCAGTTTACCTTCCAGTCCCCGTTTAAGAGGGCTCCCAAACCTTTGGAATTTGAGCACCTAGTATTGACCTGGAACACAAGGTCACAGTGCCACTTTGATTTGGCCCAGCCACTCCTCTGTGATGATGGAAAGGTCGTTGGGCCAAATTTGAGTGATCAGTGATCTCATGTGCCAGATCACAATGCCTGCAGCAGGGAACCATGCCCAGCCTTGTGGGGTAGGAGGCGCCTCTGCAGGGTGAGTCTGGGGCAAGCTCGCTCTCTGCCTCCTCTTCTCCCTGCCACCCTCCCCCAGGTCTCGGGTGGGGAGGGAGAGGTTCAGTTTCAGATGTTGCCATGGAGTCCCATAAACCTCTTGCTGTAATTTTTTTTTTTTTTTTTTTTTTGCTCCATCTTAGCCTTTGGAAGTGCATGGGAAGCAGCCTATCAAGGCATTGTTGTTAGACCTCTAGACTGTTAGGCAGAAAGGTTTGGTCCACATCAATCTACCTAAGAAATTTCATATAACAAAACCAAAGCTATTATGGTAGAACGTGACAGAGAATCAGTCTGATATTTTGAAAATAAACACACAAGCTCATCTTAACTCTGCTACAGCCTAACTGCCAAAAGATGTATTTCAACCTGTTACCACATTATATGCCTTTGCCATTCTCTGCTTTCTTATTTTTGAAACTTTTTTTTTTTTTTTTTAATTCTGCAGGCACCAAAATGGTATCCTTTGCTCAGCAACAAATATATTAAATTTAAATCTGAGATACAGATAAGTATAATGCTGGAAACTGATACAAAAACACCAGTGGATGGCTTTAAAGCAAAAGAAGCACCTCCAAGAGAAGGGAAAGGTTAGTAGCATAATTCAAATTTAATTACATTTTATTTAGAAAAGTTTTTGTTTCATGTGCCTGAAGAAAATATGGTTTATTGCAAATCATTGTTTTGGGACACAAGTGCATTTTACTTTAATAGCATTTTTATATAAAATATTTACAACCTGTTACAGTGCATGTAGTACATATAAATATAAGCCCTGAGTGCAAGGGTTATTTTATAATGGCTTTCCAATCATATCAGGATCCAGTAAAGTGTCTGTGTGCGTTTGTTTGTTTTTAATAGGATGGTTGTGAGGTTTGTGTCATTTAAAAACAAAAAAGCTGCTTATTTCCTTGTCAGAATGTAGTTTTGATAGTACTTAAGATCATAAAGTATTGAAATGAAGTAGTCTAGAAAGGAGGCAGTAGAAAACATGGGTAAGAGTTGATCAGGGCACGCAGGAAAATAAAATACAGATACAGAGATGGATTTTTAAAGCAGAAGGTGCAAAATTTAATTAATGTTTAGTTTAAGATGGGAGAAAGCTGGTGCTCTCCTGCTCCAAAACGAGTGTGACTCATAGATCCCTTGGCAAAGGATCCTCTTTCTTTGTAAATATTTCTTGCACCAGATCTGAAACACTACCTATTTATCTATAGAGAGTAACATGTAATATAACTCCAAATGCTTGTAATTTGTTAAGAGTTATAATCACTGTGAAATGTGTATGGGTAATGTTTAAGGAATAATGTACTGAAAGTATGCTTGATGGACTTGGAGTAGAAATTTGTCACAAGGAGACAGTGTCTTGGTGATGGCCCGTATAGGCAAGGGGGAGTTGTCACTCTGCCTTGATTGCCAGTGATGCACTAGAAAGACTAGGTTGTTTAGCCCTGCATAATATGAAGGCTATATCTACAATACACTGCTTTTAGTGACACAGCTGTGTCACCACAGCCGTGCCACTAAAAGTAGTGCAGCATAGCTGCTGTTTGTCAGCTCTCCTGCTGACAAAAAACTTCTGCCCACAATGAGCGGTGTTCACGTTGTTGGCAGGAGAGCACTGCTGCCGGCAATGTGCTGTTCACACTGGCACTTGTCTCAGCAGGATTTTGTTTTTGTGTTTTGTTTTTTTTAACACCTCCTGAAAGACTAAACGTTTGTCTTTCAATTGCCAGTGTAGATATAGCCTAAGACTTTTGAATGGGAAACCAGCAGAGGCAACAAGAAACAATCAAAACCACTGAGGTAAAAAAGAAACTTTACAGCTAGGCAGGGTTTCGTCCTATCTGTGAATAGAAACCAAAACTCTTTTCAGTATAATATAATATGGGGAAGGACACTATGCATCCATTCACTGAGGGAACCCCTGCAACAGACTGAATTTTGGCAGGAGGGGAAGAAAGTCAGCTTTCTTAGATACGAAAGGTAACTATTGATAAGTGTAGACCCAGGTTCATGCGTTCTTGTTTTTTTAATTGTAACCATTTGTTTTTACCACTCTTTATTATTTCTAGTTCAATCTTTGTTTTTGAAAACTACTCTGATTTTATTATGTGGGAGAAAAACAAGTTCTCACTCTGAGTTTAAAGCAACAAGCTAGAGGCAGCTTTATTTTCAAGCAATTGCAAATGCACGGGAGAGTACTGTTGGGCGGGGCTTCCCCTCCCGAGGCAGGTCTCCATTAGGTAAACAATTAGGCAAGCTCTTATACCTTTCATTAAATATAGTAATCAGCAACAAATGTATTTTGTTATACATTTTCTTTCTGATATCTCACTTTAATTTTTGCCACAGTCTACGTTCCATTCTTAGCTAACACAAAGTCAAAACTGTATCTCTTACATTCTGTTCTCATTCGCTTTCTACTCGCCTAGCCCTTCTAGTCTCGTGTTATTAGAGTCCATGTCAGCCTGACTTTGGTAGCCTGACTCTTGCTCTATTCCTAGACACTGGGATCTCTAAGTTCAAATTCCCTTTGTCTCTTTCTCCACTTACACAGTTATAAATGCTCACAAGCTCCTTGTGGTTTACAGGAACAGTGGTTTAAGGTAAAACTGGAATGCATGTTTGAGTGCAGAGGATCTGGGATTTCTGTAAGTACCCAGGGGCTGGATATCACAGAGGAATGATTCAGAGGGACTCAGGAATTGTTAACCTGTTGACACCTATTGTTAACCTGCAAGGCGAAGCTTGGGCTGGCATAGCCCAGACCAAAGTGCTTGAGTGGCTGAAAGGATGGTGGTGTTAGGGAGCTACCACAGGGAAGACTCCCTCTTCTGGAGGCAGGGGTAACAAGGTGACTGTCAGTCCGGGGTGCCCTGAGAACTGTCACAACAAGACAGTTCAATGCAGTGTTAAATGGCATCATGTTAAATAACCTGTAGTCAGGGTTGGCTGCCTTCAGCCTAACTCACTCCCCTAAATTTTCCACCCTTCCCTGGGAGGAGGAATGAGGGCATATGTGAAAGGTTTTTGAAGTTTGTGAAGACTCAAGGTCTTCCCTGTTTCCCACAGGCTAATAGGCACCACCAGGTATCTCCTAAGTCTTGAGTGGAGACAGACTAACTAGGTGAGGGAATGAGAGTGGTCAGGAGGAGCCAAGAACAGGGAGGTGATGGGCAGAGACAGGGATAATTTGGAGGAGACAGAGCAGAAGGAGTCATGCTTAGGGTGGGAATGGGCATGTGAGTTGGTGTCTGCTAGAGCATACTCCCCTCCAGAGCCTGGGATTCCCAAATCACCCAAGTCTCTCGGTTCCTCTGCTGTCAGTAAATGCCCAGGAAACCCACTAGTAAAATGTTCTGGTCCACATAGAAGATGCCAGTCTGATATTGCTATTAGTTATGCTTTTCGCTCAAGCAATCATCATTGTCTGTTTGTGTGATGGATCTAAAAGTTCCAACTCTGCTGGTGGCCCAGGTGGATATCAGTCTGATGCTCCATGATGTAGTTTTGGGGTGGGAGGGTTTCAGTTGTGTGGTTTTTGTTTGTTTGTTTGTTTTTGATTATTATTTTTATTTTATTTAAGAACAGATGAAATACACATCTGGAGATGTAGAAGGACATAACGATATAAATTCAATTATCTTCTTTTAAAGTGCCTGCTCTGCTTTCTGGGCTAGATCCTAAAAACATTGTAGCAGTCCTGAATGAGGAAGAAGGCTATCATCAAATTGGACCAGCAGAATATTGCAGAGAATACTTTGTTTTGTCTGTGACTATAGCATTTGCCACACAATTGGAACAGGTAATGATGATTATTCACCTTTTAAGACCATTATGCCAATAAAACGTTTATAGTTTGTGAAAAAGTAATGGTTTGGCTATTGTTTTCCTATTTCCTGTATTCTGGTACAAGACTTTCACCAGAAGATGATAAAGATTTAAAAGATAAGAATAGTATTCATTTTGGGCTAGATTTAAAGTTGTATTTTGAAAAATTATGCATTACTTTATATTTGGTAAGAATAATTTTATGTGAACAGTGTAAGATTTATGGTGTCAAACCATTCATTTATTTTCTTCAGCATTTGGGTTTGTTAGTGGTCAGATGGGTACATTGTCATCACTCAGCAACCTTAACTGATTTCTAAAATAGTGGTTTTTGGGTTTTTTTGTTTGGAACTTGCCAAGTTGTTTGGTTTTTTAAAAAAAAATTTCTTTGTAATTCTAAATTTAATTGCAATCAGATCAACCTAATCATGGAACTGTAGTTGCAAGTTTGTATAAGGGAGATGTTCTCCACATTTAATGTTACACACTTACTTAGCTGAAGCTTGAAAACTTTTGGTCCTTCATCTTCAAAAATACAGATCGCTGCCACTTGAGGTTAAGGAAGCTCTATTTCCTATAGAAATACCCTAAATCATCCTAAGTTGTTCTTTGAGTGCTGTCCCTGTGGGTGACCACTCTAGGTGACGGTGTGTCCCGGCGCTGTTGATCGGAGATTTTTCGGTAGCAGTGCCTGGTTGTGGCGCACACACTCAGTTGGTATCTCCCGCCTCATTGGAATCTTCCTGAGTGCGTGCGGCCCACACCCTCCTCAGTTCCTTCTCAACCATCCTCAGCTAAAGACAAGACTCGGGGCAGTGTTGCCTTCTCTTCCCTGGTCTTTATAGGAAACAGTAACAAAGAACGTAGAAATAATTAATAATTACTTCCCAGTTGTTTACCTTCCTTTAGTATAGTTACATAGTTAGTTACTTAGTTTAAAAAAAAAAAAAAAAAGCCCCTCAGGCTTGTCTCCCGTTGAGACACTCTCCTCAGCCATCTCTAATTCATAATGCCAGGAGCTTCAGGATTCAAAAGATGCATCTCCTGTCAGGACTCCATGCCACAGTCAGATGGGCACTCATGTTGTGTGAAGTGCCTCGGGGACACCCACATCCCCGCGAAGTGCCTCCATTGCGCAAACCTTAAGTCAAGAGCTCGTCGTGACAGGGATCTACAGCTCAAAATCCTGAGGATGGAAAAATCCTTACAGCTGCTGTCGGAGGCGGGAAAGGCTAAACCTGCTCCCTCACACTCCCCAGCCAGATCGGAACCGGTGGGAAGCGTTACTTCACCCTTCCTGGAGCAGAGGCAAGAAGCACAACAGTCTCACAGAAGAGACTCTAACAAGGGTAGGAGGTCTCCTTCGAGATCTCTACCCTCTGTGCTGACAGCACCAAAGACAGGTGCCTCTGCCTGCTCTAATGCCTCAGCCACGGCTCTGACAGAGCACAGAGGCAGGGACCCGACTTCCCACTCTGGGAAGGTCCTTGTGGATCCGGTCCCCACAGCGCCGCAAATGGCCTGGCGCGGACTTGTCGCTCCTCCTCGGCACCGCAAACAGCCTCAGCGCCGGCACCGCGCTCCTCATCGGCACCGACAACGGCCGCAGTGCAGACAGCGCACTCAGCCGCAACAGCGAGAACAGCCATGATGCCGACAGCGCACTCAGTCTCGGCACCGAGCCTGTCTTCTACCCGCGCACCAGAAGCAGACCCCCTGCAGGGCACCTCTAAGCAGTCTGCAGCAACACTCTCATTCTCACTTTCTCCTACTAATGAGCTAGAGCAGAGAGTAGGCTCAGCTCAGCCCAGGGAGCAGGAGCGACAGTTTCTCACCCAAAGTGACCTTTCAGTGCTGCCTGAGCCTCACTCTCCGCTCCTAGACACACAGGACTCATTTCTTGAACAGCCACTCGCTCCACCTGAACTGGCTTTCACTGACGGGGAACTTGATTTACAGCAGCAAGCGGAGTTCTCTCCTCCTGCTTCTCCTCCACAGGCGCCTCTGCCACCTCAGGTCATGGCTCAAGGTCAACAACCTCAGTTTATCCTCCCCACCCCCCCCACCCCCCGTGGGCGGCACCTGAGTTCTCTTACCCTATGCTTTGGCCTCAGTGGTACCCATGACAACATCCTCCTACCAATCATCCTCCTTCTGTGCCTCAGTCTCCTGCTCCATCTACTTCTAGGAGCCTCCTCCTGAGACTGGGAGCTATGCACCATATCCTGACTCACCGACCACTAACTCTCCACTAGCCTCGGATGAAGCCCTCCTCCCTTCACCTCCACAGGCTGTGGATGACTGCAAACAGTTTCAAGAGCTTTTTAGGAGGGTGGCACTCAGTCAAATATCCCCTTAGAACAGGTTCAGAAGACGCAGCACACACTCCTCAGAATCCTTCAACCGTCTGCTCCCTCAAAAATTGCGCTCCCTATAAGCGAAGCACTTATGAAGCCAGCTGACACACACTGGCAAACCCCAGCCTCCTTAGTACCAACTTGCAAGAATGCTGAACGTAAATACTATGTCTCTGCAAGGGACACAGACTTCCTATTTTCTCATCCACCACTGAACTCTCTTGTCATGGATGCAGTTGCACAGAGGACGACACAGTCACAATATCGACCCACCTCGCAAGACAAGGACCTTAGACACCTTAACGTCCTGGGCCGCAAGGTTTTTACGTCCTCTGTGCTACAATTCAGAAATGCAAACTATTCTGCTCTCCTCACCAGTTATCATTTTGATAATTACAATAAACTTTTTGAATTTGCCTCCTACATTCCAGAGGATAAAAGAGCAGACTTCAAATCAATCCTCACTGAGGGCCAACTGATTTCCAGAACAGCCCTACAGGCATCTTTAGACATGGCGGACACAGCAGCCCGTACCACTGCAACTGCTGTGGTTATGCATAGATCCTCATGGCTCTCCACATCTGGCATTCCTAAAGAACTCCAGACCAAAGTGGAGGATCTCCCCTTTGATAAGGGCAAACTTTTCTCCAAAAAAACTGATGAACTCCTCCATAGCATGGAAGATTCTAGAGCGACACTGTGCACCCGGGCACTCACCCATCCCTTCTCAGGAGACAACGATACCAGCCCTACCAAAGACCACGCACACATCAGTACTATCGTCCTCAACCCAGACCATATGACACAACTAGGAATCGTACTAGACCCCCCCCCCCCCAAGCACAGACAAAATCAAAATCAAGCCACCACCTTCCGTCCATCGGGCAATAAACAACAGTTTTGAAATGGTGGTTGAGGGCCTGCATGACCGCCCCTTGATTCCACCGCTTACTTGCCCATTTGGCGACCGCCTCCAGAATTTCCAACATGCCCGGCAGCGGATTACACAGGATGGCTGGGTCCTCGAAATAGTTCAGGCTGGTTACTCCATCCCTTTTATATCCTACCCTCCTACACTTCTCCGTCCCTCTTCAGGGACCCTTCTCACGAGCAATTACTTCGCACAGAAGTGGCATATCTTCTGCAACTAGATGTGGTGGAACTGTGCCAACGCAACATCAAGGAACGGGTTTCTACTCCCATTACTTTCTAACGCAGAAAAAGACCGGAGGATGGAGGCCTATACTAGACCTACACTGACTGAACAAATTCGTGAGGATACAAAGATTCAAGATGGTCACACTGGGCACAATAATACCTGCAATGGATCAAGGGAACTGGTTCACAGCCCTTGACCTACAGGATGCTTACTTTCATATATCAATTCATCCAGCTCACAGATGCTTCCTACGATTCACAATCGGTCACGACTATTTTCAATACAGAGTTCTTCCTTTCGGACTCTCCACAGCACCAAGAGTTTTTTCCAAGACTCTAGCCGTAGTGGTGGCTCACCTCTGCAAACATGAGGTCACACTGTTCCCCTACCTGGACGATTGCTTCATCAAGGGCAACTCCTATGGCGAGCCCTTGATTCCACGCATTTCGCCATTTCCCTCTTACGCAGCCTAGGCCTCCAAATAAACTTCCAGAAATCCACCCTGACACCTACCCAACAGAGAGAGTTCATCGGAGCTCATCTTGACTCAACACAGAGGAGGGCCTCGCTCCCATACAACAGATTCCTCACTATCATGCAGCTCATGCGCACGCTCTCTATTCGTCCCAGGACACAAGCAAGAATCTGCCTACAGCTCCTCGGCCACATGGCAGTCACCACCTTCATGGTTCAACACGGCAGGCTACACATGAGATGTCTCCAGGGCTGGCTCAACTCCAATTTCAAACCCAACAGACACACCTTAAGGATGCTGCTAACTTCTCCTTCCAATGTTATAGCTTCGCTACAGTGGTGGACAAGTCCAGAAAACCTGTGCACAACAGTTTCCTTCCAGCAACGATCCCCAATGCTCATGCTCACCTCGGATGCTTCCCTAATCGGTTGGGCAGCGCATCTAGGGGGACACAGCACAAGGCCGGTGGTCCACATCAGAGACGCATCTACACGTAAATCTCTTAGAATTTAGAGCAGTGGGGAGAGCATGCCTTCACTCTCTTCCCTCATAAAGAACAAGTATCTGCAGCTCTTAACAGACAGAGACAGATACCATGTATGTACTAGTAAACAGACAAGAGGGAGCCCGATCACATTCCCTTTGTGTGGAAGCCATTCGACTATGGAATTGGTGCATACGACATCGAATACAAATCATCACTACCAGGCTGCCACAACACTACTGCTGATGCATTCAGCGGGCGCTTCTCGACAGAACACGAATGGAAACTGTATCCCGCAATACTCCAACAGCTCTTCTCCCTCTGGAGCACCCCATCAATAGATCTCTTTGCTACGACCATAAAACAAAAATGCCCGCGGTTTTGCTCCAGAGCACGATTCAGGACTGCACCCTAGGAGATGCATTCCCCATCCCATGGAACAACTACTTCCTGTACGCCTTCCCACCGATCCCTCTGTTACACAGGATTCTTCGGAAGATCATGGACGACAAGGCTCAGGTCATCCTTATTGCCCCGACTTGGCCAAGACAGACGTGGTATCCCTACCTACTCCACATGTCCTCCCGTCACCCACGGGCTCTCCCCACCAGGCCAGATCTCCTTTACTAGGACAACAGATGAGTTCTTCACCCTCAATTCCAAAAGCTCCACCTCACAGCCTGGTTCCTTCATGGTTCCAAACCCATGAACTAGCCTGTTCCGAGCAAGTCCAATATGTCCTCCTGCACAGTAAGAAAGACTCCACTCATAAAACCTACCTGCAGAAGTGGAAGTGTGTTGCTTTCTGGTGCTCACATAATCATTAAGCACCCAATAACGTGAACCTGCCTAACATTCTAAACTACCTCCTGAAACTAAAACAGGATGGACTTTCGCTCAGCTCCGTCAAAGTGCACCTGGCAGCGCTTACCACCTTCCATGACCTATTAGATAGATACTCACTCTTTACCCACCCCACCATAAAATGCTTTCTCACGGGCCTGCAAAATCTCTACCCTGAAATTCACCCAACAGCGGCTGCATGGAATCTTAACTTCGTTCTTCATGCTCTCATGAAGCCTCTGTTTGAGCCCTTGGCTACCTCCTCTCATCTCCATATGTCCATGAAAGTGGCTTTCTTAGTTGCCATAACATCGGCAAGTAGAGTTGGTGAAATGAGTGCCCTGATGGCCCATCCTCCCTACACTAAGTCACTTTGAGACCACATCCTAAATTTCTTCCTAAGGTGGTATCAACCTTCCACCTCAGCCAACCTATATATTTACCTACTTTCTATCCCAAACCTCACAAGACTCCACAAGAGGCAACCCTGCATACTCTCGATGTCAGGCGAGCAATCGCCTTTTATTTAGACAGGACTAAACCATTTCGCAAGTCTCCACGACTTTGTTTCCATTGCCGAAAGATCGAAAGGCATGGCTATCTCTAAACAACGCCTATCCAAGTGGATCTCTGACTGTATCAGATCCTGTTACCATGCGAAAAATCTTCAACCACCCGAAGGCATTAGAACTCATTCCACTCGAGCCATGTCGACATCCGTTGCCTTCCTACAAAACGTTTCCATTCCTGACATCTGCTAAGCGGCTACATGGTCATCTGAACACACGTTTGCAAAACACTGTGCTCCCATGCAAGACACCGTGGCTGACACCATAGTAGGCCATACAGTACTATCTACAGTACTCACTGCCGCATCTCCAAAGTCCCACCAATCATAGTGGGTACTGCTATACAATCACCTAGAGTAGAGCACCCACAGGGACAGCACTCGAAGAAGAGGAGAAAGTTACTCACCTTGCAGTAGCTGAGGTTCTTCGAGATGTGTGTCCCTGTGGGTGCGCCACTCCCCACTCTCCTCCCCTCTACTTTGGAGTACTAGTAGGATTCTCCATAGTAGAGAAGGAACTGAGAAGGTTGTAGGGCGCACACACTCGGGATGATTCCAACGAGGCGGGAGATACCGAGTGCATGCGCCCCAACCAGGCACTGCTACCGAAAATCTCTTATCAACAGCGCTGGGACGCACCGTCACCTAGAGTGGAGCACCCAGAGGGACACATCTCAAAGAACCTCAGTTGCTGCAAGGTGAGTAACTTTTTTTCTCTTCTTTCTAAGATGCAACCAGCCCAGAAAAGACAACATGCGCTCTCTCTCTCTCACACTGTAATTGGGCTCAAAACTATCCAAGCAATAACTTTAATTAAATACAACCTATTTCTTCAAATATAGACACAAATAAATTTAGAGAGATTTAACGAATGGAAAAGGTGGTGCGTTCACAACAAGCTGCTTTTTGAATTACAAGGACACACATAATTGTTAAACATAAGTAATACTTTCAAATCAGTGTAGTTTTTAAATGATCTGATCTGTAACTAAAGTTATTTGAACTTTCTTCAAACCTTACAGAAATAGTCGTCTTTTCCTTGAGTAAATTTGGCAATTTTCCATGCCAAAATCATAGGGAAACAAAATTAGAGCTTTATAATGAAACTGGTTGGAATCATAGGACCAGATTTTGCTACTTTTACATTGAGTACCTTATTTGAAAGTGGTATTATTATACTTATAAGAAGCACACGAGATCTTTTTCAGGGGAAAAGTTAACACATGCGTTTATTGAAGATACAACAATTAGCATATGTATTCAGTCTCACATACAGATACACACTGTCCTGCCAGTCGATAGTATAGTTACCAGTCCAGAGTCCGGAGCAACCTAGTGGCCAGCTAGGTTGATCATGGGCAGGGAGGAGCCAGTTACTGTCAGTCATGACATGATGCTCCGGGGAAGTCTTGGGAGGACAAATCCAAAATTTAATGGCAAAGCATTCTGTTTATATAGTGATCTTCCTTCGTTGGGACCAATGAGTTTTGCACCGTCATGTTGTAATCAATTGCCGTTTGATAAGTGCTTGTTTTCTTAAATTCTTCTTCTTCTTTATTTTATTTTTTCATTAGTCTCTTGGGGAATTACCCCATGCTGGTTTTGATCACAGCTATCTTGTCCTGGTAGATACGTGCTTGCCTCATCTTTTAGAGTCATCAATCTGCCCTCCTTTGACATCTCAATAAGGGCATGTTACAATCTTCTGGCGCCTTTGTCTGTCCTCCTTAGAACATCTGCTTTGGTGATAGCCTTCACGCTTGTCTTCTAACGCACATGTTCGTCATTCACACACAAAACAGGATTGATTTACAGAGAACATTTGAATAGGAACATCAAATTGCAATGCAGGAGAAAATAATCATTGCATTCTTTTACTTATTTCAAAATACTAATTTTAAACCTACAACAAAGCGGTGACACTAAAGGTCTTTTACTGCCTTGAAATCAGCTTCAGACACAAGATTCTGGCAGATGTATCTTTACCAAGGCACGCGAGGCCATTCCTTTCTGAAAGCAGAAAGGAATGGTGGCTGGCAGAGTATGGTCAAATAATATCACACATCAATAAATTTAATACATGCTGCATTATTCTTTATCCTTCATTCTAAATTATACAAAATACAACTATAAAATCCTAGTACTACAGTATGATCTAGTTGCTGGGACACTGAAATGGGAATCAGGCAACCTGGGTTCTACTTCCATCTCTACCATTGACTTCGGGCAAGTCATTACACATCTGTCTCTCTGACCTCCCTTGTTTGTTTCCAAGGTGCAGAGATTCTAGACTCTTACTATGTGTTTGTACAGTTCCTATTGTGTTGGGGCCCTGATTTCAGTTGAGTCCTCTAGGCACTAATGTGTAATCCAAATTAGGGCTGTCAAGCGATTAATTGTTCTGTTAAAAAATAATAGAACACCATTTATTTAAATATTTTTGGATGTTTTCTACATTTTCAAATATACTGATTTTCAATTAAAACATAGAGTATAAAGTGTACAGTGTTCACTTTATATTTAATTTTGATTACAAATATTTGCACTGTAAAAAAAAAAAAGCATTTTTCAATTCACCCAATACAAGTACTGTAGTGCAATCTCTTTATCGTAAAAGTTGAACTTACAAATGTAGAACTATGTAAAAAAAAAAAAAAAAAAAAAAACACACACCAAAAACCTGCATTCAAAACTAAAACAATGTAGAACTTCAAAACCTACAAATCCACTCAGTCCTATTTCTTGTTCAGCCAATTGCTTAGACAAACAAGTTTGTTTGCATTTACAGGAGATAATGCTGCCGCCGTCTTATTTACAATGTCATCAGAAAGTGAGAACAGGTGTTCGCACGGCACTATTGTAGCCAGCATCGCAAGATATTTATGTGCCAGATACACTAAAGATTCATATGTCCCTTCTTGCTTCAACTACCATTACAGAAGACACGCATCCATACTGATGACTTGTTCTTCTCTATAACAATCCAAAGCAGTGCAGCCCAACGCATGTTCATTTTCATCATCCGAGTCAGATGCCATCAGCAGAAAGCTGATTTTTCTTTTTTTTGGTAGTTTGGGTTCTGTAGTTTCTGCGTGTGAGTGTTACTCTTTTAAGACTTCTGAAAGCATGCTCCACACCTCATCCCTCTCAAATATTGGAAGGCACTTCAGATTCTTAAACCTTGCGTTGAGTGCTATAGCTATCTTTCACATTAGTACCTTCTTTACATTGTCAAATCTGCTGTAAGAGTGTTATTAAAATGAACGTGTGCTGAATCATCATCCAGGACTACTATAACATGAAATATATAGCAGAATGTGGGTAAAGTAGAGCCAGAGATATACAATTCTACCCCAAGGAGTTCAGTCACAAATTTAATTAAAGCTTTTTTTTTTTTTTTTTTTTAAACAAGCATCATCAGCATGGAAAATTGACCTCTGGAATGCTGGCTGAAGCATGAAGGGGCATATGAATCTTTAGCGCATCTGGCACGTAAATGCGTTGCAATGTCGGCTACAAAAGTCCCATGCGAACTGCTGTTCTCACTTTCTGTTGACACTGTAAATAAGAAGAAGGTGGCATTATCTCCTGTAAATGTAAACAAACTTGATCGTCTTAATGATTGGCTGGATGAGAAGTAGGACTGAGTGGACTTGTCATTTTGCATTGTTTTATTTTTGAGTGCCGTTATGTAACAAAAAATAACTACATTTGTAAGTTGCACTTTCACGATAGAGACTTCATTACAGTACTTGTATGAAGTGAATGGAAAAATACGGTTTCTTTTTATAATGCAGATATTTGTAATACAAAGTGTACAGTGCTCACTTTATATTTTTTATTCTGTATTTAAATCAATGCTTTTGAAAATTTAGAAAAATACCCAAAAATATTTAATACATTTCAATTGGTAGTCTATTGTTTAACAGTGTGATTACAAATATATTTAATCATTAATTTTTTTGAGCTAATCGCATGAGTTAACTGCGATTAATCGACAGCCCTAATACAAATTAAAGCTATCCCACAAGTAGTCCCACTGAAGTCTTTCGGATTGCATCTGAAGTGAAATATCACTCAATGTGAGGAATAGTGGCAGAATCTGGCCATTAATATGGAAAGACTGACTCCCCATGTATACAGATATTTTAAAACATTCTTGCAATCTGGGATTTAGGTTAGTCTGCTCTTCTGGAGTTGAAGACAGTTTTTTTGCTGCAGTATTTATAACTCTAAGCAGATGCTTGAAGGCAGCTGTAATTATTTGTCTGTAAAAATAAATTGATTTTTCTTCCCCACACTTAGTTAATTCCTAGTACAATGAAACTTCCAGAACGACAGCCTGAGTTTTTCTTTTACTATTCGTTACTCGGAAATGATGTAACAAATGAACCCTTCACTGATTTAATCAATCCAAACTTTGAACCAGAGAGAGCATCAGTTCGAATACGCAGTACTGTTGAAGTCCTTCAAGTTTATTTTTCTGCACAGCCAAAAATACAGGTAAATTGTGTCTTCACACCTATGGTAACCTACATTAAGTAAAATTCAGTTCAGATCTAAACTTGCCAGTCTAGAACTTTAATGCAGTAGACTTCAAAATCAATAATATTATATTGTTGGCTAATCTTTTGTCTTGTCATCTTTTGAGCTTATTGGGTAATATTTATAAACCCCTCTTAGAGCTTGATTCTGCTCCTGTTAAAGTCAATAGAAAAATTCCCAAATGGGAGTAGGAACAGGCCCTAAGTTAGACAGTTGATGAGCAAGTCATATGGCAAACATAACACATTTTTGTCCTTTTTTATTAGTCTGTTGTTTAAATGTGAAGTGTAGAGCTGAATTTATAGGATTTTTTTTTTCCTGTTGTATCTTTTCTCTACTGAACTGCACGGTTCTAGACTTCCCCTAGTAGTTCATTAAGTCTTTATTATTTGGATGATGTTTGAAATATGTGGATGCATACAGATACATAACTTAACTTTTTCCCTTTGCATATGGCTATGTCTACACTGCGCAGCTTTTAGCAACACAGCTGTGCTGCTTCAGCGTGCCTCTAAAAGGGGCACACCGTAGCTGCTGTTTGTTTGGTTCTCCTGCTGACAAAAAACTTCCACCTCCAATGAGCAGCGTTAGTGTTGTCAGCAGGAGCACACTCCTGCTGACAAAGCGCTATTCACACTGGCACTTGCCATCAGCAAACCTTTTGTCTTTAGGGGTGCGTGTGTGTGTGTGTGTGTGTGTGTGTGTGTGTGTTTTTAAACACCTCTGAAGGACACAATTTTGTCTTTCACTTGCTACTGTAGACATAGCCTACCTCACTGTGGTGTAGATAATTGTGTATCTTGTCTATATACTACAGTGCCTGCTCTGAGAGAATCCTTACCCAGATTGATACAGAGATTTTAGGGTCTATTTACAGCACTCCAGCCTCTTTATTCAGTGTAAAGAGACTGGAGGGGACTGGATCTCATTCCATCTTTTTTTCATTTCTTTTTAGAAAGAGGTTCAGTTTCAGATATTGGCAGTGGGAGATGTAAATACATATCTCAAAGTTATTTTCTGAGCACTTCTTTTTACAATAGATCCATCTTTGCTGTGGGGACCAGTCTCTTGGAAGCACTGAAATACCACTAACTGGCTTGCTGAAGAAAGGAAATGTAGAGATTGATCAGCAACCTGTGGCAGTTGAAGGGGCATTCAACCTTGTTCCACCAAATAGAGCCAAGCAAAAGTTGCCACCATTGGCCTTAGATATGGCTCCTACTGTTGGGGTATCAGTAACCCTACAAAAGGAAGGCATAAATACCCAGGTACAATCCAGTCATTTAGCTTGTGGTTCAGCTGCTGTTCTAAAAGATAAAAAATAAGTTTGATTTTGTTAAATCAGATTTTACACTTTAAATCATGAAAAGAAAAGCCTTACCCATGCCATAAGAGTAATCAAATTCTGTAAATATAGTAAAGAGTTTTTCACTGCTAACTATGATTAATAAGAAAATTGCATTATTTTGTTCAGTCTTTGCTCCACTTAGACCTTCAAACTGAGCCAGAACACTCGCAGAAAAGAGTTTTGTCTGCCACACGGGATAAAACAAAGAGCCCAGAGCAAAGATCTCACAGTGCTCCTTCTGCCCCACTTCAGAATGGCCATTCTCCTCCCACAAAAGATGAAGCAACAGAGAGTGAAGTAGAAAGTCTTCAATATGACAGGGGCACAAAACTAAACAAAAAAGGTAGGTGATTTATGCCTATCAGTATTCATAATTATAAACCAATTATTCTTAAATGTTTTCATAGCACAACCCACAGATTACCTCCTGGACTCATCCTCTCCCATTTGTGATCATATCCTTGTGGCAAATAAGAATCACTTATGTAGAAAAACATATTAGAGTAGTTAATGTATTCTAGCTGCCTTTTTAATGTGTGTTGGCAGCTGAAAATAAGTAGAAGAGCCAGCCCTATGTAACCATTGCACTGTAGAACACCAGTGGTCCATGGACAGCAGTTTGACCAGCAGTGCCGCAAATATCTAAAGACCTCTCTCTGAATTTGGGAATTGGTGGGTTAGAGATTTTAGATAAAAATCTTAAAGATACTTAAAGATACTTTTAGGTGAAAAGGTCTGACGTGAAAAAATACATTAAATGGGGAAGGAGAGGAGGAGCGTAGGATATTTAACCCTGAAAGTTAACTTCTTTAAGGAAGTGGAAAACAGCTCCTCAACAATGGTCTATGCGAATCTAATTTTTGTAAGACTAGCTGCCTATTTTAATGATTGTAGTGCATCAACTTCATGAAACCTAGGAGTGATACATCCTTGAGAGAAAAGGAAAACTATTACAGATAACATTAATATTTAAATGTACAGTAGAACTTCACTAATTTTCTGTTTGCTAACCACAATGTTTTGGGTTGTTTTTTTTTTTAAACCCAGATCTTTCCCATTTCTCATCAGAGATTAACAGAAGGGGATTAGATTTAATTAATTTTTACTAAATATTGACTATCATGGAAGCCCCCGTCTTGGTTCCTTGGCTAAGGTTGAGTTGAATTTTCCATTTTCTCCGTGTGTGGAGGGGTAGGGAGTGGAGAAGAAGGGGAAAAAAACCCTGTTGTCTTTTTAAAACCCAGCTTCTGTCATTAGTAGCTACAATCAGTATTGTACACTAATCGTACTGTGGTCTTGCATCCAGTTCACTGCAGGGTAGAGTGAAGATGGATTTGGGTGCTTTAATTAGCATTTATATACTTGAATATCCTCTGATTTCTTTTCAGTTAATCTTAATTCTGACTTCCCTTGGTTTGCAATGCTTGTTTTTGTGGTAATTCAACATCTTGCAATTTGTTATACTCTTAAGTTAGTGATGTGTACTTATCCTTAACTCTGGTTTTACATAGATTTTTATCAGGGAATCAACCAGAATGCAATGAGTTATGTTACTAAATAAAATAACCTAAACTACTTCTGACAAAAAAGATGGGGAAAAGAAGTACAATTTTAATATGTACTATTCTTGATTTTTGTTTTCTCACTCATTAACTCACATCACTTTTCCCCAGTGCCTGGTGCAAAATAGTAAGACCTTATTGTACAAAACAGTATGAACAGTTTGCTTTTATACATATACTAAAGCTGGCTGGAATTCTTTGGGATTTGAAACTTGGACAAAAATGGAAACAAAATGTTCATGACTTTTTTTGACCAGCTCAGTGAGTAAATACTTTCCCAGTTGTAGGCCACTCGGTGTCTTAGAACACATCTGTGACTGTAAATGCACATTAATTTGTCTATAGGTTACCTGGACAATACCCAGTATCATAGCCATAAAACATTTTTGATCTTGCCCAAACATTCAGTAGTAGCATAAAAATATAGACAGAGGAGACCCAACAAAGGTGTAGGTGGGTTTTTTGGGTGGGGTGGTCAAAGGGGGATATTTTTATTTAATAAAATAAAGATCAAAGAACTAAGCCCAGAAGAGACATTGACACTATCTGTTGAACATTATTCAAGACTTTTCAAAGAGGCGTATTAGTCAAGCAGTATGATTGGCTAAACATCCCAAGACAGTGGTATCAACAAGAACTCGGTTTATTTGCTAAATGAACTTTTTGTTACTCAGCTTTTTGGGAATGGTCCTATACTATACTACAGGGGTATACTCTGGGTCTCAATTCTGCTCCCTTTATTCAGGCAATAGCCGTTTAATCATTAATAGAGTTTCTCTAAGAAAAGTCAGAAGGATTGGGCTTTTAATCTGAAACATGACCGGGATAAAAATCAAGAGCACAGGAGTTAATTTATAGATTATGAGGGAAATGCAGAGTTGTATTTGCTGTTGGTGTTTTTTTTTGTTTGTCCTTTAATAGACATTTTTGCAAGTGCGCAAGTAGTTATTCCTAAGTCATTTCACAATTATCTTTCAGAGCTGGTGGTTGAATCTTGCAAAGAAGTTAACAACCAAGAGTCTGAAGAGCTAGCAGTTTTCAAATCTCAGAGCAGAGCAAAGTCGCCTTTACAGTCAGAGCTGCAAAATTCATGTAATGTTCACTAATATTCAGTCATAGAAACTCTAATCAGTGCAACTCTGTTTAAAAACAGAAAATAAAAGTATTTGTTTCCATAGACCCCTGAAAATTTGTCAACCTTATTGCTTAGGTTCATTTTTTAAAATTGTAAGTTGCTACAGATTTGTAATGCTTGTGATGAACTCTGATTCCTGTCCAGTCATTTTGGCTACATAATGCAATTAATGAATCTTTTCAATAAAGGGTAGAATACTACATTTTAAACTGCCCTCAAACTGTTTTCCATGGACCCCTCCATATATTGAATAGCATCCTTTGAAAGCCATCATATTTAGCTTTTTCCTGTACCTTTCTTATGTTGCTACTGTTAATGCTACAAAACACCAGCCAGCAGAAGATAGATGAGTTTTTTTTATTTATTTTACCTCTTTATTAGTATGAGACCTATCTTCAAAAATATGACAAATTGCACCAGGTTTGAAAGACCAAAAGCAGAAGAACCAGTGTTTAAGGATATGCTGTAGTAACTAATTTAAAATGAGTTTCAATTATAAAAGATAATCCTGTCCCTATCTTAGATCGTAAAATAGGTTGAGGAGTGAATAAACATATCTTTTGAGATTTGAAGAAGCTATGCCGTGGTAGCCTCCTCATTCATCAAACCCACCACTTGACCTGCTGTCAGCTCCCTGAAGGAGCATTTGGGAAGGTGGGGTGTAGATGGTAGGGCACCGGACTGGAACTTAGGAGGCCTTAGCTGGCCACCTGATTGTGTGTCTTACCCAAGATCAATCTTTCTGTGCCTTAGTTTCTCCACCTGTAAAATGGAGATAAAACTTCTTTTGAAGTGCTTTGAGATCTGAGGATGAAAAGCTCTAAATAAGAGGGAGGCATTATTACTTAATCTAAGCACTTTGATTCCATACCCAGGACAAGCCTGGGAGTTTGCTTCTTTCCAAGCAAAGGCTCTATCCAGACTATTTGTTTGATACTTCATTCCTTCAAGGAAAGCTTTTAGAATCTGTGTCCAACCATTTTCATTGGTAATTTGCATGTGGCTAACATGGTGTTTTATTGCACATACTTACTGAACTCTTAATGGGTGTTTTTTACAAGGTTTGATGCTCCCTAAAATCTCAGTGTCAGGTTCTAAAATTAGTGCTGAAAGACCCTCTGTTGACCAATTTTATCAATTTGAATATACTTACCTGTGCTATATAAGTAATGTGTCCATTTAAAATGGATGATAAAGTAGCTTCCCCTTCGATATTCCTTCTCGTACACACTGTAAAGCTGTGATCATATGGGATTTTATCTTTCAAAGGTTCCTCTACTTGAAAAGTGGTAACTTAAAACTTGAAATGTCATTTCTTGCTTCTAATGTAACAAAGATTGTAGTGTGTTTCAGAGTGGCAACTTGTCTATTTTCATTAAAGTGCCAGACATGTCCTGTCCTATATAAATAATAATATATTTTGGATAAAATGGAGGATCTAAAACTATGTGTAAAACGCCTCTGTATTTATATTTTTCAGCTTTGAATGCTCTGGCACCTGTTCCCAGTCCACCCTGGAGCTGCCGTCCGTGTGCTGAGTTACTTCGGGGCAAAAAATTGCAGTTCCCGCTAAGCATCGCATCATTTTTGCTTTTTCAATAGATTACGGAGTATTCACAGTCTGAGGTTGGGTTTCCAGTCAATTGCATTTTAAGGTATGATATATTCAGCTGATACCCCTTTTTTACAGTAAGGTTCATTGGTGGTTTGTTTTGTTTTTGTCCCCCTCCCGCCCCCATTTAAAAAAATAAAAATAAAGAAAATTACACACGGTTTAGAATATTGGTAGCACAGGCAACCTGATGCCTTCTCAAGTAGCTACCTTTCAGTAGTGGGCAAAACACTTGGAAATGTTAGGTATGCTCATCACAAATGAAATTTGAGAGAGTTCGAGTAGTGTGTAAAACATAGTACAGATGCCCCCCCCCGGTTATGCAAATCCACACTTATGAAAAAAGTTCCATAAGCTAGAAATAGGACTGTGTGTGTGTGTTTGTTGCGTAATGGTCAGGTATATGTTTCCGACTTAACGCAAAATTTGAGTTACACACGGCGTTCCAGAACGGAACACTTGCATAAGTTGGGAAGCGTTTGTACTTATTTATATTGGATTTTCCTATTGTGCCTATCACTTGAAAATTTCAGACCATGTGATAGACTGTCACTCAGCCCTGAGAAAAGACAGGATGATTGTTTCTGTTTCTTAGGCACAATTCATTTTTAGGCTCAAGTGGGATCTTCTGGATTGTAAGGGAACACACCTTCCCACCTAATTGCTAAGTGGAAGAACAAGTCGACAAAATGCACTCCAATACAACAGAGCTCAGAGTCAAATTGTCATCATGCATCACATGAGTATTTTGTTTTAGTAGTTAAGACAAAGAATATTTTTTTCCCTATTTGTATGTTCCAAATAATTGTGCTGATGCCAGCAGATGATTTTTCTTCAAAGACCTAAAAGCAGACCAAATATTCTACCTAATAAGTTGATATGCATCTTCAGTTACATTTTTCAGGAAGGTCTAAACTAACTTTTTAAACAGCAGTATTACATACACAACCAGAGAAAGTTGGACTTTTAGCAGCAGCAGGAACTTAATCTGCTTTTTCAAATACAGATCTGAAATGGCGTAGAAACCTAATTTCTGTTGGTTGTGGGGTTTTGTTGTTCTTGTTAAAGGCTTAGTGTTTTCAGGATTTAAATGTAATTGTTTGTAGCTAATATCCAATTTTAAATGCTTGTGATCTCTGCAACCTGATCCGATATGAAATTCCTTTCCCCCACACCCTTACAGAAATTAGATGTGTGCAAGAAGGCTTAATTACAATTAAATATAAATTTCATCGTCCTGAAGATTAACAATAGCTATAAAGGGTGTTTTGTGTTCAGGCGATGATGAACTTTGACTCTGATTCTGCGTTGTTAATGTAATTGGCAGCTGTTGAACATCAAGGGCCAAATTCTGATGTTGGATATGCTTGTAAAACTGACATTGCACATGCATATTCCAAAAGTAGAATTTGGTCCTAAGCTACTAGTTTCATCAACTGATGACGATTTTCCTTGACTTTCTTGCGTACAAGAATATGACTTGAGTTAAATTTGCATTTTCTTTTTTCTCATTAGGTACTCATATCCATTTTTTGGTAGTGCGGCACCTATTATGACAAACCCTCCTATAGAAGTGAGAAAAAACATGGAAGTTTTTCTACCTCAGTCCTATTGTGCATTTGATTTTGCAACTATGTCTCATCAGCTACAAGACACCTTCTTCAGGTAGCACTTGTATTTTTATCTTATTACATGAAGCATTATTTAACTGTTTTTTAATGTATAAAAATTTGTAAATCCTACACTTCTTAAAATTTACTGTCTTAGAATAATTTAAATTGTGTAAAAGAGAAATCCAGCAGTTAGTACTGGATACTTAAGATATTTTTCTTGCCCTTTGAGACTGTCTAGTCTAGCATGTAAAGGTGAGATTGTGCAAACCTTACTCATATTTGTGAACATTTACTTAAACAGGAAATGTGATATCAATTGGAGCATCTGTTTGGGTAAATTGTTATCAAAGTAAGGGTTACATGATGTAGCCTGAAAAAAACAGTTCTGCTTTCACAGAATCATAGTAAGTTTTCTAGAGGTATGTCTACACTACCCACTGGATCGGTGGGCAGTGATCGACCCAGTGGGGGCCAATTTATCGCGTCTAGGTTAAACACGATAAATTGACTGCCCAAGCACTCTCCCGTTGATTCCTGTACTCCTCCACCGTGAGAGGCGCAGGTGGAATTGATGGGGGAGCAGCAGAAGTCAACTCAATGCAGTGAAGACACCACAGTAAGTGGATCTAAGTATATCGATTTCAGCTACGTTATTCATGTAGCTGAAGTTGTGTAACTTAGATCGATTTTCAGGCCCTCCACCGCCCCCCGGTGTAGACCAGGCATGGGTGTGTAACCTACTCTAGCTGACTTGGAGTCTGGCAATCAAACCAACCATAACTTGTGAAACATAGTTGCTGTAAGGATTAGAAAAATGAAATTGTAGTGGAATGTTTCCCCACTACATTGCTCCCTTTTTGTAGCATGTGAGTAGGGTGGAGAATATCTTTTCACACACACTCCCACCCTAAAGCCCTAAAACAAAGTGGTATTTTGGAAAGAAGGGTAGAGGAGAGAGGTTTTGTAGATGCAGTAAATAAGTCATAGATTAACATTTTGAGAAATGGAAAAGGCTGTAAGATCATCCAGCCCATCACTATCTCAGTGCAGGATTGTTCTCTGTATACAAAGTGGAACAGGGTAGTGATCTAGCCAAAGTGACGGAATGCACGAGAAGATGCAGAGTTGTGAGTCAGTCTTTCTCCTGTGGGAATGAAAGGTATCAAGGGTATGTTTATGCTGTGGTAAGAATGAGCTAGTTTGGTTTGGGAAGTTATTTCTGTAAGTTATTTCTTGCTTTTCCATGTAGGTGAATATCATCTTTTGTCTGGCCTATCTGATACTACTAAAATATTCTCTGTCTTCAGGTTACCACTGCTGGTTGAATGTGGCACAAAGATAAAATGACTAAAGACATACTTCTGGGAGTTGCCAGGCTGCAGCTTTCAAAATGTTTTGGGCTTGGAAAAAAACCCGATTCTTGGGTACTAATGGTGAACAATGTTGGCGTCAGACCTGTAGTGAAACAGTTGGTGTTATGGCAGCACAAGGGTAAAACATTTTTTTTTTTTTAAATCTATATAATATGTGTACACACACACACACACACACACACACACACACACACACACACACACACACACACACACACACACACACTTCTAACTCGATATAACGCTGTCCTCAGGAGACAAAAAATCTCACTGTATTATAGGTGAGACCGCATTATATCAAACTTGCTTTGACACCTCCCACCCCTTGCCCCATTCCTTGTTCCCTGACCATTCCCTCCAGAGACCCCCATCCCTAATCACCCGCAGGACCTCACCCCTTACTGAACCTCCTCTGTCCCCTGTGTGCTCTGACACCTATTCCCCCTGCCCCCGACAGGCACTCACTGGCAGCAGTGGGAAGTGGAGCAGCCCAGCACCAGTCCGCGGCACTCCGCTTCCCGCTGTCGGTGAGTGCGGGGAGGTAGGTGAAAGGATGCCCCCCCGCACTCACCTGCGGCGGGGAGGGGAGCGTCACGGAGGGGGCTGGGCTGTCTGCTTCTGGTGCTGCTGGTGAGTGCGAGGGGGATCCCTTCCCCCAAGTCCCCCTCCCCCGCACACTACACAGCGGGAATGGGGAGAGGGAAGCGAGCGGGTCTGCTCCTGGCCCTCCGCTAATGCCCCAGGCCCATTCTGGGACTGCAGGCCCCCCAAAAGTGCCCTACTACAGCTCCTGCCCCCAAGACCCTGGGGGTCGGGAGCCCCTGACTGTCCCCAAGACCCTCTGCCCCTTATCAAACCCCTCAGCCCCGGCCTGGCCCAGCACCCTTAGCATGCTGTTCAGAGCAGTGTATCAGAACTTTACCGTGTTGTATGCGAACCCGCCTTATATTGGGTCGCGTTATATCGGGTTAGAGGTGTAGTTTGCATAATAGCATGTCTTACCTTGTAATTTTATTTGTTTAATGTTTTCTCCTGATAAAAGAATCCCTTCCTCCCTCTATTTGACCCTTATCCTACTTTGAAAATCTTTTACTCTTAATTTCTATTTGAAGCATTAGGTCAGATGCTTGAAAGGGATAGAACTTTACATTCATAGAATTTTATGAATAGCTGTAATACATACGGTTGTGGTATTTGGGGTTGATTTTTTTTTCCATTTTTTAACAACTTTACAGAATTTCTGTGTAGAAAAATGTACCTGTAATAACTTTGAATTTATGTTCAAAGTGCTGTAGAAGCTTAAATTATTTCTGAAATTTCTGATTAAAATTTGAAAATAGGTAAGAAATATTGTTTGACAGTTCAACGAAATATTCAGTTGAGCTGCTCTTTGAAGGGATACTATATACTTGTAGTTCTGATTTGGCCCCAAATTTGTTTTTGTAAAGCAAGATTTCACAAAACTGATTGGAAAGCCAATATAAATATTTCTTGTAATTTGCATATAAATAAACATTCCCTTCTGGAGCTGTACAAATGATAGTACTGGAGTATGAGAAACTGAAATTTATATTGACTGACTTTCATTTTCCAAGTTAAGAAATGCAAAGATAATCAGAATAAATAGTGAAAAGTAAATTTAGATTTTTAAAAAAATCTTATTTTAATAATCTGAAGTGCTGTTAGTAACATAAGGAACTTTTTATTTTTCAAAATATTTTAGGACAGTGTCGCTGTTAATAACTGTAGATTATAAATATATTGAGAATCATGGACAATTTCTCAGTATTGCATTAAGTCAAATTTTTCTTTTGGCTGGGAAGCAGGCAGTTGGACAACAGTAACTTCAGGGACCATTAAGAGAGTGACAGAGCTGAAAATTCCCACTAATTTGTTTGGACAAGTTATGTTGTTGTGGCTTCTACCTCCTGGAAATAACGTAGCCTATAACCAGGTTTAGTTTTTTTCAGATCCAGCTGTAAACACAACTGCACCCTCATTCCTCCTTCCATGCAAGTTATTAGGTCTGGGTCTGTTCTTAGCTGACAAAACATAGGCTGTAATTGTTGTTGGCTTTTTTCTCCTTCCATACTTTTTGGTTGGTTGATTGGTTTGTTAAATTACGATAAATATATCTTGTATTGCTCTCTTCATTTTGGAACATATTATTCTTTTAAAACTTTCCAGCTTGAGGCTGCCCAAAATGAATATCACTTCCTCAGTATGAAACTTCAGAATTAGTATTATCAAAGCTTACAAACCTTTATATGTTTTGTAATCTTGGGTGACTACAGAGAAGGAGTAGTAAATTAAAACCCATTCATTAAGGCCTTCATTCAGGAAAACACTTAAGCCTACGCTTAACTTCAAATATGTGCTTAAATCCCATTGACTGCAATGCAAGTTAGCTATATGCCTGAGTGCTTTGCTGAATCAGAGTGCAAGAGGTTTCATTTAGGTGTCCTGAATCAGTATTGTGATTATAAGAAACTGAGCAGGAGTTTGTTGGACAATGTCCTTCAGAGGACTTTCTAATAGTATAATAGCTTGTGAATAGAAAATTCTAGATTTAGGGGCCTCAACCTTTACACATTACGAAGTTCCCGGTGAAATCAATGGGATTACACATGAATGAAATCTGCCCCATTGAAACCAATGGGAGTTTTTTCCATTAACTTCAATAAGGCAAAGATTTCACCCCTGGTTTGTAATGTAACCCATATGTGTAGCTCTTTGCAGGATCACGGTCTAAATTATGACTTTCTTTATAGAATCAAATGGACTTTTCCCCCAAGAGGTGAAAATCTCTGTTCAGAATGGAACACATGGCAGTATTGCACAAAACTTAATTACCAATAGATGGCACTTTCAAAAATGTTATTAGCATGTGTTTTTATTGTGGTAGTGACTTTTAGTTTCATTCTCGTTTGACATAACGTTTAGTGCTATAGTGAATACTTTAATTTGATGGTGTTCAAAGAGACAATTTACCTTAACGTCTCATCTCTTTATGTAAACTGCATACATTTAATATAACTTATCCAAAATATTTATATTTTTCTATTATTTTCAGAAATCAGAAGTTTAGGACAAGTCTGAGAATTAATATAATCTTGCATACCCCACTCTCAAATTTAGTTAACTTCTCCCTTGGAAAATAGAATATAACATAGGTTAGTTTGACTTTTTTATATTTGGGTGGCGGGGGGAGGAGACAGCTCAAGTCAGGTGAATGGGGGGCTACGCATGGGGGGCAAGGGGGAATTCTGTTGCCTGTCCAAGGCTTGCAATTTGCTGCGTGGGAGGAGGGAAGGGAAAGGGGCAACATGCCCCCTGCTCTCCTCATACTATGCCTATGGAATATAGCTTTTTTAAAAACCTTTTAACAAACACTTCAGTATATCTTTTTAAACAATGCTGAATAAAGAAGTGTGTGGACCAGAACTTTCTATACCAAAACAGCCGTCGATGCTGGAATGATGTTGCCTTCATCTCTATGGCTTTATATGCATACTTTTCTTATTTAAACATCCTCTTCTCATGCCAATATAAACACACTGATTCCACTGCCTTCCACACCCAGAGAGATGGGACAGGCAAAATTTTCTCTTGGCTAGTGGGCATCATTTACTCTCTGTGTACTCACAAATTGTAAAAGATGTCTCCTTTTTTATATCTAGAATAGTAAATCTCTTATTGAAGACACTTTGCATATCAGTTTCAGTACAATAGCATTGTCATGAGATCCCCTAGGTGAGGTTCAGATTTTCTTTATAGGATGTGGGGAGAATAATTCCCCATTCTAAAGTGAGCATTAGGAACCCACAAACTTTCACTTGTGACACATTTTGTATAAAACGTATTTGAGACTGGGGCTTTGGAAGGAATAGTTCAGACTATCTCACTAGCTGCTCTGTGATGAAACAAGAGGAGAGTTAGTGAGAAAATGGTTAAATTAAAATGTCAAGAGTTTGAAGTGGAAAAGGTTAACAAATTAAATGGGCAGGTATATTGATTATAAGAATAGTATTCAGATATGTTGCTAAGTACTACATCAGTTAGGTCATTTTTTCTGTAATTGATTTTTAAAAAGTTAAGCATACAATTGAATATAGGGTTCCTGAAGTAAATTCAGTTGGAAAATATTTTAATCAAGTGTATTTTTCAGATGGGAGATTGAAGAATTGTTAGCCCAACTGAAGCATTGATCTTTTTTGTAGGTTATGTGTAATAAAAGAAAAAAAATCAAGAAAAAAAATAAACCCTAAGGAGCAACAGTCTAACTGTTCTTGAAACAGTACTGTAAGTTTTGTAATTAATAGGTTTTAGAACTCACATGCAGCTGCTATCTTTGGAAGAGATTCAAACAGACTACACTGTAACGTATTCAGCCTTTTTAGGCTTGCTGTTCTGCGCTACCTTGCCGTAAATGAACTACAGTATGTTTTATGGAAACTTCCAACAAAAATAAAGCATAATCATTCTTATGTAATTTTTAGGGCAAACAATAGGATAGCAGAACTTTCTTACACTGTGACTCTGGAAGATTATGGGCTTGTGAAAATGCATGAAGTTCTGGTATCAGATTCTTCTCAGGTAAATTATACAGTACATTAACCTAATCCTTTTTCTTTAAAGTTTCAATTAAAGTTAACGAAACAAGTAAAATTGCATTATTTTCATAATCAGTGTTCAGGTGCTGGGCAGCAGCAGGTCCCTCCACCTCAGCCTCATCATGTCCCAGAAACTGAGCCAGAGCCACGAGAAACTCTTGAATACAAAGCAGCTCTTGAGTTAGAAATGTGGAAGGAAATGCAAGAGGACATCTTTGAGAACCAGGTTCCTTTACCTATATTTTTATAACAAAATTCAGACTGCATCTCTGCTTTAGTGACATTTAACAAAATGGGGAAAAATCATTAGACATACACTTTTTTTTAATTTTAATTTACTTGTTCAAAAAAACTCAAACAATTCAGCTGGCTGTTACAGGATCATATGACCGAGCTTTTCTTACTGGTCAGTAGGAGGTTACTTCTTGATCACGTAACAGTAGACTGAAGCAGGTTTATATGACCCTGTGAGCTAAAACAACATTTCACAAACTATGGATCACGATCCCCAAAAGAGTTCCAGGGGAGTTGTGGGATGTTGGAGGAGGGAAAAGGAAGGGATTTTGGAGAGGGAACTGATGTATGTTTCCACCCTCCAATGTTTTCTTCTGCTACAATATCTATGAAGGCGAGAGTGGGCCCCAGCTATGTTTCCCTCCCCATGCACATAGAATCATAGGACTGGAAGGGACCTCAGGAGGTCATCTAGTCCAGTCCCCTGCATTCATGGCAGACTAAGTATTATCTAGACCATCCCTGACAGTTTTGTCTAACCTACTCTTAAAAATTTCCAATGATTGAGATTCTACAGCCGCTCTAGGCAATTTATTCCATTTTGCTTTTTTTTTTCCTTTGCCACAATGTTACGCTTTTGACCCATTTTAGCTTGTGGTCCACTATGACCCCCAATCTGTTTCCACAGTATTTCTTCCTGGGCAGTCATTCCGCATTTTGCATGTGTGCAACTGATTGTTCATTCCTAAGTGGAGTACTTTGCATTTGTCCTTACTGAATTTCATCATATTTACTTCAGACCATTTCTTGACATGGGTGGGAGAAGTGGCTGATATGGTGCATAAGATTGGGCTGTCCACCTGGATTGGGTAGATAGCACCTGGTGGAGACACCTGGCCCAGGGAAGGGCAGGATTCAGAGCATGTGGCCAGCCACTGGGGGCAGGAAGGGCAGGGCAGAGGCAGCTGGGCAGGGGGCACAGGTGCCAGCGACTGAGGAGGTAGGTGCACTGGGTGCTAGCTGCAGAGGAGGGGAGGAGAAGGGCACCGGCCACACTTCTCCCACTGCTGAGTTTCAGTTCCTCCACTTGCTCTCCTTCCGATCACTTTGGTGGTCTAAACGTGATTTTTTTTTTTTGTGCTTTTTATTTTCAAACCGCCTACCTCTTAGATTCCTGGGGGCTATGTTAATGGCGGTGATCCCAAAGGAGGTCATGGGAGGAAAAAGTTTGGGAACCGGTGAGCTCAAATATATCACTGAGAATATTTTTAAAGGATATAATAAAACATATAGATTCTTGAGTTTTTTTAAACTTCATGAAACTTGAGTTGAAAAGATGACCACTGTTAGGTATTATCTTCTAACTTTCTCCCACTGTTCAACCTGAATATTTTTTATTCTCTATTAAAATCTGCTGCTCCTAGGATGTCTCATCCTTGCTGTCTTTCAGTTCATGAAGTCATAATATTTATATCACAGGCATTGTTTCAAAAATAGTGGCAAACATTGTTATAAAAATAAATTCAAGGGATCCTGGGTTTAAGTAGGAAATTTTTTATCATAGTAAATATAAATAAAGATAATTATTGCATATCCTACTGTGTGTATGCTGTACTGCTAAATGCTATTAAAGTACAAAGATGTTTCAATATCACAGTATGTGTTACACTGTTAAATCAGATGCAGAGTGGCTCAATGTACTAAATAGTTTTAACAAGTATTGTGCATGGCATCCTTCTACTAAAAGCCCAGCATGTTCAGTATCCTGCTCGTCTACAGGTCAGATCTCCCAAGGAGTTCTGCTTGTGTAAAGCCAGAATATTTTAACTAAAATATGCTATGTGGATCTTAGAACAGAATTTTGGTTCTCATTCTTCAGGAAGACTCTCCTAAATAATTACTTTACAGTTGGCTAGCTGTGCATTTTAATTTTTTCTGTAGTCTTTATTTTATTATCAGAGGGGTAGCCGTGTTAGTCTGGACCTGTAAAAGCAGCAAAGAATCCTGTGGCACCTTATAGACTCACAGATGTTTTGGAGCATGAGCTTTCATGGGTGAATACCCACTTCGTCTGATGCATGTAGTGGAAATTTCCAGGGGCAGGTATATATATATGCAAGCAAGACACAAGCTAGAGATAACGAGGTTAGTTCAGTCAGGGAGGATGAGGCCCTGTTCTAGCAACTGAGGTGTGAAAACCAAGGGAGGAGAAACTGGTTTTGTAGTTGGCAAGCCATTCACAGTCTTTTTTTAATCCTGAGCTGATGGTGTCAAATTTGCAGATGAACTGAAGCTCAGCAGGTTCACTTTGAAGTCTGGTCCTGAAGTTTTTTTGCTGCAGGATGGCTACCTTAAGATCTGCTATTGTGTGGCCAGGGAGGCTGAAGTGTTCTCCTACAGGTTTTTGTATATTGCCATTCCTAATATCTGATTTGTGTCCATTTATCCTTTTCTGTAGAGACTGTCCAGTTTGGCTGATGTACAGGTGAATGAACTGGTGATGGTGTGGCTGATACCATCACAGGACCTAACCAGATCAGCCACACCATCACCAGTTCATTCACCTGCACGTCCACCAATGTAATATACACCATCATATTCCAGCAATGCCCCTCTGCTATGTACATCGGCCAAACTGGACAGTCTCTACAGAAAAGGATAAATGGACACAAATCAGATATTAAGAATGCAATATACAAAAATCTGTAGGAGAGCACTTCAGCCTCCCTGGCCACACAATAGCAAATCTTAAGGTGGCCATCCTGCAGCAAAAAAACTTCAGGACTAGACTTCAAATAGAAACTACTGAGCTTCAGTTCATCTGCAAATTTGACACCATCAGCTCAGGATTAAACAAAGACTGTGAATGGCTTGCCAACTACAAAACCAGTTTCTCCTCCCTTGGTTTTCACACCTCAACTGCTAGAACAGGGCCTCATCCTCCCTGATTGAACTAACCTCGTTATCTCTAGCTTGTGTCTTGCTTGCATATATATACCTGCCCCTGGAAATTTCCACTGCATTCATCCGATGAAGTGGGTATTCACCCACGAAAGCTCATGCTCCAAAAAGTCTGTTAGTTTATAAGGTGCCACAGGATTCTTTGCTGCTTTATTTTATTGACTTCCAAAGCTGAAGTGTGTGTTTTGTTTTGTTTTTTGTTTTGTTAGCTAAAAAAGAAGGAGTTGGCTCACATGCAGGCACTTGCAGAGGAGTGGAAAAAAAGGGATAAAGAAAGAGAAGCATTAGTAAAGAAAAAGGTAAGGAGAGTGATCAACACAAATTGTTTTGCAATATGGTGACTTCAAACAAGAGCATAGTTGGGGATGTGCGGCTGTTAGTGGGGACCAAGACTTCACATCATTAAAAGGGCAGACAAAATCCATCTGTCAAACTAAATCTAGAACAAAGGTCACTTGTGCTACCTATCATGGTACTGAGGTAGTGTATTAGAAAGAGTAAAAGGATCTCTGCCATGCCATGTAATTTCTATATTAGCCAGCCTCAATATTTGGAGATTTGACTTGCCTTGTATAGTATAGAAGTTCATCTCTAATTTCTGATCCTAATACATGCATGTTTTAAGTTTAATATCTTTTCTGTTTATATAAATATTGGGGTGTGTGTGTGTGTAATTATATAAAATCTGGAGCTCTGGGCTTATCTAAAATTGGGATTTTATTACAAAAAAAAAATCAAGAAATCGGTGCTTGGGTTTTAGGTAGCGGAATATACGAATTTGGAAGAGCAACTTCAGAAAACCTTGACAGATTTAGAGAAGCGTGAACGACAGCTTGTCAGTGCAGAATCAGAGGTAAAAAATACTTATCAATATGTCCAAGAGAATGTGTTTAAATCCTGCATGCATATATACATTTTCTTGAGCTTTCCTATTTCCCCCCTTTCTGGACATTCTCTTAGCAGTTGGGTGGATATGGGGATTTATCACCTCCAACATGAATATCATTCCATTTCATCAGCTTGTTTTGAAGTTTGTGGACGTAGATAAGGGTGCAATTTTATTTCTGGTATCTGTGTGGCAGTACTCTACTTTCACCTAATTCACCTGTTCATATGCGGTAATGGAAAATCTGAATTGTGACCTCAGCAACAAGTAGTATGTGTGCAGAGAAGACATCTGCCCAGGTTGTAGATGACATTGGAAATGTTCTTGGGGAAAGACTGAGGTCATAGTTAATGTTTTGCATTACATTGCAAGTCAAATGAATTTGGTGAGTATATTATGTACCTGTATCTGTTAGAAATGAACATCACTTTTCTGTTGAGGGCCACATTTTCTCATAGACAGTGTGTAATTTGATACATGGGTGAAAAGGTACAGGAAAAAAATTCTCTATTAATTTGCAATTTTTTTTGATTTTTAGGTTTTGTGAGTGGGTGGGTTAAGCCCTAGATGTGCCTAAACTGACTTTAACAAAGTCTCTGTTTGCTGTTTTCCTGGGTGGCCTTTTTTTGTTTGTTTGTTTGTGAAGGACCCAGCAGTTGGAAAGGAGGATGTGTGTGGAATATGGAAGTGAGGTAGAATTGACAAAAGGCAGAAGCAGGCAGGTATTAAATGCCTATTGTACAGTGGCTGTAGTAATGGTCTAAAGTGGGGAGGAGTTCTCCAAGACTTCACATCCACAAATAACTCCCCTTGGCAGCCTCCCCTTATAAGGAATGCATTTTTGGATGCATCAGATCACCCAGTAGTGTCACCATCCCATCCTAGTATAAGTGGTTGAGTTGAGAATGAGGGCATCAATCTGCCCGCAAGGGCATTCTGCCTTCCCCCAGCTCTAATTCTTGCCCCTTTTACAGAGACTCCTGCTTCTGCCTCAGAGCTCCTTTGTTGTCTGAGCAGCCTGATCAGGGCCACCAGATGCATTTGCCTGCTGGCAAGTGAGCAGAAGATTGCTGGGTATAGAAGTTGCTTAGAGAGGAACCCTACTCCCCTATTCTAATAGCTTCAGAAAGAGACTCCCCACCTCCTCCCTGTTCCCATTTTAACATACAAACGTGCCAAGCAGGGGCTGGATGGGCTGAATTGTTCAAATTCTGGCAACCAGATAAAATGTGTGTGCTGTTTATCTCCTAGCATAACAGCCCCAAGAACAAGGGAGAAAGAGGAGCAGCAGAACCTAACAGTGCTGCTGGGTCCCAGTGGATCTTCCGTATTAGGGGAGGAGAAAGCTAATTGTGGATGTGGGGTGGAGAAGGCTTCGCTATTGCCCCCCTTTCTGGACATTTTCTTAGCAGTGTGGGTAGATATGGCTGTTTATCACCCCCAATATGAATATCATTCCATTTCATCAACTTCTTTTGAGGTTTGTGGACAGAGATAAGAGTGCTCTCAGAATGGGCTGTCCTGGCTCTGTCCACGCCTTGCCCTACATTGAGATTCCCTGCATACCTGAGATGTAACTTTCTGTGTAAATAGTCATATATCTGACAAATTTCCTTTTTAGCTTTCGTTCAAATATCCAGTGGCCAGAGTTTGGCCATGGTCATTTCAGTCTTGAGGGAAGGTATTTTTATTAATTTTGAATTAGATATTTTTAGCTCAAAATTTGCTTTGGATTTAATGGGAGACTGACCTGAAGGTTTAGAGATATTATGAAGCTGTTGTGTTCGACAGTATCTATGCAACATGTTTTTTTGTTGTTGTTGTTTTTGAAGAAGTCTTTAGCATGTACGTAATTTCAGAAGGAGGTTTTTTGAGAGGGTTTTATTCAGCCTGTAGCAACCCTACTGTTCTTCATACCTTTTTTGGAAAATTCAAGCATCCAAGAAAGACCATATTTCATGTTCAGTTCTGGATGTGAAGGTTGAGACCTGTTGAACTGAACATCTTGATTCAACCTTAAATCTGATCGCGCTGTTATTGCTCCACTATAATAGGCTAGATGGGATAAACTCAGTTCTTTGGCTTATTGTCTGTGGACTACGCTTGGACAGTAAGTTGTTGGTATCTCTGGCCCATAACAGGCAGGTGAATTAGAGGAGAGTTAGATCTGTGGCCAGTATGCAGTAATGTGAAGGTCACTATTTCGAGTCTGGGAGGGAATAGCGGATGACTATAGTCTATATTGGAAATATAGCAATCAAGGAAGTGAGAGTAATACTTCATAGATGTGAGCCATAAAGAGTGGATCCAAGTGTAATGAGAATTTATTAAAACAGGTACCAGTGGTTGTAATGAAGACTTCCAACTAAAGATCATAAACCTGTCTATTACTGCATTCAAAAATGTTTTAATTTTAAGCTCCAAAGAGTAAAGAGAGAGTTACAAGCACAGCATGAGCGGAACTTTCAAGAACTGCAGGATTCTGTGCGGCGAGTCAAAGAAGAATGTGCACATCAAGTTGAACTGGAGAGGTCAAAGATCAAACAGCTGGAAGAGGACAAGGTCCGCCTGCAACAGCATGTGAGTAAAGTAATTAAATTACCTCCCTTCCCACTGGGTTAAGTGGAAATAAATATACAAATAATGTTAAAAAGTTGTATATTTAGACACAAGCATAATCTGGCAACTTGGAAATCAACACTTCGGTCCCAATCATTCAATGAGCTTGAAGCAAGCATAGACATCCACCTATAAGAAGCTTATTGCAGGAGCAGGGCCTTTATTTTACCAGTTAGGTATTGTAGCATTATTTTTCTTTTTGAGGCTGAAAACCAAATTGAAATTACAAAGGTGTATTGTGTTTGGGAGTGATGCTACTGAAGTGTAGTGTATATTTCCAAAATTTTGCTGAAGCAGTTAGAATTTATTAATGACATTTCTAACTATTCTGACCACTTCATTTTACAACCCAATTGTAAAGCAATGCTAGTATAGTTAAATATTTGAAAATGGAAAAAATAATTTTGAGAATACATTATTCTTTTCACTTAGTATAATTATCTTTCTATCATGTGAATAGGTAGCGAACCTTTTTGTTGAATGTTACAAAGGATGTTGGTAACAGAAAAATAAAGCATGTTTTCTTTTTAATTCCAGTAGCATTATTTCTAACAGTTGAGCCATTTTACAGCTCTCTCTTTCAATTATTGTTACTGGAAATACACTGAAAAATATTTAAGCAATATTCCGTAGTGTGTTTAGCTCATTTGAATGGTATTTTTTTTTTCTTTAGTGTTTTTCATGTCTTTCATTTCTTAACATGAGAGTTTATGGATTGGTAATCCCCACAGTATCACTGACTAATGAAGAGATCCATCTGTATCTTGCTAGAGGAATCCTTTGTATTAGAAACAGCTGGTTTTTTTTCAATTTTGTCCTTTTCAATATGTCTTTAATTTTCATTTAGCATTATCTTGGTTTTAAGATTTTTTTTTCATGTGAAAAGTAGTATCCAGTGTATCAAGGTTTAATGTAAATTTTCCATTGTGGTGTTGAGATGTTGACAACCTAGAAATAGTCCAGTTGTTGAGTCAAAAATCATTGACTTTTGATTACAAGCATGACGCCTGTTGTATTCATATTTGATCATTTAAAAATTGAGCCCACCTTCCAAATTCATTCTGCTGTGTTCAGCCAGCATTTTAAATTGTGAATATATCACACAAGCATACATTGCAATTTTTACATAAATCATATTAACTATTTTTATTTAGATTAGTTAAGCTATTTTGCAATCTTCAGAGCATGAAATACTTTTATGTGACCTGGTCATGCCACACCTCTGCTCATATTCTAAGTCAGAGGTGGGCAAACTAAGTGGCCTGCGGGGACCCTCCTGCCTGGCCCCTGAGCTCCTGGCCCCTCCCTTCAGTGCCGCTGCAGAGCCAGGGCCTCACCCAGTGCTCTGTGCTGCACGGTGGCATGGCTGGCTCCAGCCGGGCAGCGCGGCTGCCTGTCCTGGTGCAAGCTGTGCCACCAGCCCCTGGTGCTCCAGACAGCACGGTAAGGGGGCAGGTAGTGGGTGAGGGGGATTGGATAGAGGGCAGGGGAGTTCGGGGGCGTGGTCAGGGGGCGCGGGTGTGGATAGGGGTCAGGGCGGTCAGAGGGCAGGGAACAGGGGGGTTGAATGGGGGCAAGGGTCCCCGGGGGCAGTCAGGAAGGAGAGGGGATGGTAGGGGGCAGTCAGGGGACAGGGAGAAGGGGTGGTTGGATGGGGCAGAGGTCCCTGGGAGTCAGTCAGGAATGAGAGGAGGGGTTGGATGGGACAGCAGGGGGCAGTCAGAGTCCGGGGGTTGTCAGAGGACAAGGAACAGGGAGGGTTGGATGGGGCAGGAGTCCTGGGGTGGCTGTCGGGGGGGAGGAAGCAGGAGGGGTCTGATAGGTGGCAGGGCTGGGCCATGCCTGGCTGTTTAGGGAGGCACAGCCTCTGCTAACCAGCCCTCCACACAATTTTTGGAAACCTGATGTGGCACTCAGGCCAAAAAGTTTTCCCGCCCCTGTCCTAAGTTAATATATTAGTTCATTACCAGAAACCCAATCAAACCATAGCTTGGGACACTGAGGGCCATATTCAGACTCCACTGATACCACGTCTGAATCTGGCCTTTAGTGTACAAAGCTAAGCTCTGATGATCATTAAATATAGCCTTAAAATTCATTAATATTAGTAAATGTGATGAACCAGAAGACACACTAATTAATTAGTAAAATATTAGTTGTCACTGACTGGCCCATATATATTTTTTTTCCTCAGCAGAGTAGCATAGTGCTGACCACCTGCCATTGTCCTTATACCACATACATCAGACCTATCAGTCCCATGAAATTCACAGTGGACAAGCTTATTGCATCCTGCTGGCGTTCATGCAGGTTTACACCAACTGGATTCCTCTTCCACCCCACTTGCTGGATCTTGACATTTCGGTTTTGGTACAGCAGTCTGTCCCCAAATTTGCCCAACCTAGTGCATTGCTTTCAAATTGTGCTGGTGCAAATTTGCCTGGATACATCGATTGCTTGAAGACCAAGTGCTGTCTTGTCCCAATGACACTGCCAGTGGCCTGATGTTGATATAAAGGAATAATTCATGCTACTCAGTTTCCTTCAGATATGTATCAGTGATTTTAGTAATTAAAGAATGACCTACCAAGAAATGCTTCACTACGTTCCATGCTTCCCAGATATTTTTATGGCTCTTCAAATAAATGTAACCTAAAGTATGAAAAACTAAAAAAGCTTTTGCCTTTTCGTTGCCTAAAGTTGCAGCGAATGGGAGATGAGAAGTCTGACCTGTGGTATCTTTATTGTTTAGTGCCAGTTAAGTGAATCTGGACAGCTGTAACCCCATGCAGGGATCTTCATATCCACTAGTGTGGGCTTCTTCATTTTTCTGACCTATTAAAAGGCCTATCTTTGTGTCTTCATTCATTTGCCTATTTAAGATAGTTCATTTTTTTCATGCTTGAAGAATTCTTTCAAAATACTATTTTAAATGACTGTCATGTAGTGTCTGGTGGATGAAGGTGAGCCCAATCATTTTCAAGAACGGATATTTGGATTGTCGTTTTCGAACTGTTCTATTTGAGACCTACCTAATAACAGAATCCTGTTTTGTTTTTGACAGCTATGTAGATTGTTTTGTAACGCTTCCCAGTGGCAGAGTCTCGTTGACTGTTTGCACAGCATGGGCATCTATTCTGAGTTTGGTTACAAGACATGTCCACACTTCTCCTGGAAGTGGTTCTCAGGTCTTGGAAAACAAGCCAGGGATTAGACATATGGTGCAAATGTTTTTAGCATTACAGGCATTTCCTCACAACCGAGCCGGTTAGTTGCCTTGTTGCTGGTCAACATATAATGCCATATTTACAAAGGAATTAGTAGGAATAAAAAGAGAGATGGTATGTTAGCTGCCTTACTTTTACAGTACAAGTATGATGAATTCTTTTCAAATGGCATAAATGAGAATGACTGGAACCTAAATGTCTTTGCCTTGTGTGTGATGGGTTTTTTTTAAGCACTACTATCTTCTGATGATATTTCTATACAAAATAATAGACAGTTTTAAATGTTGGATACCAAAATGTGTTGAGCAAGTGGGCCCAAATAAATAGATGTATTAATGCAACAATGTCATGCATTTAACCACAATGAATAATTTCCCCAATATGTGGTTGTAAACTGCTAAGCTAAAGAGAGAACCCATGGAGAGAGTTTTATATTTACATATTAAAAGAAAAGCAAAATCCAACTTTTAGAAATGCTTTATTTCCACTAATGAAGTGAACTGTGTTATTGAGGTGAAACAAGTTTGTTAGAAAATTAGTCAATTAGATTAACTAACTAACTTATATCATTACTTTATGTACTCCTACTCCTAGTAGGTAATTGAAACTGGTTTGCCAGGCATTTTCTTTACATTTCCAATCTGGAGTATTGAAAGTGCTAGTTACTTAAAGATATGACTTGCCTATTTCTTTTGATGGACTGATATGGCCATATGTTGGTTAAGACAGCATCTTTGAAATTATCCATTTCTATCTAGAAAGCAAAAATCCTGTCTTCCTGCAACTCTGCAAGTATACTGTGAGGGCAAAGGTGCCTAACATTTAAGTCATTTGTCACTGAAGTCTTGCTGCTTCGGCCTTTTAAAACATTATTTGGCTAACCAAAATATTATTTATTTCCTCTTCCAGACATTCCTGGACAAGCTATACTGGTGAAGTTGAGTCAATAATAAAAACTTCATATAGAAGATACGAATATAGTTTACTTTAAAAAAAAAAAAAAAAAAAAAAAAAGAGAGAGACAGACGTGTACAAACTTGATAAAAGTGTATTGTTGGTTGTAATTCTATAGAATTACAAAGTCTCACATGAAAAATTTGGTGAACAGCTATATTTATACATTTTTATTGTATGTCAGAGGGAAATAGAACTTTCCTTCCTGTGTAGCCAAAACTTTCCTTAAACATTATTTCTGTTGCACTCTCTGTATAGCCCATAATCAAGAATTCATTACTTACGAATGTGAAGCTTTTAGTGTCTGTTTTATATCAGTTACTTGACTGAAATAAAATGTTAGGTCCAGGGGCTAATTTAAGTTCTGTGACTCAATCCATCCCCTGTGAACGTGTTTTATTGTTATAGTAATGTATTCTAATGGATTTCATATCTGGGTGTTTTTAATGTAGTTTTATGAAGCAGAAAACAAGTATAAGATTTTGGAAAAGGAGTTCCAGCAGTACAAGGAACAGCAATGCAGCAAACCAGAAATCCGGTTACAATCAGAAATTAATCTTCTCACTTTAGAAAAGGTACCTTTGGACTTTACTAATCTTCCATAATGATGTTCTCATTATTAATGAAGATGAAAGAATAATTTGTTTTCAAGATGGGTTAATCTCCATTTGTTTTGGCTCTTCCACCAATTTCTTCAGCCACTAAATATTTAGAACCCATTTGTAGGTAAAACTGATCTTGTAGAATAGTCTTATGTAACTTTTTTGACAGTTTTTGACTATTAGAAGTCAATATTTGACAACAATTACCACATTTATATCCAGTTTTAAGTACAGGGGGAAACCATAGAAACTTACATACCACTTGGAAAATGCTTATGTTTTAATGACTACCACTGTAGTTAGAATTGGGGGATTCTGAAGAGCAAACCTGCGGAGAAAAAGAATTGAGGGTTTTGAATTTCCTAGCTTTTGTTAAGGTAAGTTTAAGATGGACATTCCACTATTATTTTTTAAAGAGTGCTCCAGAAAGAAGTCACTTGTTTGTTTACAGACAGAAACCACATTTGCTTTAGCAATGATAACTACCCCCATTCAACTCCTTCAATGAGTTTCAACCTTAGATAGAATGGCACCAAAACTAGGAGTAAGAGAGTAGTTTTAGTCTGTGTTCATTTGGTTCTTTGCATTCTTGCTTGACTACCAGTGAGAGTGTGCATTTCCCATCTGGACATTGTTTACAGAGATTTTAACTGAAGCCATCAACTTATTTTAAATGGGTCACTGAACAGCAGTCATGTAGTGACTACTTTATTTTACTACTGACTTGAGCTAGTTTCTAAGAAGCAGTGACCATATCATTGTTAATCCACTGAACCATCCAGCCCCAGATATTCTGTTATCAACTCAGGCCACTGATCCCTATTTTTCCTGCCATGGTGGTATGAGTTGGGTCAAACTATTAATTTTTCTCTGTGGTTCACATTTTTAAAAAGTGAGAACAGAGGTTTATGCACACACACAATTCAGTATATGTTTTTTTTGCCTTCAGACCATAAGCCCACTCTTTTTGAAATTTTTGGCCTTTAATGTTTATATTTGTTTTTCATGCCAGTTTCCTTTGAGATCCCCGAAGACTGAATAGTAAATAGTTGTTGTTAAAAACTATAAATCTCATCAAAGTTGTGTTTTTTAATGTTTAGGACTACTTGAGTGGACCATTTCCAGAATACAACATAACAGGCACTCAAAATTAACAAAATCAAATTAAGATCCATAGGATGATTGTTGTTGTTGTTTATTTTTTTTTCTTTTTTAAATACGTCATACAATTAACCTATGAAACTCGCTGCCATAAGATTTGGGGGGTTAATAGCTCAGTAAATATCCAGAGAATTAGCTTTTCATATACGAATTAAAAATATGATGTACTACTGACAGAAGTCTGGAAGAATTTCATAGGGTAATGGCAACACACTTAAGTGTATTATGGAAGACATTTACAACGTCATCAGAAGTATCTGAGAGAGACAGTGTAGGTGAGATAGTATCTTTTATTGCCCTGACTTTTGTTGGTGAAAGAGACAAACTTTCGAGCTTCACAGAGCTCTTCTTCAGGTCTGAAAAAGGTAATGAAATACAAGGCGAGCAAATTAAGAATAAGGCTGTCTGCATTACAGTTTTTGTCGGCATAATTTGTCACTCAGGGATGTGAATAAATCCATTCTTGAGTGACATAAGTTACACTGACATAAACACTGGTGTGGACAGCGCTATGTTGGTGGGAGAAACTCTCCCGCCGATATAGTTTCTGACACTTGCAGGGACTGGAAAAGTTAAGCCAACAGACGAGCTCTCTTCTGTCATTTAGGATGGCTACATTAGAGTTTACAGCGGCACACTATAAACTGTCTCTAATGTAGCCATGCCCTTAGGGTTCAACATGGGGCAAGAAACCACTTAAAATGAAGCAGGCAATTAACACCTCTGCAGTCATAGCACAAAAGAGGGTTAGCAGGTTACAGATTTTTGTAATGAATCATAAAACCAGTGTCTCTGAGACCATGTTTTTCGGTGTCTAGAAGACTTCTGATTTAAGTTTCCTTTGAGAGCAAGGACTGAGAGGTCAGAAATGCAGTGATGGCTTTGTGAAAAGGTGCATTTGTCTTTCATCATTTTTCTGTTCACTTGAGAGGGTAGTGACATGGGTGAAATCAGCCTAGCTGTCGTTGGGGCATTTGATGCGCTGAATGAGGTATACCATGTGTCTTGGACTCATGTATCTTGAAAGGCATGTTGATCATCAGCAGCAGTGAGGTATGTCTGCAGGTTTTACATCTGTTATGGAAGCGTCTGGTGCGCCTTTAGTTGATGTATCCTGATCTGTGGGGAGCTTACTTCTGATGACAATGTTGGTGAGGTTGGTGGCATTGTTAGAAGGCCAGAATTAGGGATTGGGAAACATTTCTTTCAGGATGTGGTTCCCTACAAATATGATTGTAATTGATACTTGGTATGGATTCCAGTATGAGATTGTAGGTGACCACTAGAAGTGTGCAGTGGTGGGGTGGATTTGTGTTCTCCCTCTGTATTGTGGGTGATTGATTCTCTCAGGGTCTTTGGATACCCATTCTTTGATGTGGTTCTCTGATGGAATGTCCTTGTTTGGTAAAAGTGGTTTTAATTACATTAAGGATATATCTCAGACTTTCTCCTTGGAGCATGTTCTGTGGTGCCCTGGCTATACATAATGGATTTTCTGGTGTGTTCCGGTAGTTACTAGATCCATGGGTTTCTTCTGCATAGTCATCTCTAGAGTCTCCATTGTTGAAGCTGATTTCGGTATCCAGGAAGTTAATGGTCATGTGGAAGTATTCTAGAGAGTGTTTGAAGGATGGGTGGTAGTGGTGAAGTTGTAGAAATCTGAGGGAGTTTAGTCTATCCAAAGGATGAAAATATCATTGCTGTATCTCAGGTATATCATTGGTTTCATGGTGCATTTGTCCAGAAATTCTTCCTCAACGTAGCCTATGAAGGTTGGCATATTGGGGAGCTATCCTAACATCCATGGCTGTTTCCATGGTTTGGACAAAGTGTTTGTTGTTAAATGTATGGTAGTTAATGGATGTGTTTGGGGTGGATATCTGAGGTTTGTCCATTATCTACTAAATATATGAGGCAGGCAGCAATGTTGTCATTGTGAGGGATGTTGGTGTATAGGAGGTGAGACCATGGTGGCAAAGACGGTGGTGTTTAATGTTGCAGAGTTTCTGGAGGAAGCAGGCTCTTTGTGTGGGGAGTGGTTTGAGGATGGTTTCTATGAGTCCTAATATTTTCTTCAGTAAGAGTGCCATGACCAGATATGATAGGTCTGTCTGGGTTCCCTTGTTTTTGTATTTTGAGAAGCATGTAGACGGTCCTTGGGGTTGGGGATAATGATGTAGCGATTCTCTTGGAGTTTTTTGGGGGAGGATTTGTTTATATCCTTAAATACCTGTGGGAATTGTAGTAGACTCAAAGTAGTCTTTGAGTTTTTTATAGTTGGTGTATTCTGAGAGATGTTGGTTGGTCTCATTGATATGTTGTCATCGTGGTTATCTGCTGATGTGATCACAATTTGGTGGTTGACCTTCAGGAACTATATAGCAATCCTCTTGATGGTTGAGAGGATGTGATGTTTAAGGAGTTCAGTTCTGTTTTTTGTTTTCCCTGAAGCAATCAGTGTAACAAGCAAGTGTGTGGTTTTGCCCACTGGGGGATGTCCAGTCAGATGATTTTTTTTTCTTTTCTTGTAACTGTCGATGGGGATGTGTTAGTGTGGGTGGTGTCATCTTTGAGGAAGAATTCTTTGAGACTGAGGGCTTGTCTTCACTACGGGGGTAAATCAACCTAAGTTACGCTACTCCAGCTATGTGAATAATGTAACTGGAGTCGACGTAGCTTAGGTCGACTTACCCAGTGTCTTCACTGCACTGCGTTGATGGGAGACGCTCTCTGGTCGACCTCCCTTACTCGTCTCAGAGAGCTGGAGTTGACCAGTGAGCGCTCTGCCATCAGTTTAGTGAGTCTTCACTAGACCCACTAAATCAATCTTGCAGCAGCAATCTCCCTGTAGTGAAGACCAGCCTTGAGTGAGTGAAAGGGTTCTTCTAGTTCCTCCACATGCTTGTGATAGAGCAAAAGCTCAATCCTTTGGAGAGACTACATAATTCAACTCTGTTTAGTGACAGTCTTGATAGACTGATGTTGGGGTGTCAGGTAGTGTCTTGTGCTGAATCCTGCTGCTGTGGTTTCTCTTGGAGGTTATGTTCTGTGGATTGTGGAGTTGTAGTCGGTTCTACTTTTCGGTTTTGTGTTGGATGGCTGTCATAAAGTTTTTTTTATAGTTGCTTTGGATTTCCTGCGTGTTAGGTTTTTGAAGTTCCACCCCTATCCCACCCGCCTTCAGTTCTGTGGGAGCATCTGATGATTTCTTCTTTGAGGTGGAATTATGTGAGATGTAGATGTCTCTTTATTTTTTTCTGAAGTCCTTATGCAGAGCTTTTCAACATATTTAAAATTGTATGTAGTGGCCAGAGGTTTATGGGTGGTGGGTCTTCTGGGGTTGATAATTTGTTTCTTGTATTTACTCAGGAAGTAGCTGTGGCTGTTAAGTTTGGCTTCTTTCTTTTTCGTGTTGTGGAGTTGCCATTCCATTTCTGAAGTATCTAACATTTTGCTAGTTTGAGGTAGGATAGCCATGCTAAATGTTCTGATATAGCATATCGTGTCTCTCTTACCAAAATGTAATTTATTTTAAAATTTCTGTAGCTGAATTGTAGCATGAAGTTTAATACTTCTGTATATCATGCTAAACTTCTCTGTGATAAATGTAGATGATTCATAATTCTAAAGCAGTGGCATTTTCACATTTACCTTTCATTTTCTTTGTCGGAGTTGTATTCCATGCCTAGAACAGGAATAGTCAGGAAAAAGATTGAACTATTTTATATTTGAATCATGTCTTGTCACACATCCTAGAGAGCAGTCCTGCCTGACCACGCACTAGGGCTGCTCTGAGGGGACTCCAAACCTCTATTGCTGTGGATCCCTGGAATGTTTCAAGCTCCTGGAGCCTGAACACAGTCCAGCACTGCACCAATCTTGAGGTCGTTATGCACATTCTCAAGGTGCAGACCTTCTGTCTGACACCTCCCTCTACATGTTGGAATCTGCTGTCCAGCCACCAAGGCCCTCTGAATTCAGCACTGGCCCCAAACTCCCTAGTACTTAAACACATCTCTCTCCCAGGACTCCACTCCAACAGATGTGAAGCTTCTAGTTTACAGTTTAACTCTGTCGGGGCACGCAGTATTTGCGAAGCTGTCAACACACACACACATTGCCTCCTCTTTTATGTTTTTATGCTCTTTTTACTTAGTAGATAAAGCACAGGAGAGTACAGGTCATACAAAACAATAAAACATCTTAAACACTGTGTCCCTCACTAGCTAACCATTCTTTTGGAAGTCTTTGGGGGATCCATCTGTGTTCTGTCAGGTAAGCAGACTGGCATACACGCTTCCCTTGCATGCACGGTCCCAGCAGCCGCCTTCCTCATCTTAATCTGGTACAAAAAGGCTTTCTCCCTAGTTCCCCCATGTGAGTCCCTTTTATGGGTTGCTGCTGGTGTTTACGTACTTCCTTTAGTTCTCCTGGCAATTTTCCATTTCTCTCAAATACTGCCCACATCCCCCTTTTCAAACAAGAGGAGGGTATCTTTCTCAGCTAGAGCTAACCTATTGTTCCAAGATGTTTTACATTGAATAGATGATTGCACATCACTTACCATTGGTTCTGGCTTGGCAGAGATATGACACAACTCTGCTAACCCATGGTGGAGCCACATATGTAGGCTTTCCATGACACAATAATTTTATGATACAATTTTACAAAATCATTCACAATTCAGAAATGATAAAATTAGCCATTCTGTTTGTATCACAACTTGTCAGATCAGATATGAGAGAATTTATACTGAAACTGGACAGATTTTTTGTTATCGTTTAATTAATAAAACTCCAACTCTGTATTGGCCACAATAATTAACTTGGTTCTTAATTTGAGACATTGAGGCAGCGCATTCCTGAAAATTAGCCAAATTGGCTTTAATGCAGGTATAACAGATTGCTTAGTGCATATAAAAATAAATATTTTTTTTATTCCCACTGGTGCCTAGTTGCTTCTGTATACTTTAAATATAGCCTGAACAAGTATTTGCCTATAATTGTAACTATCTCTTACCATGTTTTACCATTCTAATGTAATCTTCAAATATTTGTTTAGTTGGTTTTATATCTTGATCAATGATAAGTTAAACAACAAAATATTTTTGCAGTGTTCTATAGCAAATTTGCCTGTGTATAGAGGATAACAATGAAACCTAGGCCAACTTTCCTGATTCCCCCCCCCCCCCCCCAAATCAAAGGTCCAAATTCTGCCCTCTGAGACATATATTTGCTTTAGTAAGCTGCCTACACCTCTAAAGGCAAGATTTGGCCCTAAAAGTTTAGAGTGCCCCTTAAACTGGAATGCTAACAATTAGAGCTTATTATAGAAAAATGCATGTGTTTTTCACCGCTTTGAGACTTTAAAAAAAGTTTACATTAGCTGTCTTGGGGCTGAGATGGATCTAGTTCTTTTTGTATAGACTGCTAGACAATAAAAATAAGGCTATATTTTAAACAAGAAAATGTTCATGTGTCATAATATTTACATTAAATTACATAACAGCTTTAGATGATGTCGTATGTTATACTGCATAAGCACTTTTCTTGAACGGACTCTTTGTATGTATAATCTTTCCATGATTGTTACCACTAGTATAGTGTTTCAGCTGATATGATTTTAATCACCATAAGGTTGAACTTGAAAGAAAGTTGGAATCAGCTACCAAATCAAAGCTGCACTACAAGCAACAGTGGGCAAGGGCTCTGAAAGAACTTGCAAGACTAAAACAGGTATGTAAATAGGGTAGAGCACATGCACAATAAGGATGTAGTAGTCTTTTTCTTTGTGTTTCTATGATAAAAACTATTTTTTTAATATTATGTGCTAGTCATGCCTGCTATTGTTGCGTATTGATTTCCATTGTAACTACCAGTGTATGTTTAAAACGGTCAAAACTTTCCTAAACAGTCAGCTTTGGGCTGGAATTTTTTGCAAATGGGCTTTGTCTGACAGTCATTTTTAGCAAAATCTCTTCATCTATTTTTGAGTATAGGAAAAATGGAAAAATATCTATTGCCCAAAGTTTAAAAAAAGAATTCTGACTACACTTATTTTTACGGCTGAACAACTGACTGAAGTTTGGAACTTAAACTTGGACATAATTCTCATTGTAGACCAAGGTCTTTGCTTGGCTTGGAACTGGGGTGATTTAAAAAAAGAGAGGTTACTTCTGAGGATGCTCAGTAAGCATCTGCTGGAAAAAGTCAAAAAAATAAAAAGTTACAGTGGTTTATCTTGGCCATGGCGCACATCCTGTTTTTATATTTTATGCCAGAAACTGCAATATTTAACATATTTAACCATATTCAGCATTGAACCAGAAAAACAAGAATGAAAAATGCTATGCATGAATAATGCAGTTGAGTTAATGTCACTGTTAGACTCTGAACTGGCATTTCTTCTCTTTTACACCCTTACTTTAATTGTGCAACCTTAACATTGCATTCAGGACTGTTTTAAGAAAATCTAGAATGTCTCATTCAATAGTAGGGAGAAATAGAGCATTGATTCTGAACCTGCGCCATCACCACTAGCTGCAAAATCAAAAGAATTACTTGGAAAAGTTCTTTGCTGCCCGACCTCTTATGGAATTTGCCCCAAATTCCTTTACAATGTCAAATGGAAGGGTAGAGGTATAAATCATGTGTCCAGAAATACTGTGCAGTTGAGAAGTAGACTTTGTAATAGTGGATGGAGATTTCCTGCTAAACAGGAAGTGGCTACCTACAATGTACCTAACCTAGAGTTTTGTTTTAGTTAAATATCTCATTTTCCAGGTATCTCAGGTTATGATGGCATATCACTGTGAGTAAAGTTTGTAAACCATATTCTGTAGTACTGGAACATAAGCAATGAAACCCTCTTGAATTTTAATCTATTCCTGGTGGGGATGAGGTGCCCATGTATCTGAGGATCCATTATAGATTCATGTTTGACAGTATTAACTGAATTAAACCTTGTTGCATTAGTCTCTGGTTTTTGTGTGTTTAATTTTCTGTATTTTCCAACAGAAGTGTGACTGAGGGGTAAAAATTGCTTGTGTGTTTAAATACTTAAAAAAAAAATTTAAGGCTTACAAAGTCTACATCCTAACTGTAGTGTGTTGAATGAAGGGTAGAGGTAAGTACCCATCTTTGCTGCTGTTGGTTTGGAAGCATGCTTGTTTTTGTTTGTGTTTTTGGTTTTTTGCAAAACTGACTTAACAGGCATCGGTAGATCAGTTTACACTGTGACAGCTATATGGTCATAAAGAATACTTAGGCCCAGATTTTTAAAGGTATCTAGAAGCCTAAATTTCATTTGCAAAAGGGATATAGGTACTTTGGAGCCAAAAATCCCACTGTCAATAGAATTTTGGCTCCTAAATGCCTAAATCACTTTTGAAAAATAAATGTATGCTCCTAAATCAGTTGGGTATTTCAGTGTGGTATACTGCAACACCTACATACCTTTAAAAATCTGGGCCTTAGCTTTTAAAGAGTGATAGAATTTGTAGAATATTGCAGAATACAGCTAACTTAGAGAGATCCAGAAATCACAGGTTACACAATTTTTTCCTGTCTCTGAATTTTCCCATCAGTGATGCCAGTAGAGGTTTTTTTTGGTTGGTTTGTTTTTGTGGATTTTTCTGTGTTTGTCAGTGAGGCATTTAAAATCTCTCTTAAGCAAACATGTAGCAGCAGTTCCTTCATCCTCAGTAATGCATATACATGCCAGTATATTATTTTTCCTTTACTTACTGCCTTCTATAAATATCGTATGGTTTGTGCTTGCAGTAATTTAAGATTCCATAAGCACTTCCGTTAGGTACAGTCAAACACACTAGAAAAAGCAAGAATTTTACCAATTCCTAGATCAAAACAAAGCCTAATACATTTAAAGACTGAGGATTCAAACAAGGGTCTTCATTTTTCATACTCCATCTTCACCCCTGTTTCCCATCCTTTTTTTGCTTTGTAGAAGGGCTACTTTTCAAGGAGAGGCACTTCTAATTCACTCCAGCATTAAGGACACCCATCACAGAATAAATGAGCACCTCAGCTCCCTGAATCCAAGTCTAATTCAGCAGGACTCAATAACTCTTTGGATTATGTTCCCCTGCTTTTCCATTGCAAGGTTTTGATGTGTATGATCCAGGTTGCAGTATAAAAACTGCCTTCCCTGTTTTTCCATAAGATATGCAGTGGCATGAAGGGGGCTCTAATCTCCTCAGAATATAGACACCCAGGAGGAAAAGCAAGAAGGGGGGGCTAACTCACTCTTTTTCCTGCAGTACTAGAGATCTTTCTGGTGCAGTCCATAAAGGAGTAATCTAGCAGGATCTAGCAGAGACATTACTGAAGAATAGGCCAACCAGTTGCTCTCAGAAAATTACATCTGTGGATTGGAAAGGAAAGTCTACTGGATTGGGAAGGAGGAGGAGCTAGCTATTTGGATATCTGCTCAAAAGGAGACCCTTTCTGGATATGGGAAGGGATAAGCAGGATGCTGCTACTTCTCTACCTTTCCTTTCCTTCCCCCATGAAGAGAAAACACAATCTAATGAATAACTGAAGCTTCAGGAAGGTCCTTCAGTGAGAGTCCAATGATCTTGTTGGGAGGAGAGGAGAAATTTGGGTGCTAATCACAGAGGGTTATGGAGCCTAAGGCAGGGTCATTGTCAAAATCTTTGGATAAGCCAGTCAATTTGAGTGCCCAGATCTGAACTCAATGAATTTGAGATCCGAAATTCTCAGTGCTCTTTATTTTATAACTTACAGATAAATCAAAGAAATTAGTGCAATGTATATTTGATAATAGATAGAAAATCAAAGGTTCAGTTTTATGTGCTGTCCTCAGATTGTTCCTTTTGTCTAATTATTGTAGGTGTCAGAAATTAGCCCATAATATTTCTGAAGTACACCTCTTCCCCGATATAACTCTGTCCTCAGGAGCCAAAAAACCTTACCGCCTTATATCTGAAACTGTGTTATATCGAACTTGCTTTGATCCGCTGGAGCACGTAGCCCTGCCCCCCTGGAATGCTGCTTTACCACATTATAGCCGAATTCGTGTTATATTGGGTCGCATTATATCGGGGTAGAGGTGTACTTATGCATGACAGGGTGATCATTTGCCTCTAATCTTTTCATACCAGATGCTGGATTTCCCAAAGGAAGCACTAAAATGTCCTGCCTGTTTTTGTTTGTTTGTTTGTTTTCCCTTAAAAACTATTTAGATTCCTGTTAGATGCATTTCACCTTTAGTTCACTGGTTCAAGTCATGCCAGATGGGTAGTGACAAAAACCATCAGTAGATGATAAGTTTGGTAACTTTAAACTAGTGGTTCCAGTCCAGGACCAACTGAAACCCTTGTTAGATATCTGAACCATTTAAACTCCCCTAAAACTTTATCCCTGAAAGTAGTCCTCTTAAAATTAGATGGAGGCTTTTTTTGTGAGAAATAATATATTAATGCTTATATTACTATTGTTAATCCTATACTTTATTCTATTGATAAATAGGATTTAGTCAATCTGGCACTTCAAATTTATTTAAAAATTTAAAAAGCAAAACTGATCAGGAACCCGTGGACTGTGTCTGAATATAAATTTGGAAATTTAGTTGCCTTCAGGAATTCCACATCAGCTTTTAGTTCAGATAATTTGTGGAATTGCAATAGTTCATCCAATTTCTTGTTTAAATTGGATTAGTACCATATTAATTTTGTGTTGCCTTGGGTGAATAGCCACAGGGTTGTAATCTGTGCCAGTAATTTGTCACACCAAAGCCCTCTGGAGGACTATACAAAACATTTGTGTAGTGAGAATTAGACATTGAAAGACATATCTTAGATTGTTAATAAATGTTAATGACAGAACCCAGCTGGTAAGTCTTGGAAATGAGATCTAATGCTTTGTGCCCATTGCCAAAGAACTGTTTAAACAGAGTTTTCCATTACTCAAAGGTGACCTAGTACAGTCAATTTATGAAATAAAAAAGCATAATCAGCTGGCTGAGTATTTTTAGCAAAATGTTCTTTTCTTCTGATTTTTCAACTTTAAAAGTCCATATTTCCTTAATTATAGCATTTTCTTTTTCTTTGAGAACTAGTTATGTTAGAACACTGCTGTGATGGCTTTATATTCTGTAGAAAATGAAGTTTGTGCATTGTAACTTTGAAAATTTTGTTTTGACATTAAAAGGAAGAAGTTCTTAATTTCTCTCTATATCTAGAAATTTTGGATAATAAAACATAATACCAGTTATAACTAGAGAAAGGCCTGAAGCACACGGATGTTTGTGACATAGGCTCATCTTTAAATATGAAAACTACAAAATTACACATTTTAACAGATTTGATCATGGTGTATAAAGTTTATAAAATAGACTGTGGGTTTTCACAATATCATAAGGCCCCTCAGATCTTTCTCCTTCGTGCCCATTCCCATTTTTTCTTGAAGGTATTTATCGTAACTTTTTAATTTGTACTGCTTAACAAAATGTCTTACTCAAAATTAAGATCAAAAATTCAAAAATGTGCACATTTGGTGCATGTACGTGCATTTTTTTCCTTTACAACTCAAAGTTTTCAAATCTTGGCCTTTAAAATTTACCAACTTAGACCCAGATCCTGCAAAGATTTAGGCACGTGTAATTTTGCTCATGGAAGTAGAGCCATTAAAGTTAGTGGAACTACTCCTGTGCTGAGTTACACACGTTTAAGACTTTGCAGGCTCGAGATGTAAAATTTAACAAATGTTTGAGTGATGCAGGAAATCACTTTTTAAGAATAATGCAGCATATTACCATTGCAGCTGTAACTAGCAACAGTGTTTTATGTCAGTTTTGAAGGCTGATAATCTCCCTTTTCTGGTCTGGAAAATTAACAAAAACAATGTTTACGCTTAAAATTAGAATTATGTACATTTTGGGATAAGAGGTTTTATTGTAGGATTTAGGTCTCTTACCATATTTGTACTCTATGGATTTGTTCAAAGCAGAACTGATGGATTTGTTTAAAACAACACAGACCTTATTGGCTGACATCAGCTCTATCTTGTCCAGCCTCCTGCTTATCCACTCAGAGTAATTAATTTGATTAATTTATAAGTAATTTAGCCAAGGATGGGATGTAAATCTTTGTTTAAAAAAAAGAAAAAACAGATGGAGGTCCAAGTCTTGGTTAAAAACTGTGTCTTGAAACCATCCAGGCCCTCCTCCTGACTTGTCAGCTCTGGGTTATTTTCAGAAAACTTTACTTGAGTTCCTTAGCTTCAATCGTAATTTTTTTCCCACACACTTGCATGGTATGCGTGAGTGGGAGAGTGAATAGTGGCTGCTATTTAGCCATTGTTTAGTCTAGTGTATGTATGTTTACATCTCCCCTTTGGATTTATAGGCAGCTATGGCAAAATAGATTGTCCTCTTTTGACTGAAGAGCCTCTTAACTAGAGCACCTGGCAGCATGATGGGATTCTTTTACAATCTGATTATTTTTCTTTCTTACTGATTGATTAATTAATTAATGTTTAAATTACTGTAGTACCAAAGGCCCAAAATCATTATTTAGAGCCCCATTGTGAAAGGTACTGTGCAAACATTAAGAAGATATCATTCCTGCCCCAAAGGGCGTGCAATCTCAAGACACACAAAGAAATGAAGGATTGGGGAAAGAATATATTAGGCATAAATAATCAGAGGATTGGCGCACCTCTTGTTAACTATACATGTTTGGGGTTGTTTGTTTGTTTGTTTTTTGGTGGTGATATGGGGTCATTGGTGGAGTAAGGAGGAACAGCAAGAGTGCAGAGTTAACCTGAGGATAAGAACATGCAAAAGGAATAAATGATTATAGAGGGAGGAAAAGTGACGGGAAGGACAGGACAGCATGGAAGGCAGGGAGAGTGAGACTGTCAATATGAAGAGAGTGATAGAATGGTGTCGGATCAGATAACCAATGAACATCTGACAAAGTGGGTATTCACCCACGAAAGCTTATGCTCCAATACTTCTGTTAGTCTATAAGGTGCCACAGGACTCTGTCTCATTTTAAAAAAAAGAATCACTTCAGCAAATACAAAGTGTAGTGTGCTGACGTCCATGGGCGTCTGGGTCTTCTGAGGTTACCTTGTCCCACTGCCGCACTGGGGACTGTTGATATTTGAAGGCCTGGTATACCTGACTAGGGGTACCTTCAGTTCAGAGGCACTATCAGCCTTCATCTCCTACCACACTGCTGCTCCTCTTGCTTTTCTGCAGTTCCTACAGCAGCTGTAGTTCTCTGCTCTGCGAGCAGATATTCATTTGAGGATATATATTTCAGGAACGTTTCACACTTTTTCCAACCATTTAGTGAAACCAGTTAGACTGCTCCAGGGCTCAGTAACCATCTTCAGATTTTAAACTTCAAAATTTGATGATGTAATATAAAAATTACCCATCCAGGCAAAGTATCTGTCTAAGGCATACATCTGCCACATGAGGAGAGCAACAGCTCAGTAAGCAATGAGTGCAGTTTCAGACCTGAAAATACTCTTCAGTTTGTCCTCAGGTTAGGAGTATTACAAATGGAATGCTCAGATCAAATACATTTTTAAAATGTATTAACCATGTTTTTTCGTTTAAGATAAATTGGTAGAGAACATAGGTGCTGGAACTACGGGTGCTGGGGGTGCTTCCGTACCCTCTGGCTTGAGATTTCCATTATATACAGAGTTTACAGTTTGGTTCAATGGCTTTCAGCACCCCCACTATACAAATTGTTCAGCAACCCTACTAGAGGATATTTAATAATCGGATTAATGGTTGCATTAGAGTTACCTCAAAGTATCAGTGGCAGTATAAATTTTTGCAGTGGCAGTCCAAGTGTCATGATTTCAGCAACGGAAAATTGAGACCTTTTTTTCCTATTTCTTATTAATATGTAGAAGATTTATACTGAAAGTATTTAACATTATAGAAATTGCAAAAAATTAATTTTGTTCTTGTTTTGTCAATTAAGTGTGAGTAGTATGTAATATAGATACTGTAAATGAAGGTGAGAATGCTACATCATTTTATATATCTTTTCCTGGTTTCAAAAGATGTTTTTCACTAATTTCCATTAAAATTGAAATAATCCTACACAATAAACTACTTTTAGCACCAGTGATTACGGAGCTTGTTGCATAATTTGGTATTGAAAGTGTGATTGGGTTTTTGGTTATCTGAAAGAGCCTTTGATAAAGGGAAGCAATTTTCATTACCAAATAAGGGTAAAGAATCTTTCCTTCACCCTCCCTTCCCAAAATCTGAGTTTTACAAAGGATCCATTCTTTTTGTGACCTCTGATCTGGTCTAGTACTAAATCTTAGCTTTGAATTGTATCATACATAGTATGATTTTCACATACTGTATGCTAACTCTCCTATCCATATCAAACAAATAATGTACATTCTTTGACATCATTTTCCTTTATTGAAGAATTATATGGGGAGCTAGTTTCCATTTGTTCAGACTGTTTCATAAACAAATGTGATTTATGTATGTTCAGCATACAGATTGACAGACTATAAAGGATTACAAATAGCTATGTTGGGTAAATAATATTATGTAGTTTAGAATGTAGGTTTGCATTTTAAACTACATAATTACATTATACACCATAAATTGTCATTGTAGTCTATGGGATCACTTCCCATGTACTTTATGGATTTTTCAGGGGAAGATTGGTCTTAGATAGTTGTGATAAAGTAGTATTGAAAAAGGAGAAAAGGACAATGCTAAAAATATAAGTACATCTTCCAGTGACACATCTAGTCAGGTAATTCACATTATTGTTTTGTTTGATCCTCTTAAGGTATAAAAGTGCTTATTTTTTATTGTTTTTATAATAATCTAATATAAACCCACAAAAGTAATTAAATAAAAAATGACTGCAGTAAATATACCAGACTTGGTCTTCTACTGTGTGGAAGGATTGTATTGCAATAAGTTTAGTTAAGATTTGCTTATCTGATCAGAAATGTGTTACACAGAAATTATCATACTGTACCCAATTTACTAATCTTGACACTGCTGGGAAATACTGTCCCCAGCTGTCATTGGAGAAAAGATTCTTGGAGATCAATTCCCAGTTTGTGTGGACAAGAGGCACTTCAACACACTCAAATTAAACTATCTCCAGAGCCACACTGCAGCAGCTCCCTCTCTGTTCTCTGCCCATTTAGAAAAAATTGCTTTGTACAATCACCAATCAGCTCTGTTTCCACTTCCAGGGAAGTTTTGCTTCAGCCTGTTTGCAAGGCTGGAAGGCCTGATGCAACCCATCCTGCCAGGATGAAATGATCAATGCAGGACAAAGATAGTGTCATGTAGGCCTTGTTTCTCCACAAGGTCTCCCTCACAGTTACCTCCACAGACCCCATCTGTGACTGCTGTTTGGCTTGTCCCTCATTTGTGACCCTTATAAATGATTAGTAATTATTACCTGTATCAAGAAACTTCTAGACATGGGGGCTGTTAGCCCATTCCAGCATAAAAGAGGACTTCCAGACTGTCTTTTGACTAAGAAAGAATCTAGAGGTTTCTAGCCTTTTCCTAGTTTGTATCCACCCAGCCAAAGATGATTCTGGTCCATCAACCTAAAAAATGTGTACATTCACTTTCTAGCACACTTGAGTTTTCTTTGCTGTCGAAATGATACTACCAGCATGTTGTCTTGCCTTTTGTTGTGTCTTTGTTCCCAAGACACTGAAACTCCTGGTGATTGTACTGGGCAGCCTTAAATGGGAAGGTATCAGTTTATTGCATTACTTAGATAATCCTTATATGATGTTTCTTCTTTTCAGAGTGCTTCCTAGGTCCCCAACATGGTTCTTTCAGTTCTCCAAAGCCACTGCTTTATGCCAAACCTCAGCAAGAGCTCAGGCTTGCCTTTTGAGGAGCTTGGACCACCTAAGCGCCAGATCCTATTCTCACCTCAAGGAGGTGATTCTCCTCGGTGACACATTCCACACACTGAAGGATACAATCAAAATATTTCTGTTCATTCCATTCACAACCCTCTGATGCTTCCTTCACCTTCCATCCTCATGATATTCTGCGGTAATACAGATAATATTGTGTACAGACAGGCTTCACTCCTAACCTCTTCAGACCTTTTTGCTCTTTTGAGGAGACTACCAAGAAGAGAACTTAAATCTATACAACACCTTTCCAGCTTGTTTGTTTGCTGAGATGGTGAAAATTTTCCGATAATTAAGTGAAATCTCCCCCAGAATCTCTCTGTCTGAATCTTGAGAGAAACAAGTTTGAGGACCTAGGATACCCATCTGAGTTTCCTTTACATGACAGGAGCAGCAGTATAGAAGGAGGTTAGTTGAAGTATAGCTCGACCTAAGGACTATAGGATATTTCTTCTAGAAATTCACTCCTTCGTCAGAATCCATAGCAATCCTTTGGAACATATCAACTAAGCAGTTTGTATTGTGATACAGGTTTAAAGAGGAGAGAGAGGCCCTTGGAGCTCTTCTCTTCAGAATTCTGATCTGGGCTGAAAGAACATCATAATGTCATCCTCCTATATACAAGAAACTTTCAACATCTGGGCTAGTTCTCAAGCCAAAGGAGTAGGGTTCTCTGCAGGGTGCTGGCCTTCTAGGAAACCCCACAGGTAGACACAGCTGTACCCTACAGTCACAAAAATGGTCCAGTTGTTCCCAGACACTGGGTAAAGATGGCTTGGCACGTCAAATCTTCTCACTGCTGTGTTCAAGTGAGGTTCTTCTATACCTCTTTTATCATTGTTTAGGTAGCATCAACAAGAAAATCAGGTGGGACTAGATGAAGTAAATAATGGTGGTTGGGCATTCCACCTTTTAGTGGCAGCTGTTTCAAGGAGTTCTCTAACAAACCTCTTCAGACTTCCTGTTGTTGAGGGTCTTCTGAAAGGCCACATGGTCAGCTATTTGAACGCATGTTCCTAGACTCTTTTTTTCTATCTAGAGACGGAGAGGCTGAAACTTCCGGATTTACTCTATTCAGATGGTGGATAATCTCCTGAATATTCAGATGGTGGATAATCTCCTGAAGTCCAATCAAAACTGTACAACCAAGGTTTAACACTGTCTCTGTATGCAGCCTTATTTCCTCCTTTTAGTATTAATCTTAACACTGCCTTAATTGGAGGCTGACTTTATTTTCTCTTTCTCGTCTTTTCACAAAGACTAAGCTGCTTGCAGGTTCTAGTGGGAGCACCAAAAGCTTTGAGGATATATGGAAAAGCACTGGATCCTCCTCTCCATATTTCTAAACTTTTGTGCAGTCAAGATGATCAGACCAACCTTTTGACTTCTTACGTAGATGTAAATTTAATCTGGTCTTGCTGACATTGTACCAATCTCCATTTGAGCCCAGGATGATATGGTCATTGTTCTTTCTTACCATTGAAGTAACTTTTTTCTTAGGCATTTACCTCTTCCTGGAGATTAAATGAGTTTGGAGCTTTAACCATTAAGGAGAACCTTTCCTACAGTTCTTCTGGACAAAAGTAGAATTGTGAACAACTCTGGAAGTTTTGTCCCAAGTGAACTGAGCCTTTCACATTAATTAGGATGTTACTCTTCCGCCTTTTTACCTATTCTTTCCTACTGAAAGTTGCCTTTATGTGGATGCTGAGACCTATAAGTACTGTATCCTTCTACAGATTGTGTGCTCTGTTTCATATTGTGATATTAAAGAGGTCATAGTCTCTTTGCCCCATTGAATTTAATACCAAATGCCCCATTTCAGTAGGATTATTCACTATGTCCAAAACCCATATAGCAAAATAGACTTACTGTCCTTTGCTCCAGTCTGCAAGTCAGTAGGGAAACTACTTCTGCTTTAGTAAGCAGACATTCATCTAGCCTGTAAGTCAGCAGCTGGCTCATGGTAAGAGAGACATAGCGTTTTCATGAAGACATTTGCAGGGCTGCAACCTGGTAGTTGCTTCATTCATTTACTAATCATCACAAAATCTGTTCTTTCCTTGTTGGATACTCTCTCTTCAGTTGCTGGCACCTACAGGTTGCTGTCCTTTCCTAATTCTTCTCTTCTTTTCTGCTCGCTAGTGGTGCTAGGACTGGTGAATTACGTATACTGCACAAATAGATTTTATTAATGAAGTCAGACCGTGGAGAGTAAAACTCATGCAAAAAATGTAAAATTTTGCAAAGTCAAGCAAGCGCAAGTTAAGATGTGCCAGAATTAAGGGGGACCATGCAGTAAGGCGTAGTATTTAATAACGTGATCATATGTTGTTTTTTCCCTCCAGGACCCCTGCCTATTGTAGTGTACAGGATGGACTGTGTGCAGTAAATGAAGCAGGGTTATGTAGAGCATTAGTCAGAAGACAAGAGGAAACGAAAGGATAGTCCTTGTTAAGGCAATTGAATATCACCAAGAAGAATTAGGTTTTGTCCCTTGTTCTGCTATAAAATGTAATATTTGATGCTGGGCAAGGCACTATATCTTAGATTATGGGACTTTGAAAAACCCATTTAGGAATTGAACGAAGTTTTTAAAAAATGTATATTGAGTTAATTTTTGTTCCATTTTTCCCCCTCTGGGCTTTTATTCAGAGTTTAAAAATTGAATAAATGTAAGAAGAAATCTAAATATTTAGATTTTCACCCCTGACTTTCTAAGAGCTTGTCTACGTGAACATTTAGTTTGCAGCAAGCTGGCGTGTGAATCTACCCCACACTATCCTCCAGCACCTTAAATGTCCAGTTCATTAATGTGGCTTGATCTACACACTTTGAAACAGGAGCAGATTAAAGCACGCTATCTGTTAGTGCATATCAACAGGATCCACAATGACAGTGTATGACAGGCTATTGCGGGGTAGATTCACATCCCAGCTTGCAGCGAACTAAATGTTCATGTAGACATGCCCTAAGACTGGATACCAGTTTAAAAAGTAGTTCTTTTCACAATATAAATTTATCTCTGCCGAACAAAACTTTGTGGTGCTATGCATAGCAGGGCTAGTAGGGGGAGAGAGTCGCATACAGTTAACTTAGGGCTTTGAAATATTAATTCTCACTGTATTGAATTTTTGTGCGTACAATTTTATGTCTAGGTATTTATATAACCCCTGTTACTGTAGCTACTTGAGCGGTATTTAAGACACTAGTCTGTGTTTCAGTTTAAGCAATATCTTCAGACTCTTGCACACCACCTCTAAATATACCCCTTGGATAGTCTGCTACTAGTTGAGCTAGTACTTTTGCCCTCAGCTTCAGTTGCAATCTGTTGTGGACAAATGTTTAGTGTGATCTTGACTGAGGCAATCTTTTGCCTCAATCTTATTCATTGTGACCAACATCAGAATTAATCTCATATCTACATTAAATATTTTGTATTGACTTGTGCTACTTAGTTACGGTTTCCATATTATTACTTGTGGATTCTGAAACACTGTAAGATTTGTTAGAATTAGCACTTTTTTTTATCAGTAATATTTAATGTCAAATGATTGCTTTTTTTTTCCCCGCCTTAGCGTGAGCAAGAGAATGCTATGGCTCGCCTTAAAAAGCAGCAACAAGAGCTGGAACACATGAGACTGCGCTATTTGGCAGCAGAGGAGAAGGAAATGGGGAAAACAGAGCGAAAAGAGCTGGAGGATATTAGAAATGAACTGAACAGGTATTATAGCATTTGTAGGATTTTTTCCCTCTGCCTCAAAATAGGGGAAGGTTCAGTTAAATCAAATTTTAATTGACTGTCAATCTAGTAAAAGAACACAGTTTAGTGTCCCTTAGGTAAAAAATCGCTCATTTATAAAATGTAAGAGTCTTGTATTATAGAAAATCTATGCCAAAGGCCACTATAACCAGCTTTTGTCATGATTGTGCTTATACTGCAGCAAGCCTTTTTTACCCTCAACTCTAAGCAGAACTGCTTCATAAAAAGCTACACTAATGGTGATTCTTTCAACTCTCCTCTTGGCCCATATCTTTATATTTTAAGTACATCTAATATTGTCCTCCATTTATTATTATGCTTCAAGTAATTTTGAAACCTGAGCTTGATCACTTATGTGGGTTTTTAAACTGCATTATCAGTGCAGAAACCTTGATGAAATCATGGTAATATGTACACAAGTGATCTAAGGTATTCTTAGATTCGAAAGGCTTCCTTTAAATTTAATCAAGCAAGGGTTAGTTTGTGTTACTTTTAAAAAAAAATTCTTTGATTTCTACTACTTCAGTAAGAAATTTCAGTAAAAATCCATCTAGAATGTATTTAACAGGACAGAATTTTGTGTGTCCTTTACCTGTATGATGTACTTCTTTTATTGTCAGGCTAAAGCAACAAGAAGACAAAAAGCAATCACAAGATTCCAGAGATATTTCAGTTGAGCAAGTGGGTAGTCTTCATACTAGACAATTAAATGAAAGCTTGGATGATTATCTCACTCGCCTGATAGAAGAGAGAGATACGTTGTTGAGAACAGGTGTGTATAACCATGAAGACCATATAGTAAGTGAACTGGATCGCCAAATCAGAGAGGCTCTTGCAAAAAGAAGCAGCAGCAAATAGTATATTTGGAAAATATTTTTGTAAGTTAAGTCAGATACCTTATGTTTTAGCATACTAGGATGATTAATTTTACAAACTAAGGCCCTGATCCTGAAGAGGCTTAGGCACATGATATATTTTACGCACTTAGGAGACCTTTTGAAGTCCAATGTAAGTGTTCACAGGATGTGAAGTTCAGCAGATGTGTAAGTTTATGCAGGATCAGAGCATAAGGTGTTTTTTGTTTTTGTTTTTTTAACACATTTTTATGTTAAAATATATTTATATGTAAATATACTTACATATATTTTGGATTTTCTGTTTAAATATTTTCTACCTTTCCCCATCCCCTGGCTGGATTTATTTATAATAAAACTTTTAAAAATATCTATTCTACGCTCCTCTTCAGTATTTATCATAACTTGTTTTATAGATTTCTTTCAAAATAGGTTTTTCAATAAAATTGTATTAGTAAAAAGTGACTGCAGTAATTCCCAGTGATATGAGTTTTGTTAATTCTTAGCCAAAACAAGTGCTGCACTTCTACAAATGTCATATCCTGTTACATTTGCAAATATGTTTAGTGTATTTTAATTTGTAAACTATTTCTGTGACCACAGTTAAAATTATTTTATCATAAATTCTGTAGCTCACCATTCTTTTAGCAGAACACCTCTTTTAAACTTGTACTCATTGTAGATGACATAGTTTTGAAGATAAAACCAGAGGTATAATTTACCAAACTGAAACTGCACAAATTATTAGGTAACTCCAAGTCTGATCTTGTAACCATTCTTAGCATGGAAATCTCTTTGCTATTGATGAGAGTTTTGCATAGAAAGGTAAAACAGTTATTAGTTGCTTATGAGGCAGTTAAGGTCCTAATTCAGAAAAACACTTGGGCATGTGCTTTAAGTCCATCCTTATTCAGGAAAACACTAGTTCTTTGTAAGCACACGCTTAAATGTAAATACGTGCTTAATGCCAATACAATTATAATTAGTGCTTTTGTAAACAAAGATGCTTTCCTGAATGAAAGTCTAAATGGCAGTGGCTACAGAGTTTTTTTTCAATCATCTATGGTTTTCAGTTTTAAATTTTTATGTGAAATTGAGATATAAAGAAGCTTAAAAAAATGAAACGTTATACAGTATTTGTTAATTGCCATAAGAGAAGAGCACAAAGAATAGGGTGTTTTTATTTTTTTCTGACTGCCAAAGTTGAATAAGGATCATTCTGCATTATAAACCCTTTACTCTGTTTTGGCACAATTAAAATTCGTGGTGTTAGCAGGGTTGAAAGCTTAGACTTAATCTCTTCTCCCATCAACGAATGCTGGGGTTTTGATATATCACCTACTAGCCCAAATGTTAGTGACTGGTGCAAATCTCATAGTACTGAAAACAAACCCTAACAATTCAGTTTCACTTCAAACATGAATGAAGACAATTAATACAGAGAACTTAATTTTTTTACTTAAAATAATCACTGGACTTTTTTATGGTGTCCCAGTCATGTAAGTGCCATACTCTTCTTTTGGAGCTTTGCATTCATGTAATACAAATTTTTGTATTGGTTCTGGGTTTACTTCTGACATGTTGATAAAGAGGATAGTATTTCTTTATTCTGTCACAGGTCAGCAATTTATTTAATGGAGGGTTTGTTTAGGTCACTTTTTTGGAAGAAAACCAACTTTTTAAAACAATTATTTTGTGGGGGGAAAAGTGAACATAAAACTTTTTCATGAGGAATGATCATTTATCAATAAACGCATATATTTCATAACAAAAAAAAAGCAATACTTAGTAAGCTTGTCAATGTTTAAAAAATGTTTATTGTAATATGTTAATGGATTTAAAGATGCTAGTTTAAAAAAAAATACAGCAAAAAAACCTCAACTGGCTGTGTGAATAATGAATGCTCAGGTAACCATTATAAATCCATGGAGAATTGTAGATGTTTAACTATGGCTACATATTCTGTATCACTGATGTATGATTATATGCAAATATAGTCAAATAAATGTGGGATGTTTTATTATCTTGAATGCAAGACCTGTTCCGAGTTCTTTGAGTCATCTTTCTCAAAGTTTATTCCTTTGCTGGGATTATAATTTTTTCCAACACTAGAGGGGGCCTTAGACTAAAAAAAGGCAACTCTTAAAATACTAAAGTGCATTTTCTTTGGCTTAAGTGAAGTAAAGATTCTCATCTTTAAAATTATAATTTTTTAAATTTTGTGATTTTCATGTTTTTATTTAACAAATAAAATCTGAATTTAAACAACTTCACATTTTACAGAGGACTGTATATTTGGGGAAAACATTTTACTTCAATTTATTGTTACAAAAATCTATTCTTAGTGTGTTAGATGCTTGCACATAATTGTATATTCAATCAATGAAAACGTTGCCAAATTCAGTTTGAAAACTCATTTGTTTCTAATTCATTGTCTAGTTTTACAAGTCTTTTATAACAAAAATAAAGGTGGTGGTGGTGGTGCAAGATTTTTTTTTTAAGACCTCATCACCGTAAACATTTTTCATTTTAATCAACTAAAACGTTTTTAGTAATACGCAAGATAAGGACGCTTTATTTTTTTAAAGCTGTTTCTAGGCATGTTACCTGGATGTCCATGTGCATTTACATTTAAAAACAGCATTGCAAGAATGGGAAATGTATATTCTGTGACCCTCTAGATAAAAGGTTTTCTGTACATTTTTCTTAGTACCTATTGACAATGGATTGTGTTTCTATTTTGACCAGGATTGAAAAGGATATGGATGGAGTTTTAGGCACTTTAGTATATGCAGAGTAGGTTTAGTTTATTTCAAACATAACTTGCCCAAAGGCTTTTCTGTCTAAAATAGCTGTTTGTTATATCGGTACAATACATTTTTCCAGAGGTTTTTATGTATTTGTGTGTGCGCGTTGTGTTCCAGAGCTGTTTTTAAATGCATTGAATTAACTGAAGATCTGATCTTGTTCCAGCACACTAACAATGCAGTGAGACCAAATCTCACTTTATTCTGCCGTAAAATGTTTCAGTGAGGCAGGAATAAGACCAACACCCTGTCCTCCCCTGCCCCCACCCCCAAATACACACACAAACACAAGATACTTGGGTTTATTTAAGTTAATCCAATAACTGAAACAGGTTCCTAGGAAATTCACATGCACCAGCTCCAGCAAACACTTACTTATGCACATAGTTAAAATCCTGGCCCCATCAGAGTCCATGGCAAAAATCCTGTTAATTTCAGTAGGTCAGGATTTCACCAATGAAGTAGATGGGATTCATATCTCTAAGTGTTTACAGTGTTAGGTCCTTAAATTGAAATAGCTTTAAGTGGTTCCCAAAGTTTTTCATGTTGAAACCATAGTCACGTTAACGGAGGTGATCCCAAAGGGAAGGATCTAAGAGATTCAGGGTTTGAAAATTAAAAGCATGAAAAAACATTTCTAGACAATCCAAAAATTGCAATAATGTGATCTCCCGATTTTATAATACTTTTATACATCGGGGCTGTTTGTGTTTGTTGGTTTTTGCAGTTTTGTTAGAGATTAATTCAATTTGTCTTAATCTCCAGTATGGTCAGGGCCATGGCTCTGTGATTGACTCTGCATGGGCAGACTCCTGCATGGAATCATTGCAGGACCTGGCCCGTTTTTGTCCAAATTCGTTCTTCAACTGGTGGTGGGTCATTGGTACCTCCAAAAATGAGGGCATCTGCAAACTTATTACTTATATATGATAGCCATTTTCTCATCTCCCTTAGCCACATTAATTGTTGAATTTTATATCAAGCAATGCTGACTTGCTTGCACTACACAACTTCACTACTAGAAGTGTTACCTGAAAGAACCAGGTAGCGCTATTGGTTAAAGATAGAAGGGTAGATGTGTAATGTTTTTATACCCTCACAACTGACAGTGGAGCTTTGATAAAGGTTTTGAGATTTGTACAAACAAATTGAAAGAATGTTTAATTATAAAAATGCTTATCTGAAATATCTTAACTTTAAAAAAGTTTGTAACTGCAGTGCAATGGAATTCAGTAGATAAAGAAATTTGCCAGATGAAATATATATAAAAAAACAAACAGCAGTGTGTGCTTTGAAACTAGATTTTTAAAATAGATTTGCATGGTTTATTTTCCTATATATTGCTTTTTGTGTGGAGTTATGGCAATTGCACTTCATAACTATAATTGTTATTTTACACTTTGTAATCCACTTTCAAGATCTGCACCTTTTCTACAATGGTAATATTATGTCTGATGCTGAGGTTTCATGTATTCTACCCCTACCCTTTTTCACTGGAATTAAGATGCCTCTCCTTTCCATCCATTGAGGTTCCCCAAACGCATGATGCAATGATAAAGAATGGAAGTTGTCTGTCACATCTGTTAAGTGCTACTGAATTATGTCTGTACTAGTTAATACATATTTACTCAATTATGTATTTTGCTACTTCTGTGCTTAAATGATCATGACCTGTGTCAAGTCTTGAAGAGGAAGCACCAGCTCTGCTATTGTTAAAGACAGAACTGCAGAAAAGCGTCTGTATACTTAGATCTCATTTCATTTGCTTCTCCGGGGGGGTTGTATTAGTAGTGTTTTCATTAGAAATGTTTTTACAGATGTTGGCTCTCCAGATATGAAGTCTCTGTGGTGGAGAAGCAGTCAGGAGTTTGGCATCCAGAATAGAAAGAGAGGGGCTGGGGGGAGTCATCTTTGAAAGACTAATTTTATGGAAAAATAATTTACTCACTTTGAATATAAATGTACAGTAACCCCATGGAGGCTTTAAGATAGAGGAATTGAATTCTTGCAAGTACAGAAATTGTTTTCTATTCTTAATTTAAAATCCCCCCACAAATCTGTCATTCTTCATAATAGCAGACTAAAACGGGCCCCATTAATAATGCTCTTGGAAATGTTGCACCCACTAATTGTAGGCCAGTTTTATTTCAAGTAAAATACTTGCAGCTTGACAGAATTTGAGAATTTTGTGTGTTTATGGAGGGAAAGTTTTGCCTCACAAATGTACACACAATACACCAGTGTAGTAGTACAGAGGTATGCTGAATGTTGATCAGATGGTTTTAGTGCATGTGTGGCACTTTGTGACAAAGGCACGTTTTGCACTGACAAAATAATTCATGATGAACATTCAGAACATGTATGGAGACTTAAGGTAGGTTCATGTTTTAAGATTCCAGAAGATACAAGATTTGATAAGTCAAATGATCACACTGGGGGGCTCCATCCTGTTTCTAACCAGTATGGAGTTTGGTTTTACTATAAGAGGAAATCGTTAAAAATTTTTTCACAGAAGGTGTCATCACTCTAAGTCCTGTTTAAGACTGTTTTATTGCATAAAACGCTAAATAAAGTACATCAAGTCATAATGGCACTGCAGCTGAACAAAGCATTTAGGTGGTAAATCGTTTAAAATGAGTTCCATATGATGTCTTATCATGTATTTTAAACCAAGCTGCTGATTTGATGCAAGGTGGTACAGATGGATGATGCACTAGTCTTTTACTTCAGCACGTGATTCAAGTTCTGCTGTAGGTCACCAATGGGAAAATGAGCTTGTTGGTCTCATCTTAAATTCTAGTGGAAGTTAACACACACCTTTTTAATATGTGCAATGTATTGTCTGTGTTTGTGAAAGAGACGCCCAGGACTTGAGCAGACCAGGTGTTACAGATCAGGACTGAGGTGTATTGGCAGGACTGTGACTGGAAATAGTCGTCATATTTATTTATAGTAGTACCTAAAAGGCCCCCTATTAGAGAGCAGTGTCCCATTGTGTTAGGCACTGTATACTCATAAGAAAACAGTTCTCACTCCAAACAGCTTACAGTTTTATACAGCTTATTAGCTTTATTTTTATGTACAGTAATTTAAATTAATACTATTAATCCCTTATTTTTATGAGCAGTCACACACCTGTGAGTGTAGAGAGCTGGTTTGGGCTACTTCTCTGAGACCCTTTTTAACTTTGTGTGGAGAAAAGAGTTTAAAAACAAAGTTCATGTTTATGTCAAGGTATGTTATCAGGTTTGTATAATTTCTATAATGTATTCACTTAGCTAACATACTTTTTTTTTCTTATTTTATGGTTTTCGGAAGTATGGCTGATGTTACTTGAAACATCTATTTTATTATTTCATCTCTCTCTGGAGATGTTTATGGGCTAACCATAACCCAAATATGTCTGCTGAACAAATGGTGAGTTTGCAACTCAGAATAACCTGAAGCAAATTCACAGGATGTCAGCAAGAGCACAGGCTGACTTACCACACACATACCATAATCTCTACCATGGCTCCCTATCAGGGAGAAGAAGCTACCACTTTGGGAAAGCTTGCATGTATGTCACCCTATACATCCAATCTCTAAAGGGAGAAGTTTTACCCACATGCTTTCCTGAATGACTTTGCTTTCTGTTTCCTACCAGTTCCTCCACCATTTTTCCATCTGCTTTTGACCCACTTGTAGATTTTTATTGTACTGCCTTATCATGAACAACCAGTTTGCACCATGTGAGTCCTGAGACTATATCCAAATCTCTATACTTGTCCTTCTGGGGGCTTCTTGCCTTGTTTTGTGAATACCACTGAATAACATTGTGATCCTTGGTGGGAAACGCACAGTCCCTTGAGAACAAATGACATTTTATGGCTCCAGGATTGTATTTTCCTATTGCATACAAAACAAATCATTGGTCTCCCATCATATATCTAACATGATCTTAAGTTAGTTGAATTTGGAGAATGTCTAGAGTCTCCCTCAACCACAATATTATGCCCACATTGTAGGGCTAAAAGTGTGTGCGCGTGTATATGCAATGTAGAGTGGATAAAAAAGGAGGAATCTGATTATCTGACTAAAGTAGCAAACCATGTGCTGAGGTGGGTAGGTTAGTACAGATGGGGATGGAAGCTGCACACTTCTCTCCTTAGAAGCCTGCAGACGCTCCTTTTTAGGTTTAAGGGGTAGGAGACGAGTGATTGGGACAGGGCTGGTGAGCAGCTGCTCCTGGTGTTTTGCTCCTTTCTAAATCCAAAGGATCATGGTAATGATGATTAGCTCAGTCACAGCTTTTGTCCCCTCAGAGAGGAGGTGATATCAGAATAGCTCAGAAATGAAATGATCCTTCTTACTCGGCAGATCAGAATTATATTTGTATTGAGAGTCACATCAGTTGATTTTAACAATAAGTAGCTTGTTACCATTTATTCCTGCTTAGCTCTTCAGAACCAACATAACTAGTAAAGTGAACTGGGTTATATTCTCGACTAGGCATCATCAGCAAAAATGAAACTTTAAGTGCAGGGCCAGCATTTTCATTTGAAGTCAGAGAGGTTTGCACGTGTGTAACTGAGGAGAGAATTTGGACTGCAGAATTATTTTTTTATTTTTCAGTTGGCGATACATGTGCCAGAATGAATACATCTTGACTTTTAGACGCCAGATTGAGGTTGTATGGAATGGTAGCTTTAAAAACCACCCCTTTATTAGTTAACTGAGCAAATCTGATCTAGAGTCATTTGAAACAGTGTGTATGGAACCCCACAATGCTATTTTAGAGTCCCTTTTAGATTAGAACCAGCCTTCAAATTATTGAAGTCAATGCTAAATATTCCATTAGTAGTGGAGTCTCTGGTTTACCACTCCAAGGATTTAGTGAGTCTGAAGAATTACATCTTCAACTGCTACCTCTACTGCCAAGGAGCTTTAGTGGTTGTTCATGCTGTCCTGAAAGTCTAGTCAGACAGTGATTTCAGGCATGTCAACTTGAAGTTCAGCATCCGGTTCGGATACTGTTCTACACAAAAATAAAAGGGTTCTAAACCTTTAAAATGAGTAAAGATTCTTAAGATTGATTTTTTTTTTAAATTTAATTTTCACAGGTTACTGGAAGTGTAGGTGAAGCATAACAGAAAACAGACAGATAGGGGTGGTAGGAGAAATCAACAAAAGGGAACATCCCTGCAACAATCACACAATGTGGAATGACAATTTTAATTGCTTCAATTAACAGAGCTGACCTCTCCTAATGTCCTAATAATACAGTGGTACATGCAATGTAGTGGATAGCGCACAGGACTGGACCTGCTGCGTGACCTCAAGCAAGTCATTTCATCTCTTGTTCCTGAGTTCCCCTATGTAAAATGGAATTAATGATTCTGACTGCCTCTGTAAAGCACTTGGAGGCCTGCAAATGAAAAGCAATATATCAGAGTGGATTTTTATTATCTCATTAATAATACACAAAAATGAGGGAAGGAAGGAGGGATTGGCCACTACTGGAACTATCTTTCTCGAGCAAGTCAATAGAAGTTGCCTATGTTAGTTTCTTTTGATGCAGCAAAATCTAACAACTATTACTTCCTAGTTTGGTTAGCAATTAAGCATAAGAGCCTCTTAAGAGAGGATTTTTTCATTTTTTAATTTCTAAAATTGAATGAGGTTTTTCCAGTCCCGTAATTTCTCAGGAGAACCTTGGCAGGCTGCTTTTTTCCTAGAGAAAAGAAATGGATGTGTAGCACAGAGCGGGGTGTGCTATAGTGTTCTGAGTCTAGTTGTGGCTTTGCCACTGATTTACTGTGTGGTCTCTAGGCAGTTCCTCTCTGCCTTTGTTTCCCAATTTATAAAATGCGCATGATGTATCCGAATGGGGTGTTGAGGATCAACTAGTTAATGTTTGTATTGTGCTTTGAGAACATTAAGGCGAGGCATTGTTTATTATCAGATCCTTTATGTTAAGTGAGTAAGAAATTGAGAGGGTTTTAGTGAATTCTTTTATAGGAAAATCATTTGCTGACTTATTAGTATTGGAGTACTAATAAAAGTGAATCCTTATTATCCTAAGAAACATGACAGATAATGTTCAAAGTGAAACTTAACGGTCTGGAAGGAAGCATTAGTACAATAACCCTCAGCCTGTATGAAGCCAAATGTCTCCCTCACAAAGACACACACATACCTCATCAGTGAATTTAATTCCAATGATAAAGCTATAAATTCTCTAAACTGGCCTGGAGTTTAGCATAAACACTACTGAGGGATGCTGGACCACAGAGAGAGAAAGAGGCAGAGAAAGCAGTTGCTTAGCTCTGGCTGATTGTCTATTGCAGAGAATGCTCACTATCAGCTGCTGAATCACAAAACCTAAATATCTCCCTATATATCAACTAGTTACCAGCATTCTTGTGATGGTGGAAAATATCTGATCTCTGAGGGGGAGCTAGTAGGGGGGTGGAGGAGAGACTGATACACTTTGTGCAGGACTAACAGCTGCTGCAGAGTCCGTTTGGTAGTCAGCCCTTTGTTTTGCCACTTACTCCTTGGCTAGTGCTATAGAGCTTAGATTAGAGTGACGAGTCTATCCATTCTAAACTGGTGATAAAAAACTGATAAATCGCACTCCACAATGGAGCTTTTTCCCCCTTTTCTTTTTGGTGTGTACACACTAGGAGAGAGGCAAGTTCCTCTTACAAACAGAAATTAATGTTAGTGAAATTGTTACTGATGAAAGGTGTGAATGAACACATGGTGGGTAAATGCAAATAAAAGTTGTATGTTTAAGTGTTTACCTCAAAATTAAGCTAGATCAGAGTATCTGTTGCCCCCAAAAAATAAAAAAAATCTGAAGTGTTTTGCCAAAAAAATTCTTCTCAAATGTTAATTTTTTAACTTGCATGTATAGGTGCACAAATAGTGGTCGGGAAATAATTTGGCAGTCTCTTGGCAGTCATCAAATAAATTATTCACAAAAATTTATTTTCATTGTCCTTCCAGTTCTAATGGAAATATTCTGCTAAAAATGGAAATAATGTACCTTAGCCATAACAAACGCTTCCAGAATTAAAAAATAAATGGTTGTCCATATCTTCATTTTGCTGCTGCTTATTTTACCACTCAAGTTTCAGATAAAAACACATTTCATGCTGTAAGGAATGCAATCTATTACAGAGAATGAACAACGTAGTAAGTTGTGTACCACAAAATAACAAACTTATGTGAGTACAGGCAGGTCTGCTGTTTATATTGCTGGATTCAAACTTTAGTAGGTAACTTTTGGCAGTGAAAGTACCAGACTGTTACTTATATACTAGTTAATATTGACTTACTTTTCTTTTTTTATTAAAAGAAAACCACCTTTAATGGTCCCTGAAGTCTTAGCTTAACTGATTTCTTCTCTGTTATAATAAAAGATGTCTATTTTAATCAGAGGTTTAACTAGAGATTTATTCCATTTTCATTAGCAATAGAAGTTGCTGAAGCCCTTTCAAATGTTTGCTTTTGAGAGAAGAGGAACAAGATCCATTTATGAAGGGATGAAAGTATGGAATAAGCATAGAACAACCCTATACAAGATTTCTTTTAAAATGTGCTGCTGCTGAATGGTAGAATATGGAGTTGATAGGTGTTATAGTTAGACATCTTCAAGCTAGAAAATACTGCTATTTATTTTTTTCCTCCTTTTTATGAGGCAGTATCACAAAGGTGAGGGCACCAACATCAAATATTGTAGTAATTTTCTTATAAAAGTAGATATTACACTCATTGGGGATTAAAAGTAGCGTTGGTGCAGGTTAAAGGCAACATCAAGCATGAGATTTTCGTGAGCTAAAATTCCTGGTTTGTGCTAATTCTTGTTTCCTTCATCTCTTTAACACAAGCTTTGGGAGGTTTCTTAATGGAAGATTTAAAATCCTACATTCATGCATCCTCATAATACATGTTTTTAAAATATCACAATCTAAACTGCTTTTTCTAGTTCCATTTTTGTTATCATAGTATCTGTTTTAATGGCTATTAAGCTACAACGTCCATACCTTATCTTTGTCAGTTAATGTATCTAATTCCACCATTCCCAGAGGGAATAAACCTGAAACTAAAGCCTGCAATATATTAAAGAATCAAGAACGCTTATGCAGAACAAACAGAGGATTTAGCTTGATAAACAGCAGAGAGCTCAGTGTCTTTTATGTCCAGAACTCAGAACTGGAAGAAGAAAATGACTATAAATTATCCCAGTGCAACAACATAACATAAATGTATGTTTATTTAAAACTTTATACAATCATTTATCTGGGCTGTAGCTCAGTCTCAAAAAGTGCTCTGCTGTAATGAGGCACTGAGGCTAGCAGTGAACAAGAGTAAAAAGATATATGGTCTTCAACCAGAATTTGCTTATGGGAAAAATGAAAAGCACTTAAGCAGGCCCAGAATATCTATAGCTGGTAGATCAAGCAAGAGGATAATGCAATAATAACAAAAACTTTGATACGTTTTTTCCTGTTTCTCTTCAAAATATTACATTTCTTGTAATGGGACATTGTTTTGAGAGCTAAGAGGAATTAAGTTGTTCCTTAATTTTCACACTTGAATAAAGGCTGATTTGTTGCCATTGTCTCAAGTATGACATTTCTCCATAAAAATTAAGATTAAAAAAAATCAGGGCAGGACTTCGCGTTAATATGCATTCCAGGGGAGGAACTTGTTCAATTGTGCTGCTGTTTACTCTCATCTGTAGCAGTGCTTACAAACCATAGTGATTATCCTGAAAATTTTACCACTAATTGTTAACTTTTAAAATGTGTTATTCGTGGTAGATTAGAAAGCCAGTAATTATGTATTTACACTTGAGACTAAAAATCTGACCTATATAATGTAACTTTTATCGCAGACCAGCAAATGAAGCATTCATCTGTTCATGGGGCCAGATTCAGTGACTGCTCTTCACACTGAGTAGCACGTCACTGCTTGGGTAGTCCCAAGCAGAACTCAGTGGGCCTGCTTGAGGCACAAGGTGCCATTCAATATGACATGGCAGAAACTGGCCCACAATGGTCCAGATCCCAAAAGTGTCTGAGAGAGACCTTCACTCCTATCTTGTCCAGGAAGGGTTCTTAGTACATTGCAGCACTAGGCCTTGTATCCTGTTTAGAAGCTCAGTGTTTTGGGTGGTGGGGTAGTGAGGATGGTATTAAATAAGGGCTGCAATGTTGAGTTGATCTATTGATTCAAACTTTCAGCTCTATGTTGCCAGAGTAGTGCAAGGATTCTTTTTCCATGTGTGCGGCGTACACTCAGTCGCGTGTAATGCTTTCCCCCATTTTATTTTATCCTGGCAGTAAAATGAAATTGATGTGAGTCATGTTGTATAGAAAAATCCTACATTTCTATGTCCTTGAAATTAAGTGTTTGGCAGTGGCAGATGAACCCCATCTTACTATCACATCTAGCCCATTGTGCAATGCTGTATATATGTGGACCCATTGAAGCCATGGCAAGTCTCCTAGTCTCTTCAGTTGCAACAGGTTTAGGCTCTCTGGTAGTTAATTCCCTGCACAGCTGATCAACTGAAGACTTAAAGCATAAGGTACTTTACATGAGCGGAATCATCATTGTTGCTTGCAGATCTGCAGATGTTATCAATGATCATAAAGTTAGCCTATTCTTTTAAAATCCAAACACAGTAATTGTCTCTTGATTTCAGTTTCACTTTACTGCCACAAAACAGGTGGGGTTAGGGAAAGTATTGTAAACCTGTGTTCAAAAACACAATAGGCAAATCATTTTATCCCCCTGTAGTACCATTTTGACAATGTCCGTGTTAAAACAGAAGTATTAGTGCTATAAACTACATGATTGCATTAATAGTTCTGTCTATGCAAATACATACATTTTCAAGCAAATATACTTACTATGTCAATAATTAAAATATCCATTCAGTATTTGCAGAGCTGTTATGAACTAGCATATGAATACATATTTACTGTAGATAATTTAAAATGTAGATTATTTCCTTGGCAGACTTTCTAGCAACTGTTTATGCATTTTAATTTCATTATTTACCTCCTGTAACACTTGAACGTTTAAAAAAAATATCCTATGCCTCCATCCACAGAACTCCCATATGTATATAACAGAATCTCTTACACAACAATGGGTGTCAGTACAATCTTTAAAATAGAGCAATACAGTGAACTAGATGATAGAACTCATTTTATTTTTGTAATTGAAACCATTCTGATGTTAGGTTTCTTTTGTTTGTATTTACATCTTTAAAATGGAGAAATAGTCCCACGTTGTTGGTATTGGTATATACCTTGTTAGACTGCAGAATACAGTAACTGTAATGTGCTGGGATATGGCATGGTCTGTGAAAACACTGATATGGTCCCTTAACTAACACAGTGACAGTCGTGTGACCAGCACTGCTTTAACCATTTCCCACTAGGAACTAGTGGGAAGAACCACAGTTTAAATAGGAATGGGAAACGTATAAAGTCTTAGAGGTAGCATCTGCTGGTGGAGACCAGGTTTAGTCTAGGCACACGATTGTAGAGCACTTATAATAGTGTCTGGGAGGCTTCAATGAATACTAAACATGGCCAGTAACAGTAGGATTCAAAGCTGTGTGAGATTTATTCCAGACAGTTTTGAACAGGACTTTTTTTTTTTTTAATTTCTAGCTGTGTTATTACACTCGAGCAAGTGTCAATTTTTTTGCATAAACTATTTTTGTTATATGATGGGCATTTTCTGTCTGTCCTTTTCCATAGTATGACTCTTCTAAAGGAAAAAGAGATTCATATTATTGAAGATTGTTCAACTTGTCTGTTCCACATCCTTGTTCAAAGTAGGCAAATTGTGGCTGAAATCTTTTTCTCATAGTAAAACACCACAAATGCTGGGCCAGATGATAGAACAGGATCCACATGACTGAACTCCTGCACCCTCAAGTTGTCACAAGACAGTTAACTTTAATTTGGAATTTTATTCAGGCAAAAAATGCTATTTTCTTTCAAAACAAAAACCCAGGCACTTCATTTTAGTAAAATTGCACCAAAGAATAACATCAGCTCTTGCATCCTTTTCTGTACCACAATTCTTGCCTCAGGGTCTCCATACAATTGCAACAGAACTACGGGATTACAGTAATCTTCACAAGTCAGTGATTGATATATAATAAATGTTACATATGATTTTAAAAAAAATACAATTAACTAGATTCATTTTAAATTTCATACATGCCCCCCACCCCCCAAAAAGAGAGAGAGAGAGGGAGCCTGGTCTTGTTGAAAAGAGACTATGCAGAGAAAGGTAGTTTCACCTACTGTGACTATAGAAAGAAGTGCTCACCTCAACTAAATGTGGGGGGTCTTTGTCTGGCATGAAAAAGTAGATGGGGCTTGTTTAAAAGTCCATACTGCATTTGGGGAATGAGGGAGGGAAAGGGGGGGTGGACTTATCTGAGCAGAGTAAAGGAGGGGAACAAGATGTGGCTAGATCAGATGAGGGCATTGACCCATTGTGTGCATTGCAGGTGGGGAGGGGAGAGAATGAGGTATTTATACCTCTGCAGTCCAGAAGCCGCGCTCTCATATCAGTCATATTTTGGCTGATGTTAGGGAAAGAACTGTGAAGTATGTAAAAACTGGCTGTGGAGGAGGCATCCACCTAATTGCTGATGCCTCCTTGTCAAGGTGTCCAGTGCAGGTACTTGTTTATCAGGGAGCCTGTAGCAGGAGTTGAAAGTGGATTTGTGGGAGGCATTCTCTAAGGAAACTGGAAAAAAGGAGTTGCAACTTCTACCATTAGCTACAGCAGGGACACCCCCTCCCATTAACACTCATACAACACAAGGAGGATAGCAGGGTCCCAACCAGCACATGGCTGGGACCAGGTTGGCAAGGGGGAGGGTTTATGGCAGCCTTCCAAAATGGGTGCAAATGATGAAGGAAAGAACGATGACCTGCACTGTACAGTTCATTGCCAGGTATTCCCAGATATGTTAAGTGACTAAAGTTGCATCTCAGTTAAACCACATCCATTGCACCTTCCCTGTCTTCCTGTATAGCCGGGGCAAAAGAACTGAAGTGGCTGGAACTGCTTCTCACTCATATAACTTCAGTAACTGAACAATCACATGCAGTGTTGAAGTGGTCTGCAATAGGCACAACTTTGCTAGAAGGTTCTGGAACTCAGTGGCTGCAGGGCTCCTTTTCCCAACAGCATGGAATATGCAGTGGCAGCAGCAGCAGAGAATAGTAAGTAACCTCTCCTTTTGTATCTCAGCTTGAAGTTATTGTGCTAAAAGTTATCCCCTATACACATGTAATCACCTCTGCCATGTTGCCTATAATTACATACTAGTGAGGCTTCCCACATTGCTTTCAGTGCAGTACAAACGAAAAGCACACTCTAACTCATTTTAATCGTTTCAGAGTTACTTATAATATACAAACTAAATGTTTAGTTATGCAGAGGACAGCTTGTCACAGACAGCTTTGTTGCTAATGTATACAAATGTTGGTATGGCGCTGGCCTCCCTCCCTACACACACACACACACACAGACACAGACACACCACAGCCTAAATAAACTGATTTATTTGTTCCAGTTATTTGATAAGTGCATCATACCTCAAACCCTAAGAAACCACTTTTAGGAGGATTATAAGTTTTATGATGTGAAAAGATTACCCTGAGTGTGCTGAGCAAAGTTTATATTCAAGGACTCTGTGGGAGTGAAGTTATTTCCAAAGGTTTGAGCTGGGGGGCGGAGACACACAAAAGAGGGATTTTCTTTTGTTGTTGAGTTTTCATGAAGTGACTGGCCCCATCCTCATCAAGCTTCTAAAATTACTTAATTCAGGAAAGATATTTTCTCTCCCTCATAGATGTGAATGTCAGGATTTCCCTCTTTTCTTTATAAAAGCCAGTAAGTTCAACAGTAAAATAGCTTAAGAAAAACAGCCATAGCTTTTTGCATGTCCTACAAGAAATAATCTGTGCATGCGTACTGTGTTGTTTGACACCATAGGCTATGTGTACACATGCTGTGGTGAAGGGTATAACATATGCAAGCATGCTGCAGGTGGGGGTACATATACGGTTTTGATATGTTTGCAGCAATGTGGGAATCCAGTTTTTTTGTTTGTTTTTTTTAATATGTTGTGAACTTAATTCCCCTTTTAGAGTGAAGGCTTAATAACTTTGGTCTGGACCAGAAATACAGTGGGCTGGCACTATATAGGCATAATTTAAACTTTGGTCAGGACTAAGTATACAGTGGGCAGGCAATATACAAATATGCCACACATTTGTGCCAAAGCACCTCAAACTTGCAGTCCTGTCCTAGGATCTTGAGCAAATATTAGCTGTGGTGCTGAATCATGTGGTATTTGTGTAACCATCCAGTGTCCATCTACACTAGGAGATGGCTGCCTCCATTTTTGTGTGCCAAACTTTAGATACTTTACAGAGGGCAGATTTCTAAAGTGGGTGTACTTAGCATTTCCTGAATATCAGGCCCCTCTTATGTGTCTAAATTGAGGCATCCAAATCACCAGATACTTCTGAAACTTAAGCCACATTTTATACCCATTTTCAAGCAGTAGTGCAGTTGCACTGGTGCTATCAATAGAGCAAGTTCTAGTGTAGACCAAACACAGGCATTTTCATCACATCATCTAACCTTGCTCAAAAACATCAGTTATGTTTATGCCAATGGAAAGCTGTAAAAAAATTGAGCTTAAGATCTGATTTTCCTGGCTACCTAGATTCCAGCAGTAGTTTAAATTTGTGTCCTAAACTACTGTGCATTATGCTGAAACGCTCCATTTGCCGCCTTTCACTCCAGAGTGGTGGATGAAAAATCTGGGAATTATTTGTATTTTGGGCTTTTACTTTTAAAATGCTTTGTGACTGAAAGTGTTACATAAATGTAAGATATTTGATTGTTTATTATTATTTGGGTACCGTTCTTGGTTTATTAAGAAGTGTAGAGGTATTTGTTGAATCAAAATCCCTTCTGTTTACATTTATCTCCCCAAATGGTGTGAAACAGAACTCTACTCCAGTGAACATTTTTATTTATTTTGAAACAGGCAAAGGTCTAATATAGCCAGGGTATTGGCATTATATAATATATCAGTATGTAAATAATGAAAGAAAGACCTGAAGGACACAAGACAGAGCATTCTTGTAGTATTCCATAGGCCATATGTTTAGCCCATTAAAGTCAATGGAAGTCTTTCCACGGACTGGAAGGGTTTTGGATCAGGTCCTAAGCTAGTGTTTCAGACTGAGCACACAGAGGATTTATTTCCTCTGAAGTGCACCAGGACCTGTCTGACTTCACCCCAATCATAACAGCTGCACTTTTGGAAAGCTCACTTTGTTGGAGGCCACTCCATTCCTCTCCCTCCCTCTAGTGACCCCCCTTCCCCAAATACACACATACACTTCTAACCCTGTTTAAGTCCATTAATGAATGCACTAATGTCTGGCTATATGTACTCTGTAATACCACTGTACTAGAATGGCATTTATATTATACTCTGTTCTCCTGTATCTTTCATAAGGGAGTTTTATGTGTCAGGAGAAAATACTGGATTACACTCTTTATTAGCCTCATGATACTATAACCCATCAATACTTGTCTAGGCCTGATGAGGTCATGATATGATTTTAATCAGAGTGAAAGAAGGGGGTGGAGGAGAGAGAAATACCTTTAGAAAAATCAATTGAAACTGGTTGTTGCAGGTAAATACACACAATGTTTTCAGAGTAAAACAGAGGACAGCAGATGGCCTGTTGGTTAAGCTCAACTATAGTTATCAATTTAATATCAGATGTCCTTTGCTCAAGGAGAAATAAATGATGTACTTGCAGAATATAGTCCAGTGGTTCTTTTTCCACTTCTCTCAACCTCAGTCATCTTTAAGATCCCTTCCATTCAGGAAAGCAGTTATGTTGATACTTAGCTTAAGCACATGTAGTGTTATTGGGGGATGTCCCATTAATTCTTCAGCAGGTTAAAAGGTTTAGGCTTTAGTAGGCTGTCTGGCACTTGGTGGTGTTTATTATTCACTTGAAATTTTGCTCTGATCTTTCAGGGTCCCACTTTGGCAAAAAAGAGCAAACTGTTGTGACTGCTTTGTATATTCCTTGTAATAAAACTTGCACATCTCAAAGGCAGAGAGAGAGAGAGGATCATTCTTATTACTAGGTTCATGTATAGTGGTCTGCTTTAGCAGTACCAAAATTTCCCTGGAGTGAGCCTCCACTGAATGACATTGAATGATCACTGATATTATGGGGCCATATAATGTTACTAGAATGGTTAATTTTGGGTTTCAAGAGTATGCTACTACTGTTTAGACTTATATAGTACTTTTAATTTTCATTATGTTTTCACCACACCCCTCTGCCGTAGTAAATATTTTATCATGAAGAAGCAGAAGTAAATAAGCTAATTGACTTGTTAAAGGCTACAAAAGAGCGTCAGTCAGTAGTAAGACTGGAACATTGGCATTATGATGTAAGCAGAGTCAGGATAAGCTCTACCCTGACATCTGGTGGAAAGAATGTCAGAGAAGTATTTGCATAGCACGCCTATCCTATCCCAGACTGCTGACGGGTGGGACTGCTTGGTGACAAATGACTCACCCTCAGTTGGGTGGTACTTGCTAGACAAGGGACATGGGTTCCAAAACCCAGTGAACTGAGAGAGGCTGGGGGACAGGTGTCTGTGCCTGGTGGTGCAGGCTCCTTGTGGAGCCAGAAGCACCAGTTGCACCCCCTCCTCTCTCCACTGTGGATGTCAGAGTTGATTTTTTATTTCCCTCAAGAATCTAAATACAGGTTACTGAGCTGAATGCACTTTGGGCTAATGGTGCACTAGCACTGGGCTCCCCCACTAAGGACCATGAGATCACTAAGAGTGAAATCACGAAAGAGCTGAAAATGACTGAGCTGAGAGCACTGAGTACTGTGCTAACTAGTGGGGGAGCCTGAAGATATACTGTGGAACAGAGCAGCTGGCGGAGGGAGCAGTTGTGGGGACGGCTGTCGCAGATCACGGGACAGCTGGTGGCAGCAGAGCGGCTGGCAGAGCGGGAGTAGCTGTGGGACGAGTGGAGCGGCCCACAGAGCGAGCGGGCTGAGCAGTTTGGCAGAGTGGCTCATGGAGCAGAGCAGCTGGTGGAGCGGAGCAGTTCCTGAGGACGGCTGGAGGAGCAGAGTGGAGCAGCTGGTAAAAGCGGAGCGTTCGTGGAGAAGGTGGAAGCAGAACCCACGTAGAGGCAGGGCAGTTGGCCCCAGACCACGTAAGGTGCCCTTTCTACCAGGCTGGGGGGAGGGACCTCTACAGATAACCCTTGAACTCTGGGTGGGCATTGACCAGAGACTTTTGGGTTGTTGGACTTTGGGGTGATTGGACTTAAAACCTAAGGGGAAAAAGGACAGTGCCAAACTTGGAGGTGGGTTTTTTTGTTTATGGTTTGTGTTATAACCCTGTTGTGGTGTTTACTCCAAGGGAGGCTGCATTGATTCCTCCTTTATAAAAGATTTTGTACACTCAGACTCCGTGCTTCGAGAGGGGGAAGTATTGCCTCCTAGAGGCGCCCAGGGGGGTGTGGTATGTGAGTGTTCCAGGTCACGGGTGGGGGCTCGAGCCGGTTTGCATTGTGTTACTGAAATGGAACCCCTGGATACTGAACCCGGCCCCTTGTGCTGCCCAATCAGAGGGGCAGAAGGGTTACAATAGAATCGTAGAAAGTGAGGACTGGAAGGTACCTTAAAAGGCCATCTAGTCCAGCCTCCTGCACTTGAGGCGTGACCAAGTTCCAGTTCTGGTTCCCAATCTACTGCTAGGACTGCTAGACCATGCTTTCTGTAGCATTTCCGAGAAGTGGTGAGAAGAGGTAAAGCTACATTTTGTGTCATTCTGAATGAAACCCACATCAGATGGAGGGATACATTGCTCAGAAAGTTGGACGTGAAATATAATGTTCAGTGTTTTTCACACCAGTCCAGTCTTTACTCAGTCCAGATGGTAGTGGTTGAGTCCTATGCAGGTATTCCAGTGGCTTATATGTAATGAGTTGATACTTTAAATCTAGCTCCAAGTAGACATAGATCCATATCACAAACCTTCTCTCTGTTTGGCTGTTAGTCTGACAATCGCAACACAGTGGCCTGGACTGAATGTACAAGGAAGCTAACTCTCTCACCCTACAGAGATTGTTCCTTTAAAAGCCTGTTAAGTCACGGGCAGGGTGTGCATGTACTGCCTCTTACTATACTCCCCTATTCTGAGAATTACATGGATGATTTCAGTTTTCAGAGCTAACATCTGGCACCTTTCACCAGCACTAAATAAATTTTAAAACAGGAAAAATTAGAAATCCTATGACATATAGTTGCTCTGCAAGGTCCCTTGGTTTTAATCAGGTGAGAAATTGTTGCCTAGTACTTTAAATTATAGGAAATGCATATGTGTTTTAAAAGCGATATGAGTAGGAATAGCAGAATGAAAAATAGAGAAAAAAGGTAAGTCATATATGTAATAACTCTCACTGTTAATTCCGCCCTGCCAATCTGTAGTAGGTGTGTTCAAGAATAATTGAATTCAAATTTCCAAGGCAAGATCTTCAGCTGATGTCACTAGGCATAGCTCCCTGACTTCAGCTAAGGAAGCTCTACAATTTGCACCTGCTGGTTATCTGCCTCTGTTTTCATAATTTTTTGAATCACTGCATAAATAGGCAGGATATTCTGCAGTTATGCAGAACCTTTTGTGTTCTTGTCTGATTTTGAATATATGTTTCAATAGATCGACTCAAACTTTTCCTAGACTATTAGGTTTCCTACTCTTCAACTCCTATTCACTAGAAGGCAAACTCAATTCCAGTGGTCTCCTGGAAACTACAGCTACTGGGGAGCCTGGGTTGTGGTGAGGCCATAGTAGCATGTGTTATTTATTGCTCATATCCTGTGCTACATAGCTTGGAGTATGACCAGCTTCATGCTAGCAGAGAGCTTCTGGTTGAAGCATGTCAGAGGACACACTCCCTTTAATCTAACACATGCCATTCATTTAACTCCCTCCATAAACACACATTGTCCCCTACCTCTGAAACAGGCCAGGCCAAAAAGTTTGGAGTAGGACATCCATTTAGGGTTGCCAATCCTCCTGGTTTCATTGGGAGTCTCTCAAATTCAGGTTCTGTCTTAGAGGCTACTGAAGTCAAACTGGGAGATTTTAGGCTGCTAAAAGTCGGGCAACAAGTAGGGCTAAGACAGGCTCCCTGCCTGCCCTGGCCCCGCGCTGCTCCCAGAAGCGGCCGGCACATCCCTGCGGCCCCAGGGAGGGAGAGAGTCTCCGTACACTGCCCCCACCCCAAGCACCGACTCCTCAGCTCCCGTTGGCTGGAAACTGTGGTCAATGGGAGCTGTTGGGGTGGTGCCTACAGGCAGAGACTGTGCATGGAGGGGCTGCAGGGACTGTGCAGCACTTTCAGGAGCGGCGTGGGACCATGGCAGGAGGGAGCCTTCCTTAGCCCGCTTTGTGCTGCTGTCCAAGGTGAACGCCACCAGCAGGAGCTGCACCCCTTCACCCTCTCCTGAGCCCAATCCCCTGTATTCAAGCCCTGAGCTCCCTCCTGCACCCAAGCTCCCTCCCATAACCCCACAACCCTCACCACTGCCCCTGGCTCGCCCAGAGTCCCCTCCCACACTCCGAACCCCTCTCCCACATCCTAACTCCGCCCCGCCGGTGAAAGTGAATGAGGGTGGGGGAGGAGCAAGCAATGGAGCCGAGGGGGGGAGGAGTGAGTGGGGAGGGCCTGGGAAGCAGTAGGGCAAAGGTGTTTGGGTTGTGAGATTAGACAGTTGGCAATCCTACATCCATTAATCTTGAGTATTCCAGCTGAAGGGCCTTAACTGAGTGGACTTCTACAGGAGACCTAACAATTATTTGAACCATCCCTGTTAGAAAGCTTATTTTCTCTGCAGCAAGATCCTGGATTTGACCTATGAATCTTTGGCACAAGTATTTGGGACTCTTACTACATGCATGCCTCAGAAGGGTGCTTTGCTATGTACGAGAGCTGTTGTCCCTCCCTCTCCCAGCATTCCACATATGCTCTTAGCAGCATTAGTTATAGCACACAACTCAGGGTTCATGTTGAAGGGGAGAATTAGGTAACGCAGAGCATACATCCCCTGTTCAAAATAGCACATGAGTTTAATGACTATAGAGGTAGATGACAAAAACAGAAATGAAAGAGGGAAATGATTCCAGCTCTGACTAGATGAGACAAAATACCTGCAATGATTGCAGAACAGACTCTATTATGAGTCTCACAGGTCTAGTGAGAGGAAATTCTATCTAAAACCCTGTGTTTAACCAAGAACACTGTGAGATCATCGGGCTTATCGACTGTGCATCTTTTTTTATTCTGCCCTGAAGCAAACAGGGACCATACATTCAGCAGTAGCAGCCCATTTTCAGAACTTTCCTAAAATAGAGGTACTACCATAACCAGTGTCTCCCTCTTTGAGTCATGGTGTAAACAACTGCCCTGGGCAAGGGCACAACAAGGCTGTTTAAGAGCATATATTTACTGCTCATTGATTTGCACAGCTCCTGTGTGTCCTGTGAAATCCGTTTAAATGAATATCAGTTCATCAGCAGGAACAAAGCTGAGAAACTGAATAAAAACCTGCTCAGAGTGAAATTCACTCTTCATTCTACTGTAGGAACAAGTTTACTTCTGTTCACATTTCACTGTAGGAACTGTGCTGTACCAGCTTACTTTAAGGCTGATGCTGAGACAAAATTAAAAGAAAAAAACATTTTAAAGCAATACAGTCATAGAGTTTTAAAACCAGAAGGGACCATTAGATCATCTAATCTGACTTCTTGTATATCTCAAGCCATTAAATTTCACCAAGTTACCCCATATTGAGCCCAATAACTTGTTTGACTAAAGCTTATATTCCAGAAAGGCAGCCAGTCTTTGTTTGAGTGTGTGTGTTTGTTCAGATTCACCTGCAAATCAGTGGAGTGGAAGAGCTCTGCTTGGCTCCTTAGACAAATTCATATTCTGAGCAAGCCAACAAAAAGAATAAATTATTTTAACACATTTTGTAACCATGGGTATTATATAATTCAGCTCTATGGACCTTCTATTGCAGTGGTGAGCAACTGCGGCCAATCAGGATAATCTGATGGCGGGCTGCGAGACAGTTTGCTGACGTTGACAGTCCACGGACAAGGCCCCCTGCAGCTCCCAGTGGCCACGGTTTGCCATTCCTGGCCACTGGGAGCTGCAGGAAGCAGCAGGCTGCAGGCATATGCTGGCCACTGCTTCCCGCAGCTCCTATTGGCCAGGAACAGAGAACCGCAGCCACTGGGAGCTGCAGGGAGCCATGCCTAAGGATGGTCAATGACAGCAAAATGTCTTACAGCCTGCAATCAGATTACCCTGATGGGCCACAAGTTGCCCACAACTGTTCTATTGACTTCATTGGCACTTCATCTGTTTACCCCAGTGGAGAATCTGGCCTTGTTTTGATCTCTTTTCCAGGTTCATAGCAAAGAAATGAAAATATTTGTTTTAAAAGTTAGATTGCTGAGTTGGCTAAGCATGGTGAGCCAATCCCAGCTACCAGAACTACAACCAGAGCTAATGTCCTAATGTTTGCATCATGTGTCTGACGAAGTGCGTGTTCACGCATGAAAGTTTATGCTCTAATACATCTGTTAGTCTTTAAGGTACCACAAGACTTTTTGTTGCTTTTTACAGATCCAGACTAACACGGCTACCCCTCTGATACTTGACGTCCTAATGTTTGTCTGTCTGGCCTCTGTCTTAAATTCTACTGCCTGATTTGCAGAAGTAGTTAGTTTTCCTGGGCATCCTCTGAAAATCTGCAAGATTGAGGCCAACAGAGAGATACTGGAGTCACCTCTTATAACCATAAGATAATGATAGTGATATACAAGAAAAAAAAATACTATGCCAAATGTTCTATGTGATTCTTATCTTTTTCACTAAAAACAGGAAGAAAAATAGTTACTTTTAAACTGATCCTTTTCCCCCATATTCATGAATTCCTCTGGACATATGTAATTCTGACTCCTCTAGAAATGAATTGAAAGATCTGGAAAATGAAGCTCCTTTTCTATACAACTTGCTTTACTGGTCTCACATCACAAATAGTTTGTGCTCATGATGGGACAGTAGACAATTCATGTGAGTGAAGCTAAGATGACATCAGACTAATATATTCACAATATGCAATACTTGTACAGTAATATCAATATATAAAATAAATTCAGTGAATATGCTACCTTTGGACTGAGTCGTTACAACTAAGCATTTAGAGGGAATCAGTGTCAATGATGTCTTTAACATTTAAAGCAAGTTATCCCTCATTTAGAGGATATAAATATAACAAATCAGCTGTTTGATAATTGCTTTCATAGATTTTAAAATTTCGATTTACTTGTCAAATACACACACAGGAGAGATGCAGAGCTTAGGCAGCTTAGGCAAGTTCAACAGCTTTTTAAAACCATCTGCAAGCATTTTGTTTGAAATTAACATGACTGTTGGATTCAGCATTAACTTTAATTTGATTTTCTTTGGGAATTTTATATATAAGTCCTTTTCATAATTTAGTTTAATCATTGCTGGACATGACATGATTTCTTCCCACAAGCAAGTCTCCTTAAGTTCCTGGCACTGAGGTTTCAGTTGCTACCATGAGTTGACATGAAAGCAGTGACAGCTTAACCTTTTCTTTTGGCCTCATCTCAGACCAAAAATGTTGCCCTACTGAAGCCCTTAGCTTGCTTCATCAAAACAAAATGCCCCCTTACCAATGCTTAATGTACTGAGCCCACATTCAGTAAATAGAACTTCAAGTGTGCTTGAAAACCGGGGGGGTACAGTATCCCAACGATCAGAGAACCACCACTGCCGTGATCTGAGACTTGCCTAAGTTAGATAAAAATGAAAATGGGCAAGAAATTATATTTTACAAAAAAATCGTGTATATATTTTTAACTGTTCTGCTTGTTGCTGTTCTGGACATTCCCTATCTCCCTCTCCCCCAATTTGACAATGTAACAACACAATAGTTTACAAATAATTTAGGAAATTGTGACACAAGGGACTCATAATTTCTGTACTGCTGGGAATTTGCTGGGGCATTATATGGCTCCAAGCTGGTTCCCACCATCAGTTAGATGTGGATGTATTGCTAGAAAACACTTCAAGTCACCTTCAAAATGTCTGCCACTCTTCACAAAGATTTTTCCAGTTTTTCTAACTCTTCAAGATCTCTTGGGGAAGCTACAGTACCTTAGAAACACAGTTGGGATGAGAGGGGGAGATGAGATTATTCGATCTGGTAAGCAGAAATATGCCATTCCAACCACTATCCTCATCCCAAGTACCTAGGGAGGTCACTGCACAGGCTTCCTAAGTCAATCATCCTCATCAGTCAGACAGGCACAACTTTGTTTTGCAGTCATTTGCACCGGAATGTATTTGCATGTCTCATTAATTTGTCAGCTTCCATTTGGGAATCATTCTTGTGTAATCAACAAAAGTCAGCAGGTAAACGTAAATATTTTCACAGGCTATACCTAATGCAATCCTGTAGTCAGCTGTTGACAGTATATGTTACCAAGGACAAGAATGCATCATAATAACAAATAGATAGTAGAGAAAATTTGTGTGTGTACATACACATCCTCTCTCTCTGTAGATAAATGTGTACACATGCACAAATTAAGCAATGCCTAAGAGAAACTAAAAAAAAGATTTTATTTCATAAAGACTAAGCCTAAATTCCACATATGATTAAAAATAAGTATACTATTTAAATACAATAAAAACCATAAAGCACTGTATTTCTAAGTTGTCAAAAGTCACATTGTAACTTATCAGCTGCAAAGATATCTAAGAAGCCTGTTTTTTGAGTAATGGTATTTGAAGAAATGCACTTATCTGAAGAGAGTGTTATAGATTTCTGTAAATCAAACATTAGCCAAAAACCAGTTCCCCTCTATCCATTCCGACTTCACAACTTTGAATATATATAATACACATACTAAGCTAAATCTTGTTGTTTAAATCGATACTACTATGACTGACACTATATAAATAACTCAGGCAGACAGATGAATAGACATTGAGCTGAGTAAGGACAGCAGAATTTTCCCACCTGTATATACTAAAATTTACAGTATCATACCCACAGTTACACTGGTGCACACACAAATAGTATATTAGTGGATAACAAGCACTCAAAACTAATTTTATCCATTTCTTCCAAGCATTGGTATAACTGGCTCATGAGAACAGGATTCTCCTTGGGGAAAGTCCCCTACGTTTTCCGTTATTATGATGTGGTAATATAAAGCTCATTCACCATCTCCTATTTTTCCTGTCCTCAGGGAGAAGAATGTACCTTGTTAATGAGAGCAGTACGCAGCAGCAGCTACAATTAAAAGTCTGTTGATGTTCCTGTTATAATTCCCATTTGTGAGGGGTTGTGGGTTGTTATGGGTTTTTTTAATTCGCTCATTTCTTATTCACTTTGGGCTGAAATGAAGCCCTGGCATTCTTCTCGGTTCCTGGAAATTCACTTTTTGTAACAAAAGCTGCTTCTAGTTCAAGATAGTGAGTGCTCTTAAAAATGTGCATTTGTGGAAATTCCCTAAATATAGGGAATACCACTGAAGTCAGTAAGCAGCAATTTAAGGGTCTCCACTAACATCACTAGAATGAAACCCAAATCAAAACCTTGGATCTGAACTTTGTGGAAGTCTGGCGCCAAATCCCTATAATGGACTATATCCTTACCCCAGATTCAAACGTATGAAATTTTGAGAAAGTTCAGCTTCAGATCTGGATATTGATGCTCAGTCTGATTTCTAATGAGTGTCTGCTTGGTCTTTACATACTGGTTGTGGTTTAGTGAATTTATATCTAGATCCATAAAGTCTCTCAGAACTGTTTTTTGGTTCTTTTCAAATGCTATTACCCACAGGAAACTGTATTATAAAAGTTGAACACCATGTTCATTTTCTAGGATATATTCACATGTCAAGGTTTTTTGGGGAGGGAAAAATCATTTTAATGTGATCGTTTGTTGGGCCTTAGGGTAAAATTACATTTCACAGCTCCCTTGTTCCCATGCTATGGTAAAAAAGAGATTGATGTCTGAAATTTCAACTGTATTTGTATTACAAATTTGTTTGACTCCCTTGAGAATAATTGTCTCATATCATTTGAAGGCTGGTAATTCGTATGGAATGACCTCTGTGTTATAATTACAGCAAGAATACTAGCATGTAACTAAGCAAAGTGAAAGTTACTGTTCTTGGTTTCTGTCTTTGTTGTTTTTATTAAATTACTCCCCTTTAAAAGAAATACCTAGAGATATGGATTTTACTCTAGAGGTCTTTTTCTAGATAATACGATGTCTTTTATCTGCAAAACATTTATGAGTGTTAAGGATTATCTGCAGTTTGCAAGGTATTTTTGAAGTTATCTTGTATTTCTGGAACATATTAGCTAAAATGAACTCTTCACAAGTGTTCCAAGATTTTCATTTTAGAGTTATCTGTTTTCTACCACTGAATTGCTCTTCAGAATATGCTGCTTCAAATCGTTTGTAGTTTTCTGAGAACAGGTTCAGCAGTGGTTTACATGCATACCTTTTGTTATTGGGGGGAAGGATCGCTCAGTGGTTTGAGCATTGGCCTGCTAAAGCCAGGGTTGTGAGTTCAATCCTTGAGGTGTCCACTTAAGGTTCTGGGGCAAAAATCAATACTTTGCCCTAGGCCCCAGAGGGGTCCCCCACACAAATACAGTATTCTATGGTATTGCAACTGTTTCTTAATGAAAGGGGCCCTCAAAATTGCTTTGCCCCAGGCCCCCTGAATCCTCTGGGAGACCCTGCTTGGTCCTGCTAGTGAAGGCAGGGGTCTGGACTCCATGACCTTTCAAGGTCCCTTCCAGTTCTAGGAGATAGGTATGTCTCCAATTATTATTATTATATTATAGGATGTAACACTGAATTATTAATAATCTGCTCAATAGGAGGAAAAATCCATGGGAAGCTGGTAAGAGATCTGGGGGTGACAGTGGACAGAACATTAGACATGCAAAATTAGATGTGAGTTTGCAGCATGATGTGGCAGGAAAAAAAAGTAATGCAATTTTGGATAGTATATGGTTGGGATCTGTGCCCTTTCTGCTATTCTTCCTAGACCGCTAGCTAGCTAACTCTAGACAGAGCTCTATAGACCTTAGTCTGAGAACCTGTGTATGGATGAGTATGAATTCATCTATGTGGACATTTTTTTATGTCTGTATGTATTTTCCCCTCTCCCTTATTGCTGTGCAAGAAATTGAAATGGATCATTACCATTAATAACTCTGCTAGGATTTTCACATTCAAATTATTTCTGCCTCATTGAGGTGATAATCAGTTCCTCAAAATATTATCACTCAGAGTGTGTGTAGTTGTGTATGTTCTAGGATCTTACCCTCGTCTTGCTTTAAAGGCATATTACTGGTGTTAGCCTGTGTTAATACCACTGGGAGTTTTTGCACATAAATCCTGAGTGCATCAAGAAATTATGTTGGAGTTATTCTGATATGATTCTTCTGTTTAAATAAATCCAGTAACATGTACCACAGGGGCTTACTTCTCTTAACAGTAGTTTTTCTATAAATTCTTGAGCTAGTATTTAAAACTGAAATGTAGATTAGAGTGTCTCTTAGGGCTCTTCATGTAAAAAGTATCAGAGATGCCATTTCCTAGGCAAAAACTGTTGTAATTTAGATACCTTGCTGTAGAATTGCTAGTAAACACTGATGGCCTGATTCTCTCCTACATTAAGCCTTTAACTGCAACTACCTTATGATATAAATACATATAATAAACTGCATTCCAGCTAATTTTCCCCTGTACTTCCTTGAACAATGTTCATTGGAAAAACTTGGAATTGACATCTCTAAAATTGTTGTTTAATTGTGCGTTCTATGAAAGTCCCATTGTCACGGGCAGCAATAGCAACTAGATCTTTCCAAGTTTTAGTAGCAGATCTCTTGCCTCTGTTTTTCTTCTGACTGTTTTTAGGTGATTGTGGGGGGGGGGGGGAACCATTTTCACTTCCCTAATTTGTGAATTAGTTATAGTGATAGATAATTAGATTGTTCATGTAAATGAAACTGCATATTTTTCATTCTCTTATGACCTAAAGAGTTCAAATGTGTCATAAATGACCACCAAAAAAAGGTTTCCTAAAGTCATTTCAGTTAAATGACTTGATAGTTTTGTAAAGTGAGCCTGCACAGAGGCTGTCTAGTGATGGAATTAGAGGAAAATGAGAAACTTTGTTGAAGAGTAATGAGAATGTTTTGGCCATTGCCTTTGATGGATATGGTGGAAAAATAGTTAAAGTGCTTGCTGTGTTAATATCAGCTGACATAACAATAGTTTCCAGAGAACCAGACTTCTGAATTCTCACATAAAACACTAGGGAGCTTGAACAAGGCAAAAGAATTTAAGGTTTGGAGGGGGGAAAAAAAGAAAGAAAAACATTATATGTGTTTGGCTACTTCAAACTAATTTTTTTCCAATTGAAATGGAGATGATATTGGGAGGCTGGGGAGTGACCCAAGCCATGTTTGAAAGAGCATTAGTATTGCTACTTAACCTGAGGCTCTTACCTTATGAACTCACACGCTGAAGAATCTTTAATCAGCACCTTTCTTCCAGCATCAAAATGAAAACTGGTTTATAGAGTGAGAAATAATAAAAAGCTCTTGTGAAAACTTTGCAATTCCTTACTAGTATAGCCTGTTCCTTGCATTGCTCTCCCAATGGGCCAAATCGTAACTGGCCTTTATGCAGGAGCACAATGAGGGAAGGGCTACAACAAAGAGCTTTCCCCTTCTCTATGCACTGTGCATGTAGAGGGCCAGGCAGAAATGTAGCCTGTGCATGGAGGGAAGTGCAGAGACTGCTCCTTGAATATTCTCCCAAGGCTACAGGTTACCCCAAACAAGGCAAATAGCAGGCAGGGCCATGACTCTGACCCTCCTCTGCACAGGTTCACTGAGCAAGACAGTGCAAGCTGCATCCCATAAGAGGGTATAGCAGTGACAGTGATCCCTCTCCATGACAAGGAGCTCTGGGATGAGGCATACTGTCTCCCTGAAACAGAATGGCTGCTTATGCCCCCACTGGGGTTGATGGCTCTGTGGTACTCGTAACTCCAGGCTTAAAAGACTCCAATGAAGTCCTTTGTTGCTCAAAACGAAGACTTGCTAGATGTAACAGAAATCTCTATTACACTTTTTGTAAACTTATGTCAATAATGATGTGTTTTTTTTTTTAATGCATTGTATAGTTCAAGGTGCTACAGAGCAGCTTTATTTGATCTGGACCAGTCTATGTTTTGGCTGGCGAGCTCTGTCCAAGGTTCTCTGCCATATTATCTCAGGTGCTACATGAGAACTATAACAAGCTTGATGAAGTACAAAGCTTACCAGTACTGTTTCCCTCAGTTTAATGTAGCCTAAAGGCTGCTCTACATTATACTGACTGCCCATAGCCCCATTGGGGTAGCTGTGGATCACTGAGATGTAGGGAATTATCTTACACACAACCTTTAATAGCCTGACCCAAAGTCTGTTAAAGTCAATGAGAAGGGGGCCTTGGATCAGGAGCAAAGCCAAGTTTAAGGCCATTCTATACCCCAAACACAAATAGAACCCTTCAGGATTTGCCATCTCCTACATGGTACCCTTCTTCTTTACCCCACTGATTTTAGTGCTTCAAGTTGTGCATGTGGTTAAGTACTTTGAAGAATCATAGCCTTGACAGCCAAACTTGGGAGCTCTGAACTGCATAAGAGTGGGGACAGATAAGTCCTAATTGTGTCTAGTTTAGTTAAACTGCTATCCATTTCTAACATGGCTGTTTCAGTGGCTATCACACCTTTTAAAGGGCTATGTTTTTCTTTTTCCAAGTAGTCAGTGTTGTCAGTCCATCCTGCCCCACCACCACCCCCAACCTGAAATATTTTGCTAGGACACAAAGTACAATCCACCAAGAAGTATTAATTATATCAGATCCAGAACCATTTTCCTTTTGCTTCTTATTGTTCAGTAACAATTCTTTTTAAACATCCTGATCCCATGTATTCTTTTTTGAACAATTGCACGTGTCCTTTCCACTTCATGTGTGTGCATGCCCAGTGCACCACAGTTCTTGATATTTTCCCTTAGTGGTACACCAGGGCAGCACATGTGCCATCAGCCACTTCATGTTGGTTCACAATTGTATAAAGGTTGAGCTGCCTCTGACCCCACCCCCAGCTTCCTTCTCACTACGTGTGATTGGTAGTCAAACTGCATTGAGTTGCTACTGCAAGTTTCTCCCTTTGCAGGGAAATTATCCTCCTTTTGTAAATAGTTAAGGTAGTGATATTCATTAGTATTAGATTAGTGTAGGTCAGCTTTGTTGTTTTTCTTGGTGTGGGTTCCCTCTTATTCATGCCCACTACCAGGATATGCATCAGTCTCTGTATTTTAAGCCTTGTGACATCTGCAAAAAATCTATGGCAGTGAGTGACCATCATTCCACCTGCCAGAAGGGTCTTGTGAAGGTCACATTCAATATCACTGCCATATTTACGGGGACTTCAAACCCCAGCAAAAGGAACAGCGATGCAACTATGCCACATCCTCATGGAGGCTGCACTGCATCTGCCTTCTGAACCTTCTTTGGCATTGGTAAGAAGTGAGCTTTGGCACCAATCCTCTTCTCCAATGCTGACAAAGAAGCACAAAAGATCAGACCCCTGACTGAAGGATCCAAGATTTGGCCCTGCTAGGGAATCAAGGTCCCACTTTCCGTCCACCAGTGAACAACAAAGAGGACAGGACAGACCATCTTCTGGAAAGAGATGTTCCCCAGTACTAACCTCTTCTTGTCTGTTGTTATCATTTCTGGCACCAGTGCCCAGTCTGTTAACACCAACCCCCACTAAGATGCCGACTCCTTCGGTAGAATAACAGCACCAGGAAAGTCTCTCAGTACAAATGGCATTGGGGGCCTATGCAACAGCATGAGACCTACTCTCCCTCTTGGTACCAGACTCTCTGATGGTTCAGGAAACAAGCCAGGCAGTACCAGTGTATCATCAGGTCCTGGTTGTGGACTTACCTCACCTCAGAGTTGTGATTAAGCTCTCAGGACCATGGAGGTCTAGGTCTTCGGAATGTCCAGTTCTCTCTTGACTGGTGCGGTCCTGGGATAGACCCAGCATGCTGTCCCTGGTGCCGATATTTCTGGAAAGATACCCCTGAACTTCGGTATCACCGGCACAGCACTACTGTAGTCAGGTGACTCAGGGCCCTTCTCAGAATCTGAAGTAGTGTTGTAATAACTGGACCTATAAATTTACTCTAATTGTAAGCTCAGCTATAAAAAGCATATAAAAGTATGGCATCTCCACTGTTTCCTGGGATCTTGGCCCTTTGTCATCTAGATCTGGAGAGGTGTCTAGATCAGACTGTACCAGAAGGAGGGGGTCCAGATGACATTGCCACACCTACCGGTTATAGCTGAATCCCAAAACCAAGTGAGATGAAAATAGGATTGGATTTTAATAGCAGCAGCAGCTTCAGTCCATCTCAACTAACTTCTCCTCTTTTCCCCAAAAGACAGCTTATTAACATCTTCGATACCATCTAGGCAACTCTCCAACAAGGGTTTTTTCCTTCTAAAACTCCAGCTAAAGGGAAAGGGAAAAAATGTTAATATTAAAATGAAAAGCTTTCTTAACACTTTACATTTCAAAAGCTTTAACTGTTTTCCCTTCTTTTCTGTATCTTTAATAAAAGATTTAACGGATTTTTAACGGTGTGTTTGTTCTCTGTATACCAAACCCCGAGCCTTGTTTAACACTATTTAGTGTTGGACAGTGCCTGTACTATGTTAACATCTTTGGGCCCCTATATTCTCTCTATATTAATATAACATTTTTGGCATTAGGATTAACACATACTCAAAAGCTAACGCCTTAGAAAAAACAATGATTTTCAAAGTTAGCTTAAAACAATAGTTTTTTTTAATTCTTATGTTTTAAGCTTGTTTAAAATAAGCATACAAAGCAATCCATTGATGTTTTTGCTTTTTTTAAAAAAAAGAGTTAACAATTTTGAAGGTTTTTTTTGTAAAATATGTTAACAAATGTTTTGTTTCAATTTTTAAATTTTTTATTTTAAGGTTCGTATTTTCTTTTATTAGTAATTTTAAAGGTTTAACTAATTTTTTTTTTAAAAAGCATAAACAAAGCATATTAAATTGTTGAAGGTGAAGTTGCTAATGCAGATTTTTTACTAAAATAACATATTGGGTAGCCCTCCTTGTTAACCAAATGCCAGCTGAATTCAGAATTGCTGCTGCACTGACTAAAAATTAAATTTCAAACCACCAAAACCAAAGGCTCTTGCAAGCAACACCAAACTTTTTGGTGACTTTTTTCTAATTGTTTTGATTTTTTAAATTTTTTTAGTTGTTTGTGCAATTTTTTCCTCGGTGTTTTCCCCCTTTTGTTGAGTGTTTCAAATAGCTCATGAATGCTAAAATGATTCCCAAAAGAACATCAGTTTGTTGCTTCTTTTTAAAGGAGGCAACACTCTTAGTTAAAAATGCCATCAGGGCTAAAGTTCTTCTCTGAGTAAGCAAGCGTAACCACTAATACATAGAATGTTTGTCGTTAGTTCATGCTGTATATTTGCACAATGTTAGCAGCAAAATGGGGGAGGGAGTTTTTGCCATTTTTACTCATTCTGGGCAAGAAGCCAAAGAGGTGATAAGAGCTAGTTTGTTTCTTAACATCTTACAAACAAGCAACAGCAACAGTTTCAAGTTTTGTTTTAGCTACAAATAAAGTAAGTTGTAAATTCTTGTCTTTGTTAATATTTGGAGGATTTAATTGTAATTTTTGTAACATCTACTCCAGTACTATGTAATATCTCCCAATTTTGGTATACACAAATTACAAACCTTAAAATATAACCAAATATCTTTCCTTCCCTTCTTCTAAATGCTTAAACTAAAATAAGGTTTCTGTTTGTAATTGCTTTTTTTAAAAACAGATGTCCAGTCCTAGGTGAAATTGGCTCATTAAAAAATGAGAGATTATGTTGTAATAACTGGGTCTACAAATATACACTAATTGTAAACTCAGCTGTGAAAAGTATGGTAAAAAATTGATAAAATGTCAAAATACCCTATAATAACAAATGTGAATAGGAAAATGTACAAAAGAGAGACAAACTAAATTACTGTAGTCAAAAAGTCCTTGAGCAGGCCTATGTTAGAATCCTGCCTAGTAAAAACAAAAGATGCGGAACCAGAAATTAGTAAATCAAAACTGGTGAGTCAAAAATAGGCCTAACTGGTAAACAAAATGATGCGGGGATGAGCTATTCCCTTAAGGAAGAGACTTTCGTGGGGGGCATGAGGCTGGAAAATGGAGGAACCAGATGGAGGTTACTGGAGCGAGCTGCACCATCATGGTTAACACCCGCAACCATTTCCTGGGACCCTGAGCCTTTGTCATCCTGACCCTGAGAGATGTTCTGACTTGACTGGGCCAAAGAGAGGCATCACCACCACTACCAGCTCTAACTGAATCCCAGACAACATCTGAGATGAAATAGGATTGAACTTTACTAGCAGCGACAACAACAGCTTCAGCCCGTCTCAACTTTTTATCTTTCACTCAAAAGGACAGTTATTAACTTCTTTGATACCATCTAAGATACTGTCAGACAAGGGGGTTTTCCTTCTAAAATATTGAAATGAAAGCTTTCCTTTACATTTCAAAAGTTTTAGCTGTTTTTCCTTCTTTTAAGGAATTTTTAAGGGTGTGTTTGCCATGGTACTAAAGCAGGCCGAAGTGTCTGTATGGCAATTCCTGAACTTTAACACTGTTTAATGTTGGACAGTGACTGGGTTATATTAACATCTTTGTGCCCCCTAAGTTCTTATGTCCCTCAGCCTCGGATAGATGACAGAACTCCCTTCACTTTCATCAAGGGAATTCCACTACTGGTGCCCACTGGATGTCTAGAGACAGTCCAGGGAAAGGGATGCTTGAAGCAGTCATGGCTGAGGTCCTATGCTGTACTCATGGCCATAGGGCATGTCTCCCACTTCCAGATCCTCTCTGGTTCCTCAGCCTTTCAGATCTCCTAGCAGACAACAGGCTAGCTCACATGAACAGAGTGTTGTTGTTCACACCAAGCAAGACTCTCAAAGCCTGAGTCAGGTTTCAGAACCTCAACCCACTGCACTTCTGGAGGATCAGCTTACAATTCCTTCACATTCTTCCTCCTCATCACCTGATGAGACTGTACTTCCCTGGGATTCCTCTCCTGTCCACAATGATTAGAAAGCTTATCAAGATCTTTTAAAGAGAATAGATACTTTTCTTGATGTTTCTGTTAGGTGGTCCAAGAGAGTTCTCACAGGCTGGTGCACATTTTTGTTTCAGCAGATGGGTTCTACCTGTCAATGATTCCATACTAGAGCCTACAAAATCATCGTAGTGAACATCATCTTGTCTGAATCTGACATCTCAGAGAACTGAGAGAAGGTACCATGTCCCGTCTCATGGCTATGAACATTTTTATACTCATTCTTAGCTGTGTTCCTCAGTTATCTCCACAGTAAATGAAAGAGTACATCAAGGATGATCATCTGCCCTAAAGTAAATAGACACAAGAAATTAAAACTTTTCAGCAGAAAGATGTATTCCATATCTGGTCTACAATTTTGCATTGCTAACCACAAAACCTCTTGGCAAGTTATGGGTTCTCTTTCTGGGACAATATGGAGAAGTTCTCAGAAAAGTTGCAAAAGGATGCTAGACAGAAATTCCAAGCCATATTGCACAAAGGCAAAATAATGGCTCAGATCTCTCTGAAAGCATCCTTGGATGGGGGAGATTCAGCAGCCAGACTCATATCATCTGCATAACTATGCACAGATATTCATGGCTTCAATCCCTGGGTCTCCCACAACAGGTCTTGCAGATGATCCAGGATTTCCCCTTTGAAGGTCTCCCTGCCTTCATTCTATCCACAAATACCCATTTATGTAGCCTGACCAATTCAGAAAATGAAGGAAAAACCATAGAAGATCAACTCCTCCTCAATTTTCTTCCTAGGTGGGTTCTTCAATCCCAAACAGTCTGTCTGACTGCCTTATTGAAGACAAAGTAACACATTGTTGATGTACAGGTTTCTCCCGCCCCTATTTTTTCCAACAGATTGTTCCAGTTACTATGTGTAGGTTCCACATTACCACAGATTGGTGGGTTCTAAGTACTGTGGAGTTAGGGATACATTCTGCCATTTATTTCCATCCCTCCCAACCCCCTTCCCTGTGTCTCTTCAGAGACCACTCTCATGAGGACGTCCTCTGAGAAATGAAGTCACTTCTCCATTTGGGAGCTATAGAAGAGGTTCCCCTTTTCCACTGAGGGAATTACTTCTATTCACATTACTTTCTGATTCCAAAGGCAAAAGGAGGTCTCAGACTCATCCTAGACTTGTGAAATTTGACTGGTACTCTGCCCTCAATTTGAAGAATACATATTTTCATGAGACTATCCATCTTGGGTGGTTCTTAAGATTTCTGGTCTTAAGATTTCACCCATTACCCTTTGGACAGACTGCTGCCCTGTGAGTATTTATAAAATGTAAAGCAGGTGTGGCTGACATCCTAAGGAAATCAGGTGTTCAAATATTTCCATACCTGGATGATTGTCTGGTACAAAGTTAATCCATGCTCCAAGAGATCAGTCTGTCCAGGATCTGATGCCTCTTCAATGTTCTGGGTCTGTTGCTCAACAAGGACAAGTCAGTCTTCTCCCTAGTTCAGAGAACATAATTTATAGGGTGAACCTGGATTCTATCATAGCCAGGACATTCCTACCTCAAGCCAGATTCCAGACATTGCTACACATTTTCACAGATCTCAAGGCCCAATCACAAAAAACATGCTGGTTTGAGTACCTGCAGGAGTACTAGCCTCCACAGATTTGACGACTGATCCTGCCCATATGTGTATGGGAGTTTCCTTCACTTCTCCCTTACCCATATTGACTCTGGTTACGGATGCTACTTCTCTAGGTTGGGGGAATCACCGAGGAAACTTACAAGCTCAAGGTCTGTAGTCTTATCAAGATTTAATTCTCCCCATAAAGATGCAAGAGTTGAGGTCTATTCATCTGGCCTGTCAGGCTTTGCTCCCTCACATCAGGGGAGAGACTCTACAAGTTCTCATGGACAACACTGTGATGTTGTCATACATGAAGAGACAGAGAAGGGTAAGATCAGACCCCCTCTCTCAAAAAGTGATACATCTTCAGGAGTTTTGTATCACCAGTACAATACATCTCAAAGCGTCTCATTTTCCTGGTGTTCAGAACAGATTGGTGGATCTCATGAGCAGATTGTTCAGCAGAGATCACAAGAGATTTCTCAGGCCAGATCTCATGAGATTAATTTTTCAAACTTTGGGGGTCCCTCACACAGACCTGTTCACTAATCTCAATAGAAAGTGCCAACTGTTTTATTCCAGGGAAAGTCAGTCAGGGCTCACTGACAGATGCTTTCCTGGAAAGACAAATTTCAGGCCTATGCTCCCATTCCATTTCTTCCCGAGGTGATGGTCAAGCTCAAGAAGGGTGATCCTCATAGCACTGGGTTGGCCTCACCAGTGCTGCTATTCCAGTCTGCTGAATCTCTCTGCTAGTACTCTTTGATACTACCTCCAGAACCTGACCCAATCTCCCAGGATCATGATCTCCTGCTACATCCCAGCCTGGCCATTCACCATCTTATGTCCTGGAGGCTCCATAGTTAATGCTTCAAGAGGTGGAGTGTTTGGGGAATGTCAAAACACTTTCCTGAATAGCAGGAAGCTATCTACTAGAGACACTTACCTATTGAAGTGCAAACAATTCTCCTTAGGGTCAAAACAGAATGGTGTTTTGCCAGTCCTGACCTCTGTCCAATATGTTTTTGGACTGTTTTTTCCCCAACTGAAGCAACAAGGCCTATTGATTCATTCCATTAGAGTTCCTCTAACAGCTATCCAATTTTCACTCACCAATCACAGACCACTCAGTATTTTCCAATCATATGTCAATCAGATTCTGAAAGGGTCTGGTTATATCTGACTGTGGTGGATCCCATTCTTCCCTGGTGCTAACAAGGCTGATGGGTCTGCCCTTTGAACCTATGGCTATCTGAATTTACAGCATCTGTCTATGAAAGTAGCATTTTTGGTAGCTATTATACCTGTGAGAAGTTTGGCAGAGTTTTATGAGCATTGGTAGCTGACCCTCCATATACTGCTTTTTAAAGGATCAGGTATACTTATGTCCACATCCAAATTTCCTAGCTAAAGTAGTATGAGAATTCTACCTCATTGGACCTAGATATAGTCTCACTGACTTTCTTCCCTAACCCCACTTCTCATAAGAATGAGGAGAGGCTCCGTACCTTGGATGTTGGAATGGCATTGACTTTTTAGTTGGACAGAACTAGGTTGTTTAGATTTCATCCAAACTGTTCATGGATCAGATGTATGCAGGATGAAAGGCTTTTCATTTGTGCAATGACGTTGCCAACATTAACCCCTTCCTCCTCCCACCAAGCAGAGTGGTAGCATACTCTATAAGATTTCAGACAGCTTCCACAGTTTTTTGCTCAAGTACCTATAACAGATTTTTGTAGAGGTCTTGGTCATCAGTACATACCCTTACAACTCCGTTATGCTCTAACTCAGCATCCCAGGGATGATACCAAGTTTGGACAAGTAGTTCTTCAGTCATTGTTCAGGTAGACTCTGAAACCCACCTCCAAATTGAACTGCCTCTGATTCAGTGAAGCGGCACGGACATATACAACTCATCTTGGAAAAAAACAACAGTTACATGCCAGGTTAGTAACCATTCTTTTCCTCCTTGCATGTATTTGGTATAGGTTAAATGGGCAAGACACAATTGTGCCGGTAACTATGAACCTGCATCTTCTTTTTCAGCAGTAGTGATGACTATGACATTGTGAGGTTTCAAGTTCCTCTGGCTAACCAGGAGGGAGATTCCTGAGGGACAAGTTTAAGAATAATTTAGAAATTATAGATTAGATCATAGAGCTATCACAAACCTTTCAGCAGCCAATAAAAAAGGTTTTTCTTGTCATAAAAATGGTTCAAACATTTTAGTCTTAAAAATGAATATTGATGTTGGAATCCATGAAGACTTTGTCTGAACTTTATTTTTCCTGCTTCTTTTTTCATTTGCTGTTTTTTGTTTTCTTTGTGTATGGTGAAATCTCTTTCATTAGTGCCTAATGCCTTTTTGGATCCACTTACAGATGGGGTGTCTGGAATAACACCTCCATGTTGCTCATCTGTGATCCTTACTCCCAGGTCACAAAGCAGCCACAGGCTCTAAGAAACTGTGAAAATGATATTTTAGTCAGTATCGAATTTCCTGCAAGCAGTGGAAGAAGCTGAGGTCAGTTGGGAATCTAAATTGCCTTGGAAATGCACCCAACATTCTAAATGTTCCAGACAGAGCACTGTGTAAAACGTTTCATAACATTTTTGCTGGTTTGTGGGGAGGAGCACTTTTTCCGTGACAAACTTCCACAAATATCACTATGAGGATTAGGCATTTCTATCCGACTCCTCTTAGGCAACGGAGAGGCTTATGGACATTATTGTTATTAGTTGATTTGTTCACTCAATGTGTGACCTTGTGCTTCCTCCTTGATTCCCAGCTTCAATAATCCATTTCTGCCAAAAGGCCAGACTAGAGTCACCAAACACTTCATCTCCCATATCACACTAACCTGATGAAAATTTAAAAGCACCTGTTGCAGGGGCCAATCACCCCAGAAGCTTTACCTGCTCTCCTTTTCATGCACATGCCTGTTGTACAGAACACAGAGTCACCTGTCAGTCAGGAAAGTAATGCTGCATTCTGTTCAGCTAGATTTAGATCTGAGCACACCAGATTTAACAAAGGTGAGCTCTGATTCATCTATCACTTCACTTTGCTTCACTAAGAGATGTGCCACATCCCACAAAAAGTTGCAAAATATATTATATAGGTATAGTGTATTGCTCAGTTATTTTGCCCCTGGATGTATAGTGGATGTATGTGGGGATGTGTGTACATATAGTGCCTGGAACAGCATTCCAGAGCATTTCAGCACAACATGAGCCCTGATTCACCCAACAGCTAAGCTCTTTGCACCCTGCAATTTCAGCCAAATTTTTTATTCTTAAAAATCATGTTAATCAAAGTTGTTATGTTTGTCTGTTTTTCTCTGGTCCTAGATGTTGTTAATTATTCACAAATATTTCATTTGTTGTTCTCCTCTTCAAAAAGTTTGCCCTCTGATTAGAGAGGAGAAAATATTATGTGAGTTAGTGACAGTTTGCACAGCACTAACAACAATCAATCAAAACAAATTGTTCATGAACAATCTCCAGCCTTGCATCTGTTTACATAAACTTTTCCACAAATACTTGTCATTAAAACTATATCTGGATACATCAAGATTGGTTCATGAATGAGAGTGGGGGAGGAAGGGCTAAATTCATCAGGATAACTTATTTGCAATGAATAATTGACCAGCTCTATTCATGTCTTCATAGAGACGTACTGTACAGCAATTGACAATGCTGGAAATGATGACAGCCAGAAGATCAACACTGTAAAGCTTTGTCCTCTTCCCATGATTCAAACTTTTACAATGTAATGGAAATGGTATCTTAAATTATTGCAGGGCAGCTGATTGGAAGTTGCTGTACCTGTTTTCAAAATGTTATAAGTAAAAATTGATGTGATTTTGAAAATGGAAAACTATTGTATGACTCTCTTTAGCATTGAGAGAGCAAGCTGGACTATCGCCATAAACTGCATTTATTCGAGTCAATCTTGCATTAATCACTGTGTCTTGAAGATTACATTTCATGTTTTTTATTTAGTGGTTCATATATTATAAAAAGTGCCTTTAAGTGTTTTGAGGAAGCACATTAAAATCCACTGTAATGCCTAGGTGTCTGAAAATGTTAATATATAGCAGGTACATTTGCCTTTGCAGTTTGAAGAATCTGGAGAAGGGTTTTTTTAAGTTTTATCACTGAGGCTCCATAACATCTGAGGATTAAATTTATGAGGCTACTTTTCAATACCTTCCAAAATATGAATGTGTATTTTTCAATCACTCAATTGATAAATATGAGTTTTAAGAACTTTTCCAGCTTGAAGCTATGTAAGTGATTTGCCACCTTTTTGCTCCAACAGGAGGGCTAGTAAATTAGCTGAGCTGTTTTCTGTTACATATATTAACTACCAGAATTTAAAAGTCTGTCTTTCATAAAGCAAAACGCAAATATCTGTTGTTCTCTCTGCATTACTCTATGATGATTATTATTAATGAGACTCTCAGGCCATAGAAGGTTCAGATCAGCTAAATATCCACATGTTTGGATACTTTATCCATAGTTTATCTGAATATTGTTTTTCCTGAAATACAGCTGGACATCTCACAACAACAGAATTTCTTTTGAATTTTCCAGCCCTTCCTTCCTTGATCTGACAACCTTTCCCTTGTGAATAATTCTTTCTCATAGGAGTAGTTCTACTGCAGCTACAAGACTACTCATGTGAGGTAAGGACTACACCTGTTGCAGAACTGGACCCTTAATTTGGGTCAAGGTAAAGGAAAGTGTGGGGTGGAGGCCTTTCTCTCAGGTGGGTTAGCAGTGCTCCCTCCAAACTCCCCCTGCTCCTTGGCTGGTGCAGTGAGAGCTCACCTTTCTGTTTGAACCTACTTTATCCACTTTTGGGGTCCAACATGTTGTGAAAATAGTTTTTATGGTCCAGACCAGAATGTGCAGAGGCACACAAAGATTGATGGGGTTGAATGAGTTGGCATCCTTTCTTGCCAGGCTGGTAGAGCAGCACTATCATGCTATCATAAAAGGTGCATTAAGAGCACTGGTCTGCTGGCCCCATGACTAGAACTCCACTTTATTCAGCTCATTATGGAGCAGAGAGCATGACATCACTGGAAGCTTGTTGTAGGGAAACTAGGGGAATGGAAGATTGAGGGAGCTGAGTAGAAGTGGAACAAATAGCTAGATAGTTGGGATTTCAATCCTCATTTCATGGAAACTCAGTCTCTTCAAAACGTACATAGTTTTCTTAAAACAAAATGTCTCAAACATTGCTCTGTAGTAAGTTTTAACCTTTATAGGAAGTATTTGTATCATTGCTGGTTCTGCTGTGGTGCTGAGCAGAATTGAATTCTGCTCTCATATAGCAGAATACCTGTGATCGGAAAACTCAGTGCCTCTATTGCAATAAGACAAGGCTGCTGTGTGAAGTTGCCCAGCATCCTGTGATACCACATTCAGTGCCAACATCATGTGGGGGCCTGTGAATATTGTCATTCACAAATATTAAAACCAACGGCAGAAGGCTAAGCAATTGGCTTCAGTATGGTTTTGGTTTTGAGCAAAGGTTTTCTTTTGTTTTTTTTTCTTCTCTCCAGTCTAGTTTGTCCATCTCTAGTAATTATGTGCAGTGGGCCATATCCTGCAGCTTTTAGTCTTTATTCAGGCTAAATGCCCATTGATTTCAGTAGCAGCTGTGCCAGGATAATGACTGAACAAGGACTGCAGGCTTTAGCTTGCCTGTCTTGCATGACATTTAGATATGACTTTCTATATAAATATCTCAATTTTTTCTTAAATAAAATCATATAAAAGTAGAAGGAAGATAAGAATTTATGTGGAATGACTGAATAAAATAACCACCTCTCACACTTGTTCGTTTATTTTACAGCAAGACAAAGGCTAGGGCATGAACCTTATTTGCAAAGAAATATAGCATATATAATATAGTGGGAGTGTGCAATAGGTAAACAAGATCTGGCTGGGTGAGAAGTTGAGTGAATACACAGGAATTATTTAGTACTTTCTCCAGACCAGGAACAGGCCCAGACAAATATATGCCTCTGACAAATATCTATGTAGGTGGATGCTGATGACCCAATTAATTACTTTCATTAGAATTATATGTGTTTTGCTGGGCAGCTGATTAATAATTTATTGGGGTGCATTCTTTTCATTACAGATTAAATATGAGAGACATCTCAGGGAGGCTGCATGTTTATGGCTGCGTATAACCTTGGTGTCACTCTGAATCAGTGGAGTTTCATGAAGGATTAAGTCAGTTCTTAGACCCTGGAACAGAAACCATCATTGTCTGCTGGCCCATGGAAGCTCCATAGCCTACTGGGCTCTGCAGCCATGAAGGATGTTCTCTGTTAATACCTATCTGAATAATCATAATATAGGCTCATGACACTGTTCCTTCCCAGGTGCAGACATAGACACATTTCAGAGGTGTCATTTCAGAAAAATTTGCGGGGAAGGAGGGAGAGGGAAATGTGTCAACATACAGATTATTCTCTGTCCCAAACAGTATCATGAATGAGAAAAAAATAGGTAATTACTGCTTTCCTAAAGACTGCACCCAAAGGCTGAGGCAGGCAAAAAGTGGAAGACATAATGGAGCATATAGATCTATGAGAAGTCTGAGGGGTGGAGGGGCAAACCAACTTCGAGGAGAGGGGGAACTTCCTCCCTTGCCCATAGCAAATGAGGCCCCTGGACACCATTAAATCCAGTGAATGACTTGGTAACTCCTGCTAGTGTGATATAGAGACGGAGGCAGATAGAGACTGAGAAGAAGCTGAATTTGAGAAGTGACGCTCTAATTTACTGGAATTCTCTTTTGCTGGCCAGCTTTGCAGCTCAGTCTTATGAAGTTTTCTTGAGCTGACCTATCCAGTGAGAGGATATTTTTGTCTGCATCTGCTCTTTAGAATATACTGCACAAACCAGAAAAATTACAGCTGGAAAAACCTTCTTATTTCATTTAGTCGTCTGCCTGGCACTGCAGAATTGTTCACTAGAGAATGTTTTTGCAGCGTTTACGATATAAGCGAGAGCAGGCTTTAAAAAAAAAAGGAAATTGTTTAGTTAAAAAAAATTGTCCTTGGTTTGGTTAAAAAATGTCAGAATTCAAACATTTGACCTGTCCAATATAATCTGTATATTTGTACCTACAATAGACAGTTACCATATACTGTTATCTTTTACAATGGTGCATAGAAAAAGGGTTCTGAAGCTTCCACATGGGAAAATATATTTTAGATGTTGCAACATAGTTGTGTGATAGGGCATTATAATGACATTGAATCTTCCCATTGTGGTCTCATATGTAACATCTCATATTCATATAGTGACATGATGTGAAAATGCCACGTGAGGTAGTGCTATAGCATCATTATGTGGCAATATTATTTAATATTTACATTGCAGTAGCTTCTAGAGGCCTGAGTCTCATACACAGAGACATATATGAAGATGCAATCCCTGGTCCATAGAGTTTATAAGCTATAATTATAGAACAGCTTCTAGTGCAGCTCCGGAGGCTGGGGCACAAAGCAGGCTGGGCATGTAAAGGGCATAAGTTCCCCCTAGCACAGCTTTGAGCATTTTCAATGGACTATTCTGGTAGCTGGAAATCACCAGACCACATTAGCACTTCAGCCATGATGCTAGTAATGAAAAAGTGATTGGAGCAGAGGGTCTGGACCCTTGGTCTGCCACCTCCCAGGTGGTGCCCTAACCACAGGACTACAGTCATTTTCACTTTCTCCTTCTATCTCTTGCTCAGTGACTTTAATTATTTATACACAGTGGAACAGCTGTGACAGGACAGACTAAGGGAGTCCCCTGCACTTCCCCCATCAGAATATCCCATAACTCCATGATTAAAGCATGCTCCTCAGAGGTGGGAGACCCCTCTTCAAATCCTTTCTCCCTCTCTGGCAGAGTTTGGGGAATTGAACCTGCTCTAGCCACTGGGCTAAAAGGCTGTCACCACTGCCTCATTGTGAATGGGATGTGATCTGGTAAATGGTCTTTGAGCGTGCCTATCAGATTGGGCCCCTGTCATAAACAGATAGTTAAGGGTTAATGTCCCTTTTACCTGTAAAGGGTTAACAAGCTCAGTGAACCTGGCCGACACCTGGCCAATGGACCAATCGGGGGACGAGATACTTTCAAATCTTGGTGGAGGGAAGTCTTTGTTTTGTGCTGTTTGTTTTGTTTTTTGTTTCTCTTGGAGCTAAGAGGGGCCAGACATGCAACCAGATCTTTCTCCAATCTTTCTAAAACAGTCTCTCATGTTCAAAATAGTAAATACTAGATAGAAGGCGGATTAGTTTTTATGGTTGTTTTCTTTATTTGCAAATGTGTATTTTGCTGGAAGGATATTTTACCTCTGTTTGCTGTAACTTGTAACTTAGGCTAGGGGGGATGGAGTTCCTCTAGTCTATGTATAAGCTTAGACCCTGTAAACATTTTCCATCTTGGTTTTACAGAGATAATTTTTATTTTTGCTTTCTTTAATTAAAAGCTTTCTTTTTTCAGAACCTGATTGATTTTTTTTCCTTGTGTAAGACTCAAGGGGATTGGGTCTGAACTCACCAGGGGATTGGTGGGGGAAAAGGAGGTGGGGGGAAGGTTAATTCCTCTCTGTTTTAGGATCCAAGGAGTTTGGATCAGTGTACCTCTCAGGGAAAGTCTGGGAGGGGGAAGGAGGGGGAATGGTTTATTTCCCTTTGTTTTAAGACCCAAGGGGTTTGGGTCTTGGGTCCCCAGGGAAGATTTTGGGGAGACAGGGAGTGTACCAAACACTGGAATTTCTGGTTGGTGGCAGCGCTATCAGATCTAAGCTAGGAATTAAGTTTAGAGGGGTACATGCAGGTCCCCACTTTCTGGACGCTAAAGTTCAAAGTGGGAATAATATCTTGACATGGTAGAGCATGCCTATCAGATTTGGCCCCACACACAAAATAGACAAGCCTTGCTCTTTTCTCCTGGTTCATGGATCACTCTGGGCCATAGGCAGGACATAGACATCTGAACACCTAGAATCAGGGAGCTATGAGCACGCTCAGGGGGCATCTAGGGAATTTTTATTCTGAAAATTTAGGTACTGAGTGAGTTTAGGCAGCTACAGAGATCGGTCAGTGTGATGGGGGGGTTGTGGATTGCGGAGGAATCTGAATCAGGGACTTGGTGCCTAAAGCCCAGAGTTAAGCACCTAACATACCTTTGCAGATATGGACCAAAGTGTTTTTTCAAACTTCATTAACCTATGTGATATTTTTACAGCAGGTTTAACTCAAATAATTAGCTGAGTTCTTCTGGCACCACATTTTCACCCGCACCACATTTACCTGTTCGTAGCTGCCTGGAAAGGAAACTTGAGTATAAAAATTGTCAGAAGTTGCTAATATGAATTTCTCTACCACATCTGGTATTGCTTAATGTTATGCATAGTCTTAGCAGAGTCATTTTCCTTTCTACAGTACCAAACGAAACATATTGCTTATAATTTGTTTCCACTCCCTTTCAACATTTTTGCTTTCTTTTTTTATTTAAAACTTGGAGGAAAATAATGAAAAAAAATTCTTCTGTTTTTTCTTTTTAAGTTTCTGTAACAAGCAGATTAATATGAAAACTTAACTTGTAGGAAGGAGAGGGATATGTTTTGTCATGATTTTGCCAAAATCATGTTTTTCTTATGAAAATCATGTAATAATCATCAAATACTGGACATAGATTATTCAGTTAAGAAACAAAATATGTCAGGTGCATGCTTCAATGTTCTGACAACTTTACAGACCAATCCAGTTTTGTTGTTGTGGTTCTCAACATATCATCAAATAATTGTATTCTTTGTATGTATAGCCTTTTATCAAGGGAACTAAAAGTCTGATTCAGGAAAGAGTTCCTATTTGGGAATGTGGGCTTAATTTAAGCATGTTAAATCTCATTGACGTCAAATGGATTTTAAGCATATGTTTATATGCTGTCCTGAATGAGGATGGACTTACACATGTATGTGCCTTCCTGAATCAAGTCCTAAGGGCATCAGTAAAGGCATTAGTAAATACCTGCAGTAACTGCATTGGACAGACTTGTTCAGTTTGACCTGGTTTTTTGTTGTTGTTGTTTTTTTACATTTTATTTTTTATTTAAAATGCAATAGATTTTAAGCCCTTGTAGCTGAGCTGACAACCCATGTATGAAATCTGCAAAACTGAAGTTTTAATAGGACAGCTCAGGGGATGGTTGGTTAAGAAACTGAGCCAATACCCATTTAAGTTAATAAAGAGACCTCAGTGGCTTCAATTAGCTATTGATCAGGCCTACGATGATATATTTCTCTCACATCTCCTTTAAAAAATGTCTCCTGTCTAAATTTATAATCTTTTACTCACTCTACATATGGAAGAGCTTTCCACCCCCAAGCCCCTCCACATTTCATCCTATCATTTATATTTTTCATAGCCATTCTCTGTACCTTTTCTAGTCATGCTGGGCCTTAACACTTTGAGAAAATAAACACTTTTTTCTATAATCTGTAGGACAAATCCTCAGCTGGTATATATCAGAGTTGTTCTTTTGGCCCTATATTTTGATCTATAGGCAGCAAGAAGCAGGTACTTCCAGGGTTTTGAATTGCTAGCATATTACAAAGTGGACTTTGAGATAAAAAGGATTAAAGAATGAGTTACACTCATATGTTCATACTGTGTTTGTGGCCCAAAAAACAGGCCTCTTCTGTGTAACTTGGGAAGCAAATGAAAGTGCGTGGAAGAAAAATTACTCCACAACACAAATAGGAGTCATATCTCACCAATTAATCCCGTTACTTCTGTCTTCCTTCACTGAATGTTAGAAATAGCATTAGAATAACCTTATTAGGGCGTAGGGGTATTTGAGAACAGCTTCCTTGGCAAACATGAACTACACTGCAGGGAGGCAGATATACCGCTCCTCAACATCATGGCTGACTGATTTACTGTTTGTAAGAAAGTGTCTGTCTGAGACTTGTTTATTTTGATGGTTAATTTGCTGGAAAAGAGAATTTTAGCAGAGAGACATGACAAATAATTCTGCAGTCTGCCTCTCATTCAAATTCATGTCTTTTCCTTTAAAAGTTCAGCTGCAAAGCCAAAATGAAAATTGAACTAAGCCTAGATTTCTCTGCTGAATAGCCCCTCTGTAGGAGAATTCAGTACAGGACATTTATAAATTCTTTCTCATCTGTGAAGTCCTCTTGCTACTTCCTGGTTCACTGCAGATATCCCATAATGCATCATTTGGTGATATGACAAATATGAGGAATATTAGTGCAACCTTTAAATCCATTGTATTTGTGATGTCATTGAATGATGCACTACGGGATAGCTGCAGTAAACCTAGAGGATTTCACAGAGGAAAAATAATGTTTAAAAAGATTAGTTGAAATGTATTTCTGTTCTGAATATCCCCTAGAGCCTGGTTAGTGGGGAAATTCAACCCATATATATGGGCTAAGCTCCATTTTCAGTTCATCTTTAAGTGCTGAAGAGCCCATGTTGTTCAGCAAAGACTGCAGCTTGATTCCTGTACAATGATCTGTGTAGGTCTGTGCTGTGCACATGTAGGTCATTCCATGAGAGGGAAAGGTAGGTCTGAATCCATATAGTAATCCTCACCATATTACTACCAAACATAAGTAACATACACACTCTGATTTTAGTCCTGAATTTGTCTTTGTTTCATACTGATCTTGTGATGTATCTCTCTTTCTTTCCAGTAACTCAACTCAGGCTGTACTCAACACCATTGGTTCAAAAAAAGTTTACAAGGCATTGTTGAAAGTTCATTGTAGTTTCGTCATGTCTGTCGCTGGGCTATTTTCCCCACATTTCAGCCTCAGCAAGTTTGGAGACAGGATCTCAAACAATGTCCCCATGGCCTATAAGTCTCTTTCACCTAAATGAATAAACAATGGAATATAGAAGGGAGACAATCACCACGTAGGACAGTGGTCGTCCATACATATTTCAAAGTTTTCTTTAGATGATGCTCAGTATTTATAAGATTGTACTTATTGTAGGGAATATGCTAAACAACTGAGGTAATGTTATCTAAGACAATTTAGGGTTTTTAACAGCGTGTGCTGGACATGTGCTGTCACCTCTTCTATAAAAGCAAAGTACAATGATGGTAACAGGTTATCTGTAGTACTTACTGACACACTATTAGTACTGTGTTAATGCTCGGCATTATCTTTCCTCAGAGGGCTAAGTCACTAACTTTGTGAAATATTTTCCATAATGCATAATATGCAGCTCAGGAAAAATGCTTCACTAACTTCAACCACAGTATATTTTAAGGAGGAAAATACAATCCATTTGGGGGGTTAATGGAGTCTGCATGGAGTTACTATAATAAAGGGGTCTTCGATGAGAATTAAACTGGTTTTATTTGTTGACCATCCCAAGACTCCCTGTTCCCACAGAAACAGCAGAAACACCATCATTAGTAATGTATCTGTACAGATCTCATTGATTTGCAAGTGAGTGGACTGGAAGGTAGCAGGGAACATTTGAATGGCTGTGCTTTCTGCTGTCACAAATGTAGCAGTAGCCACTGGAGTCAGTAAGATATCAACCTTGCTGAGACAAGGGAATAAGCTTTGGTAACCCCTGACTCATGTCAGGTGACTGGTGTAGGGAATAAAGACCAGCTCTTCTATATATCACAGTACCCCTATTACAATAGACTGTTGACTATCAAAGTATTGCCTGGTCATTTATATGATTTCTAGAAGCTTGGTTTATGGGTGAGGGTGTGTGTGTGTAACACAGCCCGCAGATAAAAATAATTCCGGAAACCAAACGCTATAAAAATGAAATAAAAAAATGTTTTCTTATAGACAGGGACATTGTCAGAAGCCCACCCCCACAAAGGAATCTGAAGTGCTGCTAATAATTCTGATTTTGGTACTGCGAGATTGTCACCATCACAATAGTCAACACTGAACAAGCATCTGATTGGGTAAGTGCTGGGTCACCCAATGTCCCACTGACCAAATAGGATATAAAGCCCACTGCTCAGGATTTCCAAAGTTTTTATAATAGACGAGATATCATTATATAAACCTTGCCAAGTCTATAGGGCCTTTTAAATTCTCAAATAAGAAGCCTAAGAAATTTATCACAGTGTTGCTAGATGTAGAGGCCAAGTAAACTTGCAATGTTGATCTTAGTTGTGTTTAAGTTTCGCCTGCCTTCTGGCACTTTGAGCAGTAGTGGAAAGAAATCATTTACTCATAGTGGCATTAAGCATTTAGAAACACAGGGGTACTGTGGATGAGCATTAAGAACATAATTTATGTTGCACATGTGGTCTCAGAACTGGTGGTGGGTACATTTTACTCTGAAACATGTTTCCATCTGTAGTGACATGGTGGCACAGAAACCAAACATTGTCCTAATGGACAGACAGAATGGAATGCAGTGCCAATTTTCCATTTATCATGTTTTGACACCAGGTTACCAATTTAAAAACCGTGAAAACAGAACAAATACAAAAAGTTTGCTTTCTTGAAGATTTTATTTGTGATGAACACAGCAGTTGTTGTTGTAGCTTGACTGGCATTTAGAGACTTTATCTTTATTTATGTCTATTCTTTGTGGCTTGATTTGGTATGGAATGCAGTATGTGAGCTTGCCTTTTCCTGTTTTTTTTAATTCCTCGCAAGTTTCAGGTTTAGAAAGAATCCAGTCAATTTGGGATCCAGTCAGGGATTATAGTTTATAACTAACAATTGGAACCCCAAATAAAACAGCCATGAACGAAATAATAATAATGTGTAATAACATCTCTTAAAATACAGTATATGTTGGACTGATCTTTAGAAACAACAAAAAGCCCTATCCACCTCACATTAAACAATTTGGTATGAAGAAGCTTATTTTTATTCCTTCATGCACATTTCATTTCAAATGTACAGTGAAGATGTTTAGAAGGCTATAAGTACTATAGTATGTAAGAACAGCAGTGAGATGATCTACCAAGGGAAAGAGAACCTTGATTTAATGCAGATAAAATGCAACACAGTATTTTCCAACCTAGAGACAAATGAAGGACTTATTTGTGTGATTTTGTGATAAGTGTTTTTAATGAAAAAATTGTATGATACATTCATACCCTTAATTTTCTCTGGTATAAGGTTACTTTTTTATTATTACTTGACTTTTTATCCCCCTCCTCAGACCAGTCTCTGTTTTCCCTCCACTTACATATAACTTAGGTATTTAGAAAATGAAAAACTTCTTAAAGATCTTTAAGAAAGGAAAATGCATACACTGTATTTTCCTAGCACATAAATTATACAGTAGAATAAGACCATAGGCTATAATGGGATTCTGCTTGTTAATTTAAAAAATACTATTTTTTTCAATAATATATTTTCTTAACAGTTTTAGTCACTTAAATCTTGCCTGTGTCTTTAGTCAAATTAGATGTATTTTCTCATGTTTCTAATCCATCTGTTAGAATAGCTATAAATCATAATCAGTTCCCTATAATGACGTTAGTGAAGAGTTGGTTTCTGTGCAACAAATGTAGCTTTTTTCTTTTTTCTGTTTTTTCCCTCTTTTTATTTTATTTGTTTTATTTTTTTCATCGCATTTTTAGTTGGTGGAGCTAGATCTTGAAAATTGCTGTCTGAGCGCTATGTGAGTTTTTGGAACCAAATATCAGGGGGTAGCCTTGTTAGTCTGTATCCACAAAACCAACAAGGACTCTGGTGGCACCGTAAAGACTAACAGATTTATTTAGGCATAAGTGTTCGTGGGTAAAAAACCCAGCATCTGAAGAAGTGGGTTTTTTATCCATGAAAGTTTATGCCCAGCTAAATCTGTTAGTCTTTAAGGTGCCACCGGACTCCTTCTTGGAACCAAATCTGCTTAAGGGGCAAATTGCTCCTCCCCATCTATCCAAAAATGTTCAAATCATGTGGTTCACTAAAGGGCAACCTAATTTGCAGGATATGTAGTTTTTCTCTTGATGGAGTTTTAGCTGAAGGGTTTTTTACAAACTGAGATCTAATGTTTTTCTTTCTTTCAATATAGATTTTAATATTAGTTAATCACATTTTTCCCAAAGATCATTGTATAGTTACTTAAACACAGTCCAGTTTGTTAAAACACATGATTAGGCTTAAAAAGTATGATATGGACTCACTGTATTTTATATGTGGTTGAATGTTCTTTCAGAAAGTTCACTGCACACATCCTTTGAAGGAGAGCACTATGCCTGCAAAAATAGGCCAGCGAGACAAGAAAAAGAAGGGTTTAGAAAGGCTATGTTTATTGATCAATAAATCACAGTCACTATAAGTGACCTGCTGACTTCAAGTTCCTTAGGTCAAGGAACCCTTTGCTATTCTGCAACTTCACCTCTTTGCTGAGCCTCTTAATCAAAACTGTAAAGCCAGAAAGAACGTCGGACAATCAAGACTTGGATGCTTGAATTGGTTATTTTAAATGACTAAACCTCTGTTGGTGACAGAGTTTTGCGGATAGATTTCATCTTCCCAGACATTACTAAGTGGGTTCAGTATTTTGTGAAAAATGAACAAAGTCTTTCTTTTTAAAAAGAAGCAAGTGTTCAAAGACAAATCAGTGATTAGGAATACATAACTGAATGTATGTACAATTGCTGCAGGGGATAATCAGGTATGCAGCGACAACTCCTCCCTCATCAACATCGCTAGAGAATCATTTTTAATGGCACTACACTATGAACATATAAAGGCTATGGTATGTGTCCATCCTAATTCACCCGGAGAATCTATTAAATATAAATTACTAGATGTGTCTGTGCTTTTAGAGGCAGTGTTATATCCAGAGGTGGGCAGTAATCAGGATATAAAATATACTATATTAAAATATTATTAAAACAGTCAATTTCTTTTATGCCAGGGTAATTGACTGATTCCTGGTATAGCTAGTTCTCTGCCACTTATTGTTGCTTAAAACATTTTTTTTAAATGACCAAAGTCCATAAAGAAGCAGCTGCTGTCCAAAATACAGATACTTAATGGGAGGGGAAAACCTGTAAAGCTTTACTACTGAAATGCACCTAGAAGTAATAGGGGACAGTGAAGTAGATATGACTTTGCCATGTGATTTAGTAGCAGAAAATCCAGTGTACTCTTGGGTTGCAGAGTATGATGCCATCTGTAAGGGATGGTTCAGGAGCAACCGTGGCAAGGTTATTTAATACTGGGAACGTCTATACCAGAAAGTCACTGGCAAATTGAAGGGAGGGAAATGTTCACCAAAAAATTACCTTTTTTGTAGAAATGTTTGTTTTCACCAACCAAAAAAAATGAAATTTTATTTACTGAAATTTTTTAAGTTTGGCTTTTTGTTTTCTGACAAAACCCCTCAAAATTTCAGAGGTTTTTTAAAAAAAAAAAAAAAAAAAAAAAGAGAAGAAAAATCATTGTATTCAAATTTTCCAAAGGGAAAACAATCATTTCCCAACCAGCTCTTTTTTTTTTTTTTTTTTTTGGCATTACCCACATTACCCAAGGAAAAGCCTCAGAGTCAGAGATTCCTACCTGCAGGTAGTTCACATCTTCAGCACATTGATCGTTTCAAAATCTGAGGCAGGCATACCAGTTAGATCCTTTCTTTTGTTAGTAGACTGATCATATTCTACTGCAGCATTTAAACTGACATGTTGTGCAGCGCTACAGCAAACTCCCACAGATGGGCTTTCTCCTTCTATTCCTCAAAAGTAACTGACATCAGGGGCATGTCCACAAAAGCACCTGGGTATTTCAAATGCAAAGGCATGGTCTTACTGTGGGACACAGTAGCACAGACTTGTCGCTGAGGCTTTGAAATTGTAATGGGCTGGAGCAAATCTTTTTAAAGTCATCACAGTAAGACCAGATGTTCAACTGGTGTAACTCAGTGTAGTTCCATTCACTTCGAAAGAGTTACTCTTATTTACATCACTTGAGAATCTGGCCCACTTAACTACAATCGTAACTACAAGGTATGATGGTTACACAATGTAGAAAACAGGAACCACGGTTAATGGTGGTTTGGATAACTTTAATGTGCATTTTTGAACTCTCCATTGTATTTTCTAAGGTCATCCTTCAATTTCTCAATTTTGTGGTGATTTTTAGTACTTCACTAACAACAGAAAACTATTGCCACTTGTAAGAAAGCTTAAAAAAAAAAGAATTCTGCTAAATAGCTTCACAATGAAAGCTACCGTGCTTTATTCATCAGAGGTGCAAACTCTGCAATCCAAATTATTCTGGGCTCCCTGAAAAAATCCAGACCCAAGCCTCTGCCTAAGTTATGGGAAAGAAAATGAAGTCCAATGATCCACTGTGAAACATAAACAAGGGCAAGTTTTTTGATAGTCACATGCATACTCATTTGAAGAAACTTGAGAAAGGGACTTTGATTGAACATAGAAGTGTGGAAGAGGGGTGTGAAAGATGATCAGAGAGAGAAATAAAAGTATAATGGATGGGAGTGGTGAAAGCAGAGAGAATGGGGACATGAAGAAAGAAAAAAGACTAATTCCCTAAAGATACACTGCCAAAAATCAATTGCTGCAGCTGCTAGCCTGGAGAAGACATCTGGGAAAAAGCGACTGTGGTACAGGTCTGTCTATAAAGGATTGCCTATGATTGGGTGGTCTGGCTTGCAAAAGGATGATTCTGGAAGGCTACTGAGGATAGAGGCCTAGTTAAAACAAGACTAATTATTCCACAACAAAAAACGTGATTTGACAAAGTAACTCTCAGAGGTGAGACTTGAAGGGTGAAGTGCAAATATTTTGAGATCCCAAAAAACAAATCTCTGTACCTAATATACAGACCTATGTAGTCATTCCCTTTTGTTTTTCCTCTTGCCCTGAAGTTGGTTCCAGTTGTTTTTCAGATCCAGTTTGTCTGCTGCATTAATTTATAATTGGCTCTGCTGTAGTCAATGGGGAAAGCAAGTCTTAAGACTCATCTGTTTGCTGCACCCACGGCTGCCAAAGGCCAGCTGTGTGTAAGCTTCTGTTTCACTTTTAGCTGGTTCTCAACCTACAAAAATGCTCAAGTGTTAAGAGCAAGTGGGTTACCAAATGTTTGTTTATATCCAATAAAATAAATAGATGAACATTCTCTGACAACTAAAAATAAGTTTAGAATACATAATTGATCCTGTCATTTGTTGTCATAGGGTGTGTCTATGTAATAACCCCCTCTGCAAAAAAAATAACGCACAGCAAGTCTTAGCATCTGGGTTTATTGACTTGGGTTCATGAGGCTTGCACTATTAGGCTAAAAATAGCAGTGTACACATTCCCACTTGGGCTGAAGCCTGGGCCCTGGAACCTAGTGAGGAAGGAGGGTCTCAGAGTCCAGGCTCCAGCCCAAGCAGGAACATCTACACTTGTATTTTTAGCCACATGGCATGAGTCCCACGAGCCCCACTCACTTGACCTGGGCTCTGAGACTTGCTGTCATGGTATTTCCCATCCTCCCCCAGTATAGATGTACCCATAAAACCATACACCCAGAACCTGAGTTCCTTTTCTCAGCCAGCTCCCTCGACTTTAGCATTGAAGATGATTATTTCTTCTCATATAGTCTGTTACTAAGCTACAAACAGTTCAAAATGCATAATCACAGCCTGCAATCTCCATCAACAATGTGACCCTATGTCGTGGTCAGGGAGAATTGAACCAGAATTTCTTCTGAAACCTTATGGTGCGGCTTATTGACAAAAGGGTAGAGCCAGCTAATTGTCTTGCAGTTCAATATTAAGAATGGGCAAAAGACCAAATAACCAAGCTTAACCATATTGTCTAAAGAAAAAACAATTGGTACAGGAAAGAAAGAGTTAATATATCACCAATCCTTCCCAGGAAGTGAGGTATCTCTGTGTGTTCACCTTACACAGAGGATGCTCCCTTAAACTAGCCATCTTTTATAGGACGGGTGTTTACAAGCTACAGAGCACTGTTCACATCACTTTAAAATTTAAGTTTAACTAGCCAGCTTGTGCCAGCTTTGCCTTTGGTGCTACCCTGTACTTTCCTGGCTTCCATTTGAATATTAAATTCCATACGTTGAGGGTCATGAAGATACTCCCTAATACAAAGCATTCATAACTCTTATAATTTCCTTGTACCATGTTGGTCCTTTGTTTCATAACACTCATCCATCTAGCTCTTGACAGTTTTTATATTTGCTTAAGCCAAGTACTGAGCTATACTTGTCCTGGGGCATCATGCCATATGTCTTCACATAAGTGAGCAAGAATAAGCCTAGTACAATTTAACACAGTTACCCAATACACGTATGTTACATTAATACCATGTGTATAATATCTATTAATGTGGTGAGTATATAAGGGTGTGAATATATCCTGTATGTGTTGACTAACAGTCCCCTGCTTGTCACTTTGCTGATTATATCAGGGTGGATACTTAGGGTGACCAGACAGCAAGTGTGAAAAATTGGGACGGGGGTAGGGTGTAATAGGAGCCTATATAAGAAAAAGACCCCAAAGTTGGGACTGTTCCTATAAAATCGGGACATCTGGTCACCCTAGTGATACTTTAGCCAAATTAATATATGAAGCCAAGGTAAGGGCATTCATGTGAGATTTCCACTGTTTTAGCAAACTGTGTAAGTGGCAATACATGATTAATACAATTAAAAATAATACTCTTTGTAATATAAGCACAACTTTAAACATAACTTCTATCTAAGTATGGGAAATTATTATTTCCAGATCACCATCATGGATAAGGTTGTCCAAAACTTGTTCTGCTTTAGGCATGTTATCGTTAATCTGAAAAATATGAGTTGCTTTTCCTTTTAATAAGGTTTTTAAATTTAAAGTTAGTGAATCCATATATATGTTAAAAACTGGCACATATTTTTGACTTCATCCTGGTGCTGGGGCTCACTGTGAATCATGGATTTATTTTCAAAAACTTAGATTGGCTGAGATGATAGAGTAAGACTTTTACAATACTACGTACATAAGGAGTAAAACAAATTTGGGCTAGTAACGCTAGAGACAAGGATTCCATACCATTTTTAAAAATAATTAGTCACTACACAATACTGTTCAGCCGTATGAGAGGTCACACTCACTGCTGGCATCACCATTTGGTATGCTTCACAGTGCAGGAGTCAGTATGGGCTAACTTTCCTATCTGGTTGTACATACTGCTACAGACCTGCATGGCCACATACTAGAGTAGCACTGTCAAAGCCATCACACTCCTGGCTGGGTCACCACTATTCAGAAAAGTGTGTAGCCAACTAATTGACTCTACTTGTGAGTCAATATTAAGATTGTTCAAGAGACCAAATAACCAAGCTCAGCAAATTCATTGTCTTAAGTCAAAGAAATACAGGAAAGAAAGAGTTAATACATAACCAATCTTTCCCAGGCATTGAAGTCTCACTGCATATTCAGTTCACCTTACATAGAAGATGTACTTCCCTGGGTGATTGTTGAACATTTGCCACCCGGGTTACTCCTGTTTGCCCTGGACATACAATTTTCTTAAGCTGAGTTGCAATACTGTCAAGGACTGCTGTTCCCTTTAAAGCTGTCCAGTAAAGCTGCCTTGGCTACAGCTCATGGCAGAAGCTTCTTTCTTTTATAAGTGGTGCAGCTTGCCATAAGATTACATGCTAGTTGAGTGTGGAGTTATAGAATCCCCTCGTTGCATGTGCCCTACATTTTGTGCCACACAGGTTTAAAGTTTTAATGCATGATCTTGGTATCACAGAAGCATTTAGTCTCTCACCCTGCCTTACTCTAAATCCCACTATAAAATTGTATTCCTCTAGCATTACTTCACAGGCATTACCTGGCTGGAGAACTTGGTCCCATTTTTAGGTGCTGAATAGAGTCCCTGATTTCCTCGGTAGTGTTATGCAATCTCCTGAAAATATAAGTAGGGTTCTCGCTGTGTCTGGTGAGCTGTATGGACCAGCAAGTCCTGGCATATTTTCCCTATTTGAGGCCTCCTGCTTAGCAACTTCTCTAGAGGGACCCTTCAGGTCTGTGTTGCTGAGTGATACATCAGTAGTGAAGGTTGTTTTCTGTGGATGCCATTTTCCAGCAGGCTGCCCAGAGGATTCCAGGAGGCTTGGGCAAAGCAATTTAGGGGCCCCTTCCATAAAGAAAAGTTGCAATGCTATAGAATACTATATTCTTTTGGGGGCCCCTGCAGGACCTGGGACAAATCATCCCACTTGCCCCCTCTCCCCCTTCTGGGTGGCCCTGTTTTCCAGGTAACCGATGGAATGGACAATAACCAACTATATTGCAGTGTCAGTATCTAATATTGGTACTGACACCCATAAAAGAAATATGTATAGAACCAGACACTAAGCAAAGTTGTTTTGAATAACATAAGCCTTAAATGGTCACTGATCCCAAATTACAAATTGTGCTACAGGGAATTTAACACACAATATAACACCTTTCCAATCCACTTTAGTTTTTGCTATACATGGAGGGCACTACTATCTACCTAATTGTTCATCATTAATAAGGTCTGGCAATTTTTTTCAGTATTTTCTAATGAACTGGTTATGGTGGGTAATGCATAATTCCCATAAGCAGTGCAAATAACTTCTCTAATTTCTTGATTTTCCGTGACTTTTTTATTTGTTTGTTTCAGTTATTTGGTTGCTTTTCTATTGGCCCTAGAAATGATCTTCCAGTTCAGAGCTAAGTCATGTTGGGATGGGTGTGAGTGTCATACCTACTCTTTGGTTAAACTTCAGTCTCTGAAGCTCTTGGACCAGCACCTAAAACAAAATCATCAAAGGAATTAAAAGAAAAAAACTAAGCGCACTGCCTGCTGAGAGACCTGAGACTCACCCTCACTAAATAACTCACAAGAAAGGGAGTGAGGTGGACCCAGGAATCTACCTTGCATGTCTTATAAGGCTATCATTAGATCACCAGCCCAAAGGACTCCCTCCCCCCTCCCCTTTTAAACATTTGTGTCTCATTAGCTCATGACAGATTACACAGGTTGGGGGATATAATCTCATGCAGCATGACTCAATATAATTTCTTGTTTTAAAGAAGTTTCCTGACATATATAGAAGTTTGCCTTGGATGATTGACTATCCATGCTACCTGCAAATCAGCAGGCAGCCTGCTGGCCAATTACATGAGTATTTTCTCAAGTACAGTAGTTTTGCACAATTATTCTACTGGGGTGGTTCTGCTGCTTACCTAAAAGGTCATATAACATGAAAAATAACAAAAACTGACATATTTTTCTCATACTCAAATGATATTTTTTCAAGTGGAACAAGGGGGACTTAGTGAAATAATCATTGCTCTTTGACATATATGACTGCAGTGAAATCATATTACAAAGGGCACAGAAGGTCTATTGCAACAGAGCATGGTTAGTACTTTAGAAATATTTTAAAAAGGAGATCAGATATCAGATAAATTTGGAGCACTGAAATTCTGTCTCAGGCCACTAGATGGTGATCCTTGTAAGTTGGGGCTCAGGTAAATACATAATGAAGGTTAACGCTCTTATAGATTTTAAAAAATCATGTAATTTGAATAAGAAAAATCAGCTAAAATGCAAAATTATTGGTATCATTAAAATAAAACAAGCTACACAGTATAGTAGGGAAGTAGTTCTCACTTTTCCACAGTCGGACCTCAGGTTACAACATAAAAACAATTTGAGGATCCCTCTCTCTCACCATCTAGCCACAGAAAAACTGACAGGAACAGGGTCATGACATCTCAATCCTGTCTGCAGTATCCAGCATGAGAATGAACCCATGCTGTAGGATTATAAAAAATATTGCACAAAGAATATTGCAAAGCACCTCAGGTTACTTTGATACTGCCTTTTGCATCAGCATGTTTAAAGCATATTTGTATTTCTGTTCCATGAATATTTTGAAACATAATTATGAACAAAGGAAAAGGAAGATATAGGACTTAATGATAGAAATGTTTTATTAATCAAATATATTTACATTTTTGTCTTTTCTTTAAATGTGTGCCTTTTTCATTTAAACACTGGTAATCTTTACAGTTTATATCAAAGAATAAAGCTACATGCATGACTTAATTGGTCCTTTGCAGTAAAAAAAGACGCAATTTTATGATGTTTAAAAAATGCAAGCAAGCTGTTTACCATTCTAAGTACAGTGCCATTATTATTCTTATTACAACAAAGGACCCTTCCAGCATACTGTACACTTACTGCATGGCTATTTGCCCTTTTGTAGATTGGCTTGATGATGTCTGAGCTTTCAAAAATGAGACAAATCAGAGGAAAAAGACAGCACAATCTCAAAATGTTTTATTTTATGGAAACTCATACACAGAAGGTATTTGGATGCAACAAAAAAGTGCACTAATGATAAATTTAAAATAAGTCATAGCAATACATAACTTTCAAAAGTAGTGAGGACTTTTATCACTTCTTTATTTTCAAATATTTATCATTTAGAAACCACATCTGTTTGGCACATATCAGACAGCCATATACCCTAATGGCACCATACAAGTGATAAATAATTTTAAAAAGAGATAAGTATACCAAAGAAAGTAACAGATCCACACATCATAGCCTTTGTGTTTTTAGTATCTAATGTGCTGTTGTTATTATATTGCTCAAAGCTCTGTTCTTGTTCAAAAGAAAACAATCATTTTGGTATTTTAAAAGTTTATATTTGTCAACTGTGATTTCTTAAGGAGCTTGAAGCTTCCCTAAGAAGCATGTGTGTATGTGAACATTAGAAATGTACACAATTTTAGATATATTGTAAAAGATTTTGGATTTTTCAGTATTAGAAGAATGTTATACTTGTACATATTTACCAAACTTCAAAAGGGATATCTCAACAGTTTAAGAAATTCAGAAATGGTAGGCACATAATTACTACTGTCTGAGGTAATCATACTTTACTTACTGTTTTAATTCACTGTGTTCAAGCATATAAGATTATATCCTTAATGGACCCAAATGCATAATTACTACATCGATACCCAGAAAGAAGCTCACTCAGCATTCAGTAAGAGTAGAAAGCAACTAGATTTTGTTTAGTTCAATTTAGGATGCGTTTTAGCTTGTCAATACTCTCAAGGACAGTTTTACATTTACTATATTGTAATAGATGCACACTGTTGCACTGAATAACTTGAGAGCGAAACACCCACTCTGAAATCACACATTTTTTTGCACTCAGTTGCATTTGTATGCTGCCAACTATATTGTGAAAGTGCCTTAGTAAAGCGGCAATGCAATAATTAAAAATGTGCTTGAAAATCAGGCACAACATAATGAATAAAATGATCAAATACAATAAAATGTCCTTTGGAAGTACAAAATGATTCCTGCAAAAATTATGCTTTTCACTGGTATGTTTAAAAACAAATCCCAACAAACTCCTAAAAGAAAGCAGTTAGTCTTCAAATCTTTTGGGCCACATCCAAGAAAGCACTTTAGCGCAATTATAAGCACGTGATTAAGGCCATCACTTTTCAGCAATGGAGTTATGCACAACTTTAAGTACTTTTCTGAATTGGCCCTTAACAACTACCATAAAGCATAAGCCTGACCTTGTGAGATACTGGGTGCTCTGAACTACCACTGATTTCACCTCATAGAAAAAGAAGAGAATACCTTGATAATACAAAATCACAGTTTGCTGATACAACATGTAGCTCACATTTGCCTGTCAGAGTTTAGCATATCTCATTTCTTACCTAAGATGCAAAACCTACTTATTTCTGCAGTTTATGATGAAATAATTCCATAATTTACAATAGTGAGGAGAGTCTTGCTCTGTTCAAGTGCTGATAGAACTGTTGCATTATACTGGGATTATTTCAGTACTAAACTAGAATAATGTGTGTGCATCACGGTACCACCAGAAATGTGCTAAAAGGTTTAGAAGCAGTTCTGGTGTCTCTAAAGTATAGCTGTCCCCAATCCAAACACTCCCAAATGTTAGGAAAATACAGATTTGTTTCTGAACTTTGCTGCTTAAGCCAATCACCACTGTGAAAAAAATGATGCCTAAATTCTGACCTTTAAATTGTAATATTTGATACCTAGCTATCCATGTTATCTGGCTCTCATCCTATAGAAAATCAGATGAATACTAGACTAGAACCTCAAATAATTCAAAGGATAAATCTGGATAAGCATCCATAAAGTTGGACTCTTACCCAAGCTTATCCAAATTTCTTTAGCCTAGAAACAGGGCTAGAAAACTCAAGTGGAAAATGCCTTTTTACTAGATTTCTGCTACTTTCTGATTTTGTAATTGAGTACTTATAAACAACTTGAAAATTAGGACCAGGCAAAAAGAATGACTCTGTTTTTCATCACAAAATTTCACAAAACAAAATTACAATTTTGCCTCCATGACATAGCAAGACCCCCAAAACTGGCTCCATCCCATTATCTTAAAATTGCAGTGTTTGCAATGAAATGGAGAACATTTTAAAATATTAAATATGAAAATTGATCTTTTATTAAACAAAATTATGAAATTAAAACACATCAAGGTTTATCTTTGAAAAGAGACCATTTTTAAGTGAAAATTAGCCCAGAAAATTCAGCCTTGTTTGTTAAACTGAACCCATTTAAAGAATTGTTGAGGTTTTTAAATGATGCTGTGAATACTTCAGACAGCCATTAATGCAAGACCACACCAGTGTGGATGAAACACTGAAAAATAATATAGAAACTAACAAATAGAGCGTCTTGACTGTGAACTGTTATGGTGTGTAGTATTGCCAGCAATAAGATAGGAAGAACACATGGCTACAAATGACCAGTAATTTCTTGAAATACAATGACGACAAACTGGGAGAGTTCTTAACAAAAGCAAGATGTTACACCAAAAAATAGGCCAGACTTAGGAATAGGTTGTTTCTATCATCTTATTCCCCTTCATTTGCCAATAGCACCTCCTTTTTTTCTAAACTCTCCCTTCTCCAGCACTGGAATCCCACATTCCTGTGAGTACAAGCTCCAAAAGTAGGTAGGACACTCGTTTTCCTAGTGGGATCCCAATGTGCACGTAGCTGTTGAAGAAAGCCTTGTGCACTGTATACTGGGTGAAATCCTGGGTTCATTGAAGTTAACAGGAGTATTGCCATTGACTTCAGTTAGGCCAGTATTCACGCCTTGTATTTATAAATAAGGTTAGGAAGTCAAGATCCAGCTTTTCTCTGATTACCTCTGCTCTAGGTTGCCGTGCGCTCATGTTTCTTTACCATCTTAAAATAACACATAGAAATATCAAGAGAGCTGTGTGGAAAGAAAGGTTAGTAGTCCTGTTTGATGGTGTTTGATTTAAAGAGGCACTGCTTTGCACAGTCTTGTTTTTGAGCAGAAGTCAACATTGAAACTGATGAGGGCATGCTACCTAATATCTGATGAGATGATATGACAGTTGCAGCAGTGCCTACCAACTCAGGAGACTAAGCATTGCTTTAAAGGTGAGTAATATGTAACCACTTTACTTACACATAAATATTTACTCTTTTTTAAAAAAGTATGAACTGGATTCAGAGGGATATATTTTTAATCCTGAACGCTTTAAGGAGTACCGCTTAAAATCCTGGCCCTGCTGAATCAGTGGCAACATTCTCATTGTCTCCAGTGAGGCAGGATTTCACCTAATGTGTGCAACTGCCAATAAAAACACATTGCATTAGTTATGTCTGTTCAAAAAGTATATAGTCTGAAGGTGTTTAGCCTTTCCTGTATGCACACACTATGTACTCTATATTATTGTCTATATATCTTTATGTGGACACTTCTTTTCTTGGTAAGTGTGTATAAACTCCCATTAGCATTAATGGGAATTAAGCTCTTGGCTTGAATGAAAATTACGTAGAGCTCTCTAAAGTGACTGTAATGCAGCCACACACAGGACACCTGGATTTAGGTTCTCTTACAATCTTGAAACTGGCTGAGTTTGTTGAAAGTGTCAAGTGACCTGGGATTGCTTTCAAATGAACCTGCAATAAGGTACAAATATCTGGACACCATAAAATAGGCTACAGTAGACTTCTGATTAACAAATCATTACATCAACCTCCCAAATAAAATCTAATTCTTTTTGTTTTGCTTCTCACTGTAGGACTTTCAGATAGAGAATTTATTAACATTAGAGTTTTAATGAAAACACTTTCTCTCTTTTTAAACACTGATATTGTGTTTCAAAGCTCTATGTGTTACAGTATTTTCCTTGCTGATAGTCTTACACAACTGTATATCTATAGACATGAAAAACATTTCTTGTTTGGTTTTCCAGGAACTTTGTACCAGGACAAAATTGTGTAAGGAAACCATGTACATGGAAAAAGTGTGCAAAAATGTAAAGTTTAGAACCATGAAATGAAATGTCCTTTGGTCTGAGGAACTGGACACTGATTCAGATATGGTTTTAGATTACTTTCCATTGCACCATTCGGACACAAGAATTTCTATTATAGCTATGTCAAGACTAACCCAACCAAATATAAGGACTATTTCTGGGTCCTTTGAATCATGCTCCAAAAAAAGGTGCAACAATAAACAAGTCCTTGTGCATTCGCAGTCATAACTATAGGCAGAAGAACCCTTGAGATTCCTCGCTTTGGTATTAAATAACAATTATAAATGCTTTTAGAAATAAAGCAATACATGGTGGGACTTGAAATGTTAGCAGTCCCAGGTTATTTGTCCATTGAAACAAGTCTGATCCCTAGTCATAAATAAATAATCTCTTTCCTGGTCTTACTTCCATGCCAGGATCAATATCTCCTAACATCTTACTTATTTTATTACTGCTTTTGGTTTTCTGGGACTGATTGAAAGTTGCTCAGAGGAAATCTTTGGTTTTGCTTAAGTGTCCGTGACATTTAATCATGACTTTCCTTGCAGTTTAATTCCAACCAGTCAATCAGTTAATCCACTTCAATTGATTCTGTGCTCTCTGTTATTGGCTTGCACTCATTGGGCATCCTCTGGTGTCGACTCAGCTGGGTGGCTTGTGTGAAGCTCCTCTCACATCTCTCGCACCTGGTGAAGGCAAGAGAGAAAATTGAGACTGGGGAGCTGCTCTTGCGGGGAGGCGGGAGTGAGGGGCTTTGTCTCATCCTGTCTAATCAGAACAGACACTCAAAAGTGGCTTCAGATTTTACCAGCTCAAGAGGTTTAATTGGTGGCTACTTCCAAGGCCTTGATGCCTATGATGGGACAAGGCCTGTCTGATTCAGAACAGAGGAATCTGTCAATAGACAGGGGGAAGGTGATTTCTCCAGAGAGGCCTGTCCTGCTGTAGCTCTGATCACTGTCAGTTCAAATAGATAAAGAACAAAAAGAGATTTTTAGGAGTGAGCCATCAAAGCAGCAGCTTGGCTGCAGTTTTCTGCTCTCTAACCCCTGAGGAAAAATTGACAAATAGAATTTCACCTTCTGCTAATTTGAAAATCAGAAATTCACCTATTGGAAGAAGAGAAGCTGTAGAGCAATAACTGCTTAGTGTAATAACAAGAGAAAAACTCTGTATTTATCTATTGCTATATAGTTGGGTTTACTTTAAACAATGTGGTAGAATTAGTGCTTGGTTAATCAATTGTCTGAAAACATCCACAGCATTTGATATAGATGGGGGGAGGGAGAAAGAAGAACTCTAATCACCATTGTTTCATTGTCTTTTAAGTCTTTTCATTACCCTTTCCCCCTCTCCAGTGAACTACAATCTGTGGCAAAATAATCAGAGGATTATGATATGAAGTTTGAGGGAAAATAAAAGGGGTTTCTCTACTTCAGAATGAGTCATCTGGCCTTCTAGTAAAAGAGAATCCCTTGTTTATCTAATATCAACTTCTTTACATATTGTGTCCTCTTAATTAGCACTGTGATGCTAGATATAATTGTACAATGAGCTAGGAATACAGCAGATTTTTCACTGTAAGGCGCTCACTCGTAAAGCCACCATTAATTTAATGGAGCTGTGTGATGTTTTATCTTTATCAGTAAAAGCATCACTATAATGAATTAATTCCCCAGCTTCAAAAAGTGAGGAAAACAATGGCCTGTTACCTCATATCCATCTTTCTCTCTTCAGTGATATAAATCAGTGGTTCACAACCAGAGGTACACATGCCCCTGGGGCTATGCAGAGGTCTTCTGGTGAGGGTACATCAACTTATTTAGATAGTTGCCTAGTTTTACAACAGGCTACATAAAAAACACTAGCAAAGTCAGTATAAACTAAAATTTCACTCAGACAATAACTTGTTTATATTGCTGTATATACTGTACACTGAAATGTAAGTACAATATTTATATTCCAATCGATTTATTTTATAATGATATGGTAAAAATGAGAGCAGAAGCAATTTTTCACTAATGTGCTGTGACACTTTTGTATTTTTATGTCTGATTTTGTAAGCAAGTAGTTTTTAAGTGAGGTGAAATTTGGTGGTATGCAAGACAAATCAGACTCCTGAAAGTGGAATAGTAGTCCAGAAAGGGTGAGAGTCACCGATATAAATTACTGAAGCTGATTTATTACAGGATTTGCTATTTACAAAAAGACTAAGAAGGTATTTACATATATTCATAATTATGGTATGTTCTACATGTTAGTAATTTTAAAAAAAATGTTTAGTAACCCAGGGCACAGATATTATTCATTCATCTAAGGTATGGTATCAGCACAGAACATCAACATTCGTACATTGTGTTTCTTTGATTGTCTTTTTCTGGGAATATTTTTAGCAGCCTGTTCTATTGTTAAAAACTGCACTGTGATCTTGACAAATGTAAAATGTCAGCGTTAGGTCTGATACATTATCAGCTCAATGAAAATAACTCAGAAGTATTGATTGTCTAATGATTTTTGGTGTATTCATTAACGTCTATGTGCAGATCATCCTCTCTCCAGAGCTCCTGAAGTGCTGATGACACATTAGTGTATTGCTGATTGTTTATTAGAAAACTGATTAGTTACCAAATTAGTATGTCAAAATATACTGTTTTTTATTACTTGACAAACTTGCAAATTATATTCTTATATATAAAAAATCATGAAGGAACTAGAATCAGTTTTGGTGCCAGGATTAGATTAGGCTATATGAGCCACTGCAATTCCCTCAACTTTGCATTTTGTTATTTGATATATGACTGTGTATGTTTGTATATAGATATAGATCAATACAGACCTATGTAGATCTACACAGAAGTGTTTACCTATATATTGCATATATGATATATGTAGGCTAAGATTTTTCAAGCATGGGCCTGTAAATTAGGCCTCTAAATTAATATTTGGACACACAAAATGTGGCTTGATTTGCAGAGGTGTTGAATTAACCAGAAATCCCACTATAGTTGATAGGATACACATAATTTTTTAAACTCATGCTACTTGTTTAGATGCCTAAATAATTTTTGGTATAACTGTCTTGAAAGCAATTTGAAAAGTTAAAAATCCATTGCTAAAAATGTGGACCACAAAGGAAGGAAGAAAATCATTTCAATATCACAATATTTAGTGAACCAGTTTATTTACAAGTGTTAATTTTGTATGTGTGGCTGATCATCTTTAAGGCCCAGTATTCAACAAAGCACTTTATGTGTATTGGTAATCCGATCCTTATTCAGCAAAAACCTTAAACTCATGCTTAATTCCCATTAAAAGCAATGGGACTATGCACATGCTTAGTTTAAAATGCTTCAAATTAAACACATATTCAAGTGTTTTGTTGGTTTGGGGCTAGGTTGCTCAGTACACTGGAGGATCAAGCTGTAAGTGAATATTCAGATATGAATAGATGAGGTGGGCCATCACAGCCATCAGTATCACAGTCTTAGGATAAGGTAGAAGAAAAGAAAAACAGAAAGTAGACAGTGTATAGGAAATAATTTTTCCAGGATTGTGCTGTGGGTTTTTTTCTGTAATGGCTGTCCTTCCCCACACACTCTCTGTAAAGTAACTGGTATGGTATGCTGTATTCTTCAAATGGACCAACAAAGACAGATACATGCATATATTGAGCCACAAGTGTTTAATGTTGCCCATTAGTTAAGTAAACTGATAATTGGCGGGGAAGGCGGCAGGCATCTAGTATATGTGAAAGCAAACGTGTTCCTTAAAGTTATTGCAGAAAGAAACAATAGTTCAGCTCAACAGTGATCACTCATAAGGTTAATATATGGATCGTAACCCATCCTGATTCTCTTTGAGATTTTAGGCCAGATTTTTCAGACCAGCCTCAACACAATCTTTATTTTTGAAGGTAAAGGTTTGTTATTACATAATGTGGCTGTAACTATTAGTAATTATTCTTCCTACTACCTGCTACGAAGGTGCAGTCAGAGGGGACACATGTTCCGTTCAACCACTAATATTTATTTCTAAAATGCACTGTGGGTTTCATTTACCCCTGAGCAGAAGGCCAACAAAAGAGCTGTGCACTAAAGTTCCACATAAAGCTCTTTGAGAACCCCTTGTGGGACTTAAGTGGTCTCTAGGCCCCATGTCAGGCCCATGCACAGGAATGATTTAAAACTGTGCCACCAAGTTAGAGGCCATTACTAAAAACTGGATAATTGTTATTTTTCATATTTTGAGGGGATTGTTGTTTTGAATGAAATTGGACAGCTGTTATACCATAATATTCAGTGGCACCATATGCAAGATTCATAGACTCTAGGACTGGAAGGGACCTTGAGAGGTCATCAAGTCCAGTCCCCTGCCATCATGGCAGGACCAAATACTGTCTAGACCATTCCTGTTAGACATTTATCTAACCCACTCTTAAATATCTCCAGAGATGGAGATTCCACAACCTCCCTAGGCAATTTATTCCAGTGTTCAACTACCCTGACAGTTAGTAACTTTTTCCTAATGTCCAACCTAAATCTCCCTTGCTGCAGTTAAAGCCCATTGCTTCTTGTTCTATCATTAGAGGCTAAGGTGAACAAGTTTTCTCCCTCCTCCTGATGACACCCTTTTAGCAAAGATGTAGTAAGCTCTTGCCTTATCCACAGCACATTTCTCTCTTTTACTAGTTTGATTAAGGGGGTTGCGGGGTGGGAAGAAGAAAGTGTACATACTTTCACTTTGCTCAATAGTATGGCTGGTTTTCTAAGGGTCTCAAACAGCACTGACATGGTGGTTTTTCGGGAAGTACTGTTTGTCTAGATAGTGCCCACGTCACTATTCTCCTAATTTGCTGCACAGTACCTTGTCACTGTTAGCGGTTGTCACAGCAGCAACATCATGCTCCTTTAACTCATCTTTAGCTAATGTCACTGAACTGGAAGAGACTGTGGGAGTAGAATGTAAGATACTGGCTTGGTCAATAATTTTCTGTTTTTATCCCAGCTTTTAATATGGTTAAGAACTTTGTTCCAGATTAAGAGCCATAGTGGAGACTTCAGTGAGATAAGAATACATAAAACATTACAATGACAAGGCTCAGTTCATAGCTTGTGATGACAAAAAGAAATCCCTTCCAACTGGACCTGCTGCCCAAACAATGTAGCAAGGGCTTTGATTACACATAATCTCAGTTAGCTTTTTTTTAATCAATAGGGAAATGCAAATAGAAAATTCTCTCTCTCACACACACACAACTAGATCTTGCAGCAAAAGAACCTTCTCCCACACCAAATCAATCACAGACATAGCATAAAAGGCTAGTTAAATGCTTAACTGGCCCTTTACGTGAGCGATTAGTTGGTTTTCACATGTAATCACATTAATTGTACATGCATGTTACTTATGTGCACATTTCAGCTGTGAAATTGCACATAAACCATTTTTAATATTACACCCATGATATTTTTAAAATAATTTAGTTCAATTTTTAATCAGAAATGTTCTGGTAACTTAGTCCTAAAAATTAAAAAAACAGCGGAATACCAGCAACTTTCTGAACATATGTCAATTATCTCTTTTGTTAATTGCAAGAATATTTCCAAAGCCTATTCAGCCAGAACACGTTAAACTCTGTCTACATTGCCATGATTGTCTGTCCTTTAGGAGTAGGGAGAGTTTAAACCAATAGACCTTTTAGTTTTGCACTTTTTAAGTAAGCATACGCATAAATCGCCTTTGTAAATATATATTTTTAAAGTACATTGCGAAGCAAAACCACAAAAATTGTCTTTGAACCATTACTACTCCTTGATATTAAAAATGGCCTCAGAATGTGTTTGGGTTTTTTCCTTTTGTTTTTTATTTTTGTTTTAACTTTAGTATCAAGCCCTCAATTAAGTCTTCTGGTGGAAGATTTGGCAGCAACCTGGAAGGATCTGAATGATGGTGATACACAAAAACAATAATAGTATCAATCTATTAGATAGCCCTTTTCATCAGAAGATCTCAAAGTAATTGATAAATCTTTTTAATGTATTTATCCTCACGACACCTCTGTGAGGTACATAAGTTGCAGCTCTGTCTCTCCCCTCAATTGAGGGGGAGGGTAAACCGATTTCTGGATAATCTAATGCCCACCCTCCTGCATGCTGGTCTGCATGAGTGCGGGGGTCTGCACTTGTGGAGAAGCTTGCAGGATCAGCACATAAGAATATGGATCCCCTCCTCTGACATCTGGGGACAGGGAGAGTTGGAGCTCCAGTTTAGCTCCATGTGACATCACTATTCAGGGTCCTCCAAAGCTCTTGTAAAGACCTTCAGCAAAAAACAGAGAAATTAGAACTCATGTTTTGTATTAAGCAGGTTAAAAAAAAACCCTAAAACAATTGTACAATGTTGTTCTTATCCATCGTAAAGAAGCAGTTAAGGGTGTGCACATCTGCGCATGCACACACATTTATTTATATATTTTGCTACTCTGCAGTTCACCTTTAAGAAATGGCAGAACTATATTGTCAAGTACATGTATGTCTTAACATGAGCAACAAAAGAAACAAAACAACACCCCAAAATATCTGTTAATTACATAGTACTTAACTAAATGCTTTCTTTCAAGAATGAGATTGTGGTGTTGTCACAAAGAACATTATGGAAAAGAGAAAAAAATCACCAGACCAAAGGGGGGGAAATTAATGATTGTAAATGGGGCAAAATAACAGCTCCATTGGAAACATGACAAAAACAGGATGTTAAGAAAAAAAATTAAGTGGAGTCAACAAGGTTACACATAAGTAACACCTTAACATTAAAAGAAATCTATTTTCCACTTTGACCTAGAAACCTCTTCAATTAATTACTAAAATCTATTTACACAGCAACTAGATAAAAATCAATCTGATGGCCAGCACTATTTTTGGCTCTCTTTCTATGGGCTCTGTTCACTCAAGATACTGGCTCTGTGGGTGTCATTGTTAAGGCTGCAGGATTCCGCGACTTGACACCCAAAAGCTGTCCTATTTTCTATTCCTGGTCCCCAAAATGTGCCCAGAATTCTTATTCTTGTCCTTCCATTCCCCAGAACACACATGCATGGTGGCCATATATGGTGGCTGGGCAACTCTGATGTAATCTTGCTATGAGGGGGTTCAGTGACAGAAGCTCTCTTATATTAGGCAGGCATAAAATACAGGAAAAGAAAAATCATGTTGAGTGAGGGCACGTAGTGAACTGGGAAAGACACTCTATCCCTTCAACTCCTTATTTTCTCATCCCCAGGTGATGAAGACCGGGTATTTTACAGAAAAGAATGGTTTGGTTATTTTTTCCCAGGGAGGTATTGGTTCCAGGCAGAAAATTATATGAATCCATGTCTCTCAATTCAGCTAAGAGAGAGATACTTTTTACTAACGCACATTTTCTTCTATAAGAGCCTCCTAGATTAAGTAAGGAGTTGGTCAGAGCAGAGTCCTTTATCTGCATGAAGTAGAACCTACATTAACCAGCTATGCATCAGCCTCTCAAATACACAAACAAACACCACATTTCTGTGGCTTGGCTGAGTGTTGGGTTTTATTTTAAGTGACTAGGTAAGATAGAAAAGTGATTTCTCTACTACCTCAAAAGTGCAGAAGCCTGCAGATCATAGAATCATAGAATCATAGACTATTAGGGTTGGAAGGGACCTCAGGAGGTCATCTAGTCCAACCCCCTGCTCCAAGCAGGACCAATCCCCAGATTTTTACCCCAGTTCCCTTAATGGCCCCCTCAGGGATTGAACTCACAACCCTGGGTTTAGTAGGCTAATGCTCAAACCCCTGAGCTATCCCTCCCTCCCTCTTTTATCTGAACTTATACCTCTTAAAGAAATCCTTTGGGAAATGTAGATAATAAAGGTCTCACTGTGTACATGTACACTGAAACCTGCACTAAAGGTAGGACTACATGTAAATCGCTAGAACTTCAGAGACAGTTACAACACCAGGTAACCACTTGTCCTAAGAATGCACTTGCAAATAAAGATGGGCCCAAGCCACAAAAATTCAAATTTAGATTTCCAACCCTACCAAGTTTGGGTGGATTCTGATTTCAGGTTTCGGGTTGGCCCATTATAGAAACAGTGACATTCAAAAAATCTGAAACAAGGTTTGTTTCCAAACACCCAAAGAATGTTTGAATTCAGAATGTTTGTATCAAGGACTCTGTTGAACTATATTCAAAGTTTCCAGCACAGTTTTGTTTAACTAAAAATTGAAAACCACCTTAACTGACAACTGATTATCTCTGCTCACTTGGATGGCTACTGCATTTGCAAATTATTTTTATGAGTTTACTAGAGTCATGTCATGGGATACACATAGTTTGTAACTGTTAATTACATACAAAGAAAAACAGACTCAGAACCACTGGAAAAATACTAACTGGTATATGAGCTACTTCAGTGTATTGACAAAACAGGGATGAACCATATTATGCGTGTTACAGCACAGTCTCGACCCATCCGCTTCAGTTTGTCAGACATTTTCAACTAAGGTTCTCTAACTGAGAGACAATCGTTAAACTGCTATTTGTTTTAATTTAATCAAGTTTTGATTGGATGACAGGCATTTGCTCTGGGCCATACATGTACTAGGTATCTGCATACGTGCCTGGTTTGATTCTGATTTCAGTCACACTGCTAATGAGTCTGTCTGGAATCTTGACCCCTTCAAAAGAAGCTCTCCCATGAGCTGTTATAGATGGCTGTTGTGGGTGGACAACTGCTATGCCTTTCCCTCTCTGCTCACTGTTGATCAACATCGGTAGCGTCAGTGACTTACTTAAAGGGTTTTTCCCCTGTATGCGTCCGGATATGATTGTTGAGTGTTGTAGCACCAGCAAAGGCACGACCACAATAGCCGCACTTGAAAGGTCTGTCACTGGAATGGGTGACTACGTGGTTCCTTAGTTCTGAAGGTTGGGAGAAGGATTGGGAGCAGTGGCCACACTGATAGGGTCTGCAAAACAATAGAAACACCACATGATCACTACTTTCTATTTCAGCAAATAGAAAATAACTTAGGTGGTGCAAGCAAATTTTTTCAAATTAATTTTTTAGTTTTCAAAGAGAAGTCTAGATGTGAATCTCTGGATCTATAGTAGGAGACATGCAAGCTCCCCCACCCCCATGAACCACTATGCAAATTTAGAGGACAGAATCCATGTACAGAAACTGCCAGAGATTAAAGTTTTCTTCAGGTATACACAAAACCTGGATTCGATTATATTTCTGACTTTTTAGTTTCCTCAAACTAAGGGCCCAGTACCATACTCCTTATTCAATGAAAACTCCCTCTGCTAACATAGGGCTCAAATCCCTATGTTAGCAGATTCAGAAAGTCCTATTCCTCTCTAGCATTAGTGCAGTCTTAGCTAAAAAATTTACCTGTGCTTGTCACTGGTATATTCCAGATTGGTTTCTATGACCATTTGAAACAAATTTTTCTAATCCTTTGTACATGCCAAAAATTCCAGCTCTTTAAAGAGGAACTTTCATAATGAGATAAATTTGAAAAACAATAATAAACTTTTGCTTTTCCTATTATGTTTCTGTATTCTTGCTGCTATTGAAGACATTTGAATTTAATTAATAGGTTTTTCCATCCTGGCCTGGATTTTCCTTTTGTGTGATCCTGAAATTAAATCATAAGTCTATTTTTGCAACATCTTAACCTCTTGCAGTGAACTGAATGTGATGCCACAAGTTCAGAATTATAACATCATCATTACAAACTCAAGTGGAAAGAAGAGGCTGAGAGACAGAAGGATGAGACAGGACAATAGTTTGAGTACCAATACAATTACTAACTTGTTAAAGTGGCAAAAAGTGTTCTGAGAAACATATACAAAGTAAATCAATTACTGTTTTGGCAAAATAGATTTAATTTCCCTCCCTTACACAAGTGGAATGCTTTCCATCTGTTATGACATTTAAAGTAAATCAGTGGCAGGTCCTGTTCCGTTTATCAATTTTTTTTTAAAGAAAGTTAAGAATGTCATAAGGGATATTAATGATTTTTATAGAGAGCAGCAATTCAGGGCACAACTCTTGCTGTCTGAATTTTTAGAGCCAATGGCCAACAAGTCTTAATTGCTCTCTCTTTAACAAATGTGTATGTTCAAATGGCTAGAAACCAAAACTAAAGGGAAGGAGACAGTGGTGACCAAGCATGTACAACAATTCAATTAAGTGCAAAATAAAGTGTACCCTCTCATTTGTCAAGTGAGCCGCTTAATTGTGTCTGCTTGCATCGCTGATCACAAATACTATTATTTTATAGTGCTTCAGAGTACTGAGCACTGATTGTAGAATTTTTTTTTTGCTTGATTAATAGTGTGGTATTGGTCAATAACTCAATACTATACAATTTTAATTACTTATATTTTAAAATCTATCTAACTGCTTTCAAAGAAGTTTGAAAGATATATATAAAAGTTGTGGAAAGGTTACCTGGTCTGGATGATTACACTAACATTGTTTCCCCTATTCTCTTTAAAAATTATATAAGTGCATGTGAAGTAATATATTTTAAATAAACATTGATAACTAATGTATATCGATAACCATTGCTGGAAGACAAGAGAAATATGTTTTTCCGCTTTATTGCATCTTTAAATGCATTGTTAATGGATAAGGAAATTATTTATCAAACAGATATGTAAATTCAGGCTTTTTTAGGATTAAACATTTTTTAGCAAAAATAATATATTAAGATATGCTGTATCCATGAACAATTGATTTTCTGATAGTGAAAGGGACCATTAACGTTTATTAGCCTCTGGTTATCTATTTTTAACAGCTCCCATAATAAAGAATAAGACACTAAATAAAACCAATTAATCTTTTATTTTTTTAACAACAGTCAATATGATTAATTTCACATTGTGAGAAGTCACACCATTCTTTGTATGTAAATACTTCACAGTAGTAAACCAGTTATGAGCAAACATTAAGAAGCCAAATAAAATGTTGCCATTAGCCTCCACATTGATTCAAACTAGATTTCTTGTCCATAATGAAAATTTACATTTTATATTATCCATAGTGCATTACACTGTATGATGCACACAATGATGAACTTTGTAGAAGATTGTCTATTCTTATGTCCCTTATCTCTCATTTTGTTGCCTTTCACCCAAATCTTGCAGGAATGGCTATAAAAGATGTTATTTCACCAAATAAATTGTCCCCTTGTGTGAGTCTGCATAAATGATGCATATCTCCAATCAGATTAATCAAGAAAGGGATCAATTAAGTATTTTGGAGCTAGATATATGAATCATAAGTTAAGCAAAGCCTGTTTTAAAAAGAAGACAAATTTATGCATGCATAAATGTATGAGCTGACAATTTGTAAATGTCTTATCTACTTCCTTTGAACTGCAAGCAGTTCCAGTATGCAGAACTGTATGACTTTTCAAATACTGCTATAATAATGTATGGTATTTTCCAAGAAAAAGGGTACAAAATGAGCAGAAAAATTATAGTTTTGTTTTGTAACCATTTTTACTGCACTTGGGTTGTTTTTTTTTTCTTAGCAGAAAGAAATCAATACGCTGTTTTTAAAAAATGAAAGCGGTGCAGAAGGATGAACATGAGGGATGATCGGTTCGGTGAGTACATGTACACCTTCAGAGCAGGGTTGTCTTTGGTGTAGCAGTTATCTCCTGTGCCATCACTTTGCTCTGCCCTGGAAAACCACATTAAGATGGTGACCCCCTTATTCTCAGGGTCATGGAGAGAATAGGACTCATGAAATGAAAACCAAAATGGTTGACTTTATAGGCTGAATTTTCAAAAAGAGGCACCTAGGTTGAAGCTGCAACATGGTTCTGACCCCATCCAGAACGCCTCATTCAAAAACTCTTACAGTTCTGCATATTGGGGACTGCCTGCAGTGCAAAGAAAGTGGATAAGATATTTACAAAGCTCTTCCACAAATGCATAACTTTAGGCATGTGGCAGTGCCACTGACTTGAAATAAACTGCCCATGAGTTTAAAGTTACCCATGTGGGTAACAGCTTAGTTGGTCTGGGGTCATGTACAAATACACTCCAGCAAATTTGAGTTTCTCTGCTGTTATTTTTATGCATGAATGGGTACATACCAAGAGCACCCTCTTCTATGTGTGAATACACATTTGCATGCATGTAAACTGTTATTTGCATGTTTATAGGTGAAACATATGCATCAGTGTATGAAAATATGGTCCTAAGAATCTTTGAAATATAATTTTTCTGTAAAAATCTATCCTAGAATTTTCTCTCCATCACTGTGTGCTAGAAATAATATAATAATAATAACAATAATTAATTTACATCTCTATATTGTAGCACTTCAGAAAGGCTTAATTAATGTTTCTAACACACTATGAGAGCCTAACAAATACATCTCTGAGTTAGGTATTATTATACCAATTTTAAAGATAGTTAAACTTTACAGAAATGTACATAGGGTGACATAGGGTATCACTGAGAGTCAACAAAAAACACAGCAATCCTATCTTCCAGTCCTCTCTCCTTAAAAATTAGGCTATATGCTTCATCTTCTCACCCAAACTCAAAGAAAGCATATCTCCCTACCTAAGAGGCAAATTCTGCAGACAGACAAAATTGCACAGCTCTCACTTGCCTCATGTACTAGAAATCCATTTAGTTACCCATCTTTGATTACAAATTTCTGTAGGTAGATTCTACAGTGTCAGATCATCAGTGTGTTGGGGCCTTCAATCTGTCTCCTCTAGAGACCAATCCAATGACCCTTACTCATGTGAGGGTCTCCCCTGGGTGCACTCATGAATGTAAAAGCTATGGGCTCAGACATCTAAAATATAATACTGAAAGGAGTTATTTTTAAGAATTTCTTTAAGTATGGGTGAATTTCTGGCATCTGAGGGTTTACAACATTCTCAGATTACATTTTCCAAGATCACAGAAATAGTTAAGAACTTTGTTTTTTGCAGTGTACTTTAAACCTGCCTCTTGAATGTGCAAATTCTGTTCAAAACATTATTAATGTTTTCTTTTCCCAGTGCTAATAATCCTTTTTTTTTTGTAGTCCACTTTGTATGGGTGATCAGCACAAAGTCAAACACGACCTATGCACTTAACTGAATGTCACTCAAAATATGCATGCTTATCCAAGCAATTGTATAACTTTTTTGGGAGATTGCACTAGAGTAAGACCATTTAGTTACTGTTTTCACATTTAAATAAACCCCAACACAAAAATACATAGGTTTGAAATCACTTTTTTCAGTCTTCTTTAGCAAAAGATTGATCTAATTAATCTATTTCTCTTGTGTTCACGCCTTTGGTATTGTTAATATCTTTTGAATCCAAAAGGGCAGAACTCCTGGACTAATCCAGCTCATATGAACATGTGTCCCATTTCTTTACACAGTCTCCAGCATAAATTGCAAGAAATATTTGAATGATGGGCTGCATGATCAGAGTCCTGAAAAAAATCTCATAATTACTTTGCACTGAAATTCTCAATTTTTCTCTTTTACAGTGAGCTGATCTTTTACAGGCCTCTTCACAGTTTCATTCACTATCTTCGTGGGTCTCATAGAACTCCAGTGTAAATCTTTAGAGGATGACCTGCTTGTAACAGTGAGTTTTTGAATACCTGTAAACCTTTCATTGAAATACAGTCAAATCAGCGAAGCCAAATTGTGAATCAGATTCATTGTTTCCTCCAGCTAGATAAGTACTAGCCAATAGGAGAGAGCCTGACATACAGCTGCAGATGCATTTCTCACTGTCAGTGCCAGAAGGCTAAGTGTAGGGCCTTGTTGTTAGTGAAGAAACAAAGACATATTGCATAATGTCAGAATGCCAGGAAGTGGGACACCATGGCTTTCCTCATTAAACAAGCAGTTTGGTGTCAAGGCTTTATGGGAAGATGGAAGACTCTGATTCAGGCATCACCTTAGTTTTTACATTACCTTAGTCAATGAAAGCAGGGCATGTTGTGATGCTGGCACTCTCTGCCTCCAGGAAAGGGACTCCATGAATTGCTCTCACACACGTCAGTGGTTTTGGAGCAGAATTGCAGACATGGGCCAAAGTTTCAGTACCCTCTTCAAAACTGAATGGATATGGCATTGGAGTGGAATCTGCTGTTTTGTATGGTTAATGAGAGGGGGAAATGCAACTCAGGGTGTCAGTGATACACTCTAGCTGCCATTCTGAGTGGCTCAAAATGACTGTTTCAGAGAGGTGAAGAAGCTGTTAACATAGTCTCTGCACAGGGGCAGGATGAGTGACGGAGTGCTCAGTTGTGGATGCTTTAGTTAAAGCAATCAGTTGCCTTGGACCCTACCACATGGAACATTTGAAGTTACTCACCATGACTATTTATAAAGGGTTTAATGCAGGTACTCAGTCTCCTTCAAACTGAACTGAGAGGATATGATTCTGCAAAGTGATATTTAAGAATTAGCCTACATCTTGAAGTTCTCACAGGGCTCAGATTGATGGGTTTTGTTATATTAACTAACTATGGGCCTACTCCTGCAACTCTTACTCGCACTGAATAGTACTTATTCAAACAGAGTAGCCCCACTACAGCCAACAAGACTACAAACATGAGTAAGTATAACTCAGTAGAAATAAGGATCACAGAATCAAGTCCTCTATGACTTTTGGGGCCATCATTTTGTAAAGAACAAAATAGCTCATATGTTTCTAAACTTCTGAAGCAGTAAGGGAATGGTACCATTTTGTGCACCTTTTGCTACTATTAACTACAAGTGCTAGAAGTCTGCAAACCTTTTTGAAAAGAGTATGCAAGAACAAATGTTCAATTTAGCATGACATTTACTTTAATTGCACAATAATCCATAGTCACGCTATAAACAGAAATAGACATTGTTCACAGCATTTCTTTTTTGTTTAGTTGCTATAGGTTTTAAAAAATTAAGTAATTAATTAATTTGGGCAACAGTACTGAGGGCCAAAGATACACATCCTCCAAAGAAAAATGTATTGCAGAAAAATACCAAGTAGGGTAGAGCCATGGTGCCTAGAGAAAAGCATCAATTAAATTGACAGCTTAACCTTAAAAAAAATAACCAGACGTTCATTGCCGAACTGTAACATTAATATACTTCAAGGAAACAAAAAGCATGAGGGCCAGATAACATCCAGAATCCACCCACCAAGGACACACTTGCATGTATAGTGTCTACCCTCCAATCATCAGCTTAAATACATGACAATCAACAAGAGTAAACATCACACATAGACATTGAATATGAAAGTGGGCCACAAGCAACACCTGGGAAGTGCAGGCATCCTCCCTCCGTTAACACCACTACATACTGTACATGACAATCAAAAAGAGAAAAAAGAAAAATGTAAATAAAAACTGGTCATTCTAAGAACTGTTGCTGATTTTTTTAAAAAATAAATGAAAATATTTGTCTGAAAATGATTCATTGTGATTGAAGGCTTTTGCTTACCCCTTTCTGGAGCCCCCCAAATGGGATTGTTGGGAATTTCTGCAGCAGAAAAACAGAAGAGAAAAGGGATTTCTGACTCCTGGTTCAAGGAATAGAGGGTCAAATTGCCTCTGTCTGGGCAAGAGTTTAAGAAAAACGCCAGAGGCTTGGATGGTCCTTGAGTTAAATCTGAATGGATTTAGATCTTACTTTCCCTCCCATCAAGTGACTCCAGAGAAACTCTACATTATTTAACAAACAGAAGAAAAAAACAATGACCTCAGTGGGGAAGGAGAAGTAAATGAAAGGGGGCAAATAAGCTTTCATTAAAATCTTAATTAATCTCAAATTCAAAGAAATTTCTGGGCGAACTTAGAACCCTCCTTATCTTGGGTTCACTATTATCCAGTATTTATTTCTTCAAACTTCTGCCTGCTGAATAGTATTTTGTTCTATGAGGCTGACTGAAAAACATTTTTGTTCTGTCCTTTTTCACTCTTATCTTCTACTCTCATTCAGATTTCTTCTGAGACAAAGGAAGTTTTAAGTCATTTCCTTCTTTGTATTTCTCAAATCCCAAATAGTTTACATTTCTTAAATTTCACACTATGAAGTGGGGATCATAGCTACATTCAAGGATCCTTTTCCTGCTTTGACCACCTATAGTTAATCATGCTGCCTGCAAAACAAACACAATGCCAGACTAGACAGTTTCAAAGCCTTTGCTAGAGGAGGCAGCCGTAGCTACTTCCCTCACATCAAAGATGCAGTGGCTGGTGTGTTTACAAATTTCTGACAATAAACAGGTAGCTGTTTATCGGCTAGAGTGCTACAGTAGATAGTGGAGAGAAATTCCAATCCTAAGAGGTGCATACAGTATCTAAGGCTGGCAGGCAAACAAGCCTGGGCAATTTACACCTTGATTTCTTGTTGCCAGGAAATTACTTTAAGAAATGAAAGCTGTTCCTAGAAATAAGCAAAGATACTTCTTTTCCAATTCCTGTTTTGCTAGGTACATGCTCTACTAATGCCATTTATAGTAGGAGGAAAGACTTGCCATGAAATAAGTTTAAATAATAGTGATTTCTAGTTAGGGATATGAGAACTCAGAAAAATCTGGAATCTAAACTCAAGAACTCTGACCCATATTCCTAACGCCTATATTTTCAAAATGTTGCCAGAGGTTTTAGCTATGTGAATAACAACTAATACAGTTGGGAATCATATAGCTAAAATCCTAAGCAATGTTAGGAAAATATTTTTCTCTGGCAGTTTTGGTTGTGTAACATATTGTGGGAACTCAAGAGGCATTTGAAAGTTGGCTGCTATCAGAAAATTACATAATTTATAGTATGAAATAAAGCAATAAAAACTCTTTTTCAATACAAATATATATTTTTAACATGACAATGCTTTGTTTCTGCTGGAGCCAGCGTCCACTTTAGGTATTGCTAAAGAGCACAGAAACTTGAGAACGTTTTGCCACATCCAAAATTTTAGCAACTCTCAGAATCTATTCGGGATTAAGTTCTAAGACTCTAGTTCTACCATATACACTTTAAAATTCATCTGTTTTTATCCAGCAGCATAGGATATATGCTTATTACACAAACACACACAATATATACTGCTATTGCATTTTTGTCAAATGCAACTTGCATTTTAATGCTGCATTTAGAACGATTTTCCAGGTGATTCAGCTGTTTTACTCAAGCCTTCTTCACAGCTGAAGGACAGACAAAACATGGGCAGTCTTTTTAGTTGAATTAATTTGATTTTTGTCTTTTGTGCTGCCAGTGATCAAGATTGTCAAATAAACCAGCTTTGATTCATAAATAATTGTTCCATTATATCTACTCTGCCACCGGTCAGAGTACCTGAAATTTTAATTCACTTGTTCAGCTAAATTTCATCCTCAGTTCATGGCCATAAAATTCTCTATTGACAAACTTTCAAACCAACTTTGACTCTGAGGTATCTAGTCAACATTTTTCTTCTGTGTGGATATTAGTTTATTGAATAAGTGGCATCTGTTTTCCTCCACATCACTAGGGGAGTAGGTATTTCCTTTTGACAGCTTTCCACGATTTATGGGTTTGCATGCTCTGAAGAAAAATAGTACTAAGCAAAAAATTCCAATTCATTACCTCTTAGTGCTTAATTAAGTTTATACACACATTGCACACTATAAGTGAACCCTGAAATGACTATGACAGCCACTGAACAGCAAGTTATATTATCTTTGGGAGACAAAGAGACTTTTGATTATCTTGACCTCATTTTTTCAGCCATAATATTAATAACATTTCTTTTTGTTTTGTTCCCTCTAACAGATGTACCAAACCATTCTGAAAACAAGATTATATTTTTGGATATTTCCTTTTGTATGTACATTTAGGTACCAAATGTTTTTACAAATTGTGAAGTTAAGCAATAGCCTTTATCAGCTTACTTCACACAGCCATAGATGTATTATGTTGTACAGGCTCCTCCTAATAATGGTTTAGTTTTTGAAATAACAATCTGATAAAAGCAAAAAGCAGAGGGTCTGGCTATCCATCAATACAGAAATAAAGAGTACCCGTGTTTTACCTGTCAGGGTTCTGCGTACACACGTGCATCTGTAAGAGGATCCGCTGGGTGAAAGTCTTAAAGCATTGCCCACATTTCCAAAGGTGCCAGTCACTGAACTCAGAATTTAATTGGCTCGTTGACGTTGGGCTTGCAAGAACTCGCTGGTTTTTGACATTGATCTGGTTAAATCCTGACTCGATAGGCCCAGACTTATCCAAAAGAGAGAAATTTCTGCTACATGGAGTCTGTGGAAATACTATGGATCGCTGTGGTGTGGCAGGGGGGAGTTTGCTACTTTTGTTAAATGGCTGTAGGGCGTCTGGTCTGGACATGGCCTCCATTACAGTTGAAGGGACATTCACTGCGAGAAAACAAAAAAAGTAAATAAGATCTGCTTTACTGTTTCCTAAAACTAATACAATTTGGGGAGAAAATAAAAAATATTCAAAGTCTATTTTCCACTGACTAGATTCAACAATTCACTGTTATTATAATACATATAAAAAGGGCTGGAATGAGACTGCGAGCTGAATGGAGAAGCTGGTTCTGCCATGTAGGAAGTTATCCGAAGAGAGATTTGAGACTTTGTAATGGTCCAGAGAAGAGTGACAAGAATGGTTAGAAGTATGATACAATAGGATTCACATCTGAGAGAAAATTCTGCAGGTCTTACACTATATCAAATTTCTGTGTTGCAGAAAACAGACACAGCAGTAGTTCCCTTAGCCTATCAATGGGCAGTCACTAAAGGACAATATTACACCCTCATTTATACACACAAAGCTTGTACACTACAAATCAGTGTCTTCAGTGTGATTGCTTGCATGATTAAGGCTAGTAGGATTTAGTTCATAATGAGACATTGCAAAATATATGCCTAAATATCTTTGTACCTCAGTTCCCCACCAATAAAATGGGATTACTAATACTTCCCTACCTCACAGAGGTATTGAAAAGATAGATTAATTAAGGTTTGTGAGGCACTCACGTATTTTGATGATGAGCACAATGCAACACATGAGAAAATAAAATTCTGCATTCAGTGCAGCATTTGCAAGTTGTACAGTAAATGAGTCATGGGGAGTCACACACATAAAAGAAATATTCGAGATCTGCCTCATTCCTTGAGCACTGTCCATCTTGTGCACTGAATGAGGCAGGGATTCTGTGGAAAAAATAGTATGTCATCATGTACTTAAAGACTGTACCATAACGCACAATGGCACATGGATGTCTTAAATTCTGGTGTTTCATAACTTCTGAGTGCTTGAATTTGCAACCATAACATTCTTTTAATGTAGCATTTGGGGATTTCTCTCTCTCTCTCTCTCTCTCTCTCTCTCACACACACACACACACACACAGAGATTTACCTTCTGAATACAAATATGTCTAGTTGAGATACAGTAGCAGTTTCGAATGGTCTGTTTAATGAATAATTGTTACTAATGTCTTAATAGTTACTGAAATTAAAAATACTGAAATAAAAAAATGCAATACAAATCCATTTTGATATGGTACTGTAAATTAATACAAAGTTCCTTTACAAAATTATTTTTAATGTTTCCTCAACCAAAACAAATATGGTAATCCATGTTATTTAATTTATTTATGTCTAGTCCTTTCTATCTTGCTCTTCACTGTACAATCTGAGGGCCTATTTTATGAGTAGAGTTACCTCCAGTAGGATGTGCATTGCTTAGGGTGACCAGCTGTCCCGATTTTACAGGGACAGTCCCAATTTTGGGGTCTTTTACTTATATAGACTTCTATTACTCCCCATCCCCTATCCCGATTTTTCACATTTGCTGTCTGGTCACTCTAACTGCAGTACAGTTTTTAAAACACATCCAAACATTTTAGGTGCATGGAAAAACATGTGCAGTAGAGCCCGTTATATGTAAACTTTTCTTTTCAAAACTCTTTTCTAAGTTTCTCTGTCACACAAGGGAGACTTAATTTAAAAAAAATTGTAAGCATAAAACCTCCATCAAGAGATTCAAATAATGAGGTTTAAGAGCTAAGTAATATTGTCACAGGTTATTGTGGGTGAAATTCACCCTTGTGCAGAGAAACAGCACAAGGGCTATTTTGAGGGTTTAAGTGACTCTGAGGTTATGCATAGGCCTGGTGCTGGCCCTCTGCCCAGAGATGAAATTTTCCCTTTCTGTCAGTCTCCCTAGCTTGTGGATGAAACTCCTTGGTTTCCCTTGTAGCGAAGCAGTGAGTGACAATATTTAAAGATTTAACTGTGATGGGATTTTGTTCACTGTATCGTTTTTTTTAAATGATTCTGTAAAGTAAAACTCACAGAAATGAAAATGATTTTTTTTAGTGTTAAACATTATGGCCAGTAATTTAATGTCTTTAAAACTTCTCTCAAGTATAAGAGATTTGAAAACTCCAGATGAAAAAGAATGTTTATTTTTGATCATTTAATCCCTGGTCTCTTGCTGTTTTATTGCTGCCTGGTTCAGTATTTAAGTTGCTAAGAGACCCAAGTTCATCTCAGTATAGCTGTTTAAGTATCCAAGTATTTGACTGAAAAAATCTAATATAAAGTTGATTAGCCACTGGCAGCCACAGGGTCATTTTGGCCAATGTCATTCAAGCTTTTATCATTTGCTTCTTCTACCGCATAGACACACATGGCTATCACAATGGAAAAGAGTTCCCTGACGCAAGCTGAAAGAAGGGAGAGAGAGAGTGAGAGTGACACACACACACACACACTCTCTCTCTCTCTCTCTCTCTCTCCCTCCCTAGGAGGTGCTGAGCACTCTTAATTCCCACTGAAGACAAGTAACACATACCACCTTGCATGACTGGGTCTATGATATAAATGATTTGCTTTTTTTAATATTCACAGTAAAATAAAATGGCAAGGAAGAGGAATGAATCTAACTGGGGATAGTTGTGACAGGATGGGGGCTCCATCATCATATCAGGTTATTTGTAATTAGCCTTTATTTAAAGGGACTAGCATTTTCTCTAACCACAAGGACCCCATCTTTATGGACAGTCAGACTATGCCTCCATCAACACATCCCACACTAATATGATGAAGCAGCATTGACAGTGACTGGAAAGATCACATTATGTCATCTTTTTGGCAAGAGAATAAATCCTATTATAGAACTGGCAACTAGAGAGAGGGTTGAGGAAGTAAATAAAGAATAAACTGGCAATAAATCCCTAGTCAGGAGGGATTTCATATCTTGCTATGCCATGGGGGGAAACCTGCAATTTAGGTTTCAGTCCTGCCCACCTGTAGGTATGTGCATTTGTAGGTATGTGCATTTTACTCATATAAGTTGTTCCACAGACATCATATATCTTAAGGATTTTCAGAATCAGGGCCTTATTTTGTAATTGTCCAACTTACCTTAAATAAATATCCAGGATTTACTTCATACTTCTTAAGAAACACAAGGAACAAAACAGATTAACTGTGAAATATGCATTATGGGCATATAGTTAGAAATAAAATACTTACAGTTTTCATCCTGTGCAATACACTGTAAAGGGATTCCAAAGAAAGATGTGTAGCTGTCATTGTACCACACCAGCAGTTCGGTGCCTCTGGGGATATCTATACAGGCCCTGTAGAATATATTTGACCTAGTCATAACAAACAGAAAAATAGCCTAGTTTAGGAACAGTTAGCACTCCTTTTACCATATGCACTATTATGATGGAATTCCACTGCTCTGGAAGAATTTCTGCAAGTTATCCCAAAAGAATAGCTCATTGATTAGCTACTTTGTAACTAAAGTAGTTTAAGCCCTAAGAAAATGTTTTACAAAACGTAGTAAGCTATTGCTGTTGCAGTGTCCCTTTTGAAAGACATTTTAAGGGAGACAGGTTTTTTTGTTTCAAAAACATTCCAGTGTAGAATTTGGAATGCAAACACTGCAGCATTGCACCAGTGCACAAGATCTAGAAAATGGGACCGACTCAAAACAGATCAGTTTATTTTCACTATCCAAACTGAGGGAAACTTCAAAGATACAGTTTAGATGATAAAAAATAAATAGATAATAATTCTTTTAGATTTAGCAAAGTGCTGTTAGTAACAGAAGTGAAGATTTTTTAAAATACAGAAGATGATTTTTAACGTATGTCCTCATATTTCCTTCAGTCTCACAACAGAACTATACCTCCCAAAAAAGAGAGAACTAAAGTTGAATAATATGGACTTTTGGTCCAGAAGAGTCCAGAAAAGAAGGGTTGTAATGAAAACGAGTTACTGAGGAAATCTTTCTCAATATGAAACATGGGAACAAGGTTGATGGCCCCGCAGGTAAGTATGATCTAGTATTTACCATAACTGAGAATCCTTCTGTAAGTTCTATCCTGATCTCACTTTGAGTTAAAGGACTCAAGTAATTACAGTGAAGTTAGAGTTAGGTGCAAAATCAGTGTGAGATCAGAATCAAGCATCTAGAAGAGGAACTGAAAATCTTATTGGTTTGTAGTAGCTTTTTGCTTAAGCCTGGTATAGTACAGTAAAACACTCTTATATGAGATGGATAGAAATTCAATACATATAAGAAAAGCATTCCACCCTGCCTGTACGATTACATACAAAAATGATATAGTCAAGGTACCAAGAAAGGACCATTTTTTAAAACAGCTTGCATAAGGCAGAAAAATATCTCTAGACTTAAAAAAAGTTAGACCTCAACTGGTTTTCTTAGAGAAGAATTGCTACAAATGCTAGCCTGAAGTTCAAGATAAAAGCATTTAGGGTTGGTAGGCTTTAAATTTAGCCTTTCTGTAAAGAATTTGCCGTAGCAGTGCAATTTGTTTCTTGTACAACACTGCAGACATAAGGAGAATCCTTCACCACATTTTTCATGGCAGTGAGAGATGCACTTGTCAACATATTTTGTCACCGCAAAGTGGCTCTTGGCAACAGGATCATAAAGATCAATAAAAAAGTGCAGATTCTCAATATTTTACTAGCAGCTGCAAAAATTTCATTTATCTTGTTATTTTCCTCACTTACTGCCACCCTGTCTCAGGAGGGCACTGCTAGCTAAGCAAAATGTTTTTCTCAACGTTCTATGAATATCTGACAAAAACTCTTGCCTTCATGTCTCTCTCGCTCCTTCTCTCTCACTTTCTTACTCTGCTCCTCTTTCTCGCTTTCTCCCAAAGCTGTACATGTTATTAATTCTTTCCACTGTTACATAAAAATCAAAATTGGAGCCATGCTATAAATCACCAGCATCTCCTAACTTGAGAAAAATCAAGTCTACTTTGTACTTCACCCTTGTAACATTTCATCTCTCAGTTTGGCTTCCCTTAATATAAACACAGCAGCCCAGCAAATGAATGTGCTAAAACCAAATGACACACTTTGCCGCTGAAAGAGCAGAACTGTTTTTGAGCAATGGGTGGTCTGTGAAGCTTGGAGTAGGCCGAAAAAAAATGTGTAAGGGTACACCGTTCCTTACAAGCGTACAGAGCTTCCAAAACTCGCAAAAATCTCTGCATGCTGAAGTACATCAAAGGGATTGTTCCCTTTTTGGATAATATTTCCTTTGCTGACATGTATTTAGTATTGTGGTTGGATGACTCATAAAGATAGCTTCATGGCGTCCAAACGCAGTTGAAGCAGAACACATGCCAACAAACATTATTGTCAGCCTCAAAATAAAAACAAAACGTTCAGCTAAGGGTCAATCAATCAAGAGTGCTTTGAAGAAAATTCCATTTAGATATTACAAATCATAACAGAATGAATTTAAACCAGCTGACTTTCTGTGAGGAGGATGTCCATGTACAATAAAAATTAGACCGGTTTTTCAGTGTCCAACTTTTCTATTTTCTTACACTTGGCTTCAGTCACTGGTGATGGATGCCAGTTTTTTAAATTGTGTTTTTGTAGTTCATTTTACAAAGATCTGAAGTAATCAAAAACAGATCAACAGAGGGAACTCTAAGTAAAAGCTCCATCATGAAAGCAGAGTTGTAAAATGTACTTAATATTGACAGATGTGTAATGACTTTCTCATGCCCATATTTCATTTATGTTTTTCATCTATATGTATGTATACACACACACACACACACTCTACACATAGTTCACATACTCAAACACGGTTGTCTCAGTGGTTCATAATATACCTGGACTACCAACCAAAATTGTTCTTTACAACACAGAGACGACCTTAATTTAAACAGACCATTTAAAAAATGAACCATCAAAATTATAGCTAAAAATATAAATATTTAAGACTACAATAAAAGTTTGTAATAATATAATAAAGCACTGTCATATATTCTTCTTTGAATTGTTACTGTATTTTGACAAGGGGCCAGAAACAAAGTTGAAAAATGCTATTGGGCCCTTTTATCATTGCTAAACTGGCACCCTAAAGGAAAATCATCAAACTGTGTGTATTTTTCATTTTTGTTTGCATTCACATTTGTTAAAATATTTAAAATATTATAAATAAGTTTAAAACCCGTCATTAAAAAAAAGAAAACCCAAAATAAATAGCCAACAGCAGGAGTGCTCAGCTTAGTTCCCAAACATTCTTTGATGTACTTGCTATAACATTTAATAAAGCCAAACAGTTGCTTCTGATTCTGAAGGGGAAAGATTTGTTTATGGCTGAGATCATATATTTATGTAACACATTTTCTAGGTTTTTTCCTATTGTTTGTAGGGGGAGAAATGGGAGCCATAATTTCTTTACACATTCTGTTTTACATTCTCATTTTTATTTTGTTATAACCTTCACTTGCTATTGACATCATAGGCATAGGCCACAAGACCATCTTGGCTGACAGGTGCATTCAGCTGATGCATATTTGGGTCATAAATGCCCAATGATTTTCCCCAAACAGAATTTTGAACACTGAAGTCTGATGTTTTCATTTCAAATGAGGCCTTCTCCACGTCCGTCTCCCCTAACATAATTATTTATTGTAAGAGAGGGACAATTCTTCAAGCAAACTACTCTTTCCAGAGCAGTCTACTGAGACTACTCAAAGGATGTGCAGATTGCTTTGTACAATGTGATCTGCACACATTCCTCTTCTAATGACATAGGGTTTAAATCATCAGGAACATCAGTGAGATCAGAATCAGCCCTGTAGTAAGTGCTCTCAATGATGTCCCCCTCCTCAGCTTTTGACAACCAAACTTAAGAGCTCTTAAATCTACACTACTGAGTTTGCACTGTACAAAATGAAGCCATTCAAGAAAGCCCAACAACTGTTTGTGAACTGGTGATAATTACACTTCTGATTTTTCATTTCAAGGACTTTTTCTTGCAGTGAATAATTCAAGACATACTTTACCTGTACTGAACTACTGTTAGATTCTGCTCCCCACAATGCCTTGCACATCGGATATACCTCATCCAACTTGACTTACTGGGTTCCCCGCCATCAATAAAGTGCTGCAGTGTCCCATCTTGGTCATATATCTGGAGGAGAGGTCAGAAGGTCAAGTAGTTAGAATGAATCATCAGCAATCATTTTCACTGCTTTGCCAGTGTCTCTGTGTGCCTGTTCCAGAAATTTATTGCCATGAGATTTGTCACTGCTTATTGATGCCCTTAGAAATACAAATGGAGTAACAGAGCAATATTTTTGGTGATGCAAGTTTATCATGTTCCTCTTATCAAGCCAATCTTTTTATATTAAACATATTTGTGGTGTCTCAAAGATGTGACCATGTTTCCCAAAGAATATTTAACCTATTTTTGACAGGCCAGCCTTAAATAATGAACTGCCAGATAAACAAGAAAATCTGGATGTGAAGGCTGCATTGAAATGGCTGGAACAAGTGAGCTAGGGTTAGTCATTCCTAAACATCTAAAGAAGTGGGGTTTTTACCCATGAAAGCTTATGCCCAAATAAATCTGTTAGTCTTTAAGATGCCACTGGAGTCCTCGTTATTTTAATCCCTAAACAAGGATCACTTCTTTCACATTTTAAATGCAGCAAAAGCTTGTACTTCAGGGCAGGATGGTATAGAGTATAACACAGCAAATACTAATCAATTGGGGAGCCCTAAGATTAATAGTACTAAAATTAATGGAAGTGAAAGGAGAAAGAGTAATTAAAAGTACAATTTTTGAGGTAGCAAATGAGAAATCAGTCTTGAAGGATCTATGTTTTCTTAAAGATGACATCTCTGCTAAGGACAGGAAAACCAGTCTGAGGTTTACAAAAGAACCCCACTGCCCTCTACTTATTGTGTCCTCCTAGAAACAAAAAGAATCAAACCTCTTTGGAGGCTCTGCAATATTAGGCTAGCTTTTAGTTCTCCACTATTTTTCATACACAGATGCACTGGGATTGGGATTGGATCCAGAAGACCTAGACTACAGTGTGAGAGCCTGTTCTCACAACCTTTATAATCAAATTTTGCAAAACATTTGGACAGTTTGGTTAAGTTTCAGATCGGCACTCAAACAGTTGGCTGCTTATCCAAACCAAACCTGATCGCCAAATCTGTTGAGATTGCCTACTTACTAATTCCTGTCCCTTTAAGAGCACTTTCTTTCATGATATGCTTGCAGAAAAACATCTAAGCATACTAAAAATAATCTGCCCTTTTAAACATTAGTTCAACTAATAAAACAGGGAAACGTACATATATTAAATTGAAGCTTTAAAAAGAAAACACATCATCAATTCCATAAACTCCATTTTATGTTGGCAGGATTGATCCAGAAATGATATTAAATAAATCAATGTAAATGTGTTTCAATCATCATTTTAAAAAACCAAACTGCTTTTAACCATGCACACATTAAATGCACCAAACAGGGCCAGTCAGCAGTAACACAGCGCCCTATCACATGGGAGATATGAGCTTACAACCTGACCTTGTTTCTTTGCTCCTGGTTGAGAAAGGCAGGGATTTCTTCAGAGGCAATGTATTCATCATTGGGAGATGATGAAGGGGAAAGTGAGTCTTCTACAATGACCCATATAAGTTATTTATAACTGGAGGGCCAACTAATCCAAGAGCTAAGAAGTGATGGAATAATTAGGTGAATATAGCAGGAATCCTCAGGGCTTTAAGGGTGTCTCAGAGGAAGAAAGACCTGTGTCTAAAAAGGACAAGTATCAGAGGGGTAGCCATGTTAGTCTGGAGCTGCAAAAGAAGCAAAGAGTCCTGTGGCACCCTATAGACTAACAGATGTATTGGAGCATGAGCTTTCATAGGTGAATACATGCATCTGACGAAGTGGGTGTTCACCCACAAAAGCTCATGCTCCAATACGTCTGTTAGTCTATAAGGTGCCACAGGACCCTTAAAAAGGACAAGTAAATGTTCTTGATGTTTTTCATTTGTTGTTTTTTCCATGTGTGGTACCTTGTTATTAACTAACAAAAACATGAACTGACATCCTTTTTCATATAAATACATGCTAATTTATTGTACAAATATAGGCAAATATCCTACAATGAATAAAACTTATGTAACGGAGAGGGGAAAGTTTTACAGGAAATGTGCCCACAAAGAGAGGGAGAAGGAAAAATTAATGACTAACAGTGTTTGGCTGGAACCATCTTGGCAAAATTTGTCTAAACAGTTTTTCACATAATGCTTATATATTTATTTATTAAAGGTATTTATATGGTGCCTTGCATAGCAACATGGCTTACACTGACGCAAAAATAAAATCCCATTCATAGAGCTAATATCCCCCTGTAGGCCATGAATTCTAAAAGATAGAGATGAAAAGGATGAGAACAGCAGACCAGGTGAGAGGGTAAATGGACCCAGCATTCATAGATAAACATGGACAAATAGAGGCCTTTCCACACTTTCTGAATATGACCAGCTAGAACCTGCCACTGAGCATGTCTTGGTACCAATTCACTCAAGCTTCACTCTTGAGTAGAAATAATCCCCTTTATAAAACAAAAATGAACTGAATTATAGCCCTCATCCAAAGTGAATTGGACTTCCACTGACTTCATTCAGCTTTGGATCAGGCCCTGTAACTGTTACTTCATTTTACTGCTGACTTGTACCTATGATTTAACTTTCTGTATGTCTCCATATTGCCCCACAGCTGTAGAAGCAATGTCTATAAAAGCAGACGGGAACTCTAAATTGGGCAAAGTTTCATAACTCGGCTAGCTTTTCTTATGTTTGGGAGACATCACAATTTCTCTATCATATTTTCTATGGGATTAATGGCAGGGAAAGGAAGGGAAAATTGCTACAAATGTTGATTACCTGATGTTCTGTTCCCTCACCAAAGACAACTGCGTCTTCCCCATTTCAAATGAACCCACAGCAATCCTATTCCCGTTATGCCACAACCAAAATCTACAGTGCCCTGAAGCAGAGGACCTTTAACAGTAAAGCAAGAAGGACATTGCTACATTATCTATTTGTTAAATCACAAAACCCCAGCTGAGGTCTAAAATTCACTATATCATTACATTTTTGTCTAACTCAAGCAACAGGTCTGACAGGGAAAAAAGCATAATCAGCTATAATGTAGAACATTTATACTTTAACACAAACTGTGAATGGAGCTACTCTGGCATATTATATACATTTACACTTTTTACATATTATATACATTTCCCTCTATATTACACATACACATATGCATACTATGCCTGTAGCGAAGCTAGCCTTCTAATAAATTGCATTTACCTTTGACTGGTTTGGCTTTTCACTTATCCATCCCTTCTGGGATTACTTTTAACAGATTCCAGAAGAAGCTGCCATGCTGAAAATAAGGTATTCTTTCCCCAACTCCGGCTGGAGAACCCACTTGCCTCCTCTCTAGGTCCCACACCCCTCCTCACCCCGTGCTTTTCCCTGATATGAGCAAGGGAGTGGAATCCAACCAATTCGTCTCCCTCTTTCTCCCCAGGTTGTTTCTTTCAATCAGAGCTGGGAGCAGCATCCAACCTGCTTACTGTCTTTCCTTCACTCTTCTGAGCCAATATAACTGTTGATTTCTTGTGAGTTTTGCTAATAAGCATCACGTTAACATTTCCTATCTTTAGTCAGTTTTAATTTATCTTAAGTAGTACACTGAGCTATTGGTACAGTTCAGATACTGAAAAGAGGTTATTGTATAAGGGTTATTTATATGGTACGACTTGTTCCTTGTTTATTAATCTCTATGCAAAAGGATATTGATGTTTTACAGTTAAAGAGGTTATATAGTCAAATTTAAATGCAAAAATGTATGATGATTTTGCAGTTATAATCCCTTGGTTTCAGATTATCAGATGTCAACACTTTCTTGTCCAGAGCCAGAGTATAGGTCAAAGTGGAAGAGGGCTCTATTGAAACTATTGAAAGTAATCTCTTTTCTAATTTTTATAGCCCCTTCTCAAGAATACCGCCTTCCAACATTTAGGAATAGACATAGTGAGTAGCAGCAGACTATGAGGTATATGAAGGGCAGATGACCAACCTCTTTCCAGGTTGCCATCAGTGCTGCTACATAAGCTAAATGTGTTCTGAGCAGGATATAATGGAGACAACAACTAGACAGTTGGTGCGCTGAGACTGCTGCTTCTTATCCCAAATATAAATGTTTCATCTACCCTGTTTGTTTTTCTCCGCTTGTTTTTTGGCATATGCTAAGGTTGTACTCTCTTTTGGGGGCAGGTTTTGTCTTTTAATTGCTTGTATATACAGCCCTACACAATGGGGTCTTGATCCTTGAGTGCAGCCTTGGGGACAACTGCAATACTATAATAAATCATTATTAAAATAAAATAATAATAATAATAGTCTTCTCAAACTAGATAATATAGCATATAAGTGATCCTTGAAAAATCTATGAAAAATGGTTACTAAGCAAAATAAAAAGCTACTGTAACCAAGCAGTTGGGTACTATTTAGAATATGCAGGGGCATGCGCATGAATTTAAATGTGACCGCTTTTGGAGGGGCACATTAAACACACACATATTATACACATCAAACCACATCAGTGCACATGAGTACACCATATGCATAGAAATAAACAGCAATACACTCACCATTTCAACAAAAATACATGCACTGTGCAGGGCGGCTCTAGGTATTTTGCCGCCCCAAGCACGGCAGGCAGGCTGCCTTCGGTGGCTTGCCTGCAGGAGGTCCCCGGTCCCGCGAATTCAGCAGCAATCTGCGGGAGGTCCGCCGAAGCCATGGGACCAGTGGATCCTCCGCAGGCATGCCACCGAAGGCAACCTGCCTGCCGCCCTTGCAGCGACCAGCAGAGTGCCCCCCGTGGCTTACCACCCCAGGCAAGTGCTTGGCGTGCTGGTGCCTGGAGCCACCCCTGGCACTGTAGAGCCATCTGAATAAATGTATCCACAAGTACTTGGTGTGGTAGGGTCACATCGCTCCTCCAGCCCTGGAACCGCATCAGAGAGAGAGAGCGAGAAAGCCGCCCTCTCTCTCCCTGCTGCAGTCCCGGGGCCGGAAGAGCTCTGTGTTCCTGCTTCCCCTGCCTCTCCCCTCCCTCTGTGTATGCCCCTGAGAATATGTGATGTACTAAATTTAAATGAGACCACACACCTCCCGCTTGGATCAGACCCCCCCCCCCCGCCTGCAAAACAAGCTGATGTCCTAGGCACTGCCACAAAAAATAATAATAATTAATAATAATAAATGAATAACGATATGCCAGACAATATATGGCAAATGCATTCAGAAAACTCTGAATCATTTTCACACAGATGCTGCCATCTAGGCTCTTGATTAACGGGTGGGCACGGAGGGATAGCTCAGTGGTTTGAGCACTGGCCTGCTAAACCCAGGGTGGTGAGTTAAATCCTTGAGGGGGCCACTTAGGGATCTGGGGCAAAAATCAGTACAAGTTGTCCTGCTAGTGAAGGCAGCGGGCTGGACTCAATGATCTTTCAAGATCCCTTCCAGTTCTAGGAGACAGATATATCTCCAATTATTATCATTATGCCAGGTACATGGCAAAATACCTCTCCAGTGTTGTTGGATGTACTAGGTCCTGAAGTGCCATAGTAATTGTAATGGCAGGTTGAAATTTTGGTGGAGCATTTCTGCACAGTGAGGCAAGCTAGCAGTGAAGTAGTTAAATACAATTTCACAGGAAAGACAGTGAGGGGAAAAAATGGTTAGTTCAGTCAAGTTCTTTCCTCAGAATCTGTTGCTTAGCTTTGTTCTCTTTCCATGGCCTAATGAAGGATTGTGTCTTTTGAAAGTCTGCCTGCATTTTATTTTTCCACTTAACCCAATAAAAAGTATTAGCGTACAACTTAACTGACCTCTTGTCTTCCTTGCTTGCAAAAAGAGGAAAGGCTGGCCCTAACAGTGGAATTTTTTAAAGAGAAAATGTATATGGTTCTACATTCAGATTCTAAAAGTGACTATTAAAATTATACTTTTATTTATGTTTAAAGGCAGCAAAGAGAGGGCTAGAACCCCCAAACTCTGCAAATTAATTCTTACCATTGATAAAGGATTTTTTTACTTTTTGCTATCTATATTGATATGACACATATAAGGTCATGGTAACTATAATATGCAGCAAGGATGAGATTTTCAAAAGTTTTCCCTCAATTTTAGAGACCGGAAGCTGCCTGTAGGAGTTTCTTTGTAAGGGGCCCTCCAACTATGGAATCCAATGCCCTCCCAAAGGGGCTAAAATATCCAGTCCTTCGGGACCTATTGCAATACCCATATTTTCATTTAGGTTTTTGGCAAAGAGAATTGGGTGTAATAAAGGCTGGGATTTGTGAGTATGCTGTGGTACTCTGACCTTATATCAGTGGTTAGTTATTTGTTTTGGGAAAGCTGCTGCTATCTGTGTAATTGTATTATGAAAATGATGTTAACCTAGAGTAGTGGATGGGCATTTTTTATCCCCTTTCTTGTGTTAAAGACCTTAATCAGTAGATAAATAATAACTAAATAACGATACTTCAAATGGTGAAAATGTTGAGAGAAAAATACAAACCAAAACCCAAGGACAAAAGACAAATATGGGACAAAATATTTATAGAACTTGAATTTATAGAATATTTATAGAATATATAAAACTTGCAAAACTGCTCTAGATGCTTCTCAAAATTTTATTTTTTTTTTAGAATTTAAAACATTCACTATTTATACAAAAATTAGCAATGATCCTTAACTTAAGATGTGGTTTGCTTTTTAACCCCAAGTCCATCCCCATAGTCTACATTTAGTTGGAAAATTTTGACTTTTGTCTCCCTCTGTCTCAATAACATCTTATTCCAAATCTTTCAAGCTTTCCCGATGGTTGGATCTCTGACAACTCAAGCACATTCTTTATTTGAAGAAAATAGGTTATAATTAGGCAAAGTAACTAACAATTTATATTGCAGAGAGTTTTGGAGCCCAGTATTGATCCTATTGATTTCTAGGGAGTTGACTATTAATGTATTTAAAGTTAAGCACATGCTAAAGTGCTTGGATAGATCAGGACTACAGCGCTTGGCGCTTTGCAGGATCAAGCCCTAAGGTTATAAACCTGGTCTCTACCATGCAAATGGCTTGAAATCCTGGATTTATTTAGGCCACACATAAAATGAGAATAATGATGATTATTCATTTTTGTTAAGTACTTTGAGATCTATAGATGAAAATGTGCTATGTAAATGTAAAGCGTCAGTATTAGTTACATTAGTTACAAGTGCTGAAACTAAACACAGCATGGTTCAGTGTCTTGAATGGGAGGCACTGTGGTGCAGGAGATTAGCTAAGGCTATAGAATAAAATGTCTTAATACGTTATTTATTTTTTAGCACTTCTAATCAGCACTCAGAGCAAAAGTGAGCTGCACTGTGTGTGAGCAGCTAACTCAGTTGCTTAGGAAATATGACTATTTTGACAGAGACACACTGAATGAGGAAGCATCACTAAAATAATTAGAAATTTAGCCAGTGTTGGTCTCTCCTTTGATTTATTAATCTGGTAAACCACTCATCCTATTTACCGAAGATTTGAAAATCATCTCTTTATTCACCTACACAAAACAAAACATGAAAAAGACCAAAGCCAAACTCACAAACATGGGAAATTCCCCAAGCACATCATTTACAAAACTCACCATTTAAAAGAAAGGCAATAATTAGATAAACACATAATACATTTTACACTAGCTATACAATAAACAAACACAAGCACAAAGAAATTCATGTTCCATCACAGCACAGTAACCTTAAATTTGATGCAAAATTATTATTATTATTACATCAGTAAAATCAGAATACAAACAAGAACTATTTTGAAAAATAATTTAAAATATCCATGTATAGGTGTATTACACTGACACATCCATAACTAATTTTACCATAAGCTGATAATGTTACATGGCTTTTCTCTTCAGCTATATAGATATTATTTCCAAGAAATGTCAGTTATAAGTGCTTTACTAAACATTCTACTCTCAGTTGATAAACAGATTAATTTGATATTTGAACGTTAAAATATGCCTCAAAAAGACTATCTAGGGACAGATATAAAAAACCAAGAACTCCTGGATTAGTATTAAAGTGGTTGGGTTGTGATGAAATATTCATTCATTAATACTTGATAATAAAAACAAACACATCATTCCTATTTGGACAGTATAAGGTACTACAGTAAGTGGGCCTTATAGATAGAAAGGTACATAGACACTTTGTCCTTAACTATTAATATACACCTCTACCCCAATATAACGCAACCCGATTTAACACAAATTCAGATACAATACAGTAAAGCAGCGCTCCAGGGGCAGGGGAGGGTGAGCTGTGCACTCCAGCAGACCAAAGCAAGTTTGATATAACAGGGTTTCACCTATAAAGCGGTAAGATTTTTTGGCTCCCAAGGACAGCGTTATGTTGGGGTAGAGGTGTACTTTTAAGTGTTTGAATTTTGTAAATAATGTGATAGGTAACTACCATTGTTGTCACTTAGCAAGGTCAACTTTTTGTTTTTTAAACATTTTTTTGTTTTACAAATCTTTATATTGCACACACACACTTTTCTGCTACAGTCAAAGGTTTCCAAACATTTTTAGATGCACTTAAAATGTCTTTAATTATTATTAGCAGAAAAAGAATCTGAACTACGTGAGCAGTAAGGAAACATCAGGAGGCCTCTTTGGAAGAAATTTAAGATGAAACATTCTTGAACGTTTGTTGGAGATCCTCCCCAGCAGCCTCTGCACATCTTTAAAAATGTAGATAAATCAATCTTGATAGTCAATGATCTATAACTGCCCAGGCTATCCTAAACACTTCTTTACAGTTAGTCATATCTGGTATGGACTTTACATCTTGCAATATCTGCTTAATGTTTCTTCTCCTTAATCTAGCAACCATCCTCTAGCCATTTTTTTAAAAAGAAAATATTTGCCAACTAATATTGAAAACTACTTGGACTTAATGTATCTCAAAGGATTATAGCATATGAAAATATAAATATTGTTTGGAACTGTCAGTGTTAGGGGAAAGGCTTCATCTCTCATTTCGACCCCAATCCAGCAAATGCACACATGTAGTCTCATTGCCCTCAGTGAGACTACTCATGTAAAGAGATGTTCATGTGTAAATGGTTGCAGAACAGAGATCTAATTCTGGAAAGCTGATGAGTTCATAAAACGGTTGATTTTAAATAAAAGTTTCAACGTTCAGATTTTGACATTGAAACCTGGAGGTCCCCTGTGTAAAGGAGATTTCCACATAACAATAAGGGCTAGTACTACTCAACAATATGGTTCTACATGGTGACGTTACAGACTTCAAACTAAATTTGTGTGAAATTGGTACCCTAAAGCTAGATTTTTTCCAGCACAGAGACAAGGACATGGAGGCAATGTAATTTTTAGGGCTGTAATAAGCAACATTCACCAGTTCACAAAGGCAAAACTCAGGAAATGTATGCGTGCATGCGCGCGCGCGCGCGCACACACACACACACACACACAAATTAAAGCTGATTTGGTCCCCTCAAAGCATTTTATGGCCTCCTTACTATATGCTTTTGTATCCTCTTAAAGGCTCCAGTGACACAATAAAGCAAATGCCAGTGTTTAGTGTACCAGTAGTTCCAATTTGGAAGATTTTGCTTGGGTTTAGTATTTGAAGATCCATATTGTGCCCCACTGCCCATTCCTATGGATGCAGTCACAATAGCAGCAAGGGCATGTGGAGGCCGCACCAATTCAGCCAGCTGAAGTAGCATCACCACAGACTACGCTGAGGCAGTTTTCCAACTTCTTCTCCACTGTCTCATTTACCTGGGACACAGTGCATAATAAGCAAATATTTTGCTAAATTAGGCTCAGTGCATAGATAAACTATCCTCACAAAAAGCAATGAACAAAAAAGAAGAATGTTCCAAGAAGGGAGAGATAATGAAAAAAAGAGGGATACAAATGATCAAAGATGTGATAATCCTGAGAGAGGAACCTGACATCAAATCCAGCTGGGTGCAGCAGAAACTCAAGCAGGTGTGCTCAGGGAGCAGGAGTTCCATATGTGAACTCCTTAATGAAGAAGACCCATGCACCCAGGCCCAATAAGTGCCTGAAACTACAAACCATTGCTCATGTGAATAGTCCCACTGAAATTATTGGTATTATTCATATGAGAAGGTGTTACAATTCCTAAAATGGACCGTGGGCCAGAGAACAAGGACAACCAAGCTGATCCTTGTTACATCATTGCTTATGAAGACATGACCTCCACCACCTTTAATATCTATATTAACCTTACCAAACAATCCCAACATCCTATGTCATTAAAAAGAAGTCAGTTAATTCCTTATCCCTATGTTGTTGCTCCTTTGTTTAACTGAGAAGTTCTTTTTACCTCATATTCATACAGTCAAATCCAACTGGGCAAAAAATTAAAGGAGTAAAGATATTTAAGCACAAATAATGTTTCAGATCAGTGCTTTAAACCAGTGTTTTTCAACCTTTTTGATGCCAGGGACCGACTTGCTGCCTTCTTCAACTGTGTCAGGGAGGTCCCAGCTAAGGGACCACAGACCGGTGGTTGAGTAACACTACTTTAGACCATTGGCAGCTGGTATAAGAACAGGTATTGGTGGGTTAAATTATTAGGCTGCAAGAGAGGCAGTGTTTTCTGGTGATTAAAGCAGGGGAATGGGAGTCACACCTCCAGAGTTCTTCTCTTGGTTCACTGTGATCTTGGGGAAGTCACTTAGGGCCAAAAGGTGCTCATAAATAAAAGACTCTAAACACAGAAGAATTGCCTTGATTCCACTGTGCAAGTGGGGCAGATGGTTTGTAAAGACTTTGCAGGAGAGCTCTGTTTCCCTTACATACCTCAGATTTCAGCTCTGCCTGTCTCCATGGCAGCTGGGGGTTGGGGACATGCTGAGAGAGCTGCTCAGTTGATCCACTACTACTACATTTGCTGTGGGCTACGTTTTAAAAATGTGGCTTCAAACTGTGCATGCACAGCTTTGCACAAGCCTGTATTATCATAAGTGACAGAATTTACACTTGCAAAACCCCAGACCCAACATTTCTCTTATGATATTTAAAGAAACATTAAAGCAATCGCTATCTAGAGCATATGGCATGGTTGTTGGTTTAAAATCTGTGGAGCTCTGTTAGATTAAGGAACCAAGATATTTTTTCTCCTACTTTGTAGTTCAAGTCTCTTATTCTTTCTTTTATCTATTTTACAATTTGTGATAGCTCTCATATCACCATAGTGTGTAGGGGACCTACTACCCCCCTTTCCCGATTTTTCACACCGGCTATCTGGTCATCCTACTTACCAGCTCCATGGCTCTGAGAGAGGTAATGGGGACCAAGGATGAAAGACTGTTACTGGATCCCAGGGCCCAACCAAGGAAGAGGTAGAATGGAAGAAAATCTCCAGGATCAGATGCAAGGTGAGCTTCTCATTGTGGAAGGAAAGAAACAAGTAGTACAAATTCTTTCACTGTGTTTCTATCCACAGTCTCCTCATGGACATGTATCATGTGAATTATGCCCAAGGATATTCCATGAAAGAACATACAGGAAACAATGTGCATAAAGTACCTATTCAAGTAGCCCAGCTAGTTTTTGAACCGACACTGTAAGGCGGATGTGTTGCTAATGCACCCAGGGAGGAGTGCTACAAAGATATTTTTACTAATTAATAACAAAAGCAAGATTGGTATTTTACTTCAGTGGAGCTACAAACATTTTAAATGACAATCATTCAGAATCCCTCTGCTTTAAAATAGGCTAGAAGTTGGTTTACAGTTTCTTACCTAAGGATCCTACTCTGCCAGTGTCACAAATACTGTCACTTCCAATAAGGTGCACCAGTGGCAAGAGTAGGAGGTCCAGAAATCCCAAATGTAATTATATTTTATTTCCAAATAAGTAGATTTCACAGTTTATTACTGGTGAGAAGGGCTTCTGGTTTCACACACTGTTGGATTGGGTAAAATGAGTGGAATTTTCCTCTATAGACGTGTAGATGTCTGTGCATAATTCAGTGAAGAGTTTCTCTGTTTCTTTTATACCCAGAGTGCCTACATTTCGTCCAAGTGAAGGCCAGATTTGCCAGAACCATCATGAAGGGCCTGATCCAAATGAGGTCAGTCGGGTAAATCTATTGACTTCAATGACTATGGATCAGGCCTTAACAGTCATAGTCCATGAAACAGGCCCATTAAAGTGCAGCCTAAAGAGTTCTTCAATGCAGCTTGTCATCCCACTCATATTCAATATGGAGGTCTAGCCATGGGGACTATAGGTCCCAGTTACGATCTTCAAGTTCCAGCGTATAATGCTTTATCTCAATCTGAGAGGCTAAGGGCATGCAGGCCTGTAATCTTGATGGCCTATACCTCCATGTTGAAGATGAGAGAGATCACAAGACACAACGTAGACCTCCATGGGTTGCACTTTGACTTACCTATTTCATGTTTTAAATATATTCCAAGAAAAAATGAAATTAAAAATAAATAAAATTAACAATCCGTGAAAGCTTTTTCTGTAAAAAACAGAGATTCTTAAATAAAAGCCCATACTGGAAACAACTTAATTTTCAAGCAACGGTAGGGAAATATGGTATCATGTTCCCCTGAGATCATTACTGATTAAGCTGGTTGTGATCCAGCAGCGAATAAGTAGGTCAGAAAAGAAAAAATAGTCTTGTGCTTAAGGCTAAGACTCCGCACCAGGACTCAAAAGATTGTGGTTCAATTCCCAGATATGCCATAGAGTTCCTTTGTGACCTTGGGCAAGTTACTTAAGTTCTCTGTCTTCAATTCCCAGCTGTAAAAATAGGGATAATATTTTCTTCCACCCTTTGTTTGTCTTCTCGGTGTTTCAGGGCAGGGACTGTCTTTTACTATGCATTAGTATAGCACCTATCTCAATGGAGCCATAACCTGAGTTGCTTCTAGGCTCTGTTATAATAATAACTATTTAAATGCTTTTTGAATCCCACATTTCTGAAAGACCTGTTCATATTTGTAGTGAACAAGGGAGTTAATTTTTTAAAAAAAATTATACTTAACTTCTTTATGCAAGTTTTAAATAATGAAGCACATTGTTATTTTTAGTTTTGAATATTTTGGAATGTCTGGAATGCCAAGTTCCCAAGATGATGATTAAAAGGTCAAGTAATAAAATATATGATAAACTACGCCTGAGATTCCTCATAAAACAAATGAGTAATGGCTGTAAAAACTGTGTTGCTGTAGTTTAATACTGAAAAATAAATGTGTTGTATCAATTCTTTACTTCAATTAGATTACAGAAATATTAGTAAATCAGCATGATAATGTTTAATTTGCAGTTAAGCCTGTTTCAAGGCTGAAGTCGGATTCAGAAAAAACAGCTGAAAAGAGTCCATGAACAGTAACTCAGTATTGGTATTTGCAGTCGACACGTTTTGGACAATGTGAAATGGATTTTTTTCTTGTCACTGTGCAGGTCAGGTATTGGTAAGTATCAGGTTAAGTTTCTTTAGAAGATTACTGGGGTTTCTGTGAGGATTAGAACAGTAGATTAGAACATGTTCAAGTCACAGTCACAGGAGCCCTCCAGAGCTGTTAGGCACTTGGCATATCTCACTTATCTCTAAGGGTGGCAGAGGCCATCAATACAAAGTGGACCATCAATCAATCTGGGGTCTTCTTCAGACATCTCCTGTCAGTTGATCAGAGGAAGACTTTGGGGAATCAGCTTTCCATTATCAGGATTTGGTCTGTGATCAGAACAAGCCACTGAACCTTTTACTTTTCACTTGGCAAAAACATATACACTGGAAAAAAGTCCTGACAGTTCATTCATTTTGCTCCATACTGGAGCCAGATGATGTTTGACTGGTGGGATCCACCCTCTTTGATGTTGTACTCTTTAGAGAGTGGCCTGCTGAGAAAAAAATTTTATCCTTCCAAATTAAAGAGAAATATTTCTGTGTCCAGCTGTTGCATGTGACATGTTTGCCATTTTTCAGTGTATTGGCTTTGTGCCATTTTGCAGGCTGTGTTTCAAACCTATCTTTTTCCGTCTCCTTCTCTCAGCAACAATATCCACAATGTGTTAGTGTCTCCAACATCCCTATAACATCAATACCAAAAAGGAAAATACAAGTAATACTTCATTGCTATGAACTACACTAACAATATTTACAGGTTTCTTTTGAAAAAAAAATTAAATTAAAATCAACATCATTTTATTACATGAAATGAAGTATAAAACTCTCAAATATAATCTACCTATGAAAAACTAATGTCAGTTAATTTCTGATTATAGTAACCAAACCATGAAGTAAATCCTCTGTAGAATATATTTGCAAACTAAATGAGTTTGGATGTTATTAAAACTCGTTTCATCTGTACTGAGTCCACATCAAAAAAATGGCATCAGTTCAGCAGTTTAGCTCTGTTTAAATTAAGACAAACGTCTCATGAAAGTTTGAATAAACATTTAGGTTTAAGTAATCAAGAAAATCTGTATCTTCTCATATTTATTAAGTGCAATTTTTAGAGTTATAAAAACTGCTGTCATGAGTTGTGTATACTCTAAATAAAGAGTGGGCCACACCATTACAATGTTTCCCCTTCCCCCTCATCTCTTGAGGTGCGTGAAACACAACAGGTTCCAATTACTCTTCTGCTCCAGGCTTCCCTCTTCCCTTTCATTTCCATATTTGCTGACATGAAAAGAGATCAATGCTTAATAGATCCTGGCTGCTCACCACTGCAGAAACCTATGTTCTATAATTTATCTCAGAATATGACTAGCAAATCTGAATAACTGCTCATGTACTCATCACATAAAGGTGATGTGAAAATTAAAAATAGAGTCAGAGGCACTGTAGGTGAGGAAGGAAGTATCTATTTTGGAAAACTACCCAGAGAGGACAATATAAATTAACTGTTTCCCCTTTCAGGTACACAAATTGAAGCTTCCTGCCAGAAAAAAAAGAGCAGGATCAGTGCTGTCCTAAAATATCTGATCTAAAATAATGTGAAATGATGTGGGCTGCTCTTTATTTCCAGTATACATAATTCATGAAAGCAGTGTTTATAACTCTGCAATGACACAGATATATAAATAAATGGAAATTGATGGTACATCTCAATGTACAGTATAACATCAGTGAATACTCCATGCTATGACCTGCAGCCATGCTCTGTTTTATTGTGATTCACTCCCACTCATAAACTAAGCAGGTTCAGGGCAAATCTGCATTTGAATAGGAGAAATCCACAGAATACCAAGATGCTGCAGGAAACCGTGCTGGTGAGTCTGCAGGTGGCACTCTTCCCTCATCCTGTAGTGATTTGGAGTGCCAAATCTTCATTCATATATAAACGCTACAAATGGCTACATTTAGATTTCTATGTCATAACATTGCATGATGATTCAGTACAATATTGTAAAGATATCATGCATGTCATCATGGTTCCTCAGCTTTCCTAGGCCTATTTTCCTAGATAAATTTGGAAACTTCCGCCCTACAATGGCCTCTGATTTCCCCTTCCATATTGAATCAAGATTCCTAACCTCCATTATTTTGCCTTGTGTCCTACTATCTTCTACATCCACCACAAAGCCTTAGCATTCTTCTCCTTTTCTGCCCTCCCCCACTTCATTACAATTGCATCAGAAAACACAGAGCAACATTGAAAAAAATAAAAATAAATGACTAACCATAAAGGTTTGTGTTATCCTGATTTTTCCTTTAACTCTAACTCTGTACAGTTTTGTCCTTCTTTCTACCCATTTCTCCCTTGTTTTTAGTATATTTCCTCACCCCCATTTCCTTCACCAGTTCTCACATTTTTCATTTCCATTGCATCCCTCTCCTCTGCTCTTTACCCCAATTTCACATTTTTCTCTCCCTCCCACCAAATCCCAAGAACTCCCACGTTTTTCTCTGGCTCCCTCACATCAGCATAATTCCCCTGAACTCCATGTAGTTTCCCCTGAACTCCTGATTTTCACATGTGTACGTGAAAGTAGAATTAGCTATACATCTTTTTTTTTGTTTAGACCAGTTACCACAACATAACCCTCTTTCTCTGGGTCCTCATCTCTTTGGCACTAAGGCCCAAATTTATCTTTCCTTTCTACTCATCTTTCTTTCCCTGAATATCCTAGGATCTTTCCAATTCACTCTCTCATCCCAGGACCTTTCCCATTTCACATATTTTCTATCCTTAATCTCAGACACACCAACCCTCAGCAATAAGTGAGGGTGTTTTTCATGGCAAGGAACACACAAAATCTGTTTTTTAATTACTCTCCCCCAGCTGTCTTTACTGTGCAACGCAATGGGCTAAATTAACCCATAGTGCAATTCAATGGAAGTCAGTAGGAACAACAGAGGTCAATTTAATTATTTTTATTAATTAGCTAGTGGATGCAGTGATGTGCTATAATAGGCATACATAAAAATAGTCACTGTACCTAAGAGTTTGCAATCTAAAAGCCACAAATAAGACTAAATGCACTGGGAGACCAGACAAGGTGGCAGTTAAAAATGTAAACTCTCCCCCTATTTAGACACTTTCCCCTTAAATACAAATGGGGTTAGGAGGGCAATTCATTAATGTGGGTTAGTAATCTTCCTAATCCTGATAGGAATAGCTCTGTTTCCCTCACCCCACAGGAAAGGAAGGCCACAGCTCCCCCAGTTGGGCAGAGATTTCCCCCAACTCACATCCCCATGTCTGTGGAGAAAGAGAGTGAGGAAATCCTGGAACCTGCATGAGGACTGAATAGAAGTTGAGTGTACTGACAGCCAGCTTGTTTCTTCTGAGGCCAGTCCCCAAAGGGCAGATGAACAGCTACGGGGAGAGAGAGAGAGAGAGAATGTGTGTGTGTGTGTGTGTGTCTGTCTGTGTGTGACCCCATGATCTAGGTAACGTGACCAGGTGTCCGGTTTTTGACCAGAGCTCCCAGTCAAAAAGGGACCCTGGCGGCTCCGGTCAGTACTGCTGACCAGGCTGTTAAAACTCTGGTTGGCTGTGCTGCGGTGGTAAGGCAGGCTAGTCCCTACCTGTCCTGGCTCGCACCACACTGTGGCTTGGAAGCGGCCAGCAGGTCTGGCTCGGGGCTCCTAGGCAGAGGGGACCATGGGGCTCCACGCATGGCCTCCACCCTGAGCCCAGGCTCCAAAATCCCATCGGCCAGTTGCCGGCCAATGAGAGCTGGAGCCAGGGGCGAGGGGGAGTCCCTTCAGGCAAGAGTGGTGTGTGGAACCTCCTCCCCCCACCCAGGACATGGACCTGCTAGCTACTTCCAGGGCGCACACAGCCTGGTGCCAGGACCCGCAGGCAGCCTGACTCAGCCCACCCACTACATCGCTGACCAGGAGCTGCTCTAGGTAAGCCAGTGCCCCAAACCCAAGCGACAACCCCCTGCCCCAGCTCTGAGCCCCCCCATCCCAGAGCCTCCTCCTGCACCTTAAACCCCTCATCCCTGCCCCCCCAGAGCCCTCACTCCCCCTGCACCCAGCCCCCTGCCCCAGCCCCCTGCCCCAGCCCAGAACCCCCTCCCATACCCTGAACCACTCATCCCCAGCCCCATCCCAGAGCCCTCACCTCCCCCTGCACCCTAGCCTGCAGCCACCTACTGCACGCCGAATCCCTCAGCCCCACTCCCACCCTGGAGCCCCCTTCTGCAGCCCAAACCTCTCATTCCCAACTCCCTGCACAAGCCTGGGGCCCCCCCACCCTAAACCCCTAATTTCTGGCCCCACCCCAGAGCCAGCACCCCCAGTTAGAGCTCTCATCCCCTCCCACACCCCAAACCCCCACCCCAGCCCAGTGAAAGTGAATGAGGGCAGAGGAGACTGAGCCACTGAGGGAGAGGCAATGTAGTGAGCAGGGGCGGGGCCTCGGGGAAGGGGCAGGGCTAGGGTATTCGGTTTTGTGTGACTAGAAAGTTGGCAACCCTAGAGTTGGGGGGCAGTGAGGGAATGGATATGCTCAGGAAAAGGGCTTAGAAAGAGAAGCAAAATGGGGAAGCAGAGAGAAAACTCGGGAGCTCACTTAAATATTTTGCTTGGGAGACCAAACATAAACGAATATGTTCTTGCTAATAAGATGCAATAGTTTTTGTTTTACTCCTTTTCAAATGCCTCGTAAATCAGATACTGGCTCTGAATTTGTGGATGAGCCTTCCCAATCAAATTCATCACCACATTTGGAAGAGGAGCAAGCATTAAGGCATCTATTTGCAAGCAGACTGTTAGCCAGCTACTCAGATTAACTACTTCCAAAGAGCTAGACACTGATTTCTAATAGAAATCAGTGTAATAAGAAGCAACTTCTGGTTCTTCTGTGACAGATTTATGATCTGACATGAACACGAATGTCCTAGAACTAACCCTTTTTAATAAGGAGGCTTTAAAACACATTAAATGTTTGTCCTAATGAAGTAATGGTTTCCTAAGGTTTTACTTCTTTTCTGTACTCCCTATAGTTTTATTTCTTTGCTGAAATATGTCACTTCTTAAATTATTATGTTTTCCTAAGTCTACTACATTCTTTTTCTAACCCACAGTAAGAAAGCACAATTGTCAAGCATTCTATTTTAAGGGCAAACTGACCTCCAACATATATATGTAAATAACTTATATTTCATATTTTACAGTTATTCTGAAAACATTCCTAAGCTTATATCCTGTGTGTGTCTTAGTATCTTCAACTCACTCCACCCAACAAGAGTAAACCAAAAAGCCTAATGCCACCAGTCAATATCAAGGATGAGGTGAGAGGAGAAGATGAAGAAGTAATTCAGTATGATGGAGTCACAGCCAACTTAGATAAGACACTGTTGTGAGACAGCCCCACAGCAGCTGTTGCAGTCCCAAAACTGTCATTTTTGAGTGTTAAAAATTGTCTAACTACTGTCTAAGAAACTGGGAGGACAGGACAAGAAAAGAGAGAAGTCAATGCGCTATGATTTTAGCCTTCACTGACCCATTTTGTCAAAGAAGTACTGTGCTACAGATTGCCCAGTGGCACAGTACTGTGTTTCACTGACACATTTTGATCCTTTTTTCCTCAAAAGTCTTTAATTCCCTAGAAGATCTTATAGAAGGACATGAGCTACTCTGGGCTTCCTGTGGGAGAGATTTACTTTGTCCAGGTTAGTAAATTATCTAGTAATCTCATGTGGCATCTGGGTAGGCAATTTATTACACCTACTATAAAACCATTGGAATCAAAGACGAGTAAACATCTTAAAAGTGCAGGGCAACCTATCATAATGAGGCAAATTCAGTGGCATGCCATAATCTAACACTTAACGATTGCAGTCTCTTCCATAAAGCCACGTGTCTCATGAAAAATGACAATCTGCCACGTGCAAGGAAATTCTCTCCTCCAGTCTGTACTGCCAATCGCTATTTTTCATGTAGTCCATGCACAGAATGGGTATTGGTGTCAATGGGAGTTCAGCATAGATAAGTTCACAAATGTGCAATAGAGATCAACAGTGAATGTAAAAAGAATTTTGTCCGTACATCTGATCCTGTGATGACCAAGTAGAGAATTACAGTTATGTAAATAA